>NC_137465.1:89702186-90371311 GCF_964235325.1 Thermobia domestica
TTTACGTCGTTTTGGGGGCTTCTTCTTCTACAGATTCCTTTCTCGATCTCGTTGTTACGAACATATTCTCTCTGAAAAGATTAGAAAGGTATACAATTGAAGAGCTCAGTTCCTAGGAGACGAATATTTTGTGTGTGTTTCCATCATTCTATTTCTGTAAAAGAAAAGTAATCTACATAAAACAAACTTGTAATTGCCTAATTTTCGTAAAATAACTGTGAAATAATCATCTATAGCAAGAGTTTTATAAGTGTTTTTAGACATGTCAGAAAATAACTTCAGAGAATACCGCTGACTACGGACATTTTGGGAAACAACGTTGTTTTCTTTTGCCAACAATTAGTTTGACTTGTGGAGTTTTGACATGAAATCCTGTTCAATATACAGAGATGCTGAAATAGAACTTAATAGAACCAATATTTCAAAATTGACAAACATTGACAGGCTCATTTGAAATCCACCCCTTTATTCCTTCTTTATATTGTTTAACACGTTCGCTGCTGAGGACGCCCATCGGCGTCCAGTACTGAATTTGGCATATACGCCGGACGCCTCTCGGCGCTTGTCCCTGCAGCTGATTCACCTTCCCGCCAGCGCTAGTTCAGGTATTGGTGCAAGGTGCAGGTGCAAGTGAATCAGCTGCAGGGACAAGCGCCGAGAGGCGTCCGGCGTATATGCCAAATTCAGTACTGGACGCCGATGGGCGTTCTCAGCAGCGAACGTGTTAAACAATTATCTACAAACAATACATTTGAATTTAAAAGAAGTAGTAATAAATACCTCACCAAATCCCCTCTAACAGTTACGAAACATCTATCTCTTCTATTTATTCTGAAAATCTAAAAATCACGAGGACCGTGAGCTACACAACCTCTTCATATCCTTCCAGTGAGAGTGAACCAAGAGATGTTTATTGCACACGGACCTCCAATCTAGGGACGTATATTATAAGAATAATGTATTTTTTTTTATTAATGTATGCTTCGCTAGTATGAACATTGTAATAAAAATCTAGAACTGTAGTAACTGATCAATTCATTTTGAAGGCCGTGTGTTTCTGCGGAAATTAATATCACCATATCTCATTCACATTGTATACTGATACTCAGATCCACGTTGACAACGTAAACTTTCGCAGGACTCCCACTTGGTGTAGTGGCTAACACGTTTGCCTTCGGTGTGCGTGGTAAATTCAGTCTAAATTTCTCCTACTCGATTCTCGGAGGGGATACAGTTCAACGAATAAAGTGGTTCGGATTCCACTATAATCAGTAGATCTACGACTGCTTTAGCAACCATAACATAACCGTAGAACGCTAAACTCAAGCCAAATCAAATCAAAGTAAAATTTCTAATATTAGAATTCATTCCATTAGTATACATTCCATGTATATTTGGATATGGCACTTAGATAAGAAATTCCCTGTTATTAGAAATTTATAGAACGAATCAAAATTGAGGCTGTATTCGGCTTTGGTACGGTTTTAAGGAAATCTTGTTCTTCCAGAAGGGACACTTTAGGTACTTGTGATAACTCAGAGCTCATATTCCTGGGTTCGATCCCACGAAGTAGACGCCTGTGAGACTACTGATATATAGATTTGTTGATTTTTTTAAAGCTACATCTCCTGTATACGGGAGTATGGTTCTTTCCTAACCTTCAGCTGTCAGTTCTATTTCTATTTGTACATATTCTTATTAAATGTTTAGATAGCTATCTCTTCAAGTGCATCTCCTATTTGATATAGGAAATATGAGGTAGGCCTGGGCTTTTGATTATATGAGTCGATGCTCTTTATAAATTAAGGTAGAGAGCGGACGCCTTAAGGGGGCTAGCCGTTCTGTCTCTCACATGCCCTATAAATTAGAGGAAATTTAACTGAGTGGAAAATTCTAAGAATTAAAGAATTTTAGAAAAATTAGAGATGAGAGTACGCTGCCTATATCTCTCTTGTACTTCTTTCTAAATAGAAAATTATTTTCCTAGAAAATTATTTATCTTTCCGAATAAAAGATTATTAGAGGTAACTAATTTGTTATAACTTAATATGCAGAAATGAACTTGTGTGCTTTTTAATCTGATTACAGTACAACCTCTGAAATCCGAACTAATTGGGGCTGAAGCCTGTTCGGATTTCGGGGGGTTCGGATTATCCGGGAAATAATATTACGTACTTATTTCGTCACTGAATTGGCGGTAAAACAACGACTGAGGTTAGACAGGGTGGCCCAGTGGTCGCAAGGGCAGTGACCTTGACTGGCGGGTGTACAGTACGTCCAGTGAGGTGTCATTGTTGCTAGGCGAGCGTGTGCTAAAAATAGCCTATTATCACTCTACCCCTACCACTTCCTCTTACTGTATTTATTGATGTAATTATTTCGTCCATCTAGTGAGCGTTCACCTGCTGAATATTGCGGATCGTGCGTATAAATAAGGAGTTAGTTAAGTGTTAAGTGTTTAAGCGTTTGTGTGGTTAATATTTGTTTAGGTATTCTAATAAACAGCTTGAATTGACCTTTTCAAACTACGTACTGTAATGGCTGAGTCGAGTAAGCGGAAACACAGTTCGTGTGTACCGTGAACACAAGTTAAAAGCCTTAAAACGTTTAGACGACGGCGAAAGTTTGACCAAGTTAGCGGCGGAGTGCGGAGTTGGAAAAACAACAATAAGTGACTGGAAAAAAAATCGTGCTAAAATCGAACAGTGTTCTGCATCCACAAGTGAAAAGGCATTAAAAGAACGCCATCACGCTACAGTGTCTGTCAATCAAAAATCGATGAAGCAGTTTTTTTTTTATGGTTTTCGTAGAACGACAGAAAGGCATGCCAATTAGTGGTCCATTGATTCAGGAAAAAGCATTGCATCTGAAAAAATTGATGAACGATGATTCATCCTTCTCAGCGAGCAACGGATGATTGGATCGATGGAAAAAGCAGCTTGGAATTAGACAACTATTGATTTGTGGAGAAAAGCTGTCAGCTGACACAGCTTCCGCTGAAAATTACATTACAGAATTTGCTGAAATAGTGCCATCGCAAAATTATTCGCCCCAGCAAATTTATAATGCAGACGAGACAAGTTTGAATTTTAAAGTTCTTCCTACAAAATGTCTCGCTTCTCAAGTGGAATCCTGTGCACCAGGCTTCAAAATGAACAAACAGCGGCTTACAGTTTTAGCTTGCAGTAATGTCACAGGAACAAACAAGATGCCATTGATGGTGATAGGAAAATCTGCCAAACCTAGGGCTTTGAAGAATTTAAATAATAATTCTCTTCCAGCATTTTATAAAAATCAGAGAAACTCATGGATGACAGGTACTCTTTTCAAGGAGTGGTTCGATAAGCAATTCGTTCCGTCAGTGAAGAAGTTCAATAAAGAAAATGATCTGCCACAACGAGCACTTCTTCTCATCGACAATGCCTCTTTCCATCCGTCCGACATGCAATTGGTCTGCGGGGACATAAAAGCGATTTTCCTGCCTCCGAATGTTACGTCACTTCTGCAGCCAATGGACCAAGGGATTTTCAACCACGTGAAACTGAACTACAGGAAGAAGTTCCTTAGTTTTTTAATTGAAAATGACTCCCTTTCTATTCGTGAAAACTTGAAAAAATTACAATTAAATACATTATTTACTGCTTAGCTGAATCATGGGAAAACACAAGCGAGAAATATCTGCGTAAAAGTTGGAAGAACTTTGGCCTGATCTCCAGTTTGAAGACGCACCTGACCCTACCCCTGTCACACTACAAGAGCCCCTTAATTTTGTGCAGCAAGTTCCAGGCTGTGAGGATGAAGGGGAAGGTTGCTTAGAAGAGTGGGCAACAGTTGATGTGAACGAAGAATATAGTGATCAGGACTTAGTAAACATGGTCCAAGGACAGCGTGACGGCGATGTAGGTGGCAGTGACAGTGAGGGAGAGGAAGCTCCTACGGATGTCGTGATGTACACATAGGCCGCTTCTGCTCTTGACGTTGCACTACGCTTTGTGGAACAACACCCGTCAGCCAGACCGAACGACGTGATGTTCATGCGACGCTGGCTTGGAATTGCCTCCGCGGGAAGATTTTCTAATCTTCGACAGTTAAAGATAACTGACTTCAAGTGAAAAATCAGTATTTGTTTAATCTTGTGTTCTAATTTTTCGTGTGAATCGTAATCCAGTTAACCTAAAATGACTTCATTGTTTTGGATTTTTTGAAATACGTAAGTACACGTAAACTATTTCCTATTTTATCTAAACTTAACTGTATTTTATAATGTTTTGAATAAGCATTGTCTAAAAATGTTAAAACCTTAAAAAAACTAAATTTGTCTGATTAAATCTATTTTTTTCATTTTCCAGCTGTAGTTATTTTTTTTTTCCTGAGAACGTGTTCGGACTTGCCGGGTTTTCGGATTTCCGGGGTTCGGATTTGAGCGGTTGTACTGTATTGCGTAAAATTGTGAATAGTTAAGAATAAGTAATTACCCCTAGACAGTTACTTACTCCTTTATGATACGATCCTAAATATATAATATTTCTATATTCAATTTTTAATTAGTTTGTCGAATATTTTGTGCATTATAAACGGAATAAGTCTCAACGCACACAGGGAGAGAACTTTATATTACATAGAGGCTTAAGCAGAGATAAGCTTCTTTATTGTAACTATAATTTTTTTTCGACAAACACGTCGTATGGCTTAGATATTTATGATACGACGGAATGTTTTATTTCTTAGGTCATTGAACACTTAGGGCTATTAAAGATATATCTCCTCCTTCGTAAGTTTTTGACATTTTCCGGTTAAATGCATATTTATTTCACTGGAATTCCTTTCGTTTCCACTGTTGAAAAAATCAAAGAATCTGTTGTACTGTCTACAGCAAAAAACCTGCAACATGAGCATGTAAGTTTATTAGGAAATTACGCCTAACAGTTCAGGGAATCAACATGATGTCTAAGTAGCACGAATCATGCCAGGAGAAACCTCGGCGTCCTCCCCTGCATGCTTATTTTGGAGCAAGAGATTTCATCGTTTCACAGTAAACTTACATGCTCATGTTGCAGGTTTTTTTGCTGCGGATCGTACCTGTCGTCGATGGAGAACAAACAGTATCAGAGGTTGATGTTGGGTGCTGAAAATTGTGACGTGTCCTCGATTTAGTATATCAATCCAAACAAACGTTAGTCAATTATCGATACCAAGAAACTCAAAACGTTCTGCTATAACATAGGTTATGTATCTGTGAAGTACATAGTTGGCTACCATTGGTTCAATTTAAAGCCTGAACTAAATGTTAACTAAATCATAATTACGATTAACGCAGGTTTTTTTTTTTCTGCGGATCGTACCTGTCGTCGATGGAGAACAAACAGTATCGGAGGTTGATGTTAGGTGCTGAAAATTGTGACGTGTCCTCGATTTAGTATGTCAATCCAAACAAACGTTAGTCAATTATCGATACCAAGAAACTCAAAACGTTCTGCTATAACATAGGTTATGTATCTGTGAAGTACATAGTTGGCTACCATTGGTTCAATTTAAAGCCTGAACTAAATGTTAACTAAATCATAATTACGATTAACTCTATAATATAATTATTTTTATATAAATGTCATTCTTTCACCTGCAGATACAATATCGAGCGCTTGTGCAATGGATTAAAAAGGGTTGAGGCATTTCGAGACTTTGGAAGTACTGTCGCTGAAGCTTACTTTCCCAAACTGGATATTCAAAGTGCCAGAAGAAATTGGTCATCCAGACCAAACAACATGAGGCTGAGGGTAAATTTTTTTCACATTTATTTTTCACGCTTCCATCTTCCATTATTAATAATTATGCTAGTATAATATATTATTTTGTTCGATTATTTAGTTAATTAAGACTGATTCCAATAATCATTAATGGAAATAAAATTACTGTATTTCCATATACTTACCCATATGCGGTGGAAAGAATGAACAAATTAAAATATAAGTCCTACAAGACACATATATTGTGTTTATATGAAAGTCAAGTACACCGTTTGAAGAGCTGCACCTACAAGCAGTGAAACAAATTCTACTTCTTTCTGCCAAAATAATTGCAAATGCTATTTGGTTATATCATATATCACAGATATGTAGACTTCGTATTTTCACATATTTGCATGTTTTTTTACTAATGTGATATTGATATGCTCTTTTAAACAGAAATTCGTTTCAGCTGTTTCGGGGTAAAATAGTAGTTTTGTAGTGCATATATGTGCATATTTTGGAGGTTAGTGCATGTTTATTTCGTTATTGCATATAAATGCATATTTAAAGGAATGACCAAATTGATAATTTTTTACGCCCAACAACTCTCCTTATAATTGGATTTCAGGTTTATCATATAAATAGACTCAAGATCCCTAAATGGTTTATTATTGTCGGTTTCGAATATTTTCCAAGGTCATGTGAAAGAAGAATAACAAAAGAGGTGAGTGATTCATCCTCCCATCAATGATCCGTGACTGTCACATTTTTGGAAGAAGATATAACGGTGTCCAAGATTTGTTTTGGGTGAACAAAAATGGACAAAATTCTGAGCTAGTTAAAATTCGAATTTGAAGATGTCACTCTATAGGTGATCGAAGTGGCCGAAATTTTAAAATGGCCCTCCTTTGTTAATTTGAATGGTACAAATGTTTTTCTTGGATAGACAAAAATTGGACAAAGATGTCGCTTTCCAAGTAAATGGGCCCAACAAATCTTCTAGAAGTTATCTTCTGAAACAATGAATTGAAGTTAAAAAACGTTAAAAATTCAAGAAATTATACAATATTTTGCAAAGTGTATCCTACACAAGTAATATTTTCAAAGTAAGTAAGCTTGTTTTCAGAAGAGGACATTTCTATTTTGTTCGACAACAAAAGCCCAACCTTCAGCAATGCTCTATTTTTTGGCTTTCATATATTTTCATAGAAGTTTCAAGTCTGGTAAGGAGTTTATACAACTATGAAACAACCCAGATGTGGCTTCTTTCTTCATACTCGACAGAATTCATCCCAAAGAAACCGCTGAAAAATGTATTTAAGGAGGAAATGAACACCCCTTTTGAAAATGAACTCTAAATTAATTACAATATTTGCTTTACAAAATCTAAAACTTGTCACAACAGTTACTTTCTGAGTTACGGAGATTAGTTCCCAAGTTTTCCTTTAAAGAGTTTCAGGGGCGTCATTACAGACTCCGCTTAAGGGGGGCAAGAGCACCACCGACATAAAACTTTCACGTTTTTTATTAGCATATTAATAGACAATTTATTAAAGTATATGTATTCCTCCAAATATTGGAGGGGACAATCTTTTCCTACTAAGTTTTCTGTTATGTTTTCGATAACTTTACCTTATTCCCATTCATGCTCTATGTCTCGCTCAAATCACTTTATTCCACTTAAAGTATCAATATTATACATTGTAAATTATTGCTGTTTGCTAGAAGAAAATATTCTATTATTTACACATAATTGGATACAAGAAGTAATTTCAAGCGGATTTATTTTCTTATAAACAAGAACATAAGGCTTTTAAGTACGGGCTTTTAATAGAGTAAAAACCATTCAACATGCACTTTATTAAACGGAAATTTATTTTAAAACGGAAATATTTCACGGTCCCATGAACTTAAAGGTCAAAAAAGTGTTAAATTCTCTTGATTCAGTGAAACCTTGTTGCAAACAACGGATGTTAGAAAAAGTTCCGGAATGAAGCGTTTTGAAGATTTTTTTAGATATTCTATGAGAGGTTGGGTGTATGAAATACATTGCTTGTAAATGTCTTCGTTTACTTGTTACCCTACACATTTAGCCTTTAGTTCATCGCCAATAAGGCCCCAGATACCGTGCGAGTTTTTGAACGAAGAGTAATTTTCATAGTTATTCCGAAATACCAATAACTAGTTCTCTAGCTGGTCTAGACACATGGAACAAGAAGCATAATATGCACAATAAATTCAAATAGAGCCAAAAGTAGAGCGAAGAGCACTGAAAAGGGCATAGTATCTATCCCCTTCTTGCCCTTTGAAACCGTATGTAGTTTTTTTCACTGTAAGTTTCACGTATTATCTGTCAGGAAAGTAAATGTACACCTATTTCTCGAGTTTGGCATTCCTGCGCTCCTTCCGTGGAGAGTATGAGAATTAAATCAATCAAATGTTTACTGAGGGGCAAGAAGAAAAGTCTAATCTGAATAAAACATTGCAGAGGGGCACAAGCTGTGAATATGAATAGTGCATAGTGTAAATAAAGGACGACACCGAAAGAGAAATCCAGAAACAGCTGCTAAACGGAGAAAATAGAGTACAAATTGTCGAAGTGGGAAAATAAAACACAAATACAAAAAATACGCCGACAACTAAACTTTTATCACGCCATGATCTTGGTGTAGTAGTTAAGGTGCTGGTTTACAAATGCAAAGAACGCCAGTTCGAATCCCTGCCAAGGAGATTTTTAAATTATTTGTTAATAATACATGCAGCTCATGAGAGATGGTAAAAGAGATCGTATTTAGTCTTTCGAAGCTATTATTATTGGCAATGTTTAGTACTGATAATACTTTTTGTCTTTGCCTATTGCTTTTATTCTTGTCTTCATTTCGAAAGAGAAGAATATCCAAACAAATGCCACCAAATTCCTCTTATTTTGAACGTAAACGCCATTTGCAATTACTAAAGAATAAAAATTGAACGTTCCGAAGTAGCTGCAAAAAGTAAAAAATAACATGGAAGTGGAGGGGTTCGAACCCATACTAATGGTTATTAAAAATACAATCTCTACATGTCTTACACCTCTCGACCACGGTTCTAAGTTAGCAAATAAGAGGCTTGTGTTTAGGTTAGGCTGGTCAATACGTTTTGCAAAGAGGCCCGGTTTAGCTCTGACGCACCACAGGTGCGAGAAGGGAGCAAAACACTTTTTCTCTCTCCCTCTGTGTGTCTATTTATCTATCTATCTGTATATATAACACTATTTGAGAATGCCATAACCACCGGAATATTCAGCGGATTGAGACAAAAGTTGGCACAAACATTAACTGTTGAAATATCTTGATGAGTTCGTTAACCAGAATAATCAGATGAAAATATTCAAGATGGTGGCCCTTCAAACTCTTAAAAAGTTCCAAGGGAATCGAATTTCGCCCTTAAATAGATATTCAAAAAGTTTGAGTAACTTTTCCTCTTTTACTGTAATATTTGTGTGCAGGGACGTATCATCTATTATTGAAATATTGGACCCGATTAATCGCCTAAAAAAGGTTCACATCCTTTCGCTACGGTCAGGCTTTTTTGTTTGCAGGAGGGGGAGATACTTTCCTATCGGAACAAGATGATTGTTAGTGGAGATATGAAATTATAGATTGAAAGTGAAGTAACATGTGAAACGTGTTACTTGAAAGAATAATATAATAAATGTGCTTTCCCCTAACACAGAGAACTGTAAATCATGTATTTCGAGCTCGGGAGCGTGAATGGCGAGGAGTGTTATTCGATTTGCTTTCTAGTAACACATTTCATTGCAAATAAAGGTAGGCAACATTAGTGGTAAGTAAAACAATAATAATAATAATAATAATAATAATAATAATAATAATAATAATAATAATAATAATAATAATAATAGGTTTTGTTTGTGGCAAGGCAATATCTTCATCAATTCTTCTTCAAACGTAATGATTGTACCGCCATATATCCTTACAAACAAAATATTAGCAATTTATATCGAGAGAACGGGAAGTTGTAGAGTGGTGGGAGCAACGTTGGACAGTATGCACTCAGAGTACTCAGAAAAATAAGCGATATCAATGCAAAATAAACGAAGTCATTGTCATGGAGAGTAATGGGGCCACGGCAGAGCCCTCTTTACGCAAAATGTCGATAACTTATATCGAGAGAACGGGAGATGATAGTGGGATGGGACCAACGTTGAACACCGTGGACCCATAAGGAGAATCGAAAAAATTAGGGGGGGGGCGCTACCCAGCTTTACTTATATCCACAAAATAATATAAAATCATAATGTCAAAATACACACAAGAGTTAGCTAGTAATATTTCGTATTATTATTATTATTATTATCAACAGCGTCTTTTTATTACGTGTACATGTTTGACATGAAACCAAAGAGAAGATCCATCATTCGTAGAAAGAATAAGAATAGCAAGTTACTTTAACTGTGAAGGACGACTAAAAATGCGAAAAGAGTGACTACCTGTAGCGAAAAGAAGCAATACTTTCTTTCAAATGGGTAAAAAAATCAAACCGAGATAGATTCGAACTCGCATGACGGCGCGAAAAGCCAGTGCTTTGTCCACTTCTTTTTTAAAACTGACTCACCGAACGTGTTTCAGCAACTCACTTATTGCTTACTTTACTTGCTTCACTCGTTTAACTTGCTTTCTCTAATAACTTATAACGACAGGGAAACGAACACACAAACATCGACGATAGTTAAAAATCATAAATAGTATCCCGCCGGGAATCGAATCTGGGACACCATACACCAAAAGCGCACGTGCTTGCCACTAGACCAACGGGGAGGACACCGCTCATCCCTTGGGTCGTTAGGGATTTCAACCACTGTGTTTCCAGCTACCACTTCTGTGGGTTGTGTACTCTGATCACATGTTCCTTCTTTGCTGGAAGAATTAAACCTACATTCTATGTAATACATGAGGTATTTAGACCTACCTATCCTTCATATAATGTAATAAAAGGGTCATGCTGCGAATAAGAAAAAGAACATTCCTTGGACAAAACGGAAACTATTGGCATCAGAAATATTTATCTACGAGGCATGCGCAGTAGTATATTTCAGAATAGTTACTGTTTAGATCAGTTAACGAAGAAAGGGGTATAAAAAAGCAAATATGTCGCGATCAACGAGATCGACCAGAGTTGACAAAGGCGGAAGCAGATATGTAGTAATACAACAACTTGGTTAAATTTGATATTCGACTTGTATCCTCTAGTAGATGGTATCACAACTTTACGGAAGAGCAGAGAAAGACTTACTAACGCTATCATATAATAAGCTTTAGTAACACGATCATATAGATACAAACGGATAAAACTGTGAGTATTACAACTTGGATTTAAGGAAAGCCGTTCAGATATCCAGTGGTTTGCAGGGTTGTATAAGATACAAAAAGATAAGACACAATAAAATTCTTCATACCTCAGCTTCCAGTAGCTAGATACATGCAATTTCTGGTTAGGTACTTAAACTCCTGTCGGATTTTAATACATGACATATTACAGGATACAAAATGCTTTGCATTACTTGTTTGTTTGTAGACAGCTACTAGCTTAGTGTTCTGAATGGTTGTGTATAAACTAGGGATGGCCAATTCCGGAATTTTTCCTTTCCGGACTACCGAAAGTAAAACCGGACAAACTCCGATTTTGGAATAATTCCGGAATTGGGAAAAATCCGGAATTTAGAAATTTCTGATTTCGTTAACATTCCGGAATTCGAAAACTCCGAATTTTTTGGAAATCTGGAGTTTTTTCAATTCCAGAATTTTCTAAATTCCGGATTCTTTCCGAGTTCCGAAATTATTCTGAATTCCGGAATTTTTCGAAATCCGGAAAGTGAAACTTCCGCTTCCGAAAAATGAATTTATTTTGGTTAATATGAATCGTGGCGGAAATAAGTCTTTGACCAGGTAATGGCGACTGCTTTGAAAGAAGTGGAGAGTATGAGGATGCAATCTGCCATATCTAAAGTTTTGTGTGGAAAAAAAAAACAAACTTGTGAACCCTCGGTTTAAGAACAACTCAAGTTATTAATGTAAATTTTGACGACATAATAAAAGAAATACAAGACATTTTGAATCGAAGAAATATAACATACAACTTTCCAAGCGGAGACAAAGAAACCTAATGTAACCAGAGTAAAGACGAATCGTTTACTGCGTGGAGATCGTGGTTCAGTGGTCAAGGTGCTTGTGCGAATCCACCTCGCAATTTTTTTTGCTTTAGGATTTTTTATGGCGATTGATGGGCGATGACATACGTTTTATTATATTCAGATATTTGGATACTCAGATGTATCAATACTTGAACTATCAAATCTTCAGGAATAATAGTAATAATAATAAACTAATAATAATTATTATTATATCGTAGAAGATTAGAATCTAGCACCTCATTATGGCTCAGGTCATACCATTACAAGCAGAAACGTGATATTTTCAAAGAATATTTCGGTTTGGTTTATTGTTGCCCACGAAAAGAGGAATTTCTTATCTCGTTTCGAAAACTAACAAAATAACATAAGAATTAACATTTTACATTCGAGACGGGACAAGGCTAACTCGAAAATTTCGTCTTGCTTTGCAAATGAGAATCGAGACGAGAAGAAAAGTATCGTAAACATTTCCCGTCTGTTTCGATTCTCGAAATAGCGTATGTCCATTCTTTAAGTAACAATTGCTCTGTATACTGAATTTCATAGGCTATTTCATTACATTGTATTTCAGAGCGCATTGAATTATGCTCTGTGTAGGTATTTTTGTAGCAAAGCTGTTATATTTACCTCTGCATATCCTAAAAAGTAGTTTATTATATGCCTTACTGTTGAGTGATATTCAGTTATTTTTATTAGTTATTTTTCTTAAAACATACAATAGAATACTTTCTACATGAAACTTTATTGGAAAGCACTTATATAAAATGTAGGTAGTTGCAGAAGTGTGTCTTGAAGGTAGTGCTCTCAACGGGTCGCGTCGGGTGGGGTTAAAGACCGACCCGACACGACCCGTGACCCGAATTGAGTGACCCGACTGACCCGAACCGTGACCCGATCTGATTGACCTGACCCTAATACCCGACCCGAAATAACCCGGTTGACTCGACCCGACAACCCGACCCGAGCGGAAACGATTGACCCGACCCGAATAACCCGAACGGAGCAAACCTGATTGACCCGACCCGACAACCCGACCCGAGCTGACCCGATTGACCCGATCCGACAACCCGACCTGAATAACCCGACCCGACAACCCGACCCGAATAACACGACCCGACAACCTGACCCGAGCTAACCCGACTGACCGGACCCGACAATCCGACCCGAGTAGCCTGACCCGACAACCCGAACCGAGCTGACCCGACTGACCCGATCCGAGTCGGGTCGGGTCGGATCAACCCGACCCGTTTGAGAGCACTAGGTCACGACACTGGCTGAACGCCAAAATGCACTCACATTGGGAATTAAACCCTGACCACGTGTACCGAAATCTTACACGTTAACCACTAGCTAGATCAAGCGGGGGATTTGTACATGCATCTTAATGAATATTTGGCACTTTTGAGGTTTAGTTATTTCTTTTTATAACTGATACCAATGTCCGACGTGGGAGAATATTTTTCTTGCTTTAGTTCTATGTGACGAAATTTCTCTTCAAGGTCAGTGTTCTCACCTCCTCGGACGGCAGGTGGTCTTCTCGGAAGGCAGTAGCAAGAGTCCCTTAGCGGAGACAGAAGGAAATCGTTTAACTACAAGGATAAGGGTTGAGGGAACGGGAGAACAACTGTTTTTTCCAACCCTTCAACTTTCATTCCAAAATAGGTTCTTGTGATTCGGGAACCCATGCCACTTTGATTTTTCTTTCTCGGTAATTAAAACGTATTTTACAGTATATATAGTTGCACGTAAGAAGATACATAACATGAATTTTGTAATTTAAAATTTAAAAATTCAGTATGAAAATTAATTATAAAGTACTAGTTTTATTTCATCACTTTCAGCCCAACAAATTAAATTCAAACAATTCGCTCACTGGGACTTGGTCATCAATACTGCGTCTTATCCTTTGTCTTGCAGTCAAGTCTTGTTCCTGCATTTCGTAGTCTTGGTTATTTTTTCATACTATACAAGAGCCTCGCCTCATCGGTACGAATGAAGACCAAGTGTGATTTTGATTCTGATCTTTCATACTATACGGACAGCAAGAAAATACGCTCATCGCTACTTGGTTATCACCAAAACAAGGCCAAGAGCAAGATTACTATGCACTTCGTCTTTCATATCCAATCTTTATCTTGTTCTTGTGTCGGTGTTCTTGGGCTTGGTAAAATAGAATGAAATATTCAGTTTAAGGTCCCTCGATTCTGCACCGAGGCTAAGGGATATGGTGACCATGAGAAATGAATGAAATGGTGGAATGAAGAAAGTGGGAGGAAACAGGAGAACCCCGCGAAAACCCACTACTCGGTGTTTTTCCACCACAAAGCCCACTTAGCACAAGCTGGGATCGAACCATGGACACCATTAGTGGCGGAGCCAAGGGCGGCCAGGCCCCCTTGCTCAAATTCTTGGCCCCCCTAGTGTCCCCCCACACAGATGATGCTATTATAGGTCGACAAACGGTGAGTTGCCAGTGGCTACAAGTGAAACTACTTCCAAAACATCTCTCGAGAACAAAATTACGAACTGCAGAATACCGTTGCGTTCCGAATAAAATAGCTCCACTCGTTTTAGTTTGTAGTACGGGAAGATCTAATTCACGGAAATCTGTGGGATGCTTGCATTGACCTCGCCACCTGGACATTCATTTTAACCTCTGTCCATTATCTAGTTATCTCCTTTGTTTTTGACAAACAACCAGAAAAATAGAAAATCAGTCGGCATTTTCATTTGCTCCAATGGTGAAAGTCATACTAAAATATGATATGCATACTTCCAAATAACATGCACTGCAGTCAAACATTACACTTGTGTTGGACGAAAAAAGTCTACGTACACTGAGTAATTGATTTCCATTGATTATGGCGACATAGAAGAAATGCATAGCATCCATTACGTGATTTGGTATTATCATTATTATTATTATTATTATTATTATTATTATTATTATTATTATTATTATTATTATTATGAGTTTATCTATCAAACAACTATTTATTGATTAATAAAAATTATTAATCAATTATATTTAGTTATGTATGGTAGATGACTTCAGATTATATTATATACTGACCGACAGTATCCCACGCTGTCGTATCTGTGCATAAGAGGTAAGTTCTAATCTTTTCTTTGTAGAAGTTAAGTGAAAGAACCTGTTTTACCTCGAAATGCTTAATTACAATTTTATTTACACAAAGACAATTCTAACATACAAGATGATATTAAAGATGCTATTTGCATATACGAGTTACTTGGCACAAAAACTAATTATGCTAGGAAACTAAAACTATGCTCAAACTGTCTTTCTTAGCTAACTTTTACAAGTGGTAGCAATTGAAACTCACATGAGTATGTGGTAACCTCTCACCCGAAGTCCAAGGTTAATCTCTTTGCACATGGCTAAAGAAAAAAAGAACGTCTCTGTTGCATCCGTTTTCACTCTCCCCCTCTGCCAGCCTGAATCCTCATTATATTGCCAAATGTTATCAATCTTTAATTTCAAATTAAGTGCTTTATGATTTTTTTGCAATTATAAAGTCTCATTAGTTTCTATCACCGTTGTCCCTTTGGACAAGTTATTATAACAAAGGAAAAACGTATTAATGGTTCCTCTTGATTACTTTTCAAGGCTTTTTCTTATAATTCACTTAAGCACCATCACTTTTTTTTCACAAATTATCATATCCATTTATTCCTGTTTTTTCATAAAATCTGTTTTCAACACATTATATTATCATGCGGTATTAAAACAAATCTGAAACTTCTGATATTTATTTACCTCCATCATTCCATCTGGAAAATTAGTGTGATCTGTATACGAGGGAATGTTTTCGGGCTGCTAAAATTAAGATTACTGCTGGCATGCTATAACTTTGAGTTTCGCCTTATCTCAAGTAGATGCAGACATGTCAGAAGGTTTGATCCTTGTAGATACACTAGTTCAAACGCTGTCCAAGATGAGGTCTGGTAAATATGACTCTCAACGAACAATATTCGAACAAATTTATCAAGAATGTTTGGAGATGTGCAAAGAAAATGGTCTCGAATTCCAGAGCCGGAAGCAAATAGAATATAGGGGTTCCTCGTGGAAACAAACTAGACATCCGCCATCGAAATATCACAAATTCATTTTGGATGAATCTTTTCCTTAATTGGATGCAGAAAACGAATTTTCTAAAGATAATATATCTATCAAGAGACATTTTTCTCTCTACTATTGATAGACAGTCTCTGATATGGAAAACCGTTTTGTATCATGTTGCAAAATCATCAGATCAATCACTACTCTACATCCAAAAAGTAAAAAAAAATTAAATTACAACATTGTCGAGCCTATAACCCAGCATTATGGAGTGATCTGCAAAGATTAAAGTGAGAACTCAAAATCCTCCCAAACACAAATAATATAGCAACCCAAAAGCATAAAAAGGATATAAAGCATAACAGCAAGTTACACAGATGGTTGGTACCTTGAAAATGATTGTGATTGTCTAAGGGTCCAGAAGAAACTAGTTTTAAAAACATAACTTTAGAAAATAAAACATAAAGCTTAATTTAAAATATATAGCATAATTCTTGGAAAATTCTCTTTAACTGAAAGTTTAAAATACTGTGTTAATATTTTTTAAAACCAATATTTACAAACCAAAATCATTGAGAACATAACAATGCAACAATGAAAAGCTTATATTCATTTCTGTAAACTTTTCGGTGTAATTCTTTGATGTGAAGAAAAAAAAGTAAAAGAAGAAATTTCTCCGCCAACAATGAATAGTATGCTAAAACTCCATACTATATTGTTATGTTGACTTTTTGAACTTAAGCACTTTCTGTACTTTTTGGTGGCATCTTTTACTTTCCCTTTCTGTATATATGTACCTGTACGGCGCACACAAATGATGGAAAAAATTTATTCGAGCAAAGCACATCTCTTTACAATGAATTACGTAGAAAGTTCATTAAATATGAGAGAAACTAGTTGCAAAAAAATATCAATAAATAGATCAAGATATTTAGAATATTTAATGTATAATAAATATTATACAATATACACAATTAATGTAAAATAATCATTGAAATTAACAATAAAGCATAATTTGAAAAAAAAGCATAACTAAACAAGAAATAAAGCATAATCGGGGTTGCTCTAACAATTAAGTTGTATGAAGACGAGAAGAAAACCAAAACTGATTCCTTAACGAATTTCGTTGATCTTCTTTGCGTCTACAAAAACGCATTCCAAGAAACCTACAAGCTAGGTATCATCTCTGTGATTATATCAGTTTCTAGTGCTACATGTGAAAAGTCATTCTCTTCTTTGAAAAGATTAAAGACTTGTATACGCAATTCAATGACTCATGATAGGTTGAAAAACTTAGTGTTACTTTATATTGAGAAGAAAATTGCTAAATCGTTAGATCTTTAACAAGTTGTGGATATGTTTGCTGTTGCCCACACGAATAGAAAGATACTCTTCATGTAGAGGCATGAACCTATAAGTTATTTTCTTTACCTGTAAAAGTGTGTTTGCTTCCACTCAAGTCAACCACCTACACATATTTTAAACGAATGATTAAATAACTATTTACTTATATTAGAAATCAGTTGCATTAATGAATCGTAGTAGTTTGTGGTACTAAATTCTTATATTTTCACTGTTTTCCAAAGAGCAAAATCATGAACCACAAAGATGTTAACATTCACCTTGAATACAGACACACACACACACACACACACATATATATATATATATATATATTGGAGATGGTCCCCTGAAAATCCTCTTGGGTCCTTCATTGGCCCCCCTGAAAAAAAACTCTAGTTACGCTACTGGACACCATGGACCAGAGATGAATTCTCTACCACTGAGCCACCGCGGCCCTACTTGGGCTTGGTCGTCCATATCCAATATCTCTTTTGCCGTTGCTTAATCAACTTCTAGTTCTGTTCTAAATCCAGACTCCATATTGGCGTAGATATTAATATTACAGTCGATTGGTAAAATCAATCTTCCACATTTAAAAATTAAATTACACACAAGTACAAAAATAAGCATTTACCATAAAAACACTAGCTGCAATTGTTCAAAAGAGATTTATGGTTTCTATAAAATCAATTGACAATTGGTATTTTTAAGTAGGCAGCTGGTGAAAAACAGCAGCTTTCGACTCCAGCCGAGTTTAAACTCAACCTAAAATCAGTTGACCAAAGTGAACTGACCCACCTGACCCGACCCGAGATGACCCGAGTTACCCGACCCGAGCTGACCCGATTGACCCGATCCGATATTATTATTATTATTATTATTATTATTATTATAGCAACACCGTGTATAATTTTTAAAACATATGCGGTTTGTATCTGAATAGTAAAAAGTAATTGACTGTCAATCTCGGTCATCTAGAAGTCTTCAGGAGGCAAGGACATCGGTCACGTTCTGGGTTTGAGTTCCGAAAAGGCAAGTATTCGGGCTCAAGCCAAAAGTTGTTAAAAGTTATAGGCTTCAGCCAAACATGTCCAAAACAGCTGGGACCGGGTTTAGTCTTTTCAACTTCTCGAGCGGCGTGGCTTAAAGCTCATTCACTACCAAACCGAACCGAGAAGTGAGCCAAGGCAACAACTCACCCAACCGAGCCGATTTGGGCCATCGCCTTAGTCGAACCGTGCCGTTGGACTAGTTTCATCGTAACTCGCTCTAACAGGTTCACATGAGCCGAGTAGGTGACCCATCCCAACCGAGAAAGCTCGAGCCATCGTCTCAATTTGAGCCGAGTCGATGGCTCGTTCCAACTGAGCCGGTTCAGGTCATCGGCTCAATTGGGCCGAGGTGACGGCTCATCCCAACCGAGCCGACTCGAGCTATTCGCTCAGTTGATACAAGCCGAGCCGGTTGATATCACTACCCGGGTTGGTCTTCTGCTTGGGCTCAAGAATTCGACCGTGCAGGTCTCAGACTTGATTTTAAGAACTATAGTGTATACTTATATTGGTGATTATGACATTTGAGGCTGTCTCGTAATAATTAAAGAAAACTCTTGTCTTCTCGTTATCTAGACGAGACGAGATACACTAAAATTGCCCCACGAGATGCACTAAAATTACGACACGAGATGCACCCCTGTCGTGACCAACACTAAAAGTACTCCACATTGTTGCTTACATTTCTCATGGCTTTCGCTTTCAAGTCTAAACAGGCCATTATTTCAAAACGAGTTAAAACGAGCTGAAAGAGCGAGCGAGCCATTATCAAACTCGAAACTCGACCTCGAAAACAGCGACTTGAGAACTGAACTTAAGTAAATTACCTTTGACTCGACTCGAATTGAACTCGTGTCGAGTCGAATTTTGGCTCGACTCGTGCTCATCCCTATTCGTATTTGTATTTTATGTTTCCACTTCAACAATTTCTACTCTTTTTTCTCCGTTTACCTGCTGTTTCTGGATTTCTCTGTCGGTGTCGTTCTTTATTTACACCATGCACTATTATTATTCCCAGCTTGTGACCCGCTTCAATGTCCTATTCAGTTTAGGTTTTTCTCCTTACCTTGACTTCACCTGTGATTAATTTAATTCTCACTTTCCGCGCAGGACCGATGAAAAATTATTATTATTATTATTATTATTATTATTATTATTATTATTATTATTATAAATTTGAACTTGCACGGCGAAATTAGTGTATAACAAGATATCATTTCTGTAATTTTACTCCATTGTATGTTATTAATTAATTAATGGGCACTAAATTGTCTCCAGATCATCGAATAAATTAAATTTGGCATGCACTTTGGTGGAAATATCATTACAGCAACATTACCGGTTCGTTCCAAACAACAGGGCTGAACTTAGCAAATATTTAGCTTATGATGTTGCATGAGAAGATAATGTAGGGGTGAAGTGCTGGACTTGTGAGTAATACAGCTAATCAATATAGCTTCAAATCCTTTTCAAGTTATTTTAGTTTCAAAGCAATCGTGAAGAATGAAAGAGTGACTTCTCATGCTAAATTAGCAATCCTTAAGAAAGTGGACGCAAATACTTCTATCATGATAGAGACGATTTGCGCATGTTAATTAGGAAAGGGCAAGGAAATTACTAGGACATTCGAAACACTTCGTTCATCTGCCGTATGCACTTTTTAATTTATCGTTCTAAGGAAAAAACACTACACCATTTGTTATTGTTAAACTAACTTTGGCTAGCGCAATCGGTGGAATGTGATGGTCTCTGTAATAGGCACATTTCTGAAGAAATTTACCTATTGTAGAGACTCACATGTATGAAATTCGGAAAAAGTCGTTTTATCGATCACCGCCCATGATTTGTAATAATTATACATTAAAAAAAGTTTGTCTAATGGTGGTGCCAAGGCACCCATTGCACCCACGTTGCGCACTCCTGTGCCAATCAAACTGAAACATGTCAGTCTACTAGATCTTCAACAAAGATGTCTTAGGATGAAGTGTGCGATACATTTACTGATAATAATTTATTATGATATTGATGATCAAGCTTCGCTGTCGTTTCAGTGACTCCTTTGCTATTCTCCATTCAAAGGCCACCCAAAGTCGGCTACCTGCAAGATATTGTGTATTATACCTTTCTGGTTACAAAAAGTGGAACTGCCTTCCAGAGAGTAGTCCAAGAACTTGAACCTAGATTCTTACGTTACTCGGATCTCCTTACAGGGGAAATTTATTTTTCCGCCATTCTGTTATAGAGCAATGTGCATATTCTCTAATAGAAATAGACCATCTGGATATTGCCTCCAAGTAAATATTCAGGTGCAATGTATAAAACACATTGTAAGTATTCTGCCATTATTAGGAGGTCACTTGCTGCAACTGAGAAGTTTTCATGCCCGACGGTCTTCCGCTAATCTCTCCGTATTCAAACACGATTTCTCTGTTTTGATATCATCCATTAGTTGTAGTGTCCTTTGTACCCTCCCTCTCTTTCCTGCCAGCATACTTTTTAGGAAGTCCCTCATGATACAGTTCCTTCTTGCCAATGTCCCATTCAGTTTATTTTCCTCTTCTTAATAATATTTAAAATTTTTCTTTTCTCCCCCACCATTTCTAATATCCTCACATTCGTTTTCCGCTTGACGCAGCAAATTCCTTTCATTCTTCTCCACACTCATATCTCGAAAGCTTCCAGTAGTTTTGATTTTTTATGATAATTTTTGCATAATGTCCATGCTTCTAACCCATACAGCACAATACTGCACACGAACCATTTTATGAGTCTCTTCTCAACTCTTTATTCAAGGTATCAAAAAGTACTATTTTCTTTCTCACTTCTTTCGCCAGTCTTATCCTTGCTTTATTTCACGTTCACACTTCACATCATCACGTCACATATTACTTAGAAACACATCTTAAAATATGCCAAAAAATACCATAAAATAAAAGTAAAAACCGGCATGTTTCGTGATACGAGATTAAAGCGTGTGGAAAGTACACTGTTTACACAACAGTAACAGAAACAAACATAAAAACCAAAAGTCATGGTTTGAGTGGTGGCTAGATAAGCTTTTTTCTAAATAAAGAATCTTCATTTTACTGACAAAGGGCATTAATGTTTGAATGGAAGAACTTCATAAATAATCTATATATCACAGTTATGTAACATACTGTATTACATTATAACATGTATTAAGGAACTACCTCTCCTCTTGTCTCTAACGTTTACTCCGATGTGGGAGATATATGTTCGATGCTGGCGGGAGCTCATGTGATTCGGATTCCAAGTTAACCAGTAACTCCAAGTCTTATATAACCTCAACATTGAAAGGGGCATTAAACCGTGATACAACAAGGTCCAATGTTTACTCTTGAACAGAAAGCAATATGGAAATATATTTATTCTAAAAACTAATTGCTTGGTAATTCGCGGAAGCAAGGGCGTCATTTCTGGAGAGTAGAAGAACAATTGACTCCCTCAGTGAGAGACGTGTGTATACACTTTAATAATTACTGTTATAATATACTTGTACAGTACTCATATACTCCTACGATAACATACAATGAAAATGCTACAAAACGTTTAAGTTCAAATTAGAAACAAACTCTTGCGCCGTGTGGTTATGCATTCAGAAACAGACGTCTCAATCGACTATCAGCTCATGATATTCAATCCAACTCGCTGTCCTTCTCCTCTTATTGTCTAAAGCAGTCTGTATGACGTAATATATTCTTTCTATTCAGACGGAAAAGTAGGGACCACGTTTAGAAGCTTTATAGCTCTAAAACTGTTCCCTTCATACGTTTTTCTGAAGCATTTTCTTAACAAGGTAAGTTTAATTGATTTTAACCCTTATCTCCGTCATACGATAGTTTGCTGAAGTGTGGTTTTATTCAATTGAGATCAATTTCTGTATGCTATTGAGGTAACTTTGGCTGAAGCCGGTGTCGTTGAATAGCATTTGCATAACTCAACCTTACTGCAGTTTCTTAACTTCTTTGAACGTCGAAACATTTTTGACATCCTCTATTGAAGTATGTCAATACTTCTGGGAGCCCTACCTAGCCGCAGTAGTCCAAGTGATATTGTCGCAGACTTTGGAGCGGCAATGGGGAGGGGCGAGGATTCCAATCCCGCTGCCGACCATCCTTAATCAAGGTTTTCCCCAGTCCCGCTAGACAACTACCGAGACTGTATCTTCATAATAGGACCTGACCCACAACATTCCCAAGCTCTGTCCCTTCCTGAGCCATAATTGTCTAAAGGCAAGATAATAAATTTAAATTCTCGGAGCCGTAAGGGAAATGTATGCTGTAACTTACTTTTTTACTTGGTTACTTCCTGCGAATAAAATAGGAGAGGACAAAAGTTCTCTTCTACAGTACATTTTTAAATTCGCCTTTCTAAATTCACAACATAGCATCTGTTCTTGGCCTACTGCTGAACACCGAAGACTATTTCTAACAGCCTTTTTTCTTTCTTCTGTGTCCAAGCATTAATTTTAGTTACGGAAGTTATATTGTCGTTAGAGTTGTTATATGGTGGAATGATCGGGGTGGATGGAGAGGGAGATAGCCAAAATAGCCTGACGCGGTGTGGTTCCTGTCACAGCTTATCAATATGACGTAGTTGTCAGAACAAATGGCACCTTTGTATTTATGAAACACGTGTTCACGGATCAATTCCTTGAGTCATTTTTTTTTCTTACGTCTTCCTATACAAGTAAACATTTCAAGTCTTTTTTGTTGTTCTTGTTCATACTTTGATTTCCATCTGTTATTTTAGTGCACAATTTTTTGACAAATTCTGCCCTAACAGAGTTGGTACCACTGCCGTATTCCTTCTTGAAACAATCTTATTGCTCTCGCTATTTGGTCTTTAGTTTCGAACGTACCCCACACCACTATGCTGTTCGCTCCTCCTACGTTCTCTTCTCGCGCAGCTTACAGTTCACGTCTATTTGCATGAGCTGTACTTATGCTGGTGACTGTACAGTTAGGACTTACTCACATGATTTTACTCACATGACTTGTGCATGTAGATGAATTTTACGTATTATAAAGTTGGGACTTGCGTAAATGAATGATTTTTATGACTTCTGCACTGATTTGTGAATGTTCTATGCCTCTGCATTAGTTCTGAAAGTTGAGTTGATTTGACTTTGAATTTTACGTCCCGTTCAGCAGCGAGGCTATATGAGACGTGGACCTACTGATTAACGTGGAATCCGAACCACATGAGCTCCCGCCGGGAATCGAACCCGGATCTCCCACGCCAAAGGCGCGTACGCTAACCGCCTAGCCACGAAGGAGCTTTTAGTTCTGAAAGTCATTACACAGAATTGCAATATTGAAGATGTTGCCACCATGCGGTTATGAATGCAATTAACCCCAGAATGAACAACCATATTAGTTATACTGAAATAATTGTGATGTTTTATAAGCTATTATACGGCGGAAAAGTATTTTTTGTTTACAGAATAATTATATTGGTATCGAATATAAAATATTAATTTAAATTCTAGTTTATCAGCATGAATTGCATTTTACCTCTGTTTAATTTCAGAATGTAAACCGACCGAGTGATGGATTAGTTTTCACATTAAATGACTTAAGCCAATGGAGGGATCGGATTCTAACATCTATAAGACAAGGGCATATTACAAATGTAAGTAGTTTCAATTTCTCCTAACTTTGAAGATTTGCGTAAAAATAATGTAGATATTGTACTATACTTTACATGTCATCAGTAAACTTAGTTAAGATATTTTCAAAACTCTACAGCATTAATAAAATAACTTAATAATAAGTTAGCAATCATTGCTTCCCATAGGATTTTGTGTACTTTGAATATATATATAAGTATTGTAAACAATTCTCTTATTACTTAGCTATAATAATCATAATAAGAAACTTTTCATTACAATATAATTTTCAAAGATAATATCATCATTTTGTATAAAAGTACTATGATATGACATGACCAAACTTAATTTTCATAACTAAAAGCTATGTTTGGAACAAGAGCACACAGAGGATATTTTGTCTCTGCGTCATCTTCTCTCCTATTCGTTTTAAACATATACGTTTCATACACTTTCTGTCCATTCTATCTTCTTCATCTCTCTGAAATACCACATTTCGAAGCTTTCTAAGTATTCTCCTCTAACTTTCGTAATACCCAAGCCTTTGAACCATGCAATCAGATGCTCCATATATAGCGCTTCATTAGTTCCTTCTTTAGTCTAATGTGAGCCTGCTAGTTAGGAGTGATAGTTTTTCTTGTTGATTGCTTTTCCGCTACAGCAATTCTTGACCTAATCGTTTTAGCGCCATAAGCGTCTCTCATCAAAATACTTCCAGATACTTTAAATGATCGACCTCTTCAAGTTATTTTTGTTCTACCTTGAGCCTTAATTCCATGCGATATTCTCATGATTTTCGACTTTTCCATGATTCCCTCTCCATTTTGTTTGGCAATCTCCACACTATTGATTTGTCCTTTATTCAGCTGCAACTTCACTCTTTGTCCTGTGTACAGATTGCAAATAGGTAGAGATTCCTCCAGTTTAATCTCATTTCGTTAAGTATTTCCGGAAGTTTGATCCAATTGACCTGGTCGAAAGCTTTATCCAGTCAATGAAGCACAAACACAACCCTCCCTTTACGTCAAGAGCTCGTTCTGATATAGAGTAATTCTCATTAACTCAATACTATCTTAGGTACCTCTTTCTTTCTGAACTCAAAATTGACCTTCCTCCAATATTTCTTCTCTCTTACTTTTCAACTACTTATTCAATATGCGCACAATAGTTTTTCCAGAGTGGGAAATACGACTAATGGCTATGTGATCACTGCTCTTCTTCGCATGGCTTTTCTAAGGTAATGCAATCATTGTAACATCTAGAAAATCCTGTGGTCATTCTTCATTCAGGCTGATCTTGTTAATCAGAGCTTTCATTATGTTGTCAGTACTTTCATCGCATTGTGTAATAATTTCTTGAGCAAGTCCCTTTTTTTTTTTTTTTTGTATTCAGTGTCTTTCCTCTTTCTCTTGTCTTCGATGCCTTACACTGCTTCAAATTTCAGTATATTGGTCCTTTGTCTTCTTCATTTAGTTCTTCTTTTACTTCAGTTATGATATCTCCTGGGCGGTTCTTCAGGCATGGCCTTTATGAATTCCTCTAAAATCCTAAGGATTAATTGAGGGTCAGTGACTACGTGACCTTGTTGATTTTGATTTCAAAAATGCGGATGTTTTTGTTAATTCTTTCACTTAATTCCCATGCTTTCTGATACATCAGATAATATCTGCTACGGCGTTGAAGTTCCACAATTTCTTCACATCTTGTCTCTATGTACTTCTATCTGGTTCTGTCAAATTCTCTTCTCAACTCGTTATTGACCCTTCTGCGTTCCTCCATGTTCTTAAGCATCTCTTCAGTTGCTCATGATTTTCTTTGCTCATACCATCTTACCAATGTCCTTATTAAGTGTATTTAGTAGAATCTGCTTAACTCTTTCCCAGTTTTCTTCAACGCTGCCTACTTCATCGTCTATTGCACACATTTTTTCTATCTCTTCTTGTACATTACTGTCCACACTTCTTGGTTGTTCTAAATTACATTTTGAAGTTTTCCTCCCATTTTTCGTGATTGACGTTATCAGGTTTGCAACTCCGCCAATAAGAAGATTGTGTTCTGAATCAGTGTCTACTTCTGGTAATGTCTCAACGTCATAAGCACTATTTGTTAAATGTTGTTAGACAAGAATATAGTTGATTTGGTAGTGTATTTTATCTCCTAGACTTTTCCACTTGTACAGCTTGTTTTTTCTCTTCTTGAAACACGTGTTCGTTACTATCAAATGATGATGCCTACAGAAGTCAATCTACATCTGGATCCCTGCGTTTCTTCTGCCTAGTTAAATGATCCCACTATTTTATTCTCAGATCTCTCTCTGACCATGCTGTTGAAGACTCCCATTACTATAACGTTACTCTGACCTCTTCCCTCATGATGCGATATGTCACTGATCTCAGTATTAGGGTGGGTCGAAAAAAAACATTTCTTTCAAATCGAATTCTAATAGTGCGGAAAAGTTGGACCATCTATCGAAATGTGTAAGTGTATTTTTTTTTTTTTTTGAAATCGCGTAATATCTTCAGTTCGCGCATCCAGATTAAAGTTTTACCAAATTATCAAAAATCGTACTTTTTTGGAACACCCTGTATAGAAGACAGGTTGATTCTGATAGTTGTAATAGAGCGCTAATTCTCAAGTAGGCATATAACAATACACAGAAGAAAAGAAAATCAACATCGGATAATATCTTCTGTTCTTGCTCTAAGGTCAAAATCTCGTGAAATTGTATAAAATCGTACTTTTTTGGAACACCCTGTATAAAATAGTTTATGTTGTTATAGTTTTAATATGGCGGTTATATTGTTCCCAACCATGCGGGAATATTCAGGAAAAGAAAATAGAAATTGGATAGTATCTTCAGTTCGTGTATTGGATCTTAAAAATCGAAAATTTTACGAAAGGAATCATTTTCTTTGTTTCCGATCTGATCGTGCAGATCTTCGCTAATTTCTGATCTTAGAAATGACCCAGAACTCACCATGAGAAGGTGGCTGCACTTCAGCCACACCCTTTCCAACCACCCTACCATTGTAGAAGTTTCAAGTTTATTTCTTTTGTATTTCGGGTATAACTTTAAAATCAGATTTCTTACTAAAATCTGTCATTATAGAGCGTGACAAAGGTGTGGTCCGAATAAAACATCTCTGTTTAGGGAGCCACACACTTTTGTAGCAGCCTCTGTTAGAAGTTTAACACATCTTTCTACGGACTGCGTATGACATGAAAATTTTAGGTAGTCAAACTCTGGTAGTTCTTTTGTCTTTAGCAATGACAAAGTACTCGCTGTTGTTACATGGGCCATTAGTGGTGGTGATGAAAGTTGACCGATCTATAAATTCAGGTGGTAAAAAATTTCTTACACTTTTGCCTGGTTGTGGATGATTCCTCGATTTTAACAATCTTCTGAAAGCTAATTCTCTTATGTGTTTCCGTTCATCCATCGACATGGTCAAAATAAGGTTTTCAGGGTGCGGGAAAAAAACGTTTCGCTGCATTACAGGATCGATAATTTCTAGTAAACCTTCCGGTAGATATCGTGATGTCTGAATCAATTTAAACACATGTTTTGCACCATCTTTTACAGAGGAATTTTGTTTAATAGCAAATCAAGCTGGTGCATATGTTTTTACAATGTATGTCGCCAATGTCTTCAGCTCAAATGAAGGATCTTCTGTCAAAATATATAACCTTAAAATACGATACGCTATAGTAAGCCACCTTGAATGACTTATTGGGCCTGGATCCTTTACTGCAAGATCACTTGGACACTCGCCACTGTTTATAGCTCTAGCAATATCAAGAAGATATTTTTTTTCTTTGCTCAGGTCATTTGCTTTTACGGAGCTATCTTCGGTCTGAATATTCTCATAACCAACAACAGGAAGCTGCTCACAGTGCTTCAATTGTTTGAAGATAGTTCCAGAAAATGATTTGGGCCTGAAGTGTCACCATCTAGGCACTCGAAAAGATGTCTGAAAGTTAACTCATTAAAATTTAATAAACAAATGAAACACTAGAGTGGTCTTCCAAGTTTGACCTCAATATTATGAATAATCCCACTTTTCCATCCAGTATTAACCACTGTCCCATCACAGCCGATAACAACAAGATCATTTATGTCCACGTCTTTGTCACTTAAATAAGAAAGCACACTCTCAGATATATTCTTTGCAAATCCAGTTCTAGGCGTTATATGGCCAATGAACTGAATTCTAAAGAAAAAAATATACATTTTACAAATGGGGATATGAAACACTGTGGAATTTCTATTTTTCGTGAAGAATGTAAACGATTTCTTTTTTGTGTGCCTGTTGCTACATGCTTGAAGAAAATCACAACCCTATTAGGGCTATAACAACATAAACTATTTTATACAGGGTGTTCCAAAAAGTACGATTTTATACAATTTCACGAGATTTTGACCTTAGAGCAAGAACAGAAGATATTATCCGATGTTGATTTTCTTTTCTTCTGTGTATTGTTACATGCTTACTTGAGAATTAGCGCTCTATTACAACTATCAGAAGCAATCTGTCTTCTATACAGGGTGTTCCAAAAAAGTACGATTTTTGACAATTTGGTAAAACTTTAACCTGGATGCGCGAACTGAAGATATTACGCGATTTCAAAAAACAATTACACTTACACGTTTCGATAGATGGTCCAACTTTTCCGCACTATTAGACTTCGATTTGAAAGAAATCGTTTTTTCGACCCACCCTACTCAGTATATATCACTTCCACTTTATTGTCATCATGGTAAATTGTTGGCATATACACATGCATTATAATAATATTCCCTGGTTTTGCATTTAGTTTTACAAACATCATGAAGTCACTTCAGCATTCCACCTTGGTAACATTTCTGGCTATTCAGTTTCTCATTGCTATTGTCATGGTACAGAATGAAATATTGATATTTGCTGAGGGTGCAAAACGTACTCTACCTTATGGCAAGTTAAAACTTAAATTTCTTTACTGTGGCAAATTTTGAATTTTGAATTTTCAAATCCTGTTTTCTCGGTTTGAGTGATGGTACAAAATTTTTGAAAGAAGGTGGAAAACGATGCAAAACCAGGAGATGATGGTGATACGGTTAAATCTTCAACATGATTTGGTGGTACTTGGAAAACCATTTTGAATTTTGAATTTCTCAGTAATGAGGGTACAAAACGGTGCAAAACGAATAGATATAAAACAACGAATTTAGAGACGGTGGCCTTCCAAGTTTATGTAGCTACTTATAAGTGTGTAATTACATCATTAAATAACTCGCAGTGTCTATTGAAACTTGTCAAGGAGCATCAAGAAATTATGACATAAGGTGGACGAAATAATGATTTTAACCCTTAGAATCCCGGAAAATAATACTGATGAACTGTCAAACATAGTCTTGGGGTCCATTGGACCCCACTGGGAGTCATAAGGTTAACTAAACTAAGACAGCAGCTACCTACGACTATGTTGTTGAAACGAGATAAAAATGAAACACTAGCTGGAAGTTCAACAGTTTGGCATAATTTTTCGGTACTAAAAATGAGGGAAAATCAATTTGCGAATTGATTTCATAATTATGGCCATACTGAATTTGATGTAGTATGCAATTACTTCTTCGATCTGTATACAGTGACACGTGTATATCACGTGACGGCCTGATTTATACGGCGTGATATTTTTCGATAGAATATTGTACCCAGAAGTTATACTAGAGTAGAGAGATTAGGGTGAAAACGGAATATAATCTTGTTAATTGAGTGCAGAAAGACACTTCTTGCTGCCTACTACTGATTTTAGTGTAAAACGATCTAACGTTAATGATTTTCTGCCACAGGAAACAGCTATGTATTACGATTCTATGGAAATCAACGTTGAATTGGACTTCTCAGTTTTAGTGTGTTGCATACTTGGAAGGAGCAAAAATAATTAAAATTTAACGCTTCTGGGAGGTTTTGTCAATTATTTCAATATCAATCAAACTATTTGAATACTAATACAGTAATCAAACGATGTTATAAATTAGCTGATTGTTTTAAATTCTTTTCTGTGTCGTTATTCATATCAAGCCCGATACGAATATTAAACTCACAAGTCAAGAGTAGTCAGAGAATTTAGATTCTTATCCATGTGTACTAGCAACGAAGTCATGTGAGTTAATTACTTCTCTCACATTGTATGTAGTTATGTTATTTCTTTGTAATTGCAATAATTCTGAAATTGGATAGGTAATGTAGTTACACTATATTAAGGGCATTTATGATATTTAGGATGTATACCACATTTAGTGTATACTATATTTTATTGCTACAAAATAATATTGTTTATTGCGTACTTTAAACCCAATGAATCTTTAGAATTCTGTCCCAAGAATCCCTAGTATACAGAATGTTCGATACTCTAGTAAAGCTGACAGTTTCTTGGGGATTACAGGCCCGACCACAGTCTCTGTTCCTTGGAACTCCGCGGATGTGTGACACCTCTACACTCCCTTTCATTGCTTCCTCTTCAGTTTCCTGAAATTACGTTCCTGTCAAGAGGGCTAGAAATCTTTTTCTGGGTGCCCAAAATCTGAATAGGCGTCACTGATCAAAACAGGCAGATAATACCATTAATCGATTAGTGTTGCGTAACTTCATACAGCTGTACTGAATATACCTAATAAATATGACGTCATATGACGTCATATAAAGTTCTGCCCTGTGGCATTCATTCCTTTTAAAGGAAGCCTTTAAATTTCGTCTGTCAAAATGAAGTCCTATTGTTGTTGGTGCACGCCATTTTAGAATAGCGTAGCCAAGCATTCGATAAAACAAATTATAAGGGTCCATGTGGCCATGGCCGTATTCTAGGGGGTCCTACCATACATCTGTGTTCGTATGGAATTAGTTCTACTTCAGTCTAGTATGTGAATAATAATAATAATAATAATAATAATAATAATATTATTATTATTATTATTATTATTATTATTATTATTATTATTATTATTATTATTATTATTATTATTATTGATTCACGGGGCCCAGGCGGGAATTCCCGCCCAGGCCAGTCTGCCCCTAGCAGCGAGGACTTCATTTTGGCTGCGGTCCTTTGATTCGTCGCCAGGAATCCCGAAGGGACCAGTACGTACTACCGCCAGTCATGTGCATTCGGTTATTATTATATATTACTTTTTCCAGACAAATTGTTCCTAAGTAACCCCTGCCTCTACATCATGAAGTAAAAGATATTGAGATCAGTGCGTATAATTGTATGAATTTCGATGCCAACTGTCGCAGATCATTAGAAAGTAAATATGGGAGAACTATGAAATAAAGTAAATAGATGCGCGTAATTTTATTATAAAATTATATGACGAAGAAATTTCTTCTGATCCCAAACGGTTATCGTCGAATATACACGGTTACAGAAACACTCTGATTGGCCAAATTAAAAATACCTAAATTATTTAACCCTTTACATGCGACTTTTCCTTCATCACCTCCTTGGCGAAGTCGGAAGAACACCGGCCTTCGGATCGTAAAGTTGGTGCTTCGCGCCTGCGTCGAGGTACTTATTTTAAGTGTTTTTTTACACTCACTGTAATGTAAACAAATCACGTATATAGGTGATTTAACATATTTTTGGGGGAGTAATTATGTGGTTCATTGGCGTTTCGCCGCGTCTCTGCCGCTGATGGTATAATTTTCAAAACGGAAGTGGGGCCACAGCGGATAGTCGCTGCGGTGTATCTAATTTTTGCCGTGAGTTTGCTAGTTGTCCATGACTGGTCCACTGAGGCTTTGAGCGTGGGATATCTTGAGTTTCAGGTTGTTTTCATTATCAGTTTTCGTTTTCTATCTTTCACAAAAAATCCATATAAAACAACGTAATAAACAGAAAAATACATAAAAAGTACGTTTGAGTGTTCCGGCAACATATCACGTCTTCGACGGGCGATGGTTAGAGAGTTTTATTTCCAAAATATCGAGTAATCTGGATAAAACTTTGAATTCGACAATCTGCAATGTATATTACTGGCTCGTGAAAGTAAATAATTATAAAGAAATACTCGAAGATATATATTTAACATGTACTTTCACATAACATTAGCATCGATGTTCAAGCAGGACGTTAGACTTCCTCATATGTAAATGCTGCAACACTACTTCAATCACTCATTTTCAAGAATTTACTTTGAGAAATTAGATTTCAATTCTCTTGAATATTGTTTCTACATAACACTCCCTATTTTAGTATGACCGAAACAGGAAAATGAAATGAAATGAAATCTTTCAGATTTTGTCCCACGGTTATGCCGGTTAGGCTAAATGGGACGGTGGTTATGAGAAATGAATGAAATGTTGGAATGAAAAAAGTGTGAGGAAACGGGAAAACCCCGAGAAAACACACAAGTACGCCGAGCACGGATTTGTCCACCACAAAGTCCACACGGAGCTAGCTGAGATCGAACAGGGACCCCAAGCACCTGAGGTGAATGCTCTACCACTGAGCCACCGCGCCGCCCTGACCGAAACAAGAGTTTTACAACATTGAAACGGTAAAGGTGTGCAATTTGCTTAAGGCACTTGACACCAAGTTTACGTGTCCGTAAGTTACAGCGATGTCTTAGAGTAGTGAGATAAGCGTTAGTTTACCATTCCGATGGTCCTTGGTTCGATTCCCGTTGGCCATAAAAGTTTTTTTATTATTTGTAGTGTTGATATCTCCAATGAAAGATATCGTAGAAAATATTCAATTTCTCTCAGTCTTAGTATTGATAAAACTTTCTTCAGTGCAATTGCAATAGAACAGTGGCCTACAAGATGACGTCAGCTGTATTGACCATGATTCCTACTGTCTGGGGATGTAATGTGTCTAGCGAATGATTGATGAATACGTAAGGCATATCGTTAGTATAGCGCAAAGATACGACTGATGAGAAATAAAGGTTATTATTTCACAGAAATTGCTCATGTTTCTACTACTACTTCTTCTTCTTCTTCTTTTTCTTCTTCTACTGCTAGAAATATTAATGTTTTAAGCAATTCACCATTTCAGATACCTTCCGTATCAACAAAAAGACTTGAAATTGAATAATCATAAACTTCATATAATATAAAATATATAGCCAAGTCTAGACTTTCCAATAATAATAATAATAATAATAATAATAATAATAATAATAATAATAATAATAATAATAATAGAAAAATAACAATTAGAATAGCAATTACGTAAAAATACCTTCCAATTTAGAAAAATAATTGCCACGACGGGATTCGAACCCGTGTCTGTCATACGAGTTTCTTCACAATTTGCCAATCTACTACAAATTCCTCATGCAAAGATAAGAAAATAAACTAGTAGTTACGGAATATAAAAATAGAGCTTTCTTTATCTTTACGTGTTGATGCAATTCAAAGAATGCGAAAATAATGTCTGCTGGCTTTTCTTCTTTGGAAATTAGAAGTTATGGTGAGGAAGAATAGTAGTAATGTAAATCGGGACGAGTTAAAAACGATGAGGTAGCCTCGATTTGAAGCACGTTTCGTGATATTTTCCTCATTGACGATGGTCTACTGTATATAGCTTGTTTTTGAGTTAAAGAAGGAAATCTCGAGTAAGTCATTGTGACATTCATAAGGAAAGTCTGCTTATACGGGCATTAGTATTTTGTGTATTATCTTACATGCAACGATTTTAACTAGCTAATAGTTTAGATGAAAGATGAAGTGGCGCGGTAGGTAAATGGTTAGCGCACTGAACTCCTATTCGCTGACCCCGGTTCAAATCCCGGCCAGGTTCAAACTTTTTCAAATGTTTCAATTTCAATACATACTCAGTATGACAAGCAAAATCTTCTCTCCTCCAGAAAGAAAAAGGTGATGGAATGAGGAGAATTGGAGAATGTCTGTCAATGGAGGCAATCATTTACAAACTTATTTCCAGCAATTGTTCTACATTTGATATTTTCAGACTTACAAATATTTACTGATTCATGCGTGGTTAGTAATTATTATTTCTCTAAACATACAGTATATTTTATTTGCTATAATTGTAAAAGTTGAATTGCTGTGTCATGGCAAATATTAATATATCGGAAACTAATTTACAGTTGTCGGGAAACAGTGTGCATACCTGTCCTCCATGTTTAAAAACGTTTCCAACAAGAAAAGGATTAAATATTCACAACAGTCATAAACATGCTGAACTAGAAATTGATAGTGTTTGTGAAGGAGATGATTTTGCGACAGAACTGGGAAAGTTAAAATCTAATGTTTTCATTCTGAAAAGAATTCCCCAAGGAGTTCGATATGCTGTTGCGAAGAACTTAGCTTCTATCATCGCAGATTGTGTAAACCAAAATGACACCTCTGCCTGGAAAAATTATTAAGTTTCCCTTATACTCCATGTACCAACTGAGAGAAAGAATAAATCTCTCACAAACCTCGTGAAAGAAAACCTAAATTTGTCTTCTCTACCAACAAATCGCTTCAAAAATAAGAAAAAATCAGAGCTTTCCAAAAGAGTGGCAGCGAAAATTTCGGATTTTGACACAAAAGGTGCAATTCGATTGTTAAGTTCAGATGACACATTGGCCCCAGTGAACGAGGAGACCTATAAGCTCCTCACCAACAAACATCCCACGCCATCTAGGGAACTCTCGTTTCCAGATCCTCCTTTGGAAAGTTATTCTCTATTAACGGTGGATGCTAAGATGGTTTCGATGGCTATCTACAGTTTTCCCAGTGGTTCAGCTCCAGGCATTTTATGGCTTATCTCCACAACATCTAAATGATCTGTTATCCAAAACGGCAGGGGAAGCAGCTGAAATATTATTGGATAACCTAACGAGGTTAATTAATATTATTTTGTGTGGAAGAGTGCCTCAAGATATACGAAAATATTTCTTTGGAGCCACACTTTGTGCACTCCGTAAGAAAGAAGGCGGAATTTGTCCTATACATATAGGTTGCACCTTAAAAAAATTGGCTTCTAAGCTCGCATGCTCTAGTGTTTATCATAAATGCTCTTCCTATTTTCAGCCCAACCAATTAGGGTTCGCAACGGGTGTGAAGCAATTATTTATCTGGATGATGGTACTTGGGGTGGTTCCCCACAATCCGTCTTTCAGTATGTGAATATTTTATTAGCAGAGCCTAACGCATTGGTTTCGAAGTTAATCCTTCTAAATGTGAACTGTTTTTCTCATCTGGACAAGTGGACCCCACTATTGTATCACAATTTCAACAGCTTCTTCCTGGTCTTCGAACAGTTAATGCGAACGAGTTATTTCTTCTAGGTGCTCCACTCCATGAAACAGGTTACGAAATAGCTTTTAATGAGCACCTAAATCAGCTTAAAACTGCTATTGAACGGTTAAAAATTTTACCATCTCACTTGGCATATTTCCTTCTAAAAAATTGTATGGGTATAGCAAAGTTACAATATTTTCTTCGAATTACTCCAACATGGTATATGCCATCTCTACTTCTCCAAATGGATGAAAAGAGAGTTAGAGTCCATCGTAAATATATATATATGAATCAAATACAATGGACACAAGCTAGTCTTCCAATTCGTTTCGGAGGTTTGAACATCCGCAGAGTCTCCGACCTCAGTCTTCCAGCTTTTGTTTCCTTGTGTATGGGGTGAGACCACTCATCTCTAACATTCTTAACATTCCCGTTGATGGTGTGGTCATTCATCACTTGATAGAGGCAATTGACGTATGGAAGTTCTTATTTGGACAAGATATACCATCCACATTGAAAGTACAGAAAAGCTGGGACAAAATAATCTCAAAATCATTTATTGAACAAGAGTTATTTTTGGATAATGTATTTTATATAGCTCGCTTTAAGGCCTTACAAGAAAAAGAATCTGGCGTATGGTTGCAATCAATTTCATCGAGGAATATTGGAACTTTCATGGATAACAATTCTTTTCGTCTTTGTGTTGCTCTACGCCTTGCCATGAACATGTGTAAAAAAATTACATGGATTTGTCGGGGGCAAGTCAATGAAAAGTACTTGCATCCATTGAGGTGTCCCAAAAGCGCAGGCAGAGTGTCCCGCCACGTTTAATTAAATGATATCCTAAAGCGTGCTTTGGCCAGCATGGACGTGCCTTCAATTTTAGAACCATCAGGTTTATCAAGGGATGATGGGAAAAGACCAGATGGCATCACGTTAATCCCCTGGGAAAATGGGCAATGTCTAGTATGAGATGTGACTTGTGTTGATACTTTTGCAGCTTCTCATATCGTATCAACATCTAAGGAAGCTGGAAGTGCGGCAGAAAGAGCGTGCAGAGGAAAACATTTAAAATATAAATGCTTAAAAGAGGACCATTTTTTCATTCCCTTTGCTGTTGAAACAACGGGTGTTTTCAGCAAAGAGACAAAGAATCTAGTGAAACAAATTGGTTCACAGCTGGTTGCGAAGACAGAAGATCCGTAGAGCAAATAATTTTTAATACAGAGACTCAGTTTAGCAATTCAGCGGGGAAACGCAGCTTGTATTTTTAAATCATCCCCCTCTGCTCCTATTATGGAAGAAGTTCTTTTTATCTTAAATAGTTAATCCGTTCCACGTTAGCCACATCTACCATCAAGTACTGTTATATAAAGGTTCAATTATATCACATTGCACAGCACAGTGTTGCCTGGAATTTCGTATATTATGTAATGCATTGATTCTTTGTACATCATTTTGTATATTTCGGTTACCTCTGGAATTGTTACGAAATATAAATTTTTTATATTATTGTCTTAATTATTTTTTTGAGTAAGCTAGATTGTTATTTTTTATTTAAATTAGGATCGTAAAAATATTCATTCATATGTTCCATGGATCGATTGAATTAGTTTCAATATCCTTCAAGGTGATTGATAAACTGATGTTCACTAATACCCTAAATACTTACAAATTTATTTATAAATGTATTAATTTTATGTGTTGTTGCTGCTGTAGCTATTCCAATTCAAATAATGTCAGAAAAAGTTGAAACAATACAGTTTAAAACGTATATAACGTAATAATACATTACATACACAGGAATATTAAAATTAATATATGGTGTTCGTTGGAAAACCCGATCCGAACCATAGAGATTCATCTTAGAATGGAGAACTGTTTCGTTATTCGCCTAGACTTCTTTACAATTTTGCCTGCATAAACACCTGAATCAGGGCTACCAGCTGCTGTCAGTGCCGAGAAAAGTTTACTGAAAGTTGGGTTGCATCTATCTAGGCGTTCTTACAACTCCAAATTAATCGGACACCAAGTAATGGAATTAGACCCCTTAATGGGGAGTACTTTTGCAGTTCGGTGTACAGTGGGCCACAGAAAAACGTGAGGTACAAAATCCGTGAGATAGGCAACCTAACTAACACCTGCTCCAAGATTAATTACGCCCGGTGGTAGCTAGCACAGCGGCATGAACTTGCCCTCAACTGTTAAAAGAACAAATCGTAAAGAGTGGAGCGTACTACTTTTTCGAAGTAGTGGAGCGAAACGCTGGCTGTGAAATGACAAAAAAGTAGTCTTGGGATATTTGTACTCACAGTAAACAGCACAATACAGAAGAAATATACGGACACCAGAGGCGCCGATGAGAAGATAACAGTCACTGAACTTAAATAATCTTATAATTAACTCAAATGAGCAATTATAAACAAGTTAACTTACTTTAAATGACTATACATTTATGCGTATCAAATAATATACGGTATATGTAGTAGGTTATTTTTAAGTAAACACAAAGCCTTGTGCTGAGTTTTGAAACTATTAACAATAGTACTACCTGGAAATCAATTACAGTATGAATCGATCATTCGGGGGAAGGGTCCAGCCCTCAATGAAAATTTTGGAGGTCTAACAGAGCCTGAGCTTCCTGGTTCTGGTGCCACTGAAGGATACGTAGCACTACGTTGAAAATAGAACTTGTCCAATTTCATAATTCGTTAAATGACTTTTGAAAATGCTAAATATTGTTATGCAGTAATTTATTTATAAATACTAAAAATGCAAAATTCGATAACACTCAAATGAGTTGGAGAATGTATTCTTACTAAGCGTAAGTTGTAAATATAACTGAGGGTTCGTGAATTGTTTAATTTTTGTGCAGATTTACACATTGACACACCAGGAGAAAAGATAACAATATAGAGTCAATAAATAACAATTTAAAAATGCATAAAACTAACTGTTAATATCAAATATAGAACCATTAACAGAATTAAGTCTTTAACTCGTTTTGACCATTCATTTTTCTTCCTTTATTTTCTGGATCACATCACCACTGAATTTCTCCACTGTTATCATTCATTTAGCATCATCCAACTGAAGCTCAGCCTTGTAAATGAAATATTTTAATACGTATAAACGGGGAAGGCGAGAATCGAACACGGGTTCTCAGATTATGAAAATACGTTAACCAGTCATTTAAAGTGTTACTTCTTCACGCTCGCCAAAATAAAGAGCCTTTTCTGTAAGTTCAAAATAATAGCTTGTTAACAGTGAGATTCATTCGCATAACCCAGGACTATATAATTGGGGACTCGGAGGTCACTATATCACTGTAATCACTAACTTATCAACATTACAGATCTTTTAGAAACAAAATACAAAACTCTTTTATTTTGAATCAAATACGGCGCGTGTATAATACTCATAAACAAACTAAAGACGAATAATTGCTGTGTAGTAATCGTGGTTCAGTGTTCAAGGCGCTCGACCGGTGATCTGAACATAACCGAATCGAATCGCATTCACGAACGACGAGTACTTCTTTCTTACTTTAGAATTTTTGGTGGCGATTGATAGGCGATGACACACGTTTTATTTTCTTCAGATATTTAAATACTCGGATGTTTCAATACTTCAACTACGAAATGTTCAGGAATAATAATAATAATAATAATAATAATAATAATAATAATAATAATAAACTAATAATAATAAATCTTATCTCATAGAAGATTATATTTAGCGGGATATTATCGCTCAGAGCATAACATTACAACCAGAAGTGTAATATTTGGCAAGAATATTTCGGTTTTGTTTAGTGTTGCTCACGAGAAGAGGAATTTCTCATCTCGTTTCTGAACAAAAGAAACAAAATTGAGACGAGAGTTAACATTTTACATTCAAGACAGAACAAGGCTAACTCAAGTTATCGTCTCGCTTTGGAGATGGAAATCGATACGAGACGAAAAGTACCGTACACATTTCTCGTTTTATCTCGATTCTCGAAATAGTGTATGTCCATTCTTTAAGTAAAAATTGCCATGCAGACTGAATCTTATACGCTATTTTGTTACTTTTTTTCGGAGATCATTGAATTTATTATGGTCTTTGTAGGTATTTTTGTAGCAAAGCTTTTATAATTACTTCTGCATTTTATAAAATTTAGTTCATTATATAGCTTAGTGTTCAGTGATATTCAGTTATTTTTCATTACTGTTATTTTCCTCACAACATACAGTAGAATAGTTTCTACATGGAAGTTCAATGGAACGCTTTCGTTTAAAATTTTGATAGTTGCAGAGGTGTGTCCTGGAGGTCTAGACACCCTTCGAAAATCCAGACTTATCTGTAAGTTTTGCCTAATTTTAGGGCAACTTCAAAATTTTAATACCATTATTATTATTATTATTATTATTATTATTATTATTATTATTATTGCTAAAAATTTGAGACCTCAATATTACGTCTTATTATGAGGTAATTAAGCATACTGAAGTTGATGGGAAAATAAAAAGAAAGGATAAGATATACTTTCGGGGGATAAGGGGAAAAATGAAATCTGAGTTTTACCTCCAACAATTATGCCAGCTAGGATAAAGGAGTCGGTTTCGAGGGGATAAGGGGAAAAGTGAAATCTGAGTTTTACCTCCAACAATTATACCAGCTAGGATAAAGGAGTCGGTTTCGAGGGGATAAGGGGAAAAGTGAAATCTGAGTTTTACCTCCAACAATTATGCCAGCTAGGATAAAGGAGTCGGTTTCGAGGAACTAGTGTCCGAAAGGAAACTTGTGAGAAAGAAGTTGTCAGCTCCTGGACAATATTATATCGAAACTTCGGATGGCTAAACAGAAACTAAGTACGATTTGTCTTCATCACGATACATAGTAACATGCTTTCATTGAATAAAAGACTTTGGATTATGTATGCGTTATATTGAAATTTTAACAAAATATACATACCAATATAAAAAAGAATAGTTCATATTTACAAATTTTGGTTGAACGGATATATTAAACGTGTTGGAAATGGCGAACGAAAATAATATTATTTCTAGCAGTAGGAGTAATAGTGGAATAATTGCTCGGAAACAATATCGTTCCAGATACATTTATGAATATTACTACGCCCTAGGCATGACTCTTAGGAGTAGTATTCATGAATGTTTGCTAAACACGTTACGTTTTCACATGTAGTACGAATCAAGGTTGTAGACAGACATGTGACCTCATTTTGCTAGTACTTCCCGTGTGAAGAAAGCCGTCTCCACTCTAACTTGTGAGGCCGAAAGAAATTGAGTATTTTTCATTTAATTACACATCAGAAATATGAGTATTGTGGTAGATAAAAACAACTTACCCCAACGAGAATCGAACCCGGACTCCTGAATAACGAAACTAATGCTCACGCCAGTACGCTAGTACTGCTCTGTTGAGTAAGAGCAAAAAAAAAAAAAAGAAAAGAAAACACTGTTATATGTAGCAAATTGGACACGTTTACGATAACGACGAAACACACTGACTTCGGTAATGATAAAATACTATATTCGAGAGACTTCAAATTTAAATTACAAAACAGAATCTGCCACCGGGAATTGAACACGGGTACGCGAGCACAGAATTATCTGGGGCAGTGGTCGAATGAAGAAAGTGCGGGGAAATGAGAGAACCCGAGGAAACCCATGCACACGGAACTGTAAAACGAGTATTACTAAGTAAAATAAAAACAAGTTCCGGAGATACTTTCGGTGAATTGGAAAAGAAAGTGGTCTGAGGCACTATATGTCAATTTTTGTTATTTAATTTAAATTTGAAGTCTCTCGACTATAGTATTTTATCATTACCGAAGTCAGAGTGTTTCGCCGTTGTCGTAAACATGTACAATTTGCTACATATTGGAGTGTTTTTTGACTCTTACTCAACAGAGCAATCTTAGCGTAGGGGCGTGAGTATTTGTTTCGCAATTCAGGGTTCCCGGGTTCAATTCTCGCTGCGGTAAGTTGTTTTTATCAACTACAATATTCATACTTCTGTTGTGTAATTAAATGAAAAATACTCAATTTGTTTCGGTCTTATAAGTTAGAATGGATACCGCTTTCTTCACATGGGACATACTAGGAAAATGAGATCACATGTCTGTCTACAACCTTGATTCGTATTGTCTGTGAAAACATAACGTGTTTAGCAGACATTCATGAATATGACCCCTAAGGGTCATGCTTAGGGCATAGTAACAGTCATAAATGTGTCTGAAACGATATTGTTTCCAAGCAATTATTCCGAACGTCTTCTACTATTACTACTACCGCTAGTCATAATAATATTTTCGTTCGCAAATTCCATATATCCGTTCAACCAAAATTTTATATAGGAACTATTCTTTTTTATATTGGTATGTATATTTTGTTAAAATTTCAATATAACGCATACATAATCCAAAGTCTGTTATTCAAGGAAAGCATGTTACTATGTATCGTGATGAAGACAAATCGTACTTAGTTTCTGTTTAGGCATCCAAAGTTTCGATATTAATATTGTCCAGGTTTCTGACACCTTTCTCCCCTAAAGTTTCCTTTTGGACACTAATCCCTCGAAAGAATCTCTTATCCTTTCTTTTCCTTTTCCTATCATCTTCAGTATGCTTATTTACATTGCAATAGGACGTAATATTGAGGTCTTAAATTTTCAGAAATAATAATAATAATAATAATAATAATAATAATAATAATAAAATTTAATAATAATGGTATTAAAATTTTTAAAGTTGCCCTAAAATTAGGAAGATAAATTGTGATCTCGGGAGGGTGTCTGGACTTCCAGGACACACCTCTGCAACCACCAAAATTTTAAACGAAAGCGTCCATTGAAGTTTCATGAAGAAAGTATTCTACTGTACGTTTTGAGGAAAATAACTGTAATGAAAAATAACTGAATATCACTGAACACTAAGGCATATAAAAAACTAACTTTTAGGATATGCAGAAGTAATTATAAAAGCTTTTTTTTTCTACAAAAATACCTACACAGACCATAAAAAAGAATCAATGAGATCCGAAATATAAAGTAAGAAAATAGCGTACAAGATTCAGTCCACAAAGCAACTGTTACTTAAAGAATCGACATACGGATTAGTTAGAGAATGGAATTTCGAGAATCGAGATAAAACGAGAAATGTTTACAATACTTTTCGTCTCGTATCGATTTTCGTCTCCAAAGCGAGACGATAATTTGACATACCATTGTCACGTCTTGAATGTAAAGTGTTAACTCTCGTCTCAATTTTGTTTGTTTTGTTTCAGAAACGAGATGAGAAATTATTCTTCTCGTGAGCAACACTAAACAAAACCGAAATATTCTTGCCAAATGTTACATTTCTAGTTGTAATTATACGATCTGAGTGATCATAAGCTCCTATCTTTTAATCTTCTATTAGATAAGAATTGTTATTATTAGCTTATTATTATTATTATTATTATTATTATTATTATTATTCCAGAAGGTTTGATAGTTCAAGTATTGAAACATCCGAGTATTCGAACATCTGAAGAAAATAAAACGTGTGTCATCGCCGATCGATCGCCACCAATAATTCTAAAGTAAAAAAAAGAGGGACTGGTCGTTCTTCGGCTATCTTCGTCGATTCGATTCGGCTATTTTCAGATTACTGGTCGAGCGCCTAGAACACTGAACCACGATTACTACACAGCAATTGCTTCGTCTTTAGTTTGTTTATGAGTATAATACACGCGCCGTATTTGATTCAAATAAAGCAGTTTTGTATTTTGTCTTTCAAAAATCTTTAATGTTGATAATTAGGTGAATACAGTGATATAATGCCCTCCGAGTCCCCAACTACATATTCCTGTGTTTTGCCAATCAATCACACATTAACAAGCTACTGTTTTGAGCGAATAGAAAAGGCTCTTTATTTAGGCGAGCGTGAAGAAGTAACAGTTTAAATGAGTGATTAGCGTTGTAGTTTCGTAATACTGCAATGCGTGTTCGATTCTCGCGTTCGCCGTTTACACTTATAAAAATGTTTTATTTACAAGGCTGAGCTTCAGTTGGATGATGCTAAATGAAAAATAATCTCCAGTGGAGAAATTCAGTGGTGATGTAATCCAGAAAATAAATGGACAAAATGAGTTACAGAGTTAATTTTGTTAATGGTTTTATATTTGATATTAACCGTTAGTTTCGTGCACTTTTAAATTGTTGTTTATTGACACTATATTCTCCTCTTTTCTCCTTGTGCCTCAATGTGTAAATTTGCACAAATATTAAAAAAATCACGAACCCTCTGTAATATTTGCAACCTAAATCGAAATACAATTAGTACGGATAAGTTCTTCAACTCGTTTAAGTGTTATCGAATTTTGCCGGTGCCTGCCATCAGTTGTAGCTCAGAATATTCTCTGAAATCTTAATTGAATAAATTCAGCATGTTGGGGATGAAACTAATGCACAACACCGTACTTAACTGCAAAGTTATGATTGAATTTAAATAAAATTCAAATGTCTCTACTTTGAAAATAACTAGTATTGGGAAAGGTAAAAGAAAGAGAAAGGTTTTAACTAAGAGATAAAGAATGAGTACTAGCCTGATATTCCAACGAGACTGACGTCCTCGTGGTCATCTGGAACGATGAATATCTTCTTTGGAGGGATTCTGGAAATGCTGGAATCAATTAACATCTGGATTTCTATCCTGTTGATCTGCTAGGGGCGTCGAGTTCTCTCTTGACGATGTGTCTTCTACGATGTATTTCTCCACCTTCATGCCACTATTCACATGTCAAACTCAAATGTGTGTGCGGCGATGAACCAACAGAATGGTATTCTCTGGACATGGAGTCGGTCTTCCTCCAATGGTGCGGTGTGCTTCTCTCCGACGATCCTGCACCTTCCTAAACTTCGTGGCGAAAATTTATTTCCAACTCTTTGCAGTTCTCCAAGTTTTGAAGTGTTCCACCGGTGGATTTGGATGCACAATTCAAAACCATGATAAACTAACTTCTAAGGTGCTAAAAGAAAGTTCATCATCCATCTACAAGGTATTCCTATCCACAATTCAATCTTCAAGAAAAGTAATCCACATAGATGTTAGGTGCGGACAAAGGGACTAATGGATTCTTCTTCATCAATGGGAAAATATATTGGGAGTAATCGATGATAAATGTCCCAATTTTCTCTATCATAAACACAAAATACAACAATTCTATATCGTCAAGATGTTCCGCTAAACATATTGTTGTTGTAGCCAAAGCAATTTTGGCAGCTTCTAGCTTCGGAAATTTAAATGCTCCAGTCGAAATGTTAGGTAGTACAATTACCTTAAAACAATTTTTATACGTTTCTCGTAAAATCTTTTTGTCTGAATCCCATGGTCCACATGTCATAATTACATAATTAGGTGGTGAACGACGACCATTGGCAATTTTCGCTTCTTCTGGCTTCACTGATGATGTACTCAAACATTCTTCTAAAAATTCAATCCAGCTGCGTCTTGAATAGCTTTATCTGCACCATCTAATGGGGTTAAGGTTTCATCCGTCAGATTAACCAAGGCATCTGCTTTCATATCCACTGTATTACCTTTATAAATACTAATCTTCTGATTAATGGCAGTATTACAAGCAAATTTTGGTTTTTCTTCTGTGGAATTTTTCCTTATAGTTGCCCACGTTGGTAGATTTACGGCAATCACAACATCATTGATATGAAGAGAAGGGATGAAAACGTCTTCTTCTATACATTGTCTCCTGGGGTTGAATATCTCTTCAGTAGGTGGTAATTGATGGTCTTCGCGTCTTGTCTTCTTTTTCATCGTAAGGTCTTCCGTGCAGACGTCGATGGGTATCTCTTCGTTAGAGTCTTCAAGGTGGTTTTCCTCTTTCGGGTTTTCCTTTTCACAAAACTTCTTTAATCTCTGGACTGCTATGCTGTCTGTCTTACAAGATCCTCGGGTGGTCTTGTACTTAACAAGATAGGAATTTGGGTTTTCCACTCGTTCAATTATGCCTGGACCAATGAACTTACCGCTGAATGCTTTGGCGGGACCTTTCTTCCTTGCAGTGTCTAATGTCCAAATTTTTCTCCCTTAAAAGCAGGTTCCGTATGTCTCTTGTCAAAAACTTTGTCGCCGTTTTATGACGTTTCTACAGATTTTCTTGCGCTCTGTCCCTAATCTCTTTTAATTGCTGTAAACGAATGACATTATCTTCGTATTGACACCGGGTATTTAAAATTGCCTGATGACATAACCTAGGTTTAAAACCAAAAAGACATTCAAATAGTGAAATTTGAGAAGATAAATTCCTGGTGACGTTAAGCGATAAAGCTATGGGTTGTAATAAATCAATGTTTTCTCCTAAATCTTTGTCACATAAGGCTGAGTTCAAACGTTCTATATTTCGAATACTAATTTCATAAACACCATTACTGTAATGCCTATGTACATTTACGAAACGCATATTAGCATCAATCATAGCACATAAATCTTTGAACAATACACTAGTAAATGCACTGCCTTTTTCTAAAACAATTTCATAGAAAATTCCATACTTTAAAATTACTTTATGATAAAGAAATGAAGCCAAAGTGGTTGCTGTAACATCAGGAAAAGAATCTGCAATTATGTATCTAGTAAAACTGTCTACTACAACCACTAGAAATTTATGATTTAACATATTACTGAGAGAATAATTCCCACTTACATCAATGTTTTAGCGACATGAGGGCGGAACTGAGGGATAAGTAAGCTATGTACCATACGGGCAACCAATTTTCGATTTTCAAATCTGACCAGTTTTGCACTCGCGACATTTCTGCTATATATATATTTCTTCATATTGGAAAAATACACTGTTTTTACTAGCATATCATAGGTTTTAGAATAACTAGAATAAGCTGATCCCAACGCAAAAGTATGGCAGGCATTAAAAACTTTCTAACGCAAAGAAGTGCGAACTACAACTAAAAATTTTATACATTGAGAAGTTTTGTTTTCTATACAAAATACCATCCTTAATAGTAAAATATAACGCTTGGCGTTCTATTTTAGGATTTCTATCTTCTTTTTGTTCCTACCAAGAAAAAATATCTTTAAAAAAGGATCTTTACGCTGCACTGTTGCCAGATTTGGTTCATCTAAAATTAAAAGTGAATTTGTTATGTTCTGAGTTAAAAGAATTTCGGATCTTCTTGATTCTTTTTCTCGTCTTCCAAATCTCTAGGGAGGTTTCAAAATCGTGAATTACCATCTGCTTCTATATTGCTGAATCCACTGATATGTGAAAAAGTAAAATTGTAAGATTCAATTTCATTCAACTATCTGGGAATTTTACACGTTCTTTGTTTGTTTCAAATAAAGTAAACTGTGACAATCCATCTTCAAATAAAAATAACGTCCCAACAAAAAATATCTAAATGAACGTAAAGAATACAGCAACGTGAGTAACTTAAGCTGGTATGGGTGTATTTTTCTCTCACTAGGAGTCGTTGCCCAACTACAATAACTAATGGTAACCAGATTTGTGTCGTCTGGTGAATTTTAAGGTTGCTTAATTAGTCCAAAAAGGGCAATTTTGATGGCATCAAAATAAAGGTAGAGAGGATAAGCAGCCTGACATCTCATTAAACAAGGAGATGAAATGTTGGCTTGCTTAATATTATTGAATGCTGTCTCTTGCGGTTCTTTCAACAAAAAGGAACATCTTTTTCCAACAATGAAAGTAACGCTTCTGCCAATTGACTGAAATTAGGCAAATACGAACGGACAAAAGAAGCCGATCCAAAAAAGTTTGGACTCGGTTCTTTGTTTTGGGACGTTAATAGTTGGAAATTGAGTTCATTATTCGTTTTGAAATAGACAAACCAACTTTACTAACAGTGTGACCTAAAACATCTAATGAAAAGTATCCCAATTTTGTTTTTCCTGGGGAAAGCTTTAAACCAATTTCTTTTACTCTTTGAAGCAACATTCGAGTTGACTGCACAATTTCATCAAAACTATCACTAGACCAAAAATAATCGTCAACATAGGCAAATATTTTATCTTGTGGAAGACCTTCTAAAGTGAGTTTCACTAATATATTCATACCACTACTAGATGTCTTAACACCCTGGTGCAAAAAATTAAAATGGTATGAGCTAACGCCAGGAATCGAAAAAGCTGTAATAGGTTTTAACTCTTCAATTAGGGGATATTAAAAATGCTCCAAAAGCATCACTAGAACATAGATATTTGAGTCCTGCCAAATTAGTCAAAATTTCCTAGATAGGAGGAATCGGAAAGGAGTCAGGAACCAATTTTTATGTATCTCGCATCCTCAATAAATCTACACTGTCCATTATTCTTTTTAATAAGCATTACTGGAGAATTATATGGACTAATACTAGGCTCAATAATCTTACTTTTCTATAACATATCTACTTGTTTTTTAATCTCATCCCGTAGATGATATGGGATGGCAAATTGCGGGCGACTGACTGGAATATTGTCTACTAATTCAATTTTAAGCTTATATTCTTTAGCACTACTATAATGAAATTTCTTCCAAGGAAAACTAGAATAAAATTCTTCTACTAAATCATATAATTACTGTTGTTGATGTGACAACATTTCAGGGTTAACATTAACACGGTATTTATCATAACCTTCAGCAAAAGATTTTGTATCTACTGCATTTACTTGATGGACCTTATTGTTAGCGCAATTTTGTTTTTCGAAATTAGTATCACTTTTAACATGTTCTGCAGAACCAAAAACAACATACTTTTTCAAATAAAGTTTACTTTCAGTTGGATTAATCACAGAAATTACTGGGTGAATTTCATCTACAACTGATTTTGCACAAAAATTTCTGCCTGCGTATCTATTAACTTATTAGGAATAAGTGAATTGCGGGTACCCGTAAGATCTTTTACTTTCTTTAATGTAACCTGAACCCTTGAATTCGGGGATAAAACAACAGAACGAGCCACTAAAAATTTATATAATTTCGCTATATGATTAGAAGTTTCATCAAAAGATACGTATGGCGGCAATTCAACTCTTGGAGGAATACCAAATTTAACAAAACTAAAAGAATTATTATTGTGATCAACTATTGCAAGATGATTTCTTAGAAAATCTTTGCCAATTATACCGTTATACGAAAAATCTTTATACACTTAAAAAGGATACGTAAAATACTGTTCTAATTTGAATTTCTCTAAAGCGATTTGATCACTTCTTGAGAATTTCCAAAGACGCCACGAATAAAAGTCGTTCCTTTGAGTATTTTATGTTTATTACTTAAACTATTGCCAGGAATTATTCTGATAGTGCTGTCTGAATCCAACAGAAATAAATGCGACTTATTATCAATATACACTTTACTATGAGGCAAATTAGCTTCATATTGAATAGGCACATAATATCCCTTACTATTTCTAATAGTATTACGCACATTACTGTCTACTTTATTCCTACTATTCGACTTAACATTCTGATTTACATGTACTATGTTAATAGAAGCAATAGACTGTGAATGAGAGGAAGATGCAAAGGATCGATTTTTACGCTTGAAATGCGAACGCACATAAGATTGTATACACACATATTTTTCTTTGTGTGCGTGAGAAACTTTTGGTGGAGCAGTTCGTTGCACGAGATTTTCAAGTTGGAATTTGATATTCTCTAACAGCCATCAAGCTATTTTGTTCTGCAGGCTGACTTATAGTTTAATTTACGTTCGGTTCATTAGATTCTAAAATATTTTCTTTTTACTGTATAGCATTATTACCAACAGGATGTATATTATGTTCATCTGTTATTGCCAAGGACTTGGATCGCTGGATACGCATGCTGACAAGAAAATTAATTCTTTCCTCTAAACCTAAGATCTTTGCTAACTCAGTAACAGTCTTAAATGATTTTCTTACCACTACAGAATAAAATGAAGGCAATAGCCCGTCAATTATCAAGTTCATTTGTTCGGTCAACGGCATCTTCGGATCGTACACTAGTATTAATTTCCACTTATGAAAAATGTAATCTAAAACAGGTTCAAAATCTCACTGTTCACTATTTCTAATTTCCTGCTCTAAAACTTGTGATACTATATTATCTTGATAGGCATCTACTAATTTCTTCTTAATCTGAACATACATAAGATTGCTAACAAAAAAGCACGAGCCCCATTTTCTGAAAAAAATATGGCAACAAATGACGTTTCACGAAAGTTATGAAGAATAGAAAAATCTTCTAAATGATTAAAAAATGACTGAACTGATTCCTTCAATTTACCAGAAAATCTGGGGGTTCTACTAAATGATCTAACGTAGATGAAATAACTGTAGTATTTCCATTATAGCTATTTTCTAAATCACAATTCCTAATCACACTAATAAATAAATATCTTACATTACTGTGTATATATATATCCAACACCAAAATATAAATGACACTTCTTATATACTACGAGAAAGAAAAACAAAATGTAACAACTTGGCAAAATCTTCTCTTCTCACCCACTTAATCATTAACTAAGAAACAATGAAACAAAAAATATTCTGCCTGAGCAAATGTACAAACGGACCGAGGGTGGGCGGTTGAGATAAAAATAACTCCACTCAATTTCTCTCAGAAAAGAAACTATAAATTACACTGTACTCATTACTCAAAATGCATCGTCATTATATTCAACCCAATTTGATTTATCTTTTAAAAATCTTTAACATGCCTGACTTATCTATCGAAACTATGATCTGTACTTTTCTATAAGGAAAAAGTGTGATTTTGGGATCTTACAGCATCTACCACCATGTGGAGGAGCTGTGCCATCAGTTGTAGCTCAGAATAATCTCTAAAATATTCACTGAATAATTGCAACAAGTTGGGGATGAAACTGATGTACAACACGGTACTTATCTGCGAAGTTATGATTGAATTTAAATAAAATTCAAATATTTCTATTTTGAAAATGACTAGTTATGGGGAAAGGTAAAAGAAAGAGAAAGATTTTAACTAAGAGATAAAGGAATGATATTCCAATGATATTGGCGTCGTCCTGGTCATCTGGAACGATGAATGTTTTTCTCTGGAGGGATTCTGGAAATGCTGGAATCAATCAAAATCCGAATCTCTATCCTGTTGATCTGCTAGGAGCGTCGAGTTCTCTCTTGACGATGTGCCTTGTACGATGTACTTCTTCACCTTCATGCCACTACTCAGATGTCAAACTCAAATGTGTCTGCAGCGATGAACCAACACAATGGTATTTTCTGGACATGGAGTCGGTCTTCCTCCAATGGTGCGGTGTGCTTGCCTCCGACGATCCTGCACCTTCCTAAACTTCGTGACGAATACCCCTTCTCGATGTGTCATCCGTGGTTTTGTTTGGCTGTAAAGTCCTGATTCTGGCGTTTAGAGAACAGTGAAATACCAAGCTATGCGGAAGGGAATGCGGAAAATCAAGAAGGAAGCTAGTCGCATTTATTGACAATTTCAAAAGTAACAATTAACAAATACATGCTTATTCAAACTGTACAACATTAATAAAAAGTTTAGTTTCGTTAGATTTTAAATGTTCATAGTTCTGACGTTGATAAATGTAATTTTAATAAAGTAATTGAATTTAGCGAATTACGTTAAGAGTTTATACAATTAATACATGGTCACTTTACATCTAATACACAGCTACTTCACATTTTTAATATTTACAACTAAATTGCTGCATAACAATATTCAGCATTTTCATAAGTCATTTAACGAATAATAAAATCAGGCCTTCTTTCGAAGTAACATTACGTAGTAGTCAGTGGGTTGGAACCTAGGAGCTCAGGCCCTGTTAGACCCCCAATATTTTCATTAGGGACTGAGTTCTTCCCGTGAATTATCAATCCATACTTTAATTGATTTGCAGATAGGACTACTGTTAATAGTTTCAAAACTCAGCGCAAGACTTTGTGTTTAGTTTAAAAAATAAACTAATACATATACAGCATAATCTATATGTGTTTTATTTGATACGCATATATGTATAGTCATTTGAAGTAAGTTAACTTATTTATATAATCCGTCATTTGAGATAATTATAAGATTATTTAAGTCTCATCGGCGCCTTTGGTGTCCGTATATTTTTTCATGGTACTGTGCTGTGTACTATGAGTACAAGTATGTTAAAACTCCCTTTTGCCATTTCGCCAGCCAGCGTTTTGCCTCACTCCTGCACAAACACACTCTTTACGATTTGTTCTTTTAAAAGTTGTGGGCAAGTTCATCCTGCTGTTCTAGCTATTCTACCAGGCGTAATTAATCTTGGAGCGGGGGTTTGTTGGGTTGCCTATCTCACGGATTTGTACCTCACGAATTTCTGTGGCCCATTGTACATGTTACATTTGCTCTGTGAAATACAAAAACTCTCACTTTCAACCCTTGTCTCTCTCTTCTAACCTATCTGAATAATTTACAAGAAAATAGATAATGTAGTGCGAACAATCTTTAATTTTCCTCAGATATATCAACACGAAATATACAGAATACCTTTGTGATATAGTATCCATGGGTGGTCTAGGGTTGAAATTCGAGCCTATGGTATTTGCTATTTTCTTTGTTTACTTGTTTGATATAATTTCTTTAGTTTCTAAGTACCTTCAGACAAAGAGCGTGGATACGCTAGCTGCAATGAGGATATTCCAGAAGATGCTTTGCAGGAGATAGCTGAAATATTATAATTATACTGTGAGCGGTAATAACGATTAGAAATAATGTAAGCAAAAGGCTAATAATCACCGCAAGAAACAAAGTTTATCTCTAGGATGTATTTTCGAAGAATATCATCTTCATCGTCATTCATAAGGAGAAACCGGCACTCAATTCAGATAAAGGTGACATAAATGCCATTTGGAGCAATATTTTTGCTACTCATTTTCGCCGCCTGGAATATAATGAAAAAACAGTAAACAACAGCGAACAATAACAAGTGAACCACAGTTACTATTACCATATGTCAAATCATAGTGACAAGAAAATTTTTACTTCGTACATTTTAAAAATTTTTTTTATGGTTTAAATCCTTTTTAAAGTGTCCCTAGGCTGATGATGAAGGCGATGTTCTTCGAAAGTACTTCCTAGAGATAAAGTTTGTTCCTTGCGGTGACTATTAGCCTTTTACTTACATTATTTCTCATAGCTGAAATATGTTCAATTGAGCACGAAAATTTGAAATTTGAATTGTTGTATTTTGTAAAATTTTGAAAAACTCCATAAAACTCTTCCAGACTACTGTGATAGAGCAAATATTAAAACTGTATAAAGTGACATACAACCCAAGGTAGAAGTTGGAAAATGTGTAGTTCTACTGAGTGTAGTACCTCTGACGGCGAAAGTGAACCTGAGGAATGCATTGCCTCGTTTTCAGAAGGCCAGTCTTATAAGATATGTAACGAAAATCACCCGTGTAAGCACTGTTACTTGTGTTGCTACATGTTGCTATTAAGATATAACATGCATGTTTCCACCTGCCAAACACTGTTTACTGTATACAAATATTCGATAACTCTTCAGTCACTCAAGTATTGTGTAAGCGAGCACTCTGTTATCTTAAAGTAACCCTAGAAACACCAAGCTTGGGGGGGGGGGGGTGCTCGGAGGCCAACAAATTATTTTTGTTACATTTTGTAACATTTCCAATTGAATAAAAAATCTGAAAAAAAATATATATTGTCAAGCTTGACTCCAGTCATCATAAAACGTACTTCTTTAGGTTTTAGTGTTTTGTTTTTTCTAATTATACATAAAAAAGCTGTGGGCCTCAGAGGTCCCCGTTGGTGGTACTAGGGACTATTCACCGCATACGCTGTTATAGTCCAGTGTTTTGACTATTTATTTCATTTTCCTTTGAAAAAAATTTGGTATTACGACATGCAGGGATACTATGAGCTATTGTTCTGGTTCGGTGTTGCTAATTGCACATATAAAATCAGTATATGTATATTCTGATTAGTTTTTTTGGCACCTAAATATTTTATTTTCTATTACTTTTTTCTTTGAAACCTGCTAATACCCAAATATGTCACTTTATATTATAGTCACACACACACACACACACACACACACACATATATATATATATATATATATATATATATATATATATATAGAGAGAGAGAGAGAGAGAGAGAGTGATTGGAAAGAACTATGCTGCTGCACCTCTGGTGTTACCCAGTGATGCTATTCTATTTTTTTAACAACCGGTTCTCTCTCTCTCCCTGAATATATATACGGGGCACATACCAAAAGTAAAGGTCGTCAACGTATAGTAAAATTGGGGTACGCCGGAACACAATTTCATGCATGCAGCGCCAACTAAGGAGTATTGACGAAGCCACTGCAGAGGTTGTCTTGAGTCAGTGGAAGTTTGGCAGCCGTGGAAGGCAGATCGCAATGGCCGCGAGAATTGTTTCTTACGCTAGTTGTGAAGTGCCAGTGTGATACGATTTTTGCTTGCAAATGGAACTTCTGCTGCTGATAACCATCAAGAATTGTGCCTTGTGTATGAACCTACGTAATGAGTCCAGGAAAGGTTCGCAAATGGTGTCGAGAGTTTCAAAATCCTTGCACCAACTTGCACGATGAAGACCGGAGTGGCACGCCTAGTGTTCAGACGGATGATCTCGTGGAGCAAGTGAACCAAAAACTGATAAGTGATCGGCAATTGACGATCAGTGCCCTGGCTCATGACTTTCCTCACGTTGCACGAACCACCATTTACATAGCGGTCTATGCTTTTTCTTCGTTGGACGCATTTTGCTAGTTTTAACATTAACAAACAGGCTGGTGGGTGAGTGATTGTATAGTGTTTCCGACCGGTTTTTGTTTTGGTTTTAGTGGTTAGGAAAAATACCGTTTCATTAGCCAACAAAATGACACAAATACACCTTGCACTATTGTTTGCTTTGCTGGTTGCCCCAACTCCAACCTGCCCGAGTCCACTATGCAATAGTAGGGTACCCTTTTTTTTTTATCGCATACCGGATTCGCTCACAGATAAACCTAGAGGCTTCCACAAAGTTTACTTTGCACAACCATCACTTCTAACCTGTCAAACTCAGAGTTCGGGAAATAGAACGTGCTCGTATAACCCTGTGTAACGGCACAATATTAAGTTGTTTCTATGATTCTGACACTGCACATTAAATGATACGTTTATACTGACTTTTTGATCACATGCACATTTAAAGATTTTACTTTCATGCCTACCGAAATTCACAAAACGCAAAGAAATCATGCATAATTAGGCATTTATATATATCAACTAAAATTTTACTACACGTTTCTTACAATTATTTTTTATACTTATTGTATGAATTTAAGTTTATTCAAGGCCCTGATAGTATACACGATCGCGTTCACGTACTATTCGTATTGAGAAAAACCCTTTAACCGGTTAACATTTACCTGTTTGTAAGAATCCATGTCCGTAAGAAGACACACTTTTGGCAATCATTCCTACATTAGACAGTTGTTCTGTCTCCTCTCTCACTATTACTGAGCACAAGTAATTCATACGTTGATGCCACGAGCAACAGTCACCTTTTTTTTCTTTACGGTGTTTCTTCTATAATGAACCCACTGTTGCTAGTTTCTTGCCACCGGGGTGCTCCCAGCTACCAAAGCAAGACAATGGATAACGCAATAGTTAAAAATAGCTATGAAGCACTGTGGTTAAGAATGCATTGGGAGCAAATTTACTCTTTGGGTTATATTCCATAACCATATTCGAAGAAATGAAAAGATTTTTTGCGTCACAAAGTCGCACACATACATATACACTTTTATCTGTTTGCGAAGAGAAATATCTCAGAACTGCCTTTATACGAGATTTATTTAAAAATTATTTTTTTAACTAATATTAAATGAGTTATACTTTAATGTTATATCTACAGAATTGTTACAGAAACGCTTGGATATCACAAGTTGAGTGCAAGGTGGGTGTCGAAAATACTAACGGACCAGCACAAACAAAAAGGAACGAATGTGCAGTGCCCAACAGTTTTTGGATCGTTATCGACAACAGGGAGATGATTTGTTTTCCCACATTCTGACCGGTGACGAGACGTTGATCTCGTACACCAGCGCCGAATTCGAAAACAGTCCATGCAGTGGCGCCATTCAAGTTCCACCAAACTAAAGATTTAAGCAATCACCGCACTCGAGTAGCAAACTGATGGCTACCGTCGTTTGAGACAAGGGCGTCCTCTTGGTTGATTTCTTGAAACGTGGGACAAGCTGACGTGTACTGCGACACGCTCACCAACGTGTGACGTGCGATTCAAAATCGGCGCCGCGGGAAACTGTTGTCCGGAATCATCCTTGTTCACAACAACGCGCGTCCTCATACCGCTGCCATCGTCGAGAAGAAGATTGAAGATTTTCGTTAGGACCTGTTTGATCATTCTCCATACAGTCCCGACCTTGCCTCCAACGATTACTTCTTCTTCTTGAAATTGAAACAGTGGCTTATTGGACAACTGTTTGAAAACGATGAGAATCTCAGATTGCTGTTGTCAACTAGTTCCAATTCCAGATGGCAAACCTCTATATAGAGGTTTCACGGAAGATGGTGCAGCGTTACGAAAAGTGTTTGGAACGGCATGGTGGTTATGTGGGAAAGTGAAGTAGCTCCGTAGGCACCTATTTCTAGCAAAACAAAACAAAACACGTTTTACATATTTTTAAAAAGCTGTCCAACGATACCTGAATCAACCCTTCGGGGGTATTGGGGGTAACTTTAAAATTTTAAATGGGAACCCCATTTTTATGGCATACTTTGATTTTTCAGAGAAAATTACGATGATTTCACCAAAAATTGAAAACAGTGGCATCATGGATTTGGCTTGAGTCGACACACAAGAAAGGAGGGGTACAAATACATTATGAAAACTCGATATGTTAGTCCTGTAGTTCGTAGCCGTATGATAAGCACACTGGAATGCGGACGCAGAGCTTGTGAGTTCGATTCCCGCTGAGAGTAAAATTCTATTGTATTTTTCTACTGAAATAATGAATTCATACATTTTAACTTTGCTAAAAATAATGTATTTCTCCATAATTTATTAACTTGTAAAAAATACAAATTGCTACAAAATGGTGATGTTGTAAATGACCCTATGAACTCTAATCCTAATAACCCTACTATTAGGAACCACTTTATAAAGCTAGTTTGCAAAACAATTATCAAAATTTGTATTGAATGTAACTTAAATAAAGTACTAATTGAAGTTAAAACGTATGGAATTATTATTTGGGAAGTAACCAAAAAATGTTTGCCTTGAGCGCGGATCGAACTCCGGACCTTAAAGGGAAGTATGCTGACCGTGTGACCACAGGGATAACAATGTCAATTTCAGTTCTCACGCTTATAGCGAGCGACTTGTGCGACCTATGCATGTACTAGAAGGCAGTCCAATTGGTCAGATTTCAGTTTGCTTGCAGAGTTTAAACTGCTTACATCTTTTGTTGAGAGTAAAGCTCAGCTTTGTACTTTGCTGTCAAATCCATAGGTTAATTAACCTTTATCAATTTATTAGGTCTTTTTTGAGGTGTTCGTTTAGCTCCACCCCTAATTATTCGGCTATGTCTCTTTCGGAAAGAGAAAGAATATCTATCCTTGTGATAAGGGGATATGGAGACAGACTACGATCATACCAGGAAGTTGCATATTTATTGAATGACACTCATGCAGAACGACAACCTACCTCAAAATCAACTGTATTTCGGACAGTGACTCGTTTTATATCCATAGTGACCCCTTATATCCATAGTAAAATTTACCTATGAAAAGCTTGAGATTTCTTAAATGCAAGACTTCCAAGACTCTTGCATGCAAGATCAAGACCAAGACCAAGACTGGGTGTGCAAGACCAAGACCAAGATCAAAGGTTCCATTGAGAGACCAAGACCAAGACTTGATGTGCAAGACCAACACCAAGATTGGTCTTGCATTTGCTCACCACTATTTTGATGCAAAAGACAGTGATTTGAACATTTTATTTGAAATGTAAACAGTGGCGAAGGTAATTCCACAAGTAGGGTAGGCCCGACACACTGATAACACAAATAGCATTTAATGTACCATAAAATGTTTTCAATTACAATGAGAATTCTATTTCCCTTATTGAGTTTAACAAAAAACTACTCATCTATTTATTTTAAAGAACGTTCTTATCTGTAATTCAAACACTGTTTAGAGTTGAATTTGTGTGCATGTATGCACATGAATTTTTTCTTGTTATTTTTGTTCTTTAATTTATCAAGAAACGGGACAGGACGTTTTGGCGCCACCATTTGGCCGTGGTCGTTTCGGCGCAAAGCCGTTTAGGCGCCAGACGTTTGGGCGCGAGGTACATAATAAAAATTAGTGCTGTCGAAATCGGTTTTTGAAAACCGAAAACCGGTTTTTGAAACAAGTGAAATTTCATAAAACCGAAATGTCAGTTTTGAAAACTGCATTTGCGGTTTCGGTTTTGAAAACCGCATTTGCGGTTCCGGTTTTTGAAAACCGCATTTGCGGTTTCGGTTTTCAAAACCGCTTTTGCAGTTTCGGTTTTAAAAACCGCATTTGCGGTTTCGGTTTTGAAAACCGCATTTGCGGCTTCAGTTTTGAAAACCGATTTTCTCAAAAACCGAAAACTGCAGAAGTCACCGACAGCACTAATATCAAGTAACGACGAGGAAACAGCAAAGAATGTTTCCCATCTTCGGCTCACAGTTGCCAGATGGAGGGAAATTTTCCCCGGCATAGGGAAAAAATGCTCAAAATTTGCAGAGGTGAAAGAAGATATTTTTTCTTAAAATGTCTTAACGTGTAGGAAATTCTTGTTTAGTATTCTTTTACAATTGGCAGAATAAAGAAAATAAGTTGCAGTTTCTCACAAAGAAGCACGGCTATCGTTATTGGGAAGTAAAAAGATATAGAATAAAATATGATCGGTGTTCCCTTCACGTATGAACTATTGCAGATGTCTGGGACTTGCGATAAGAAACCAGTCAACACATGCAAAACCACAACATTCACATTTATCGGAGTGGCAACAAATCAACGATAAAATTGTGTATTGCGATCTAATTTTTTTTCTTTTCTTTTAAGAAAGGGAGGTGGTGTTTTTGTTAACAAAAGAAAGAGTGGCAATACTATTTAGAAACAAGGTGAAAGAGTAATGATAATAAAAAGATCTCAGTCTAAGTGGATGAGATTTCAAATTGGATTTCATGAGTTGCAGGTGTAGTGATCTTAAATAGGGATATACCTTATTTTCTATTTAGCTTAGTGTTGTTATATTACCCGATTTTTGCGGGTACCACCCGATTGTCAGGTTCTATATTCGTCCCTCGCTATCTTAATCACGAAAAACCACCCGCATTTTGGTATTGGAGAAAAATCTAAGACGACTTAGTGAATAAAGTGTTGGTATATTCAACGTAAACCGCTACACCTTTGACAATCTTAATCGCGATTGAGTTAAATTTGGACTCACGCTCAGGCTCAGGCTGTGAGCCATCTGAGCAGTGCGCGGGTGTAGGGCCATTTGCTAATAAGAGATCTGCTCTAATGCACAATAGTTTTCTTTGTGTAGTTCATGTGTTTTTAATGTAATGTATTGGAGGCTCTATACGAATGAATTTTCTTTTATAGATGTTGTGACAAACATACTTGAATTATTCATGCCTTCATAAGCTACAAGAATGCCGAACGACAATTTCAAGTGTAACATTAACGACTCTTATAGAAGCGAATTTACGTATGTTAGCCAGGGCAGAACTCAGTTTGAAGCAAAATGTACACTCTGGAAAACTCAGTTTCGTTTGAAAAGTAGGCTGCAGGGAAGCAAAGTGGACCCCATCTGATTTTTATATTTTTTGTAAACTACATCACGAGGAACACGAATCTGCAGTTTTGATCTGACTTCCGGAGCTCGAGATATTAAAACTAAGATTAATATAGATATATTCTCTATACGAAACATATTATGTCCTGTGAGATATATAAAGGTAACCAAGAAAGTTATGTCGCTTTTTGTGGAGGTTTGTGTTCAATTGATCCTCACACCGTGAGTTGAATGCGAATGGAGGAAAGGCGAAGGTCAGATGTTGGTGTGGGTATATCCAACATTCTACCTGCTTATGGCAGTTCAGTTACAACATGAACTTATGTAAGGACATAGTGAATATGGAACCTCCACAGAGCGTCATAAAGGCGTGTATGTTGTACGAGTTCAAACTTGGATCAAACGCCACCGCAGTGGGGCGGAAGATATCTCAGGCCTTTCGTGAGGGTGTCGTGATTACGCAGACAGTGCAAGGGTGGTTTAGAAAGTTTAAGGACGGTGACAAAACACTCACGAAAGACGCACCACGTGCCGGAAGACCAACACATGTACAAAATGAAGATCTTCAGATAGCAATTGAGGCGAACAGTGGAGAGACCTGTGAGGAACTGGGGCTAGCATTCAATGTGAGTGGAGAAAGCATCCGGCAGCACCTCCATCAACTTGGGAAGCACTAAAATTTGAGTCTATTGGTCCCACATGAATTAACTCCGGGCCAGAAGACTACGCGTGCAGACACCTGTGTTTCTTTGCTGTCTCGTCTGAGGAAGGAACCATTTCTGGACATGATGTAGACATGTGATGAGAAGCTCCATGGCGTCGTCATCATTGGTTAAAATCCCATGAACTGGTTCCAAAACAGTTGAAACCAGTAATGCAGCAGAAAGTCCTGCTGTGTGTTAGGTGGACTGCTCGCGACATCGTGCATCGGGAACTGCTACCGGCTGGTCAGAGCAGAACATTAATGCAACTGTCTACTGTCAGCAGTTGAGCCGTGTTCAAGAGAAACTCAAAACCCTGGAGCCAGCACTTCTCAATCGCTAAGGGGTTCTCCCGTTACGGGACAACGCTAAGCCCCACATGACTAGAGTGACCCGGGACACCATCCTACGCCTTGAATGAGAAACACTATTGCAATCGCCATACTCCCTGGACAATGCACCGTCCGATTATCCCTGAATCATTTCTTGGACACTCACCTTAGAGAACTAAAGTTCAACTCCGTAGTAAAGGTGCAAAATGCACTTGATACCTTCTTTGCTTCACGGCAAACCAAGTTCTACCGCGAAGGAATCCATGCCCATCCCGAACGTTTTCAGAAGGTCGTTGATACTCATGGGTACTATTTTTGATCTTCCAGGTACGTCTTAGGCAGGGGGGTAGCCACGGGGGGCCCATCGGGGCCAGGCTCCGCAAATGATTTCCTGGCCCCCCGAATGACCAGATGTTAAAACATCATCGTGAGATTACTTCGCTTCAGTCATTTAAAAATAACAAAGTTTACATATAATTAATAATTTACGGTAAAATAGTATGGAAAAATATTATTTATCATACCGATCACAAAATAATATGGTATTCTTCCTTATAGCGATCCGAAAATAGTATGGTATACTTTTTGTGACAGTAGATTACACAATTTACGGCGATTTGTATTTGACAGTTTGAAGACAAACGTTTTGACAAGGTACTATAAATTCTATGAAATGAAATGAAATCTTTGAGTTTAACGTCCCACGCCTATTCCGGTTAGGCCAAAGGAGACGGTGATTATGATAAATGAATGAAATGGTGGAATGAAGAAAGTGGGAGGAAACGGGAGAACCCCGAGAAAACCCACGAGCACGGTATTTGTCCACCACAAAGTCCACACGGCGCGAGCTGGGATCGAACCAGGGATCCCAAGCACCGGAGGTGAACGCTCTAGCACTGAGCTACCGCGCCCCCCACTATAAATTCTATCATAAAACAATGGTACTATACTAAATCGTAAGTACATTATATTATTTATATGCTGTAATTAGTGTTTCAAGAAAACTTTTTATCAGATGGAAAATTCGGTGAAAAGCAACGTTTATATTCAGTTTTTCAATTTGGATTTCATTCGCTTTTTAAAATGCTATTTCGTGTAAAACAGGAAGTAAGATATAGCTGTTAATAAAATAATTATGTCTTTTTAGTTACGAATAATAAATAAACATTTTTTTCAGAAAATCTTAAAATAAATTAAGTGCAATTTCAAAGAAAATCAGTCTTATGTATAAAAGTAATCAAGAAAGTTCTGTCGCTTTTTGCGTAGGTCTGCGATAGTTGGTCCTCACTGGCGGCCGGGTTTCGTCGAGTCGAAACATATATCTCGCGTCGGGGTGTTGAAGTTACCACCGCGTAGCAGCGACCAGCGAGAACTTCGTCTTGGTCCGCACTTCTTAGATTCTTCGCGGAGAATCGTGAAGGGACCAACACGAACTATCGCCAGTCATGTGCATGCGGTTATTATTATATATTATTTTTTGCTGACGCATTGTTCCTAAAGTGAGCTCCGGGGGTCAAGAATAACCTCTGCCTCAACATCATGACGTGAAAAATCTTGAGATAAGTGCGATAATTGTATGAATTTAGATGACAACTGTCGTCGATCATTAGAAAGTGAGTATGCGAGAACTATGAAATAAAGTAAATATACACGCGTCATTTTGTTACAAAATTACATGGCGAACACATTTTATCTAATTCCAAACAGTTATCGTCGAATATACACGGTTAAAGGAGCACTGTAATTGACCAAATTAAAAAGATCTTAACGATTTATTCCTTTACAAGCGACGTTTCCTTCATCGCCATCGTAGCGAAGTAGGAAGAACACTTGCCTAGTTATCATAAGGTTGGTGGTTTGAGTCCCCTTCGGGGTAATTGTTTGGTAGTTTTTTAAAGTGTTTTTTAGACTCACCTTAATGTAACTAAATCACACATATAGCCGATTTAACATTTTGGGGGAGTAATTTTGTGGTTCATTGGCGTTTTGTCGCATCTCTGCCGCTGGTGGCATAATTTTCAAAACGGTAGAGGGGCCACCGGGGATCGTCGCAGCGGCACCGCCAATGTTTGGCGTGATGTCGCTAATTCCCATTTGTGGTCCACCGACGCTTACGGCATGGGGACAATTCAGTGTGAGTGGCGAAACCATTCAGCAGCACCTTCATCAACTGAGGAAACACTAGAAGTTGGGTCGATGGGTTCCACATAACTTGATTCCGGGTCAAAAGGCAACGCAAGCAGACACCTGTGTTTCTTTGCTGTCTCGTCTGAAGAAGGAGCCATTTCTAGACAGGGTGTTGACATGTGATAAGAAATGGGTCCTGTACGAAGTTCCACGGCGCCGTCATAATTGGTTAGCATCCCATGAACGGTTCCAAGACAGCCGAAACCAGTACTACACCAGAAGAAAGTCCTCCTGTGTGTTGATGAACTGCTCGTGGCATCGTGCATCGGGAACTGCTACCAGCTGGTCATCGCATCAATCCAACTGTGTACTGTCAGCAGTTGAGCCATGTTCAAGAGAAACTCAAAACTCTGGAGCCAGCACTTCTGAATCCCAAAGGGGTCCTTATGTTACAGGACAACGCTAAGCCCCTCGTGGCTAGGATGACCCAGGACACCATTTTACGCCTTGGATAGGAAATACTATTGCATCCGCCATACTCCCTGGACATTGCACCGTCCGATTATCATCTGTTCCCTTCCTTGGACAATCACTTTAAAGGATGCCAGCTCAAATCCCAAGTCGAGGTGCAAAATGCACTTGATACCTTCTTCGCTTCACGGAACACCAAACTCTACCGCGATGGAATAAATGGCCTTCCAGAACGTTTGCAGAAGGTTGTCGATCTATTCTTGATCTTCCAGATACGTGTTAGGTGACATATGAATATTCGGAGGTGGTGGGTGAGAAAGCGATAGAACTTTCTTGTTTACCTTTATAGATCGGTTCTGTGTATTGAAATAGTTATGCACGGGGCAGTAGATCTTGGTTAAACATAATACAAACTATCTGTAATATAGGCTAATTTATGAAATTATTATTATTATTATTATTATTATTATTATTATTATTATTATTATTATTATTATTATTATCATCATTATTATTATTATTATTATTATTATTATTATTATTATTATTACTACTACTACTACTACTACTACTACTACTAATAATAATAATAATAATAATAATAATAATAATAATAATAATAATAAGAAGAAGAAGAAGAAGAAGAAGAAGGTAAAACAGTGTTTTTAGTTTTCCGGAAGGAAACCAAAATTTTCCAATTTTTTTCAGGCTTCAAAAACACTAGCTGTAACACATTTTTTTTAGATTGTAGCTGCCCCCTTCAAAAACGACGGGCCCCTCCTACAGAAACCTGCTGGCTACACCCCTGGTCTTAGGTGACATATCAATGCTCTAAGGTGATAGGTCAAAAAGCGACAGAACTTTCTTCGTTAATTTTATACATACTATGTAAAACTACTGTATAAGTTCTAGTATCTCGAGTTCGGGAAGTCGGAATGTCAAAATTCCTTAAGATGCGTGATCCTCGTGCTCTACTTTACAAAATATATAAAAAACAGGTGGGGTTAAGTTTGCTTTCCTGCAACCGAAAAGTACATTGGAAGTGTCATCAAAGAAGTAACTAAAAAAAAAAAACAGTGCAAATGATCCCAGGTCAGTATTTGTAACCAGTGATGTAATGCTAATATTTTAGGTGGATATACGCTCCATCCTTTGTCACACACACACACACACACACACACACACACATATATATATATATATATATATATATATATATATATATATATATATATATATATATATAGGGGAGAGTCGTATAGTATCGGACGTCGGCTAGTATCGGACGATATTCGTTTCTGATAATTGGGCTATAACTGTCAACACTGCCTATGACGTGTTCGTAGCCTCAAACGAGACAAAGTATTTGACGCCATTGTGGATAAGTTGAGTGCGTCGTTTGGAAGCAGCAACATCGTATGTGTTTTCGTTGAGATTTTCCAGTGCCGAAGTTAAATTTGTGAAACTGTAGCGTACAGCTGGGTAAGTAGATAATCGCATAAACATATTTTAACAACGTGATGTCATCTTGCGAATATGTACATGAAGTAATGTTCGTGTAATTTTTCTTCATTTGACTTGGCAAGATATTTTCTTGGTCTATGTCAGTCGGGTAGTATCGGACAAGGCATTGGCGGCCAGTACCGGACACACCGATGAGAGAATTTTGGCGCCAATGCTTATGGTGTTTTTTTTTATTTTTCAGCTAAACATGGGGAAAACGGGGAAGAGAATATGAAGTTAGCCATAGATGTCAAAAGTGGACTTAGATTTTGATCGTGATATGACAGAAGCAGAAAATGATCATCCACACCAATCCCAATCCGCCAGCACACCGCCAAGGCATCATCATACTGAAGCAACACAGACCGATGTAGATGTCTCAGATATCCCTTCAACGTCTGGGCCTAGTACATCTCGTCAAATCTCTAGATCTTGTCTGGAAGAAATATCTCCACTTCCAGGTGACAAAAAAGAAATATTGAACGTGAGGAAACGACGTGGAGAGCATAGGGAAATTCTCACTTCAAGTCCCTATAAAAACACACTAAAAGAAAGAAGGAAACGCATGGTTACAACAGCTAAAATTTGTATAACATCGGCGAGAAAAGTAGACTTAAAACGAAAACCTGACATGGAAAATGGTGAGTCTTTTTCATCGGCAAAGAAATCATTGTTTTCAAATCCTAAAAATGAATAAAATACTGTATATTTGGTCTGTGGAGAAAATTTCCAGGAAGACTGGATTGAGTGCAACTTTTGCTATCGATGGGCCCACGAAAATTGTGCCGCTCTTGGAGTAGATTCTTTACTTTTCAAGTGTGATGTGTGTAAGTAAGGTACAAACATGTAAGTAAGGTGAAGTTCTCATGAAAATGTGAGTGTGTCATGGTGTCCGATATAGGCCTCCAATGTTTCATGTAGTGCAAATTTAATGTTTCAGAAAAATGTATATTAATACTCCGTTATTGTATGTTGTAAGTTTGTGGTATAATGTAATTGTTCAGCAAGGAATAAAGATTTCAGAAATGTATTACCAATTTATATTCCGCTAAACACTTACCAAATAATTGTAACAAAGCTATCTATGACGATACTACCCGACTCTCCCCTATATATATATATATATATATATATATATATATATATATATATATATATATATATATATATATATATACATGCAATGAAAAAACTTTATTATACCGAAGTCGAAACCAGCGCCCTTTTCGGGTTACGAGCACGGGAAAGTGCAGAAAATTAATTGCTCAAAGACTGATAGTGTTAGAATTTGTAGTACGGTGAATTTCAGGGGAAACCATACTTGTATTTTCGAAAAATGCAACATTCAAGATATTCGGGAATTACGCAAGACAATTAAACCTTGCTCAATTTAATCCACAATTATCTATGAGACCTTGACTTTATTTGTGAAATTCTGTATCTACTTTCTCCATACTCTTGAACTTGGTATTTCCTGACAACGCAGGTGTGGTTTATTCTGAAATTCACCACAACGCTTTGCGCCATTAAGGTTCGAACAAGCAGGCTATGTATAAGAAGTAACAAAAATAAAAACCTGGATGGAGGGCTACTAGGGATGCGCTCGAGTCGAGACATGTCTCGAATCTCGATTCGACTCGACTCGAATTCGAGTCGAGATTCGAGTCGAGACACACTTTGTAAAATTCGAGACGAGTCGAGACAAACGTATTTCTCGGCTCTTAAAAATCTCGACTCGACTCGAATGTCTCGAAAATCTTTCTATAATTTTTAATATTATTTTGAAGAAAGTATTCACTCAGAAACAGCCTTGAAACCAATTCCAGCTTTTATTCCTTCAGAAAGGTACAGAACGCACAAAATTAATAGTTAATCTTTAAAGATCAAGATTTAATTTTCAGCTCAATTCAGTTAATTAGAACTAATAGTTAATGTCGTTGTATTTGGTTGTACTGCAAATATAATAATAATAATAATAATAATAATAATAATAATAATAATAATAATAATAATAATAATAATAATAATAATAAATTATCTAGTTTGTATAAAACTATTGCGATAAAGTGAACTTCATAAATTCTTTGAATGAGCAGTTGGTAGTCTATAGTAATTTAGCATAGTTATAATTATTGTGTTTTCGTTCCCATGAACGCAATAGGGTTACGTAACTTCTGGATTATTCGCCTGCCCAACTATTCTGAGGCTTTAATATGTTGCAGCATATCACGAGCTACGGATAATATATAATGTAACATTTGTTGTAAATCACATATTATGATACGAGACTATTTTACATAGTATATCTTATCTATATAAATAAAATAAAGAGTTTGTTTGTGTGTTTGTCTGTCTGTCTGTGTGCGACCTGGGGACCAGACGAGTGGACCGAGAGTTCCCAAAATTTGGTCACGGGTACCTTAGTCCAGGCCCCAGATCAAGACGAAGCGTTTTTTTTTAATTTCGAACCAGGGGGGTCTCGGGGGGACGTTTACTGGGACCGACCTAGGGACCAGACAAGTTGACCGAGAGTTACCAAATTTTGGTCACGGATACCTTGGTCCAGGTCCCAGTCTAAGGCGAAGCGTTTTTGTCAAAATTGGAACCAGGGGGTCTCAGGGGGGCGTTTAGCGAGACATGTAGTAAAAGTAATCCAAATTGATCGACATTAGTGTCAAATCCATAGTTTTCACGGTCGCTGAGATCAATGGTGACATTTCCATCAGCGATGACTTGCAAATTCAGCTACTACTGTATGCGGGCCGGGTGTCAGCGGGTGAGGAATACCGAGACATGTATAAATAGCCCATATTGATTGATACTAGTGTCAAATCCATAGTTTTCGCGGTCACTGAAATGAATGGTGATACTTCCACAGGTGTTGATTTCCAAATACAGCCCCCATGCGAAGAATGGGTATATTAAGCTAGTATTACAATAAATGGACTGCTTGGATGCCAAGAACTAGTAGAGATAAGTACCATTCATTTCTATGAATAAGTATTTTTTAAAAGGATTTTTGTAAACACTAAGTTATAAAACAATGAACTACATACAGTAGTTATAGTTTTGGTTCCCAACATAAAAGAAATATGGATTGTTCATGAGATTGAACTTCAACTTTCACTCCTGGAAAATTTCAATTTTGGAGTTAGGACACTTGGCATCAAAGCAGTTCACTGTAAGATAAATACATTCCGCACATTAGTAACATAGTTGTTCAGGGGCCTTCGATTTCCATCCTCTCAAATGAAAGCTGAAGGATTGCTTGATACATGCTGACTATATAGGAGAAATAGTGTATTAAGTTTTCGAGCTTTGGTGCGTATCCGTATTTACACTCTGATATAACTTTAAGTTCACACTCAAATCGAGCTAATTGTTTAATGCATTTCGAAAGCTTTTGTTTTTATGCAGCTCGTTAAGGAAAATCTATTTCATAATCGTAACATTTATGTACTAAGAAACTATGAACGTAAAGTGGACTCGACCTAGCCCCGTGGCCGCTGTGACTCAGTGGCACAGCTCTCACCCTTGGTGTGTGAGGACTCTGATTCTGTGTGTGTGAACTCCGCGACTAGTGTACGCGTCTTTGCCGTGGAAGACTCTGGTTCAATTCCCGGCGCGAGCTCATGTAGTTCGGATTCCACGTTAATCAGTAGGTCTACATTTCATATATCCTCGCTGCTGAAAGAGACGGTAAAGTCAAAATCAACTCAACAATATATATGTGTGTGTGCTTACGTGAATTTCCTCGTGGCTGTATGGTTAACACATACGCCTTGATCGCGGGAGACTCTGGTTCGATTTATGGTGGAAGCTCATGAATTTGTTACCGGTATCCCACTTTAAACTATAGATCTATGCCTCATATAACCATAGATATAATATATATGCCTTTGATACACTTATTTTCCGAGACCGAAAATGAGAAACATGGGTACAGAGTAAAACAGCCATAGAACTTTAAGCTTTTTAGGCTAACTTAATCCTTACATATAATGCAACTAGCTTGGCCAAGTTATAATTGAGGAAATGCTATCATTGCAACACTCTGAGAATAGAAAATGTTCGTCAGGTATTACTATCCCCCCCTCTCCTGCAGAATGAAAACCCTGACTAAAACTCAATATATATATATATATATATAAAACTATTTTGTGTAATGTAACAAACAGTGGCGGATAGTATTCATGTTTCCTTGCAGAGGTCCTTACGAGGGTTCGCTTCCATCTTCCTCTCCCCAAGAACTAAAATAAATTAAAAAATTGCTATTACTTGTTAATCTTGTACAAAGGACGCAATTAAAGTCCCAGTGTAACACCCCTTCACATTTAGATTTTTCCCCTGGAAGAAAACCAGTTATTATTGTTTCTTGATTTCTCAGTCTCACCTACATAAACATACGAATACAATTACAGGATAGGACATGTTTAGAGTGCTTGCACGTGACATCTAACTATATTTCTCATCAAATGTGTCACAGATGAAAATTTCCGTTTGTACTGCCTCTATTTTCTGGTACATATGTTTCATTTATGTTATGTTGCTAAAATTTGTTAGGAAACAAGTACAAACTGCGCCTGTGTGCCTGACAAAACGTAAATGTACTGGATAATTATTTCTTCACTTTCTTCCAGAAAAAAAGTAACCCATCTCATGTCGGCTCACAAAAGGAGGTAGCAGACCAAAGATAGCCGTTGTTTACCTAATGTCGTTACACAGCAGGGGTTTTATTCAGTCAGAGGGAAAAGAAAAAATAATTTAAGGTTTCTACATTTGTTTTGAACTGCAATATACTTTTTCCTTTTATTTTAAGAACCATTTCCTTCTCATTTGTCTGCATCAGAAAAAAATGCAAAAAAATCACTAGAATGTGCCTATTTACCCAAAGTACGTACTAGATCACTAGTTCAATAGTAAAATCACTAAATCTAGTACGAAATCATAAATGTGGCATCCCTGGGTTGGAGCGAAAGTAATGGTTGGAGTAAAAACTAGTCCGTATTTCTACTGCGTTCTGTTGTTGAATTCACAGTAATGTTCAAAAATAAATTCAAGAAGTTAAACACGATCCTACAAAAGACTGTTTACTTGCTCACTGGTTTTCGTATTGTGAACTGAAACTCAAGTGCGCAGTCATGTTGAATACTTCTGTCCCTTTCTACTTTACAACTTGAGGTGGGATGAGGGTCAGGATAGATCTAGTGATATACCGCTAAAGGAAGTGCTTCAGTACAGAGTCGGAAGCGGTATGAATTGTTTATACTACTTACAACGTTACCCCCCACATAAAATATAAATTCACCCTTTCTCCCTTCCCTTTTTCGAATACAATGAACCGACTATTTTACTGAAGAAAGATGGTAAAAGAAAATTGTAACATCTGTGTCTAAACTTTCTTTGAAGCGCAGTCTTATGTATTTGTAAGGTATTGCGAGTGTTTTCGAGATAGCCAAATGTTTTACCATGGACTCCTGCTGCGAACTGACCGTGAGTAAACACCCCATCTCGCTGTGCTCAATTTCTCTCGCACACGTGAAATGGGTTTGTTGTTTCCAAAACAAATAGGAAGTTACCTTGTGCTTTTGCATTTCTGCACGCACACAGGTACCATTGTTGTTTTAATGATCAGAAGAAATATCAAAACCATCCAATATATATGATACGAAACAGCTAACAGAGGGAGGCAAAGATAAAAGTAGGCCTATACCAAGTTTTCCGCGTGGTACCATTATGGAGAATAAATATTTGATAAAGTCACGTAGATGCGCTTAAACCTATTCCATCTGTCCTTATAACTTTTCTGGTCTCATCAATTTCTCAGGAGAATACGTACAACATATGTCCAAATTCCATATATACTCTTACTAAACTAATGAGTAAACTCATTAAGAACACCAACTGATATCAATAAACAGGAAAGAAAACAATGTTTTATACTTCTATCATTTGGTACACATCTCTATGAAGCAGAGCTTCTTTCTTTTCGAAATAGCTCCTTCGTGTCACAGCTGTGGTTAGTTTTGTTTTGTGTTAGGATGAAAGAGAGAAATGCAACATTTGCTTCGCGGTGAAGTTATATGTATTATTAAGATGAGCGGTGATAAGCGAGGTTTAACAAAGAGTGCCTTTCGGATGCACAATTTAACGGGTAGTTGCAGTCCGTGTTGAGAATCGAACCAAAGCTATGTAAGACATGTTATGACAAATCCAAAAGGTGTGTTGTATCGGTGCAGTACCAGTTTTTCACGTTGTTCAAAATGTTCCAAAACCCAAAGAATAATCTTTAATTTCTGATATTTTAGTCGTCACAAATTACAATTTTATAATGTAGTCAATGTTTATAATTACTGGACAGTTGGGCGTTTAAACTAATGACATGATAATAAAGTCAAAACCATAATTTTGAGTTGAATTGATTCTGAGTTTAACGTCCCGTTCAGTAGCGAGGCTATGTGAGACGTGGACCTACTGATTAACGTGGAATCCGAACCACATGAACTCCCACCGGGAATCAAGCCCAGGTTTCCCACGCCAAAGGGAAGTATGCTAACCGTTAGCCACGAAGGAGCTCCACCATAATTTTAGTGGGCGATAAGAAATATCTCGCCAGTGCTTTTACAATAAATAAAATTTTATAAGTATTAAAGAATAGTGGTAAGAGATTTTATAATAGCTCTTTTATTTATGAGATATGAGTATTTTGAAAAAAAACAACAACTAAAGAATAGGTTGGCGGAACCACAAAAGACTCGTAAAATAAACTTTCTTGTAAATACATACGCACCTTACTCACCTTTTATAATTGCCATGCTTACGTTCTCTTTTAGTGATACTTTACACAAGATCATGAAGTGGGTTCAAATTTAATTAAAGGCAAAATACAATACAATAATCCACAAATATTGCCTCAAGGGAGTTTAAAGATTTCTAAACACTAGTGCGAAACCGGGCTCTGCCGTTGCGATCGATTTACAGGTCTTGAGACGAAAGTAAGAAGGGACTTACGCACACAGTAAGTAAAAACAATTAATATGCCTGTAACTTTCCCCCAAATGGGTGTATCTTAAAACTAACCTCACCATTATTTTTCTAATTAAATTCTAGCCCGAAATTATGTATCATACTACCCTATTCCCATTTTGAAAACTTGACCTTAATTCAAAATGGCGGATTTCAAGATGGCTGCCATCAAGGTCATATCTACCATACGACTTCCCCCAGGACTTATATGTGTCCACATGGTTTTTCTTCACTTTTCTTCATTAACGCTCCGTTTACAAAGGGTAGTAAGGGACTTCTATAGTAATCTCTAATAACCACATCACAATTCTTAAAAGTTATTTTTTAAAAAAATAGGAAACATGCACCATAGCAAAAATTTGTCATCACAAGTAATGATGCATACATGCCTTCTATCAGCAAAAAAAGTTTCATTGAAATTGGAGCCGGACATTTGAGTGGTGTCCCTTGTGGGATGTGATTGAACGTGACGTCAGAACACATCGCCCCCCTTCCCGGAATTTACGGAAATTAGGTGACCTGAGTGAGCACATGTGGTGCCAGCTCTCTCCAGCGACCTATCAAGGATCATTGCGTGTATGCCAAGACGTGTCGCCGTTTTTATCCATGCCAAAAGTCGACATACTGACAATTAGGTAGGTAGTCATGATGGTCTGGCTGATGTGTGCGTATATTTTAACTCGTACATTTTGTCTCGACTCGAATTTCGAGACGTCTCGACTCGAATTCGAGTCGAGTCGAGACAGAGACTGTCGAGTCGAGACACGAGTCGAGACAGAAACATATTTTCGACTCGAGACACGAGTCGAGACAGGCTTAAATCTCGACTCGACTCGACTCGAATGCATCCCTAAGGGCTACATTTTGGAGAATAGTTATATAACCGTTTAACCTATCAATCAGAGACTAAGAAAAAGATTACTTACAATATCATAGGTTAATTTAAGACCCTATGTAACAATCTGCTTTAAGTAAGTCAGGTTATAGAAACGGTTGTACAAGTACTTCCAATTCGAGGCCAATTTATGGCTGAATTAAATCCTGATGCCAGCTCCGAAGTTACAGTCGGGTAGTATCGATATATCCATCTAAAACTTTAGTCCAATAATTTCTTTCGAGTCGAGACTCAAGTTTCTCGCAGGAGCAATTCAAAAAGAAAAAATCACAAACGACAATCTTATCTAGCGAAGTAGCTCAATTGCTAGAGCGTTCCTCTTGCATTCGGGAGATCGTGGGTTCGATTCCCACTGCCGACTATCCTGACGGGGTTTTCCTCAGTCCTATCAGGCAAATCCCGAGATAGTACCTACTAAACAGGCCATGACCTATATTTTCCGCTGTTGTTATTGTTGTTAGGTATCCAGTATAAAATTGCCTCTTAGCTGTATCTGGTGATTGTTAAATAACTAATTAACTCTATGGCCTTTGGAACCCGGAGGTTCAATCTCGCGTTCAGAAAAGCTCTCCACTGACTTCTATCCTTAGCCAACTGGATCCAGTTTCTACTTTGTATTCCTATTTTTGCGAGATCCATCTTAATATTGTCCTCCCATCTGCGCCTAAGTCTTCCTAATGGTCGTTTTCCGGATGGTCTCCCAGTTAAGACTTCGAAAGCGTTTCTACTTTCTTCCATTCTGGCTACATGACCTGCCCATCTGAGCCTCCTAGACTTAATGACCCTAACAATGTTTGGTAAACCGTATAAATTATGAAGTTCCTCGTTATGAAGTTTCCGCCATTCCCCATTCCCGTTCCTCTTGGGTCCGAATATTCGTCTCAGGATCTTGTTCTCAAATACTTTCAGTCTATGTTCTTCCCTCAGAGTAAGCGAGCATGCTTTGCAACCGTACAGAACAACAGGCATAATTAACATTTTACATATTTTAAGCTCCGAATTCCTCGATAGAATTCGCGACGACAAGAGATTTTGAACTGAATAATAACACGCATTCCCTGGTTTTAGTCGACATTTAATTTCTTCGTGAATATGGTTTTCATCTGTTAATATTGATCCTAGATATTTGAAAGTACCCACTTTATCAAAAGTATTATTCGACATTTTAACGCATCCATAATTTGCCGTATTATGACCATTGTTAAAGAAATAAAATAGAATAAAATAAAGCAAATACACACCCTGAAAAAAAAAACGAAAAATAGATAAGGATAAAAATGCTCTCCTCCTGAAAGTCTTTCCTAAAAGAAATAAAGTTGTAAACTAGAAAATGGGAGCTTTGCCACTTTTTAAATTCAAATTTGAATTTTTAAGATTTTTTAAGAAATTAAAACCGAGGAAGCAAATAAGAAAATCCGCAAGTCTAGCTCATCTAGGTAGATTTCAATTTCCGTGATCAGACATTTTCTCAGATATTGAAAGGTGTTCCATCACTGCTTATTAAATTATTAAACCTTGAGACATTGTCAGACAAAAAGATTTGAAAAGGACTCTGTCCGAACTTATAAGCTGATGTACTATTCTAGCATTCACTTAATCTGTCAAAGAAAAGCTTCGAAAGAACAATGAGGATGGCCGGATATCAATTAAAAAAAAAAAAAAACTCGCACAGCTGTTTCCAGCTAAATTTAAACTTGGGATGTTCTCACAGGTGTAAATTCCTATAATAATAATAATAATAATTCGGTGAAGAAGGTATGGAAACTCCTTTGCAAATCAGCTATCTTGACAGGGTTTTCTTCATTCGCACCACGCAAATATCGGAATAGTGCCTAACTTATATGTCCCAATTAGTCTCCTTTTCAATGTATTTAAAGAAGGACCTTATCCCTCTGACATCTTCGTCCTCAAGCCGGAGATGCAATAACAACCTTTATAATGTGAAATCAATAAATTAATGTTCTTACGTCTTTCTCTGAAGTTGGCAAATGAACTTTTTATTATTATTATTATTTTCTTCCCTATTTCTCAATATCTTTGCTTTTACATTTTCGTCAACGGAATTTACACAGTTATGGCCTTTTTCCCTTTTTAACCAATATTCTAACACCTTCTTGGACATCTTGCAAATTGCGAAGCAACTCTTAGTTCGTCAACCCAAGAAGAAAGTTTAATAATTACTTAGCAAATGAAGTTCCGATAGTGACGGTTCTACTGAAATGTTCAAAGACTGCTGTGACATGTTCATACGCTAGGCCTCTCCTGACTTTTGTTTTCCACCTTCTCTTGTTGACAAATTTTCTTCAAATATTTTTTACCTGAAAAAAACCGAAACAACAAAGAAAAATGTTTATTTTTACCCCACTTTTTCTCTTTTGGCCCAGTTGGTTGCGGAAAAACTACTACTAGTACTAGCTGCTGAGTATTTATGAAAATCAATCGTCACTTTCTGTGATGTTAATTGCGGCTACAAATGAGCAGTACTAATCCGAGGTTCGCTGCTGTATTTGATGGTATTGAGAACGACGGTGAAAGCTTCAAGTAGACCGACGATAGGTGACGTTTTGTTATTTTTGAAAAGGCCAACGATTTCTTGAAAGGGAACTTCCTTACACGATTGGAAAGGAACTGGTTCCATCTCGTATTGCCTTGCTCAAATTGGATCCAATAGGTAGACTTTGAATTTGGATCAAATAGTGCAAAACTGCGGCCATTGTTATGTCAAAACAGAACAACTTCAATGTCACCACCTGGATATACGCCCTACTCCCTATCCTGCTCAGCACTCAACTCTATCTCCCACTCACTGATCTTTTGAAATAAAAGAGTTTCTAAGAGTTTCCAAGAAAAACATTTAGAAACAGCTTGGCTTTATTTCATTATAGTACCAGAGGTCATCTTTCAGAAGGTAAGGAAAGCGCATGTAACATCTTGAGGAAAAACCACCGCAGGTTCAGAGTAGTGTTTTCCATTATAGAAGAGATTCCCAGAAAACTAGATTCCCACAGCCTGACGAACAGCTATTTAGTGATTTTTTTTGAAACAGTCATGAAAAGTAGTAGTTGTATTTTTTTAATAAAGTCAGTACACTATGAATTGAATGCAGCGTATACCCACGTACTTCCTAAATTTTAGGTGGCTATACGATAGTTTTCAGAACTTGGAGGTGGGTATACGCCGTATACCCGCGTATACCCTCCATTACATCCCTGTTTGTAACACACAAGTTCACATCAGTACTTACGGAGTTCTAAACCGTAAGAAAGTGGGAGGAAACGGGAGCAAATAAAAAAAGTTGAAACACAGACATAAATCAATAGAATTGTCTCGATCGATAGATGCTTTCACAATTGTTAAAAGGTGTAATTAAAAACATTGGTTTCGGTTTTGAAAAACGCATTTGCGGTTTCCGTTTTGAAAACCGCATTTGCGGTTTTCGGTTTTCAGAAAACCGGTTTTCTCAAAAAAACGAAAACCGCAAATGTCACAAAAATTCAACAGCACTAGTAAAAATCACAATTTACGACATATAAAGTACCGGTAAGCTAGGCACTGAAAGCTAAGTGCGAATCAAGATATATATATATATATATATATATATATATATATATATATATATATATATATATATATATATATACATTTCATACACTTTTATCTTTATCTCACCTCATTTATCTGTAAATTAAATAGTTTAATGTATTTGTGGCATTTGTTGACTAACCTCGTCATGGATTGATTTTTCGCTTGTTCACGATTCTTGTACTTCTGATCTAATGTTGATCTAATTTTTTTATTATATAAGAAAGCTAGGAAATGAAGGAATCAGACGAACTTTCTTAATGTTATTTAAAATATATTGATTTACTTTCTGTATTTTTTAAAAAAAAGTTAATAATTACATATTTATGAATATTAAAATTTGTTTTCTTTCGTATTACGTTTGCCAAACTCTTCTCTTCCTTAAGTCTAATAAAGAACTACCACTAAAAAATTGGGGGAGGGAAATGGCACTCAAGTTGAGGGAAGTGGCCCCGCGTAGCGTAGTCGCTAACATTCTCGCCCTCGGTGCGAGCGGTACCGGGTTCGATTCCCGGTGGGGGCACTCGGTCGAAAAAGTGTAACACGCTCTATCAGTCCAGCCACCCTGATTCAGGTTTTCCTGGGTTTTCCTCATTCACACCAGGCAAATTCCACTTTGTTCCTATCCCCAAGACTGATGTGAAAAATTTATCCGACTATAGACCTATTTCTCTGTTGAGTATCATACCCAAGGCTTTGATAAGTTAATATATAATTATTTGTATAATCATGTTTATCCCAATATTACGATCTTTCAACATGACTTTATGAAAAATAGATGTACTACAACTAACTTAACATGTTTTATGGCTGATACTCTTCCTATCTTTAAAAGTAATGGTCAAATCGATGTAATTTATTTCGACTTCTCTAAAGCCTTTCATAAGTTACCACATGACATCTTAATTTATAAATTGAAACATTATGATGTCTCCATTGTATTTATTACTGGGTTAGTATCATACTTCTCCCAAAGAAAGTTTGTGGTTAGGAATAAGGGTAATCTTTCAAGCGTATATAACATATACTCCGGTGTTCCGCAAGGATCAAATCTCGGACCACTTCTATTCCTTATGTTTATTAATGATATAACTGAAAATTTGGATTGTAAATGTTTGATGTATGCAGATGACCTCAAAATCTACAAACCTATTGTAAATTTGGATGATTGTTTGGTGCTCCAAAATAATATTAATAAAATATTGCTTTGGTCTCAAAACAATGTACTTCCTTTAAATGTAACAAAACCTTTTCAATGAATATTACGAATAAAACAAATCGAAGATTTTCACTTATAACATAAATTATACTCCAATTAGAATTATAGATACTATTAAAGCTTTAGGTACTGTTTTAGACAGCAAATTGCTTTCCAAACAACATCTTGAGAATATAACTTCCTAAGCGAGAAGGAATATTGGAATTCTTAAATGGATGTTCAAAGATTTTAAGTCTGTTAAAACATGCCTTATTCTTTATTATTGCAATGTTACAAGTCATTTTGAATATTCTTCAATCATATGGAATAGAAATATAGACTATATATCTACTACTCTGGAGACAATTCCAAATCTTTTTCTTTCTTGGTTATGCTGGAAATTTAAGTGTTACGAAGGTATGTCATTTGATGAAGTTAGGATGTCCTTAGGTATGTTAAGGTTGTCTGAAAGAAGGATTATTTTGGATCTTAAAATGCTACATTCAATTCTTCACGGTAATTTAAATCTGTTTATAACTCTGTATACAACAGTTATCATATAAGAAATTCGAAAATATTTAAACCCATTCAGTTTCTCAATGATGCTCCTTTGTATAAAATGTTATCAGTAGCCAATGATTTTGCCAGTGTTAATGACATTTTTGGTCACAATTTAGTAATATACAAAGACAGTTACATAATCATTTCATTATCAGCTGAGAGTATTATTTTATTTTATATAACAGCATGTTTATTTTATGCATGATTCTTTTCCTTTTCTATGCATGTATAATTTGCATTTTATAATGTATTATGTTTATTTCTGTTATTTGCATGTTATTTGTATGGAAATTGTAAGTGGGCAATTCTGTCTGTAATTTCCAGTACGCAATAAAAGTGGTTATTATTATTATTATTATTATTATTATTATTATTATTATTATTATTATTATTATTATTATTATTATTATTATTATTATTATTATTATTGAACAAATATTTACATGAGGAAAACACGCAATGTGTATTAATTGAATATTGTCATTTAGCTCCACTACAAATATTTTGAAGTGCAGTTCATATTTTCTTCTTTCTGGGATTTGCAGGGGGGATAAGGGGAATTTCCTCCTCAGTTGCTATTTTCATTTCCAGCAAATTTGAAAATGAAAAAAGAGAAAAATAAAGTACATTCTTACAGTTAGCTGTCAAATTTCTTGAATAAGCGTTTGTTACTTGCACCTCTCACTTTAAAGGACAATATTGTATTTAATTAATGCATTACGTGATAATGACTTAACTAGAAATGTTAATTTTCAGAAGCAACTCGATTTGAATCAACGCAAGATATTTAATATTGTATTCTATGGAGTGGCATTTTAAGAGGGTGGCTTCCGTGCTTAAGCACTCACCGAAATTTTATCGCAACATTTTATTGTTTTATATGTAGACTATTACAGAATTTTCACATTTCCAGGAATAAGGTTAGCAAAGCCCCTCCCGAAACAAGCAGTCCCCCCGAACAATATCGTAAATATCCCATAGATGCCCCCGAAAAAATTCGTAAATATTCTATCTAATTCTATGAAATGGAAACCTCAACTAAAATTATACACAAATATAATTATTTTATCCTGTACAGTAGCGTTTGGTAAATTTATACATATGTTTAATGTATCAGACTTATATTCTACAAGCTATTATGGACCAGGCCCCATGTAGGGGGAAAAACAGTTTTTCTCAATAATTCCTGAGAGTGTATACCTAAATTAAACAATTTATCACTAATAGAAATACATAATTCTACACAGAAACTTCCTACTCTGTGTTAAAGAAATAATTTTATAACATATTAGCAATGAAAGATGCCTTCAACGCTAAAACTAAACTCCCGGAGGCGAGCCTTCGCACCTTCCCAAAAATGCATGCAATCCCCAGCAATAATAGCTTCGCTCCTTGAGCAGCACTGTCCGTACAGCTGTCTAGTGAGCTGGTGAGGTTCAGACGGAAGGGACCCCTAGTGTTTCCAACCTAGTATTTTGTTATCGGAAGAACCGAAATGTTGAAGTATTGACTTTATTTTATAAGGAACCAAAGATAAAGAAAATATACGGTAGAAAACAGCCCGGCCTCAAAGCCTCATAGTACCCTTCGCCACTGAATGCAAATGGAACAAATGTAACAAATGTTACATTTTTTGCAATGAACCCCTTGTAATATTCATAATGTTGTAGTGGTGTTAGTTTACAAAACTGACAGACAAGTCGTAGCTTGTTTGCTTACGTTTTATTGTTCATTAAATAACTGCAAAAATCTGTCGTTGTGCTACTATAAAAATTGTAACTTTTGTTGTGTTGGCAACACTGCTTCTCTGGTGACATCCCCTATAATGTCCAATGAACAACCCTCACACTGTCTATCTTTTCGCAGAAACAAAATTTGAAAGAATTTCGCCGTTCCAAGGATAAAGGGGACGAAATTATAAAAGAATAATCCTGAATACATTGGAATACTGAAGTATAATCCACTCTTCCCCATTCTACCTCACTTATACTGCACCACCACCCAAATGCTTTTAGAAGCGGCCTTTGTACACATACTACACTGTACTAAATTGCTCTTGATATGTTTGATAGTTTTTCTACCCAAACAAATAAAATAAATAGGTAATAGCTACTGACATAAATAAAAAAATGGTTACTTCAACAATTACACACATGTAGTTGGCAAAACTGTACTTAGAAACCTACTAATAATAGAAAATAAAAATATATGATGTCATAGACATCCCAAGTTTGTATCAGACAAGATAAATTATTTTCCGTGAGAAATAATGACCTTTATGCTGTGGGCCTCAGAAGCCCCCTCCAGTCTGTTGGTGTTCCATGTGACCTCAAAATACCTTGGTGTTCCTAGGGTTAATTAAGATTCGTATGCACTCATCTTTGTCAAATCACATTCTGGAATCATTTACGCTTATGGCCATTGAAAGGAATGTCCTGCTAAAAAATCTCTAATGATGAAATTATCGATGAAATTGGGAAATCTTCTTCCGTCTTTAGAAAAATGCTGCTGTAAAAGTTTGTTTGATAAATGAACTTCATTACTCACTTATTTTATAAGAATATAAAACGCATCAAAAACGTGACTGACAAATGCGTTATCAATGTTGCTAACAACCTCTGAAGAAAATAGGCTACATGGCCTTCACAAATAAGCTTTTTTATGCAGAAAATGGCTAGATTTTGAACTGTTAACCTGTAACCAACATTGTAGATTTTAAATCTTATTTTTTCTTTGCATGTGTGTGTGTGTATGGTTATAAGTGAGTTATAGTAAAATTTGAAATGTAGAATTTTATTCGCTGAAGACTAACAAGCAACATAGATGACAAATTTGCAATAAAATCCATCAACAACTGATCTGATTTGCGAAAGCCAACAGCCATATTATCAGTTGAATTGAACAAATAAGTCATCATCGATGACGTCACACCCAGCCGAGGCGCTGGAATTGGATACATCATCGTTGGATTGCGGATTGGTTTTGTTTGTGTAGACTGCCATTGTCCCAATTATTAGTAGTACTGCTTTCGGCAGGTCATAGTCCTTACAAACACTTCTTATTTCTTCGTGCACATGAATAATCATGATTACATTGAGAGTTTTCAATCTAATTAGATATCCTATTTGTTACCTTTAATAAACAAAAACAATCTCTATGGCTTAAAGAACCGAACAGTTTACTAAATTTGCATTAGAAAACGTTTATTCTTGCAATGAAATGCGAAAATTAAAACATTTAAAAAATAGCAAATGGAAACGTTACGGAAGCAACATTAAAATTCTTTCTGAGTCGGAAAGTATTGTTAAGTAGTTGCAAATCTGTAGATGGGAAGAGAAAACAAGAATAAAAAACAAGCGTTTGTTGCATAATAAAACACCCTCTGTCTAGAGAAATCAATTAATACGACAAATACAAATACAATAAATTTTAAAATTACACTTAGTTTGAAAGAAAAAGTATTTTTTGAATTAACCATTTATTTAACAAGTAAGAAAAAGCCAAAATGGCAAAAGAGTTTCATAAAATGAGCTATATTTAAGGCTATAAGCATTGCCTAGATTTGTATGGCTAAATTCTCTACAAATAGGCTAGGTTTAGCCAAAAATTGGCTAAATTGGTATCACTGTGCGTTATTGCCTCTGTGTAGCCAATAAGTAACGGAAGTGAGGCCATAATGATGCTTCGGGGCAAGATGGACATCCCGGTATATAACAGTGTTCCTCTGATAACAGAGAACTGGTACAGTCCGCGGGATAAAATTTGTTACAAAAATTTTAAGTCCAAATGAATAACAAACTCTTGTCCAGTTTTCTTATGCATTCCCGCAATACATGTATCAATCGATTAGTTGCTTCTAGTATTTATTCCAACTCCTCCCCGTCCTCCACCTCTCCTTGTCTAAAGCAGTGTGTGTGACGTACTACACTCTTTCCATTCAGCTGAAATAGAAACAGGAATCAAGTTTACAACGTTATAGCTTTAAAAGAGTCTTTTCCATTCGTTTGTTCTGAAATATTTTTAAGAGCCTAAATTAAAGGAAAGTCACACAATCTTCCCAGAGCTTCATAAATATCTTTAGTTTCATTCTTTTATTTCTTTAAAGAGTGCAAGCTAGTAAGATGCTCCCTAAGAAATCTATGGAAATTGCCAAGAGCTCTAAAATATCTACGGACAGAAACGAGTTCTATTCAATGATTCATTTAATTTCTTTTCAGTAAGTGCTAGCAAATGTTTCAGGGGCGTCATTTGGGCAGGACAGGAGAGTGTAATTCCCCCTCTCTTGAGCTTCATAAATACGTATTTTTTGATCAAATGCATAGTAATACACTAATCAAAAGTGAAAATCTTATGTCGCCAGAGAATCTCTTCTTCCCCCCCCCCCCGAATAAAGTCTAAAAGACACTGGTTTTAACAACAAACCTATGGAGTTACGATAGCACATTGCTAAAGAGCTTACATTTGGTTTCAAGAGTCAAAGGTTTGATCCCAAGCCATATGACTTCCTGGGTGACATTGAGAGAGAGAGAGAGAGAGAGAGAGAGAGAGAGAGAGAGAGAGAGAGAGAGAGAGAGAGAAAGAGAGAGGGATTCAAGTATAGAGACAGAGAGGGATGATTTGTATACACAAATTTAGGATTGGGGAAAAAATGATCGGACAGCATTCGTATTATGACGAAAATTCTGATTTTGTGAAAGATAAGAACGGAAGTTTTCGAACTGCGAGGATCACATTAGGCAGTTGTCGAATTAATGTGGAGAACTCTTTTTAGAGCATCAGATGATTACGAAAGGAGAGAAAGATCTTCAGAACTGAGGAATTAAGATTTTAAAAAACTGGTTTCGGCGACGGGTTTCGAACCACGAACCTTGTAGTTATCGAACCATGACTTTATCCATTCTGCTACGGAGGATTCTATTACTCGTTCACATACGTTTCCCATAGCTGCGTTGAAAGCTACCTTAAGGGGATATTCCAAAAGTTGACTCGGTAGATGCGCCGTTCAGTTAGGACGTAAACCTCTTGTAACTTAGTTACAATGTGCAAAATGAACTTCCTCTTCTTCAGGACACTTTATAAAGCTTTAAAATTTGTTACTATTGTTTTAATTAAGTGACATTTCATAGAACCATCTGATAAAGTACCAAGCCCTGTGCGTTATAGTCTGTTAGGTGAATGGTTAATGTAAGTTACTTTTATGTGGATGGTCCGAGCTTCCAATCAAGACCATTCTTATTGTTTATTTTATTTGAGCTACGCTCATACTGTATATTCGACAAGTTCAAGTTTAAAGTAATGTAGTCACAGCTAGTTTAATTCGAAATAATTTTCCAATATTATATTTGTTACTAAATTTACATGGCACTCCTCACTTGTTTGTAGCCCTGCATAAATGCAAAATTGTTTTAAAAGTATATTTTACTTTCAAGTATTATTGATTTTTTTTAAATTGTCTTTCAAATTTATTTTATAATTATTTTCTATTTCTTAATTATAACATATTTTCTATTTATATTGTATTCTATGTTACACGTTTATTATTTACATTTTATGTCTTACCTTTGAAGAGGAGCTTTTGACAATTCAGAGCAGCAGGGACATACACAGAATGCAGGCCTTGGCAATCCAGAGCTTTTGCCCCCACGAAATCACAACTTTTTTGTTTGTATATATATATATATATATATATATATATATATATATATATAATTTTATAGATGGTGATGGCAGGGGCGGATCCAGGGGAGTGTGTTTGGGGTGATCGCATCCCCCAAAATAGGGAACTTTTTATACTTTTTATTTTAAAAATAAAACATATCCTAAGTATTTTTCATCTTTGTATTATAAACGTAAATTAAAACCTAAAGTAGATAGGCCTTACTTTCTTAAGAAAATTAATTCTACAGAAGAGCTCTTTCTCACTTTCTATTTTTTTCTTTTCTTTTTTTATTTTCTTTTCTTTCTTTCTTTCTTTTTTCTTTTCTTTTTTTGCAATCCGCTCTTACCTTGATTTGACTTCGAACGACCGCCCCTCCCAAACAATCATCCTGGATCCGCCCCTGGATGATAGACATTTTAATAAAATATGCCCTCAATCGCTGAAATAAATTCCTGTCAAGCTTTCGATCGCTTAAATAAATTTCTGTCTACGGCCCTGCAAAACAGTGACGATTTTAGGGAGTGATCAGTTAGTAATGCCACCCTGGAGCAACGACACTTCCCCAGAAGTCATATCTCCGATAATTCAGAATGTGATTTGTGCATTATCACTTTTCACTCTCAGTGTCTTGAAACGCACGAAAAAGGAACTGTTCTGAAGTATTTACTGGTTCTCCCTATGACCCCATTTCAATATAACCAACCTTGGACATATACACATCTGAAATATTACCTTTTATGTCAGTGATCCCGAAAACTATCCATTCGACACAAATATAGGATATTTCCGATTCTTTATTTCTGTCACCCTCCCATTGTCAACTCGAAGCCAACCAAGGTTTATTTTGGACTTACGCAGCATCCACAGTGTCACTTTTCATCTTTGCACATGAATTCGACACTAATTTCGTTCGTATTTGACTACTTTTACATGTCACCTTCACCTCTTGGTAGGGAATTTTTCAGTATCTCGCCCCCACAACTATTGAGATAATCTGAAACCCAACAGTACGGGTGGTATTTTTCACAGAGGAATTCGTTAACTACTGTTTCAATATCAATGTATTAGCTTTTTTTTGCTCTGCATGCTGGAGATTGCCAAAGAGCTAAACTTTATTCTGTACTATTGTGCTATGAATATAGTGGTTTAATTCACTGAATACTCGCTTAGATGATGCTATCGTCACAGGAAAAGTGAGATACAGTTATAAAAGAAAAACGAAACGAAATATTTAAGTTTTACGTCCCACGTTATGCCGACTACGCTAATGGAGACAGTGATGGTGAGAAACGAATGAAATCGTTTAATGAAGAATGTGAGAGGAAACTGGAGAAACCCGAAGATACTCATGCACACGGTGTTTGTCCATAATAAAGTTCATTCAGCGCGAGCTGGGATCCAACCAACATTCCATGCAACATAGTTAAAGTTATAAAAGAATAGGCATCTAAACAAACACGGAACACTACTATCAATGAGATTTGTATAAGATTAGGTTTTTATTTATTTCATTTTAAGTTGAAATTTCAATCAGTCTTGATCTTCATTACTGTTCGAAATCCGGACCAACCAGTATTCCCTACTAGGGTAAAGATTAATTGATCGCCAACAGAAATCCAAAATCCTCTGTATAACCCCATGTTCCATTATTCCATATACACAATTAAGAGTCTAGCGTAACCTACCAGTTAATAAGTTTTCTTCTTATTATTATTATTTTTAACACCTCAAAAATATAGGCTCATAATTGAACCACTGATTGGAAAAAGGGAATAAGTACATAAAAATATTTTTTCCACTTTTAAGCTTTTCTCACCAATTGCAGTGCTACAATACAAGATTCTTCTTCTTGTCTTAGAGTTTGTCAGTTCTTTTGCTACAATTAATCAGTTATACAGGTGTTGAAACAAATACAAATACGCCTCGGGAAGGTTTTTTAGCATTTCTGAAAACTTAGGTCTGATGTACTTATTCCCTTTTGCTGGAAATAGTTGCTGCAAGGACGTGATAAATCTTTTCGGTAGACTTCACAGTCTATAGCTCTTTCACAACTTCCTCTTCATCTAAGGCTAAGTAGTTACATTTTAGACATTGAGGAAAAAGTGAGAAATTAATTAAAACCCTTCAAAGTGGAGTTACGAATCTTCAATGGACCCCATTTTGCTGTTGGCCTCGCTCAACGCACTCTCGTCACTGTTCAGGGTGCACGATGGAGTTTCTCCCTTTTAGGAATACTTTCTAAGACAGTACTATTTTTTTTACAGCTGTTTCAATTGAGTTGTATTTGCTAGAACTGTCGGTTAAAGGAAACAAAAGATCCTATACTCAAACACAAGTCATCTCTCTAGAAGCTCTAATGGAAAACGAAACGAATCGTCGTAAACATATTACGTTCTTGAAGAGGAAAACAGCAAAACATTGATTGCACAAACGTATAATGGTATCATTTGCTTGCAAATTTAAAACTTATATAAGTTGATGGCTTGTTAGGTGAGGGGTTAGTGGACAGGATTTTTGTACTGGTGGTCCAGGGTTCGAATCTCGTCCGTTCTTCTTACGTTTTGTTTCTTTAAGCTACACTGAGTTTGTTCATTCCAATTCTTTAAGCTTGAATTAAATCTAATACCAGTTAGTGAATTAAAAGTAGCTAACATTATTTTCAAATACGAGACGTTATTACATGCTTGTCACTAGGTCACAATACTCAACTTTGATATAAACTCTTGCAGCCTTCATTTAACTCATTTCTTGACGTGTTTTGTTACAAAACTCATGAATCGTGGCGAACAAAATTGCTTTACCAGATAATGGTGACTGCTTTGAAACCAAATGACAAGTATGAGAATTAAACGTATCATATCTGTAGTTTGGTGTGGAGAAGAAACCAAATAGGGAACGAAAGATTTAAGAACAACCACGTTATTAATATAAACTATGCCAAAGATTATTGACTTATATGATTAAAAAACATCGAAAGCAATTGTGAAAGAACGAAAAATAATAACTTAAAATTTTGTAACTGGAGGCAAGGAAATCTAATTTAAACATACTAAAACATACCATTTAGCGCATATAGAGCGTGGATCTGTGCTCAAGGCGCTAGCTAATAATCTGGAGGTTCTCAAGTCGGAACCATGTGTGAATATTTTGTTTAAATGTAGAATTTTTGGTGATCATTAGTCGGCGATGACACACGTTTAATTGTCATAAGGTATTTGAATATTTTGATCTTTCAATATTTGAATGATCAAATCTTCAATAATAATAATAATAATAATAATAATAAAAGTTATTATTATTATTATTATTATTATTATTATTATTATTATTATTATTATTATTATTATTATTATTATTATTATTATTAGCAAAGTAATTCAATAACACGTTAATATCTTTAATTATTTCTCGATAACTACTCGAACTTAAGACGTCCTCGAATCTAAGTCGCACCCCGATTTTGCTGGGCTAAATTTAAAAAAAATAGTAATATGTTATGGTTTTACTGTTACTAAAGCACTCTTTGATATTGGTCATTTTCGATGATTTTATGTATCCCTCTCCCCTCTCCATGTTGGGGGCACGGTATGACAAAAATTATCCCAGGCCCGAATGTCATGTACGTTGAAAATTTGATCGAAATCTGTTGGATGGTTCAAGAGTTGTTCTATTTATTTTTATATATTAATCTCCCCTTCTCTTATCCTCTCCTATGTTCTACCGTCAAAGTGAAAACATTAAAACAAAAGTTTCTAAGCCCGAACGTCGTCTATGTTGAAAATTAGATCGAGATCGGTCAGATGGTTAATGAGCTGTTAAGTTTTATTCATTTTTATAGATATCTCCCCTCCCCTCCTCCTACCCTACGTTCTACCATCAAAGGGATATGATAAAAAACACCCCAGGTCCGAACCTCATCTATGTTGATAATTTGATTAAGATCAGTTCGGTGGTTTAAGCGTGATGAAGTCACCAAGACAGCATTTTTATTTTTATTTTTTTTACATAGTCCCCCCTTCCCTTCCCCAACATTGTGCCGTCAAGGCAAAAAATGAAAACATCCCAGGTCCGAACCTTATCTATATTGAATGTTTGATTGATTGGGATCAGTCGGATTGTTCAAGAGTTATTAAGTTTTATTCATTTTCATATATTTACCCTTCCCTCCTCTTCCGCAAGTTCTAATATCAAAATGAAATAACAAAAAGCTTCCCAGGTTCGAATTTCATCTAGTTCAAAATGTGATTGAGAATGATCGGGTAGTTCAAGAGTTATTCACCACCGAACATTGTCACTTTTATTTTTATATTTATAGCTGTTATGTATCTTCCCCCTCCTCTCCATCCTCTACGTTATTCCGTCAAAGTGAAATGGTAAAATCCATCCCTCGCGTTAATCGAGACGGGGACATATAGCCTCATTGCTGACGTCCCCATTAATCCCCCTACTCATACCCTTTAGTGTGTTTAAGTTTTTTTTGTCTTCAGTTGCAAATTTCTAAGTTATTTTTCTTTGTTTCAAAATTCTCGCATTTCTTGTATGATAATACAAGTTAATAATCTTTGACTTGTTTTATATTAATAATCTGAGTTGTTCTTAAAACTTTGGTTTCCAATTTTGTTTTGTCTCTACACCAATTTAATTCTCATGCTTTACATTTGATTTCAAAGCGGTCGCCATGAACTGCTTAAAAGCACTTTTTCCGTCACGAAACACCCAGGAGAGAGCGTACGATATCGTCTACAGCAATGATAGGAAACTCCGCCTTGATACGTGACGTCACATGAAGCACGTTCCGTTCAAACACCTAAGCAAAGCTATCATTTTGCTTCTGGTGTGAAAATGGCTCACTACGAAGCTTCTGTTAAAAGCAGCGTGATTGCTTTAATTGAGCATGCGGACATGAACTATAGCGAGGCAGGCGTGAGATATGGCGTTAACCGTGCTACAGCACGGAGGTGGTGGAGGAGATATGAGGAAACAGGAGATGTAAGACGTAAAAGAGGAAGTGGGCGACAAAGAGTTTCCTCTGCCGAAGAAGACCAGAGTGTAATTGCCCAATGCCGTGAGCACCCTTTCATGTCTGCCCGACAGTTACGAGAGGAAACCAATTTCCCAGGCGATGTTACGACTATCCGTCGTAGACTCAAATCCTTTGGTTTGAGATCATACAGGGCAGCTGTTAAGGAGCGACTAACAGAAGACCACATGGTTGACCATCTGGCGTTTGCACAGTTAAATATTGCACGTGTGTGGGACGAGGTCGTTTTCACAGACGAAAAATATTTTCCAGTGCAAACTTCGGGCCGAAGCGTGTTTACCGCCCCCCTGGAAAAAGGTATGCCTCTGAATACGTTTCCCGTTCTGGTCGAATGGGACATGTAACTGTCCACTGTTGGATATGCAAGGCTGCAAATTTCGGAGGAATCTACAGGATTCCTGGTCGCCTAAACGCCCACAAGTATGTGGAACATCTGGATGAAACGCTTCCGGAAATAAAAGATCATGTAGGTGACGGCATATTATATTTGCAACAGGACAATAGCTCGATACATAATTCAAATGTGGTTCAGACATGGTTGCAGAGGCAACCTGATGTCGAAATAGTTGACTGGGTTCCTCATGGAGCAGATCTGAACCCTATGGAAAATATGTGGGCCTCTGTTGCAAGAACATTGCGGGAAACCTGGTCGAACAATCCTCCACGAACATCTAATGATCTTTGGGAGCGTGTTGAAGATGCGTGGTCGATCTGTTGCACCCAACGCTATATCTCTCGCCTGGTGGATTCAATGCCACGGCGTATGGCAGCTGTAATCGAGTCCCAAGGGGACTATACACACTATTAATAAATGCTCGCCTACAACACCATCAGCCCTCTCGACGGCTACCTAATTCGACCCACTTATTAACACAATTTTATGAAATACATTACGCGACACCAGTGAATGTAAGTGTCTCAGTATGTTCTGCATTAATAAAGAGGCTAACGTGCGAGACTTGGTGGCCGAGTGGTATTATGCTTGCTATGTAAACCAAAACCGCCTGTAACAGTGGTTCGAATCTAGTGAAGAAGACCCCTACTTTTTATCACCAGGGATATTTGCAATACGCCTTCTGCTATGTCCGCCTTCGTATGGTCTATTATATGACACATAATGTGGACCGCCATAAGTTTTTACTTAGTAAACAATTTATAAATATATGAACAAATACTTAGGTATATTAGAGTAACAATGGAATATAGTACTTTCGTCCGACTGACGTCGCTCTGCAAATGTTCATTGTATTACACCGGAAGATGAATTAAATAAAGACTGGAAACTTTGATATAAAAATTGATACGTAATAAGTTAAAGACAAAATATGTAATTATAATCTCATATTTGAAACTAATTTCGACTAAAATTAATTCTCTACCTGCTTTCATAAATAATCCAAACCAAACTTCGAGGTTTGGAATGCACAAACTAAGTGTAGCTCAGAGAAAAAAAGTAACAAGAAGAGCAGAGATTCGAACCCACGACCACCAGCGTAAGAATTCCTTTTACTAACCGTTCATCTATCAAACCATGACGTGAACATGAGTTTTGTAAGTTATAAATTTGTATCCAAGAAACACCATTAAGCGTATGTGCAACTACTGCTTTTCTCTTTTTCTCTTCAAAAGCGTAACATGTTTAGGACGATTCGTTTCGTTTCCCATTAGAGTTTCGAAAGAGATTATTTGTGTTTGAGTGTAGGATCTTTAGTTTCCTTTAACCGACATTTCTAGCAAATACAACTTAATTCACAAAGTGGTTAAAAAAAAATCGTACTACCTTAGAAAGTATTCCCAAAAGCAGAAGCTGCATCATACATCCTGAACAGTGTCGTAACTAACGGCAGTGCGTTGAGGGAGCCCAGAGTAAAACGGGGCCCATTGAAAATTCGTAATTCCACTATTTTTCCTCGATGTCTAAAATGAGACTATTTTAGCCTTACATCAAAAAGAAGCTGTGGAGGGGACTGCGAAGTCTACTGAAAAGATTTATCACGTCCTTGCAGCAACAACTTTAAGTTTTCGAACAGTAATGAAGAACAAGATTGATTGAAATTTTAACTTAGAATGAAATAACTAAAAATCTAATCTTATATAACTCTCATTGATAGTAGTGTTCCGTATCTGTTTAGACGCATATTCTTTTATAACTTTACTATGGTGCATGGGGTCCTTGGTTCGATCCCAGCTCACGCCAAATGAACTTTATTATGGATAAACACCGTGTGCATGAGTATCTTCGGGTTTCTCCAGTTTCCTCTCACATTCTTCATTAAACAATTTCATTTATTTCTCATTATTACTCTCTCCATTAGCATAGTCGGCATAATCGTGGGACGTAAAAATTAGATATTTCATTTAATTTTTCTTTTATAACTGTATATCACTTTTTCTGTGACGAGAGCAACATCTAAGCGCGTATTCAGTAAATTAAACCACTAAAACCTATATTCATTGCACAATAGCGCAGAATGAAGTTAGCCCTTTGGCAATCTTCAGCATGGACAGCAAAAAAAGCCAATACGTTGATATTGAAACAGTAGTTAACGAATTCCTCTGCGAAAAAGATCACCCGTACTGTTGTGTTTCAGATGATAATTTATAATTACACTTAGTTGGTTGAAATTTCTCCATAGTTGTGGGGGCGAGATACTGAAAAAATCCCTACCAAGAGGTGAAGGTGACATGTAAAAGTAGTCAAATACGAACGAAATTAGTGTCGAATTCATATGCAAAGATGAAAAGTGACACTGTGGATGCTGCGTAAGTCCAAAATAAACCTTGGTTGGCTTCGAGTTGACAATGGGAGAGTGACAGGAATAAAGAATCGGAAATATCCTATATTTGTGTCGAATGGATAGTTTTCGGGATCACTGACATAAAAGGTGATATTTCAGATGTGTATATGTCCAAGGTTGGTTATATTGAAATGGGGTCATAGGGAGAACCAGTAAATACTTCAGAACAGTTCCTTTTTCGTGCGTTTCAAGACACTGAGAGTGAAAAGTGATAATGCACAAATCACATTCTGAATTATCGGAGATATGACTTCTGGGGAAGTGTCGTTGCTCCAGGGTGGCATTACTAACTGATCACTCCCTAAAATCGTCACTGTTTTGCAGGGCCGTAGACAGAAATTTACTTCAGCGATCGAAAGATTGACAGCAATTTATTTCATCGATTGAGGGCATATTTTACTAAAATGTCTATCATCCAGGGGCGGATCCAGGATGATTGTTTGGGAGGGGCGGTCGTTCGAAGTCAAATCAAGGTAAGAGCGGATTGCAAAAAAGAAAAGAAAAAAGAAAGAAAGAAAGAAAAGAAAAGAAAGAAAAGAAAAAAATAAAAAATGTGAAAGAGCTCTTCTGTAGAATTAACTTTCTTAAGAAAGTAAGGCCTATCTACTTTAGGTTTTAATTTACGTTTATAATACAAAGATGAAAAATACTTAGGATATGTTTTATTTTTAAAATAAAAGGTATAAAAAGTTCCCTATTCTGGGGGATGCGATCAACCCAAACACACTCCCCTGGATCCGCCCCTGCTATCAACATCTCTAAAATTATATATATATATATACAAACAAAAAAGTAGTGATTTCGTGGGGGCAAAAGCTCTGGATTGCCAAGGCCTGCATTCTGTGTATGTCCCTGCTGCTCTGCATTGTCAAAAGCTCCTCTTCAAAGGTAAGACATTAAATGTAAATAATAAACGTGTAACATAGAATACAATATAAATAGAAAATATGTTATAATTAAGAAATAGAAAATAATTATAAAATAAATTTGAAGGACAATTTTTTAAAAAAATCAATAATACTTGAAAGTAAAATATACTTTTAAAACAATTTTGCATTTATGCAGGGCTACAAACAAGTGAGGAGTGCCATGTAAATTTAGTAACACATATAATATTGGAAAATTATTTCGAATTAAACTAGCTGTGACTACATTACTTTAAACTTGAACTTGTGGAATATACAGCATGAGCGTAGCTCAAATAAAATAATCAATAAGAATGGTCTTGATTGGAAGCTCGGACCATCCACGTAAAAGTAACTTACATTAACCATTCACCTAACAGACAATGACGCACAGGGCTTGGCACTACTTTATCAGATGGTTCTATGAAATGTCACTTAATTAAAACAATAGTAACAAATTTTAAAGCTTTAAAAAGTGTCCTGAAGAAGAGGAAATCCATTTTGCACATTGTAACTAAGTTACAAGAGGTTTACGTCCTAACTGAACGGCGCATTTACCGAGTCAACTTTTGGAATATCCCCTTAAGGTAGCTTTCAACGCAGCTAAGGGAAACGTATGTGAACGAGTAATAGAATCCTCCGTAGCAGAATGGATAAGGTCATGGTTCGATAACTACAAGGTTCGTGGTTCGAAACCCTTCGCCGAAACCAGTTTTTTTAAAATCTTAATTCCTCAGTTCTGAAGATCTTTCTCTCCTTTCGTAATCATCTGATGCTCTAAAAAGAGTTCTCCACATTAATTCGACAACTGCCTAATGTGATCCTCGCAGTTCGAAAACTTCCGTTCTTATCTTTCACAAAATCAGAATTTTCGTCATAATACGAATGCTGTCCGATCATTTTTTCCCCAATCCTAAATCTGTGTATACAAATCATCCCTCTCTGTCTCTATACTTGAATCCCTCTCTCTATTTCTCTCTCTCTCTCTCTCTCTCTCTCTCTCTCTCTCTCTCTCAATGTCACCCAGGAAGTCATATGGCTTGAGGTCAAACCTTCGACTCTTGAAACCAAATGTAAGCTCTTTAGCAATGTGCTATCGTAACTCCATAGGTTTGTTGTTAAAACCAGTGTCTTTTAGACTTTATTCGGGGGGGGGGGGAAGAAGAGATTCTCTGGCGACATAAGATTTTCACTTTTGATTAGTGTATTACTATGCATTTGATCAAAAAATACGTATTTATGAAGCTCAAGAGAGGGGGAATTACACTCTCCTGTCCTGCCCAAATGACGCCCCTGAAACATTTGCTAGCACTTACTGAAAAGAAATTAAATGAATCATTGAATAAAACTCGTTTCTGTCCGTGGATATTTTAGAGCTCTTGGCAATTTCCATAGATTTCTTAGGGAGCATCTTACTAGCTTGCACTCTTTAAAGAAATAAAAGAATGAAACTAAAGATATTTATGAAGCTCTGGGAAGATTGTGTGACTTTCCTTTAATTTAGGCTCTTAAAAATATTTCAGAACAAACGAATGGAAAAGACTCTTTTAAAGCTATAACGTTGTAAACTTGATTCCTGTTTCTTTTTCAGCTGAATGGAAAGAGTGTACTACGTGACGCACACTGCTTTAGACAAGGAGAAGTGGAGGACGGGGAGGAGTTGGAATAATTAGTAGAAGCAACTAATCGATTGATACATGTATTGCGGGAATGCATAAGAAAACTGGACAAGAGTTTGTTATTCATTTGGACTTAGAATTTTTGTAACAAATTTTATGCCGCGGACTGTACAGCTGTACAGTACAAGCCGTAGTTAGTGTGGCGCGAAGTGTTGAGAAAGGGAAACATCGCTACCTTAAACAGCGTGTGAAATAAGCGGAGAAAACCATTTTCATGGTACGTCTCTTTTAGCCCTTTCCGGTACCCGGCTTTTTGGGCTATTTTTTAGACTTTCAGTCAAGCAGCTACTGCATCGTCACTATTTATCCTAGGATCATGGTTCATACCTCATTCTTTTCAGAATGGAGCTGACTTTGAAATGGTACCACTTCCATGCTCATACCGTATACCAGGAGCGGGAACAATGATGTCAAAGGCAAAATTTCGGAGGGAATTTTTTTTCTCGCTATTTGAACCCCTATGGAGCGGCCCTTTGTGAACGTAAGGGTGGGAGAAATTTTATCAGGAATTACCACCATGCCCCAAATTACCGTAAAACACCATGATCTCAGGTAAAAAAATTCCTGAGACATCCCTAATTACCCTAGGGTCATGTTTCGAACATCATTCTCTTCAGCTTAGAACTGCCTTTCAGGCGGTATGACTCAGGTCTCTCCATCTTGTATCTAAGGCGAGAAAATCCCCAAAAAGGGAATTTTTGGGTCTAAATATCCTTTCTTTCAACATTTAGCCCCTTTGGACCCCCCCTGTTTTAACGCAGAGATCTGAAAAAATCTGATAAATACTACTAGGTGGGCTGAATGTTTATGCAGAATTCCAATTTTCCAGGTGCAAAAGTAAGCCCACCAAAAAAATATATACCGACAATGTCCCATATTTCCGTATACAGAGGGAAATTTTTAAACATTCCCTGAGACATCCCTAATTAGCCTAGGATCATGGTTTGCACATCATTTTCTTCAGAATAGAACTGCCTTTCAGGTGGTAGCATTCACTTGTCTTCATGATGTACCTAAGGCGAGAAAATCCCGTGAAAGTGATTTTTGGTAAAAATTTCCCTTTTTCAACGTTTAGCCCCTCTGTACCCCCTTATTTTAACACAGAAGTACGAAAATATTCTCGTAAATACTCCTCGGTGGACTGAATGTTTGTGCACAATTTCAATCTTCTAGGTGGAAAAATAAGCCCGCAAAAAAAGAATACCGAAAATGTCCAAAATTCCCGTATACAGAAGTATATTTTGATGAAAATTCCCTGACACTTCCCTAATTACCCTAGGGTCATGTGTCGCGCATCATTCTCTTCAGAATCGAACTGCCTTTCAGGCGGTACCATTCACTTGTCTCCATCATGTATCTAAGGAGGAAAAATCGCGAAGAAAGGGATTTTTTGGTAAAATATCCCTTTTTTCAACTTTTTGCCCCTCTGGATCCCCCTTGTTTTAATGCAGAAATCTGAAAAATCTGGTATATACTACTCGGTGGACTGAATGTTTGTGCAAAATTTCAATCATCTGGGTGCAAAAATAAGCCCGCCAAAATAATGAACATAGACCGGCCCCGCAATATTAAAAGAAAATATATATTTTAGAATTATGACGTCATCAACTCCTATGTGTCGACGCAGCAAGGTGTGAAACCATACGTAAGGTCTTCTACAATGATCCTGGACTTGAAAAAAAAACCGGGCGAAAAATCTCAAATAGGAGAGTTATAACGCAATGTACCATGAAACACCCCCCGTATGGTACAGATTATACCATGGGATCCCCAAAGGGTTAGTCTATCGATATCGGAAAAACATCGACATCGATATTTCAATATCGTCGATATCGTTATTGTCATTATCGATATTCGATATCAATATCGTCTATATCGATATACGATATCTTTATCGTCGATAGTGATATTGTCGATATTCGATATGGGTGTTCGACACTGTCTCGAAAAACTTGGGGCGGGTCTTACTTTATATAAAGCGCTTTTTGGCTCGCGATATCAGCAGCATTTGTATTTCTTAACCGAATGAATCCAAACTGCACGATACTCATATAGGGCAGAAAAAGGCCCAGTTCCATGAGTCAAGGCTTGGGGACTGCACTCCCCAACATTCCATGTTAATATTTAATTTTCGCTGTTGACTGCATTTCTTGACCGAGTAAAACTATTACACAGGATTAGTATGGGTTAAAAATTCGGTTTCTTTTGGAGAGACGCCAAATCAGTGGTGGGGTAGGAATGTTTCTACGTCTACCTAATCCACCTAATACTGTATATTTATAACTTCCATTATCGGCTGCACTTCTTAACTGAATCAAACCAAACTTTGTGCAAACATTGTATGGGGCAGAAATTCTTTCCCTTTCGAAGCTGGAGCCAAACCAGTGCAGAGCCGGAGAGCTCCCTCCAAAATATTTCTCATCATTAACATGGCTGCATCTCGTAACCAAGTCAACTTGATAACTTCACTACAGTTAATGTTTGTGCTGTATTGCGATTGCGAATGAAGGACCAAATGGCAGTGCTAATATATACTTAAATCTAAACACACAGGGAAACAAGAATCTACTCATTTTTTGTACAAAGTAGTAATTTTCCGTTTGTTTGTATGTGGTTACTAGATGCAATGGAGCCACATAACAGCCCAGTAAAACAAACAAAAGCCTCTATTCTCTGATTTTACAACACAGACCTACATATTTTATTTAGGTAGTATCAACACTTTCCAATTTCTTTGGATTTCCTTAAGTATTAGGAAATGCATTATTAGGTGCACTATTATTAGGAATGACTTAGAACCTTTCTAAATTGATTTCACAAGCAAAACTGGATAATGATATAAGCTTTTTGGAGACGTAAGCTTTAAATTTAATGAGAACATCAACACTTTTAGATATGTGTTTGCTCAAAACCAATAAGAAGGAACCTCTCCAGTTCATGTGGAAAATGCCACATCTTAGCGCAAAGCTCTTTAATACAAATGATTATCAATTTAATAATAACATAAAAAGATCTCGATAGATCGCGTGCTTTTTAAAATCGAATACTACAAAAGAATAAGTCCAAGTGTTACATTCGTAAAGCCAACGGATTAACTTAGAAACACAAACACATACATCACACACACACACACACGCACACACACTCACACACACAGAGAGAGAGAGAGAAACAATAATTGTTTTGTTTAGAAATATGCCTGTTAGCACTGAGTTTTCAACGAGAAATGTGTGTTGCATCAAAGTTCATGACACTCCTATTTAGGAACAAGCATTTTATTCATGGTAAGAAAAATAAGTTGTTTTGCATGTTCTGCACTAAGTGAAGTACGGGTATCAGTTACGATATTGCCTCTACAACTAAATACGCTTTCCGATGGAACGCTGGTACCCTGAATACATAAATACTTACGAGCCATAAGAGCTAATTTTGGAAAGTCGCTGTCATGAGATTTCCACCATTGAAGGGGGTTTTCTTTCATATCTGTAGGTGGCATTGAAAGACATGCTCCGATTTCTTCTTGCAGTAAGGCATCAAATGATTTTTCTTGTATTGATACTGGTGTTTTTCTTCGTGATCCAAATATTGCAGCCAGATCACTAGCGGATCTTGCTTTCTTAGTTGGTACTTCAGTCTCTTGTTCAGATGCTCGTTCCTCACCCGCTTGCGATTCATTTTGCGGAACATATAGGCTTTTAGGTGTAATTTTTTTATTTCTACACCCACCACACGCTGAAAACTGAACTTCAGCACCAGATATCCATGTATCCGTGGTAACAGCAATGAAAGTTGCGTTTCTTAACATTCCTTTTACTGTCTGAGGAGTTTCATTATATAATCGAGGAACATGTGTGTCTGTTATTGATCGTCTACCAGGTCGTATAACACTCAACATATGACGAAAACCACGAGTCTCTACAACACTGTAATCATAGACTCACGAGGAAACTATCCCAAGTGTAAACGACCGATTCGGCTGGGGTCCGGATATGTCTTACGGGAGACCAAAGTAGGAGACACATATTTTGGCGTTTGGGCTCATACGCAGAAATTTCCGAAATACGGGGCCCCAAATTGGCCCAACTTGCTATAACTAGGAAGCGAATGACGTTACTTGTACACAACCAATTTGGCTGGGGTCCGGATGTGTGTTACGAGAGACCAAAGTAGGAGACACGTATTTTGGCGTTTGGGCTCATACGGAGAAATTTCCGAAACACGGGGCCCCAAATTGGCCCTGCATGCTATAACTAGGAAGCGAATGACGTTACTTGTACTATATATGTTTGTATATAATCCAAGATAAAATATTTGTAATTTTTGAGCCCATTCGCAGATAGTGTGGAGCCATGGGACCCCAAATGTCCAGCAGCGGCCTTCTAGGCCATAAAGAGTATGTTTGTATGTATTTTGTAGCCGTTGAAATGCTACTGATACGACACTCCGGATGTATCGTTGGACCAGTCTCTTTTCTGACGTAACTCTTTATTTTGACTAGGTTTCATATTCGGTATATCCGCGGCTAGCATGTGTTCCTCTTCTACTGTTCTATGCAGTAAGGATTGTTTAGGCAAGTTACGTTGTTTAGGGAGCAGTAAGGGAGTATAATGTCCATCAGACCGAGCCAACTGTAACAAATGTGTCAAATGGGGAGCTGAAACTTTGTAATAAAATACAACAATATCCCAACCATTTTTAGTGGAACTGATGATAAAAAGCAACGTAAAAGTGGTCAAAACAAATATATTTGTCGAAGTGACTACACCGAACCAAAAATGCATTTGCGCAGTTCGGATAAGCACATAGAGCATGAGTAATTGGGATGCACACCTGCTGAACTGTTTCGAAATGTTCGGGTGGCTCATCAATATAGCCGCTCTTGAACCATGCATATTTAGTTAAACTCATAAACTTATTGGATGTGAGCTGGTCGTGTATCAGCGAATGCGTTTTTATGAGATTCTTGCGCTCACTCATGTTGATGTCCAACTGGTCGAGGGCCACCCGATCCAACATCTGTTTGGCGAAGTATTTCCACCAATAGTTGAAAAATACATCCAAAGGTTGAGCGACTGGCATTGCATTGGGGGAAATTATTTGAAGTTCGCACAAACACGGACTAACAAATTCATTATCATATATAGTCTGATCAGTATGACCAGCCTAACTATCTACTAGCAGCAGAAACCCGTCTGTTACTGCATGGCGAAGAACGCTTTTACAGAAATGTGGTACATGTGATTTCGTTAACTACCCAGATGTACTACATGTTAGAACAACATTGTTGGGTTTAAATACATTTACAGTGTTAGGCAATTTACCGTTTGGTTCTTGCATGCAAATGTAGACTGGACCGACTAATTGATCCTTTAGGTTAATTGTGGGTTGAACAGTAATGGAATGAGTAACGGCGTTCTTGGATGCAATTGTTAAGTACGTAACTTTCTCACCTTTATTAGACAGGGTTCTGGAGCTGTGGAGTTCTTTGTTGAACCCCATTTGATCGGTATTCGAAAGGTTCTCAGGCAAATCATTTGGAATTCTTGTCTTGACAAGTTCCTTGAATTCGGTAACGGAATTCCTAATGGCATCAGCATCCCGTGTGTGACGCTTGGTTACAAGTTTCGTCATCTTCCGAGACCGTATGAGGTTTCTCCGTTTAAAACGCGTTACCCATGTGTCAAAGGTTCTGAACTCTGACTGTAATTCCCTAGCCTTACACAAACCTCACCTCTTTAGGTCGTTACTTTGCACCGGTATGTTGCCGTCTAGCCTCCGCGACCATCTCCAACACAAAAGACTCTATTTCTGGGTACTTTTCGTGTTTAGCCATTCCATTACTGTTGATGTATTTTCTGTCAATTAAACTCTGATGTTTTACACGCTTGTATCTGTGTTGGAAGGTCGACCACTTCCACCTTTTTGTTCTCACGTATTTATCTTAGTCTCGGACAATATGTTCCATTTCTGGCAATGTCACTATACGATTTAAACATTCCTTATCCCCCTCCCCTACTTCAAACTCTTCTGAGGATTGTGACTAGTCAGTCAGGCAGTATTTCACCATCCATTGAAAAATCAAGGCATTCGTCATTGCCTTCGACACATCCACATTCGCCTACTTTGGCACTTATTTCCTCAAATACCTGTGCCGCAATTTCATTTTCGACATTGGACACATCAGTCGTTGGCCCACCTCTGTATACCGTGCTTACGAGCTCGGCAAGCACTGTTACAATATTGTGCGCGTTAATCATATCGTCAACTTGACAGTTTACTTCCAGAACTCTTTGTTCGTAATAAGTGCAAGAAATGAAAAGTTCCGAATAACGACAAAAAGTGGTGCTACAGGTATATGGCCACACTTGCTCAACAGTTCCATTTGCGTTCCATTGGTCTTTCATAAATGATACATGAGTTATGTGCAACTCTAGCAATACCAAGGTCTCATCTGCAGCAATACCAAGGCCGCATCTCCGACGTGGATAACCAAGCGGGGAATCAAATTTGCCCGTGCTGTTTGTAAAAGTTAAAAAAGTTTTAACTTTCAACTTGTGTTGTTACTCAATCGTGCATGAAGACGTAAACCATACTCTTTCTTTTCTTTCTTTTTTATATAAAATTCAAAAAATTCATGCTGAAATTTACAAATATATTATTCATTTTATTATGGTTTGGAAAAATAGGAAAACTATAAAGGAAAAAAGGAAAATCACATACTACTTGCCTTAAGTTGTAAACTATAGCACCAAAAGTTAGGCTCTTGCAGAAATTTAAAATAAATATTTACTTTTTAAGTGCATAAATTGTTCCCTTTTCATACTATTTTTCCTTTAACAAAATGTCATTCTGAAGAAAATAGAATCCATTTAAAAAATGAAATTCTTCGTTAGCTCATTTTCCCTACAGATCTTTTATGGGCAATAAATAAACATATAACTTTATCGAAAACTTTCGAATACTAACATAATACAAGTTGGATCTAGGTTGAACTAAAAAATAAGTTTTTACTTCTGCTGTTCCCATATGACAATCTGGAATGGAAACCTTCAAACAGAGAGAAACAAGTTCATTCAGTTTAGAAATCTGCCAGCATGGGTTTCTTCGCGACCTTTAGTGCAGTTTGCGGTTGCTAAGCCACAGGGGGTAGAGGAAAGTCTTTCATCTTCCAGGAAAAATAGTCGCTTATCCATGGCCCCGAGAGTACCAAATTTCATGATAGTAAATCCCCACGTTAAGCGGGTTTGCATACCCAGGCTCCTAAGTATGAAAACATTTATGATCACTCCAACCCCAATCATTTCACAGATTCAACCTGTTGCATAATATAGTTTATACGAAAAAGACCTTTATGCATTGCAAGACCTGTAACGCCCAAATATTCACCACAAACTTATAGTGGTATCGACATAAATAAAAAAAAGTGTGGAGGAGGAAACTACTTTACACAAAAGTCTAATGAAGCTCTGTGAAGACGTACAAAATAGTCGAGCGGTTTGGATCAATAGTCTATCAATCATAAGTTTATATGTTCAAGCCCTGTAGGAAGTATTCGTTTGGTTCTTTTTCCTTAAAAGTGTGTTCCTATTTTCATCAGAGGACTGAAAACATTTCTTTGAATAAATCATTGGCAACTACGTTTCTCTGAAATTCGATTAGAAGGGAACATTATATGAATTGCAAATCTAAAATCCAAAACTAAAAACAAAATATTAAGTAGGCCTATGTTCAATATTTCATTATTATCCTTTGATTTGTAATGAAAACCTAATTATAAGCATTGATGATTTCAGATTATCTCCGGGTAATGGTCCATATATGAATCAGAGGAAATTGATAGAACATTATTAGTCTACTTTGAGCATGATCGAAAATATGGACACGAATTTATGTCGACACGGTATCGAATTCTCCCACAGGTCATGCCTTGAAATCATCAATGTTTCAAAGGTTTCCTTAACGAATACCTAGGTAGAATATTATATTTATTTCTCGTTCTACGTTTTGAAATGACAAAATCATAATTTTAAAGATAATTATAATACGATAACCATAAAGGTTTATAGAACTAATGAAGTAAATAGTATTTTGAAGTTATCGGTTTCTAATCGAATTGAAACAAGAATATTCGTTTGCATCACACTTTATAAAGTAAATCCTCTCTCTATATAACTCTTACTGAAAGCATGTTTAAGTCCAATTACTTAATCAATATTTTTAGTTCGTTATAATTATTGTTCTATCATTATAATTATTATATAATTTAGTTCATGTTTAGTTCATTTAGTTCATTAGTTCATTATAATATTATAATTTATTGTAATATTTTTAATATTCAATGTCGTATACATTTCATTTCCCAAAGCAAAACCTCGCAAATGTATAGTGGCTAGTGAATATTATCAAATAAATTATCATTTAGTTTACGTAAATACTGCACCGCCTGATTTGAAACTTCGTACTATAACTAATAATAATAATAGTAATAAAATCATAGCCATATCTTATAAGAATTTCAGGCTTACTCAATAAATTAATTCACCGTGGTCCCTATTAGAAGTTGTATTTATTCGAATCCGATAGAAATACAAAGAGAAACTTCGAGAACAGGTAAAAGAAAAATGTTACTTTGGTGGGACTGGAACTAACCTTTACGAGTTCCTTTCAAGTTACAAATACATTAGACACTTTGTTTCTTGTCTTTAGGTTAACTGATTCACTGAAAGTATCTGAAAAGTTGTCTTTATTTTCTACTCCGTTATACACGTTTTACAATCATTTCTTTTAAGCTTGAACGGCAGGAAGACGAATGCAGACATTTAGGTCAATTAAAATTTCCCCATCGGGAATCGTTCCGGGGACCCCGTACACCAAAGGCACACGTGCTAGCACTTTTTTATTTGCCATTTGCAGAAGAGTTGCATGAAGCTAAAAGCTTAGGACAGATATTTAGTACATAGTATACGTAAATAATTTGAAAAATATATGTGAGTTACATTTACAGAAAATTGTTTACAAGCAGTTTTAAGAAACATATGCATATTCATTTCCATACGGATATGTGTCCATAAGATAAAAAATTGTTTGACCAAGTAACCATGTGACGCTATTGTTTTTCGTGATCGGAAAAAACTTATAGTCTGGGAACAAAGCATAATTATGATCAAACTTATGTGCAGATTCTCGGCAAATCACACTTAGCAGCCGTTGTAATTTAGCCCAGATAGAAGAAGAGTGAAGGCACAACGTCAGTCTGTGTTGTAGCGTGTCTTTCTGATTACAGTGTTGACACATATTCGTAGGGAGTACACTAATACGTTTTAACTTAACATGAGTAGGTACGAGCTCATTCACTATCGTATATCAGACACTCACGACCGCTGATGTCAACGTGGTGTTATGAATATTGTACCAAATTCTGGACCATTTTTTTGTTGGAAATTTCATTTGGATACGCGGAACGATATTATTGCAAAGAGGTGCGTGGAAGTATGTGGATAGAAAGCGGTAGGATATGGGAGTAGTTGGTAGGGTCAAAGAAAGGAACATAGGACCAACCTTGCATACAGTGTTGAATATACACCGGGGCCTGTTTGAGCGACATCATATTAGGAGGATTAGGTGCAGGGAGGGAAGAGATCCAACAAGAAATCCATTGATGGGTGATTTGGTAAGTAACTTGAAATTGTTTATAATTATTAGCTAGAAAGAATGCGGTACATTTAGCTCTGACTGACATTAGGTTCAAGCCCCCACGTTGAAGGGGTAGGGTAACAGTGTCACTCTTGACACGAAAACAATGCCCGGCTCAGAGAAACCAACCAAGCAGGGAATTTATTTTACGAACATACAAATCACTAATGGGATATATATGAGCGGAGTACCATAATTTCGCACATAAATAACTATTGATATACCAAATACATTGGAGTATGTTTAAGTTGCGCAATTTGTGATTTAGACTATGCATTCGTAATTTTTGAATGAGAGGATCTCAAATATGTTCGTACTGTAAACTGTCCAAATTAGAAAACGTTATTCCCAGGATTTTCACTTTCGTAACCAGTTCAATGTTGGCAAATGGTAGAGGTATGCCGTCCATAGTCCAAGAATGAAAGGGCAACACTTTCGTTTTTTTTTTTTTTTTGTAAATTAAGCAGTTCGCCACTAAGAGCACTAAATTGTTGTAATTGGTCAATAATATAGTTAAATTAGAGTGGTACAGCTAAGGCTAACATCGTTTGCAAAGGCAGTAACTGATATATTTTGCAGGTAATTCAGCTCAGGTTGTATATATGCAGCTAACTTATATAATAAAGGTTCTAGTGCGAGGCCAAAAAAAAAACATGGAAATCGGGCAACCCTAACGAACTCCTTTCTGTAATGGAATGGGAGCAGTAGAGAAACCATTTATTTGAAGCTTAGCCGTGGCTGTGCTATAAATGTAAGTGTTAAAGTTAACGAAAATTTCCGGAAAATTATACGCTCGTAGCACAGCAAACAGAAAGGCATAAGATAATCGATCAAATGCATTATGAAAATCAAGGGATATCAGGCAAGCCGGTTTTCTAGCAAACGTAAAATAACCTACAACATCCCGAATCTTGGTCAGCGTATAATAAACATTCTTATGTGGATTGAGAGCAGCCTGAAATGGACTAATTTTGTCTTGAAATATTGATTTGAGGCGTCGCACTAGAACTTTATTAAACAATTTGAGATCGGTGTTGAGCAAGGTGATTTGCCTATATTGTGTGACAGTGTTGGCATCAGAAGACTTAGGAATAAAGATAACATGACCATCATTTTGAAGAAAGTGCGGAGTAGCATAGAGTTCATTATATAATGTTACCATATCCACGCCTATGATATCCCAATATTGTTGATAGAGTGCATACGGCAAACCGTCACTCTCGGGGGATGAGGTAGGATTACATTGCTTAAGCGTGTGAAGTATTTCCGCTTCTGTTAGTGGTTCAGTTAATGTCTGATTATCAGACGCTGATAATTGTGGGAGCAACATATTTAAATAATCGTGATCCTTGGGGAGGGTCCGTAGTGGCAGCATTTAGCCTTGTATAATGGTCAAAGAAAACTTTTTGAATGTCAGGGAGGGCCATAAGTTTGGTATTATTATGATTCAGGGTGTCAATCACCTTCTCAACACGACGTTTATGTTGTGCCATATAGTGATAAAATGTAATGTGTTCATCGGGCAGACAGTCTCCGTCTGGCAGGGTATGAGCATATTTGCGTACATCATTAGCATGAAGTTGTTTTATCCATGCCTTCGTTTTGTGAATTGCAATCATATTTTGCGGGCAGTTGGGCAGGATCCAAAGTTCATGAAGCGCTCTGTAAAGATACGCTAGGGTTTCACGCCGTTCTCGTTTCTTTTCAGCTCCTTGCCATTTGAAAAACTTCTTATTTTAGGCTTCGCATATTTGACCCACCAGTCATTTAGTGTCGGGTAGTAGTGACGTTGGCGGAGCCAGTACGTCCATTTAGTTCTAAACAAACATTTCGTGTCGGCGTCAGTAAGTAATAGAGGATTCAGTTTCCAAGATGTTCTTCCATAGGTTGTAGAAACACCTAGCGCAAATTTACATGTCCAGATTACTGCGGCATAATCACTGAAGGGAACTAATTTCAAATGAATATCAGTGATGGAGGATAGTAGATTAGTAGTTGCCAAAACTCGGTCCAACCGACTGCTCATAGTAGAATTTTTAAAAGTGAATTGGAGATCTCGCCGGTGGTGTACCCAGACGTCCTTGAAAGGTATTGACGAAACTAGTTGCTGTAGGGCAGGGGAGGGAATAAACTCTCCAGTGGTATCAATTGCTCTAGAGACAGCATTAAAATCGCCTGCAAGTATTGTTATTCGGAACATTCGGAAACAATGGTAAGATTTCAGTAGAGTAAAACTGTTCCCGTGCTATTCGATTATTAGTGCCAGAATACGAATAAATAATAATGATCGTAATATTGTCACAAGTAGTGCTAATACCCCTGCCAGACGGCAAATGAATAACATTTGAGACCTCTATACCTCGTTTACATAATATAGCTGTGCCCCGGTGCGCTGGTCCTATATTGACATATGCAATATATTGGGGTAAAAAGTCAAATGCTGTAAACGCCAGTTCTTGTAATAAAATAAAGTCAGTCGATGTTTGGTTGATAAAGCTTCGTAAGAGATTGCGATTAGCATCACTTTGAATTCCATTCAGATTTAATGTAATATACGATCGAACATTTGGCTTACGAACTTCTTGCATTGACCTGGATATAGCGCACAGGAACAGCAGAAACAAAAAGAAAGGAAATGACCACTCTGGTACGTTTCTTAACAGACGGCACATTTGTAAACAACCTATATAACAGCATACAATAAAAAGAAAATGTAAATAAAGCTTTGGTATTGCAGTCACTATTACGTAAATCTTACTTTAGAGTCAAAATTATTACCATATCGTGAAACTATCAATATTGAAAAAAAGAGAGAGAAGAGCTATGCGGTGTGTTGTTGGTCTCGTGTCTGATACGTGTAAGATCGCAGAACGATAGAAACACGTGGAACATGGTTTTTTGCGAATTCACTGGCTAACATTGTTTTCACCATTTGCTGGAGTGAGGGAAGACACTGCAGTAGAAGGCCACACGGATAAAGCACTTGTTACGTCATTCCGTTCATTAGCTTCTTTTGTTTTCCCTTTCTTTGACACGTTTTCACTTTGCACTGCCTGTAACGGAGGCTCTAATACAACAGGGGGAGTCACAGGTGCTGCTTGGTTAATAGCCACTTCAGGCTGTTTACAGTCGGGCGAGAGGTCAGATGACAGGGTCGTTGCAGTAGTGGAAATCATCTTGGAGGTGGCATGAGGGGCACTGCCCTCTTTACTCTGCTTCTCGGGTACAGCTGACTGAAGAGATTCACTTTTGAGGGGCAACTGGGGAAAATTCCTCTCATCCTGTAAATTAGGAGCCGAAGGGGAGGGGTGCTCTCTAGGACCATTGGTTGAACAGTAGAAACCGTTGGCAACTGTAAATCGGGTGAAGAAGGGCAATAACTAGGTGGTGTCGGCATCTTACCACTGAAAAGTTAAGTCATCTTAAATTCAGTGGTAGCTGAAGTAGATATCACCTGGGGTTTAACTTTCCGTGGACAGGTACTTGCGACGTGGTTAGGGGCCAGACAAATAAAGCAGGTAGGCGGTTGACCTTGATACATTACACTAGCACGACACCGACGAACCATAATTTTAGAGGAAATATGTTTCTCTAAAATCATTTGAACGAATCTATTGCCATTATAAACTGGAAATGGTAACGTACTGGAACACATTTCCTCCGTGACATGTATCACTTTTCCATAGGGGCCAAGCACTGCACTAAGCTCATCATTAGTGATTTCCATGGGGAGATCCAATATGCGTACACGGGTATATTGTATACTTGCACTGGACAACTGTACTTGACTTATTGTGCCATTTTCATGCACAAAATTCATGGTTTCTGGGTGCTGACGAAGAAAGGTGTCCACGTGATATTGACATTTAAACTTGATGTACAAACTATAATCCTCATTATGAAGTTGAATCGCTGAAATATCCTGAATATGTAATTGCAATTCGTTAGTTAACCAAGCCTGTATCCTGGCTACACTGGGCCTGATATGACGCATCATCTTGTCAAATGCAATTCGAACTGTATTTTTACGTAAAGCATTCATTGTAAGTGGTACAAAACTATTGTAGAGTGACATAACAACTAAGATTCACTAAACAAAACTATACAGAAATCCGGGTTAGGTACACTGACAGACACACAACTGAAATTGTATCAAACACAAAGGCCGTCAAGGCGAACGTATACCCAACTTACAGAGGAGCTCACACACGAGGTGCACTACACCGCGTCTCACAACGAACTTACCACTAGATCAGCGGTAAGAATGAATGAAATCTGTTTTGAAGTGTCTGAAATTTATGCCTATTTCGGCCTGATGTAATATGTCTATTGATGTTTTTATGTTTGCCGTATTCGGTACTTTGTGGAACGATATATGTTATTTATATAGGTTCTATAGGTTCTATTACGTATTCGTCCATAACTACTATATAAATTATCAGAATTATTCATGATCTTTCATGGAAATTCGCTGGTGCATGCACAGTAGACGGACAGTATAATTGGAAGGTGAGTTCAACACAGATTATGTATTTCACCGATATTATTTAATAGCTGTATAGAAGAGATAGCGAAAACGAGTCTACTTAATGAAGATGGAATTTCGGTAGGAGATGAAATAATGAGGTGTATACGGTTTGGGGTTGATATAGTTGTTGTTGCAGAATCTAAAAAGAAAATTAATAAGATGTAAAAAACTTGAGAAAGGTTTTGAAGAATATGAGATGAAAATAAATGTTAGAAAGACAAAATCCATGGTGATTGAAACGAAGCGATCGGTGTCAAATATAGAAGTAGGAGCGGGAGAAAAGAACAAATGACTAGTTTTCGATATCTGACTAGAATTATTAGTGATGATATGATATGTAAACGTGAAATAAAAGCAAGGATAGAAATGGCGAAAGAAGCCTTTAGGATGAAGATAATACTATTTTCTGGAGCCTCGAATAGAGTTGAAAAAGACTCATAAAATGTTTCGTGTACTGTATTTTACTGTATTTATAAATCAGAATCATGGACATTATGCAAAAGTGATGTGAAACAATTGAAGGCTTTCGAAATATATGCGTGGAGAAGAATGAAGAGAAATAACTGGGTCGAGAGGAAAACTGATGAAAGGGTGTTAGAAATGAAAAAAAAATACTATTAAGAAGAGGAAGAAAAATTAGTTGGGATATTGGTTAAGAAGGAACTGTATCATGAGGGATGAGCTAGAGGGTATGGTGGCAGGAAAGAGTGGGAGGGGATTAATTAGACTATATAGAAACAGAATTATGCTATTGGCGATATCAAAACAGAAAAATCGTATGTGAAGACGGAAAGGTTAATAGAAGATCGTGGAGCATGGCAGTTTCTCAGCCACGGTAAGTGACCCGCTGGTAATGGCGGAATACTTCTGATATAATGATGCCGATGAAGGTGCTTGGGTACCCTATGTGAGAGCATCTCCATAAAGTATGCTCATAATTGTAATTTGTGTAATCACTAAAACACCATGTTAAATTTAAGTTACAAATATGCATAATTACAATTATTATGAATATTTATTCAAAGTAGTTTACCTAAAGCAAAGAAGGGACTTATTAAAAATTAGGTACAAAGTTGAATGACACAAATAAGCCATTAGTAATACAAGTATACATTTCCCATAACTCGTAATTTTCCACCTTAAAACAAATCTGAAATGGGGTTTAGTTTCTGTTGGTAACTTTTTCGTGGTAAATCATCCGCAGCGGAATGATGTCTATCCTTCAGCCAAGAAATAACTAGCTCGTCTACTTTAAGCTTGTCTAGCAGTGGGCCATTAACATTGATGACAACAAGTTAGATAATCTTTGAGCACTTAGTCTATTTCTAATATCAGTCACCTGTAAATTCATAAGGGGAAATTCCCGTTCGCACTCTGTCGTGGAAATTGACAATATTTCTACCCGATTTCTACAACTCTTCATGAACAATCTGCTTGTTAGACTTAAGTCTGATAAAGATTTTTCTTGGTCAGTTTTGAAATACTCAGCAAGAAGTATCATCTTTCTATCACCATGCAACATCTTTTCCATATCGATCATGTCAGTTGGTAATGTCGACTCATGGAGAACAGAATCTTCATCTACGACGCCTTCGATAGGGAATCTTGTGAATAAATTATCAATTAAAGCCTGATAAACTGATGATTTCTTATTTGTTTATAAATTTAATTTTTGTAATTACACATAAAGGTTTGATGCCATTACCAAGTTCCCTCCCGCGTCTAGAAAGCGAAAGGGAACGAGGTTCCTGGAAAGTGTTCAAAGGTGAACGGGAATTTCCCTCCTTCTTCCCCCTCAATTACCACATTGCTGTTTGCCATGTGCCAAATTACGATGAATTTCAATTAAATTATCATAGAATAATTATTTCCTTGTTGAATTATCGATACTTTTCAGTGGAAAAAAGGATGAAATCTGAAAATTCCAAATCAAGGTAAGTAGACCAACGTAAAAGGAAAAAAGTGTAAAATTTTCTATATAATTATGCGTAAAATCCAAACTTAAAATTTCCGCGTAATTAAGCTTACAGTACAAATTTTATGGCTATTTCTCTCACAACGTTATGGGTTGATTGCCCTGTGCTGTAAGCGCCCATATAATAAATATAAGCATCAGCAATTATTATAGTAGAAAGCAATGGATATATGAAGCCAAGCACTGTATTTTTTGTTTCTGATCTTTGTTATATAACATCGATCGTTTTCGATCCTTTTTACAAACCAACTCACAACAAATTCTCCATATATAGAAAGTTTCCCCCCCCCCCATAAAGAAGAATTTTAAAAAAATGCTAGGATGTTTATTTTCAATAAAGAGTTAATACACTGAATTTCAGCTCCGTAAGTTTAACGACTTGCGACATACTCATTTTTTTCGCATTCTCACTACCTCCTTAGGATATTATGCATTATAATTAAAGCAATATAACATCCCTGTTTGCATTAAGGCCTAACTATATACCAAAAGTAATTTAATTTGACTTTGCAATTTGGCCGTGATGATTAAGCACACATAGTTACATTCATTTTTTTTAATAATTTATATATTACACTGATTCAAAAATGTATTTTTTCCAGTAGTTAGCTCCTCTAAAAACTTACAGGTCTCGAAAGCCAAGTAGTAGTGTAAGTTCTATTGCTATTATTACAATTAAAAATATCAATATCCAAAAGTGCCTGAAGTTCTTTTTTCACTTGATTAGATTTACTTACCTCAGGGAAGTAGACAGAAACAAAGGGAAAAGGAAGGGAAATTAAGGTCTTGAAAGTAAAACGAAGACAAATTTACCAGTCTTCAGAAGATATTGCCTACAATGCAGTGAGCAGTGTGGGTCGGTAGATCATACTGAGTAGGTGGGTCGCAGCGGGTCAAGTAGGTCACGGTGGGAGGTGGGTCACAGTGGGTCACATGCTGTTGACCCACGACAAACTGACCCACTTAGAAAACTTGACCCACTTGACCCACCGACCCACTGACCCACTCCATCTCTTTTGTATACGACATGGAATAGTAAAAATATTCCAATAAAATATATTTTTACAAATATTGATTAAGTAATTGGACTTAAACATGCTTTCCAGTAAGAATTATACATAGAGAGGATTTACTTTATAAAGTGCGATGCAAACGAATATTCTTGTTTTAATCCGATTAGAAACCGATAACTTCAAAATACTGTTTACGTCATTAGTTCTATAAACCTTTATGGTTATCGTATTATAATTATCTTTAAAATTATGATTTTGTCATTTCAAAGCGTAGAACGAGAAATAAATGTAATATTCTACCTAGATATTTGTTAAGAAAACCTTTGAAACAGTAATGATTTCAGGGCATGACATGTGGGAGAATTTGAGACCCTGTCGACATAAATTCGTGTCCATATCTTCGATCATGCTCAAAGTGGACTAATGGTGTTCTATCAATTTCCTCTCATTCATATATTGACAATTACCCGGAGATAATCTGAAATCATCAATGCTTATAATTAGGTTTTCATTACAAATCAAAGGATAATAATGAAATATTGAACATAGGCCTACTTAATATTTTGTTTTTAGTTTTGGATTTTAGATTTGCAATTCATATAATGTTCCCTTCTCTTCGAATTTGAGAGAAACGTAGTTGCCAAAGATTTATTCAAAGAAATGTTTTCAGTCCTCTGATGAAAATAAGGAACACACTTTTAAGGAAAAAAAGAAAGAAAACGAATACTTCCTACAGGGTTTGAACACATAAACTTATGATTGATAAACTATTAACCCAAACCGCTCGACTCGTTTTTTTCTATTGTCATTTGATTACATTACAGGAACTTATAACATCTCAGTGCATATATTCATTATACAAGATTGGTAAGTAGTGAGCAAAATATTTGTTTTCGCACTGTACAGAAAATTTTTACGAGCATTTTTCAGAAAAATAATGTAATCAAACATATTGCCACACGGATGCGTATCCAGGATATAGAAAAGTGATTGTCCAATTAGCCAGGTGACAGTATTGTGTTTTGTGATCGGAAAGAAACGATATTCGGGAAACAGTATAGACTGAGGTTCAAACATAGTCGCATGTAAACGGCAGATGACACTTAACATTCGTGTTAACGTTCTCCAGATATCAGGTGATTGAGCACAGAACTGCAGTCTGTGTTCAATCGTATCAGGTTGTGCACACTGTTGACACATATCCATTTGTAGTACTCCAATACGTTTTAATTTAACATTAGTAAGAACAAGCTCATTCACAAAAATATACCAGGTACTCCTTACCTGCGTTGACAGAGTGACATTGTGTATTATCTGTCAGGAAAGTAAATGTACACCTATTTTTCGAGTCTGGAATTCCTGCGCTCCATCCGTGGAGAGTATGAGAATTAAATCAATCAAATGTTTACTGAGGGGCAAAAAGAAAAGTTTAATCTGAATAAGACATTGCAGAGGGGCACAAGCTGTGAATACGAATAGTGCATAGTGTAAATAAAGGACGACACCGAAAGAGAAAGCCAGAAACAGCTGTTAAACTTAGAAAAAAAGAGTACAAATTGTCGAAGTGGGAACATAAAACACAAATACAACAAATACGCCGACAACTAAACATTCACCATGTCATGATCTTGGTGTAGTGGTTAAGGTGCTGGCTTAAAAATGCAAGTGTCGCCAGTTCGAATCCCCCTGAAGGACATTTTTAAAAATTTTTGTTAATAATACATACAGCTCATGAGAGGGCAAAAGAGGTCGTATTTAGATTTTCGTAGCAATTATTATTGGTAATGTTTAGTACTGATAATACTTTTTGTCTTTGCGTATTGCTCTTATTCTTTTCTTCATTTCGAAAGAGAAGAATATCAGAACAAATGCCACCAAAATTTCTCTTATTTTTAATATAAACGCCATTTGCAATTAGTGAAGAATAAAAATTGAACGTTCCGAAGTAGCTGCAAAAAGTAAAAAGAAAAACATGGAAGTGGACCATACTCATGGTTACTAAAAATACAATTTCTACATGCCTTACACCTCCCGACCACGTTTCTACGTTAGCAAGTAAGAGGCTTGTGTTTAGGTTAGGCTGGTCAATACGTTTTGCAAAGGGGCGCGGTTTAGCTCTGACGCACCACAGGTGCGAGAAGGGAGCAAAACACTTTTCCCCTCTCCCTCTGTGTGTCTATTTATCTATCTACCTGTATATATATAACGCTTATTGTGAATGCCATAACCACCCTAATTTTCAGCGGATTGAGACGAAACTTGGCACAAACATTAATTTTTGAAATATCTTGATGAGTTCGTTAACCAGAATAATCAGATGAAAATGTTCAAAATGGTGACCCTTCAAACTCTTAAAAAGTTCCAAGGCAACCAAATTTCTCCCATAAATAGGTATTCAGAAAGTTTGAATAACTTTTCCTCTTTTACTGAAATTTTTGTGTGCAGGGACTTATTGAAATGTTGGACCCGATTAATCGCCTAAAGAAGATTCACGCCCTTTCACTACGGTCAGCCTTTTTTTTTTTTTTGCAGGAGGGGGGTATTTTCCTATCGGAACAAGATGTTTATTAGTGATGATATGGAATTACACATTGAAAGTGATGTAACTTGTGAAACGTGTTATTTGAAAGAATAATATAATAAATGTGCTTTCCCCTAACACAGAGAACTGTAAATCATGTATTTCGAGTTCGGGAGCCTGAATGGCGAAGAGTGTTGTTTGATTTGCTTTTTAGTAACACATTGCATTGCAAATAAAGGTAGGCAACATTAGTGGTAAGTAAAATAATAATAATAATAATAATAATAATAATAATAATAATAATAATAATAATAATAATAATAGGTGTTGTTTGTGGCTAGGCAGTATCTTCCTCAATTCTTCTTCAAACGTAATGATTCTAACGCCATATCTCCCTTACAAACAAAATATTAGCAATTTATATCGAGAGAACGGGAAACTGTAGAGTGATGGGAGAAACCTTGGACAGTAAAATGCACTTTTAGTACTCAGAAAAATAAGCGATTTCAATGCAAAATGAACGAAGAGTCATTGTCATGGGTAGTCATGGGGCTACGGCGGAGCCCTCTTTAGGCAAAATGTCGATAACTTATATCGAGAGAACAGGAGGTGATAGTGGGATGGGACCAACATTGGACACCGTGGACCCATAAGGCGCATCGAAAAAAATTAGGGGGGCGGGCGCTATCCAGCCTTACTTATTTCCACATAATAATATAAATTATATTGTCGAAATACACACTTGAGTTAACTACTAATATTTCATATTATTATTATTATTATTATTGACATCGTCTTTTCATTACGTGAGCATGTTTGACATGAAGCCAAAGAGAAGATCCATCATTTGTAGAAACAATAAGAATAGTCAGTGACTATAACTGTGAACGACGGCGAAAAATACGAAAAGAATGATTACCTCTAGCGAAAGGAAACAATACTTTCTCTCAAATGGATAAAAAATCAAACCGAGATATATTCGAACTCGCATGGACGGCGCGAAAAGCCAGTGTTTTGTCCACCTTTTTAACTGACTCATCGAACTTACTTATGGCTAATTTTACTTGCTTCACTCGTTTAACTTACTTTTTCTAATAACTTATAACGACAGGGACACGAACACAGAAACATCGAGGTCAGTTAAAACTCATAGATGCTCTCCCGCCGGGATTCGAACCCGGTAGACCATACACCAAACGAGCACCTGCTAACCACTAGACCAGCGGGGAGGGCAAAACTCAATCTCTGTCTCGTTGGGGTTTACGACCACTGTATTGCCAGCTATCACTTCTGTGGGTTGTATACTATGATCACATGTTTCATCTTTGCTGGAAGAGTTAAACCTACATTCTATGTAATACATGAGGTATTTAGACCTACCTACCCTTCATAAATTGTAATGAAAAGATCATGCTGGGAAGAAGAAAAAGAACATTCCTTGGACAAAACGGAAACTATTGGCATCAGAAATATTTATCTACGAGGCATGCGCAGTAGTATATTTCAGAATAGTCACTGTTTAGTTCAGTAAACGAAGAAAGGGGTATAAAAAAGCAATGTCGCGTCAACAAGATCCACCAGAGTTGACAGAGGCAGAAGCAGATGTGTAGTAATACAACAACTTGGTTAAATTGATAATTGGTTCTCTATTCTGTAGTAGATTGTATCACAACTTTACGGGAGAGCAGAGAAAGACTTACTAATGCTCTCATATAGTAAGCTTTAATAACACGATCATATAGACACAAATGGATGTAACTGTGAGTACTACAACTTGGATTTAACGAAAGCTGTTTCGATATTCAGTGGTTTCCAGCGTTGTATAAAACACAAAAAATAAGACACAATACAATTCTTCATACCTCAGCTTCCAGTAGCTAGATACATGCAATTTCTGGTTAGATACTGAAACTGTTGTCGGATTTTAATACATCACGTATTGCAGGATACAAAATGCTTTGCATTACTTGTGTGTTTCTAGACAGCTAGTCTAGAAAGTAAAACCGGACAAATTCCGGAATTCGGAAAATTCCGATTTTGGAATAATTCCGGAATTCGGAAAAATCTGGAATTTAGAAATTTCTAATTTCGTTAACATTCCGGAATTCAGAAAAATCCGAATTTTTTCGAAATCCGGAGTTTTTATCAATTTCGGAATTTTCTAAATTCCGGATTCTTCCGGAGTTCAGGAATTCTTCTGAATTAGTTTAACTGAATTCCAAAATTTTCCGAAATCCGGAAAGTGAAAGTTCCGCTTCCGAAAAATTAATTTATTTTCCTTAATATGAATCGTCAATCTATCATATTTGTAGTTTCGTGTGGAGAAAAAACAAGCTTGTGAACCAACGGTTTAAAAACAACTTAAGTTATTAATGTAAGCTTTGCCGACTTCATAAAAGAAATACGTAAGACATTTTGAATCGAAGAAATATAACATACAAGTTTCCAAGCGGAGACAAAGAAACCTAACGCAACCAGACTAAAGATGAATCGTTTACCGCGTAGCAATCGCGGTTCAGTGGTCAAGGTGCTTGTGCGAATGCACGTTGCAATTATTATTTTATTTTACTTTAGGATTTTTGATGGCGATTGATCAGCGATAACATACGTTTTATTATATTCAGATAGCCTATTTGAATACTCGGATGTTTCAATACTTGAACTATCAAATCTTCAGGAATAATAATAAACTAATATTAATAATTATTATCTCGAAGAAGATTAAAAGCTAGGAGCTAATTATCGCTCAGGTCATACCATTACAAGCAGAAACGTGACATTTGGAAAGAATATTTCGGTTTGGTTTAATGTTGCTCACGAGAAGAGGAATTTCTCATCTCGTTTCTAAAACAAATAAAATAACATAAGAATTAACATTTTACATTCGAGACAGGTCAAGGCTAACTCAAAATTTTCGTCTCTCTTTGGAGATGAAAATCGAGACGAGACGAAAAGTATCGTAAACATTTCCCGTCTTGTCTCGATCCTCGAAATAGTGTATGACCATTCTTTAACTAACAATTGCTCTTTAGACTAAATCTCATAGGATATTTCGTTACATTGTATTTCAGAGCTCATTGAATTATACTCTGTGTAGGTATTTTGTAGTAAAGCTTTTATATTTAACTCTGCATATCCTAAAAATTAGTTTATTACGTGCCATACTGTTGAGTGATATTCAGTTATATTTATTACAGTTATTTTCCTTAAAACATAGAGTATAATACTTTCTACATGAAACTTCAATGGAACGTTCTAGTTTAAAATGTTGGTAGTTGCAGAGGTGTGTCTTGAAGGTACGGAACCCTTTCCCGAAATCTCTACTTTTAAGTAAGTTTTGCCAAATTTCAGAGCAAGTTTAAAACTTTTATTATTATTATTATTATTATTATTATTATTATTATTATTATTATTATTATTATTATTATTATTATTATTATTATTATTATTAATATATCAACACCGTGTATAATCTTTAAAAGATATACGGTTTGTATCTGAATAGTAAAAGGTAATTGTCGATCTCGGTCGTCGAAAAGTCTTCAGGAGGCACATCGGTCACGTTGTGGGTTTGAGTTCCGAAGGGCCAAGTATTCGGGCTCGAGCCAAAAATACTCAAAAGTTATAGGCTTCAGTCAAACATGTTCAAAACAGCTGGGACCGGGTTTAGCCTTCTTAACGGCTCGAGCGGCTCGGCTTACAGTTCATTCACTATCAAACCGAACAAAGAAGTGAGCCGAGCCAACAGCTCACCCAACCGAGCCAATTTGAGCCATCGGCTTAGTTGAGCTGAGTCGAAACGTGCCGATGGACTAGTTTCAACTTAGGTGGCTCGAACCGGTTCACATGAGCCGAGTAGGTGACCCATCCCGACTCAGAAAGCTCGAGCCATCGGCTTAATTGGGGCGAGCCGACGGCTCGTCCCAACCGAGCTGACTCGAGCTGTTCGCTCAGTTGATACGAGCCGAACTGGTTGATATCACTACCCGAGTTGATCTTCTGCTTGGGCTCAAGAATTCGACCGTGCAGGTCTCAGCCTTCATTTCAAGAACTACAGTATATACATTTGAGTCTGTCACGTAATAATAATAATAAGAAAACTCTTGTCTTTTCGTTATCTAGACGAGACGAAATACACTAAAATTGCAACACGAGATGCACTAAAATTACGAGACGAGACGCACCCCTGTCGTGAGCAACACTAAAAGTATTCGACATTACTGCTTACATTTCTCATAGCTTTCGCTTTCCAGTCTAATCAGGCCATTATTTCAAAATAAGTTAAAACGAGCTGAACGAGCGAGCGATTCATTATCAGAGTCGACTCAACTCGAAACTCAACCTCGAAAACAGCGACTTGGCTCGGAACTCAACTCAAGAAAATTACCATTGACTCGACTCGAATTGAACTTGACTCAAGTCGAATTTTGGCTCGACTCGTGCTCATCCCTATTCGTATTTGTATTTTATGTTTCCACTTCAACAATTTCTACTCTTTTTTTCTCCGTTTACCTGCTGTTTCTGGATTTCTCTTTCGGTGTCCTCCTTTATTTACACCATGCACTCTTCTTATTTCCAGCTTGTGACCCGCTTCAATGTCTTATCCAGTTTAGGCTTTTCTCCTTACCTTGACTACACATGTGATTGATTTAATTCTCACTTTCCGCGCAAGACCGATGAAAATTTATTATTATTATTATTATTATTATTATTATTATTATTATTATTATTATTATTATTATTATTATTATTATTATTATTATACTATTGAACTTGCACGGCGAAATTACTGTATAATACGATATCATTTCTATAATTTTACTCCATTGTATGTTATTTAGTTTATTAATGGGCATTAAATTGTCTCCAGATCAACGAATAAATTAACTATAGCATACACTTTGGTGGAAATATCATTACAGGAAAAATTGATTCGTTCCAAACATGTTCATGTAATGATATTTCCACCAAAGTGCATGCCGTAGTTAATTTATTCGTTTAGTTAGTTTTTTAACGAGAAGACAAAAGTTTTTTTATTATTATTACGAGACAGCCTCAAATGTCGCAATCATCAATATAAGTATATACTGTAGTTCTTAAAATCAAGGCTGAGACCTGCACGGTCGAATTCTTGAGCCCAAGCAGAAGACCAACTAGGGTAGTGATATCAACCGGCTCGGCTCGTATCAACTGAGCGAACAGCTCGAGTCGGCTTGGTTGGGATGAGCCGATGACCCGAGCCAGAACAGTTGGAACGAGCCATCGACTCAGCTCAATTGAGCCGATGGCTCGAGCTTTCTCGGTTGGGATGGGTCACCTACTCGGCTCATGTGAACCGGTTCGAGCCAGCTAAGTTGAAACTAGTCCATCGGCACGTTTCGACTCAGCTCAACTAAGCAGATGGCTCAAATCGGCTCGGTTGGGTGAGCTGTTGGCTCGGCTCACTTCTCGGTTCGGTTCGATAGTGAATGAGCTATAAGCCGAGCCGCTCGTGCCGCTGAGAAGGCTAAACCCGGTCCCAGCTGTTTTGAACATGTTTGGCTGAAGCCTATAACTTTTAACAATTTTTGGCTCGAGCCCGAATACTTGGCCTTTTGGAACTCAAACCCACAACGTGACCGATGTCCTTGCCTCCTTAAGACTTTTCGACGACCGAGATCGACAATTACCTTTTACTATTCAGATACAAACCGTATATCTTTTAAAGATTATACACGGTGTTGATATATTAATAATGATAATAATAATAATAATAATAATAATAATAATAATAATAATAATAATAATAAAAGTTTTAAACTTGCTCTGAAATTTGGCAAAACTTACTTAAAAGTAGAGATTTCGGGAAAGGGTTCCGTACCTTCAAGACACACCTCTGCAACTACCAACATTTTAAACTAGAACGTTCCATTGAAGTTTCATGTAGAAAGTATTATACTCTATGTTTTAAGGAAAATAACTGTAATAAATATAACTGAATATTACTCAACAGTATGGCACGTAATAAACTAATTTTTAGGATATGCAGAGGTAAATATAAAAGCTTTACTACAAAATACCTACACAGAGCATAATTCAATGAGCTCTGAAATACAATGTAACGAAATATCCTATGAGATTCAGTCTAAAGAGCAATTGTTAGTTAAAGAATGGTCATACACTATTTCGAGAATCGAGACAAGACGGGGAATGTTTACGATACTTTTCGTCTCGTCTCGATTCTCATCTCCAAAGAGAAGCGAAAATTTTGAGTTAGCCTTGATCTGTCTCGAATGTAAAATGTTAATTCTTATGTTATTTTATTTGTTTTAGTAACGAGATGAGAAATTCCTCTTCTCGTGAGCAACATTAAACCAAACCGAAATATTCTTTCCAAATGACACGTTTCTGCTTGTAATGGTATGACCTGAGCGATAATTAGCTCCTAGCTTTTAATTTTCTACGACATAATAATTATTAATATTAGTTTATTATTATTCCTGAAGATTTGATAGTTCAAGTATTGAAAAATCCGAGTATTCAAATATCTGAATATAATAAAACGTATGTTATCGCTGATCAATCGCCATCAAAAATCCTAAATAAAAAAAAGAAAATACAACGTGCATTCGCACAAGCACATCGACCACTGAACCGCGATCGCTACGCGGTAAACAATTCGTCTTTAGTCTGGTTACGGTAGGTTTCTTTGTATCCGCTTGCAAACTTGTATGTTATATTTCTTCGATTCAAAATGTCTTACGTATTTCTTTTATGAAGTCGGCAAAGCTTACATTACTAACTTGAGTTGTTCTTAAACCGCTGGTTCACAAGTTTGTTTTTTTCTTCACACGAAACTACAAATATGACAGATTGAATTCTCATACTCTCCTTTTCCTTCAATGCAGTTGCCATTACCTTTTCAAAGACTTATTTCCGCCACGATTCATATTAACCAAAATAAATTCATTTTTCGGAAGCGGAACTTTCACTTTCCGGATTTCGGAAAATTATGGAATTTAGTTAAATTTCGGAATTCAGAAGAATTTCGGAACTCGGAAAGAATCCGGAATTTAGAAAATTCCGAAATTGAGAAAAACTCCGGATTTCGAAAAAATCCAGATTTTTTCGAATTCCGGAATGTTAACTAAATTAGAAATGTCTTAATTCTGGATTTTTCCGAATTACGGAATTATTCCAAAGTCGAAATTTTCCGAATTCCGGAATTTGTCCGGTTTTACTTTCGGGAGTCCGAAAAGTAATAATTCCGGAATTGGCTATCCCTAGTTTATACATAACCTTTCAAAACAATAAGCTAGTATATCCTGACCAGCGAACGAGTGCGGGCGGCCGGTTTTGGAACTAAAATGCAAGCAGCAGTGTTTCTAACCGGATTACTTGTAATCAATCTATCACAGTTCTTTTTGTTCTGTTCGTAATAAACCATTTCACGCATATGCTCAAGTCAGGGGCAGATCTAGGGGGTGGGGCGATCGGGGCGATTGCCCCCCTCCAGAATAGGATATTTTTTGTTTTAAAAATAAAACCTAAGAATTTTCACCTTTGTATTATAAATGTAAAATAAAACTTAAAATAGGCAGGCCATACTTTTTTTGTTTTACGTTGCTGAAGTCAAATAAAACAATAAAATACAATAAATTACTTACATTGGCGTTCTTACTTAAAAAAATGTCCACTTTCGAAATCGCAGGTGGCCATTTCTGTTCTAGAAATAGCAGACAATAGCTACTTCTCCTTTTCTAAAGTTGTTTCACATTTCTTTTTTTCTTTTCTTTTTCTTTCTTTTTTTTCAATACTCTTAGCTTGATTTCACTTCGAACGACCGCGCTCTGAACATTCAGCCTGGATCCGCCCCTAGCTCAAGTTAAGACAAACAGTTTCAAAAGTTATTGAAGTTATTTGCAGAACATCTTAAGTAACAAAGAAAGAAACAACTACAACAAAAACACACAGTTCATATTAACTTGCGAACAAACTAGCGAGTAGCGTTTTACAGGTTGCTTCTGTTTTAAAACGACATCGAATAAAATGTAATCAATTTTTATACAATCTGCTCAATACACGGTAGGAGGTCACTGAATTGTCAATTGTGCATTGGTGTTCTTAAATTGGTAATTTCCATTCATATATCACTATTCACAATACATCTGCATTACTGCAGGAATGGTTCACTACAACCACATAACTTACGGCGTTCTTTATTGAGTGGAAGAGATTAGGCTATGCATAACATCCAAACTGCAACTTTTAAAAGCCGTTGGATACACTGCAGAGTGAAACTCTCCGCTCCCCTGTCCCACCGCGCTTGCCAAGAAACTGATGTAAACACAACACCAGCGCCATCCTCCCAAAACCGCACTGCTATCCTGGTCAGGTAATAGCTGTCTACAAACAAACAAGTAATGCAAAGCATTTTGTATCCTGCAATACGTCATGTATTAAAATCCGACAACAGTTTCAGTATCTATCCAGAAATTGCATGTATCTCGCTACTGGAAGCTGAGGTATGAAGAATTGTATTGTGTCTTATACAACCCTGCAAATCACTGAATATCGAAACGGCTTTCGTTAAATTCAAGTTGTAGTACTCACAGTTACATCCATTTGTATCTATATGGTCGTGTTACTAAAGCTTACTATATGATAGCGTTAGTAAGTCTTCCTCTACTCTCCGGTAAAGTTGTGATACGATCTACTACAGAATAAAGAACCAATTATCAATTTAACCAAGTTGTTGTATTACTACACATCTGCTTCTGCCTCTGTCAACTCTGGTGGATCTTGTTGACGCGACATATTTGCTTTTTTATACCCCTTTCTTCGTTTACTGAACTAAACAGTGACTATTCTGAAATATACTACTGCGCATGCCTCGTAGATAAATATTTCTGATGCCAATAGTTTCCGTTTTGTCCAAGGAATGTTCTTTTTCTTCTTCCCAGCATGATCTTTTCATTACAATTTATGAAGGGTAGGTAGGTCTAAATACCTCATGTATTACATAGAATGTAGGTTTAACTCTTCCAGCAAAGATGAAACATGTGATCATAGTATACAACCCACAGAAGTGATAGCTGGCAATACAGTGGTCGTAAACCCCAACGAGACAGAGATTGAGTTTTGCCCTCCCCGCTGGTCTAGTGGTTAGCAGGTGCGCGTTTGGTGTATGGTCTACCGGGTTCGAATCCCGGTGGGAGAGCATCTATGAGTTTTAACTGATCTCGATGTTTCTGTGTTCGTGTCCCTGTCGTTATTAGTTATTAGAAAAACTAAGTTAAACCAGTGAAGCAAGTAAAATTAGCAATAAGTAATTTACTGAAACACGTTCGATGAGTCAGTTAAAAAAAAGTGGAAAAAACACTGGCTTTTCGCGCCGTCCATGCGAGTTCGAATGTATCTCGGCTTGATTTTTTATCCATTTGAGAGAAAGTATTGTTTCTTTTCGCTACAGGTAATCATTCTTTTCGTATTTTTCGCCGTCGTTCACAGTTATAGTCACTGACTATTCTTTTTGTTTCTACGAATGATGGATCTTCTCTTTGGCTTCAAGTCAAACATGCTCACGTAATGAAAAGACGATGTCAATAATAATAATAATAATAATATGAAATATTAGTAGTTAACTCGTGTGTGTATTTCGACAAAATAATTTTATATTATTATGTGGAAATAAGTAAGGCTGGATGGCGCCCGCCCCCCTAATTTTTTTCGATGCGCCTTATGGGTCCACGGTGTCCAACGTTGGTCCCATCCCACTATCACCTCCTGTTCTCTCGATATAAGTTATCGACATTTTGCCTAAAGAGGGCTCCGCCGTGGCCCCATGACTACCCATGACAATGACTCTTCGTTCATTTTGCATTGAAATCGCTTATTTTTCTGAGTACTATAAGTGCATTTTACTGTCCAATTTTTCTCCCATCACTCTACAGTTTCCCGTTCTCTCGATATAAATTGCTAATATTTTGTTTGTAAGGGAGATATGGCGTTAGAATCATTACGTTTGAAGAAGAATTGAGGAAGATACTGCCTAGCCACAAACAACACCTATTATTATTATTATTATTATTATTATTATTATTATTATTATTTTACTTACCACTAATGTTGCCTATCTTTATTTGCAATGCAATGTGTTACTAAAAAGCAAATCAAACAACACTCTTCGCCATTCAGGCTCCCGAACTCGAAATACATGATTTACAGTTCTCTCTGTTAGGGGAAAGCACATTTATTATATTATTCTTTCAAATAACACGTTTCACAAGTTACATCACTTTCAATGTGTAATTCCATATCATCACTAATAAACATCTTGTTCCGATAGGAAAATAACCCCCTCCTGCAAAAAAAAAAAAAGGCTGACCGTAGCGAAAGGGCGTGAATCTTCTTTAGGCGATTAATCGGGTCCAACATTTCAATAAGTCCCTGCACACAAAAATTTCAGTAAAAGAGGAAAAGTTATTCAAACTTTCTGAATACCTATTTATGGGAGAAATTTGGTTCCCTTGGAACTTTTTAAGAGTTTGAAGGGCCGCTATTTTGAACATTTTCATCTGATTATTTTGGTTAACGAACTCATCAAGATATTTCAACAATTAATGTTTGTGCCAAGTTTCGTCTCAATCCGCTGAAAATTAGGGTGGTTATGGCATTCACAAATTGTGTTATATATATATACAGATAGATAGATAAATAGACACACAGAGGGAGAGGGGAAAAGTGTTTTGCTCCCTTCTCGCACCTGTGGTGCGTCAGAGCTAAACCGCGCCCCTTTGCAAAACGTATTGACCAGCCTAACCTAAACACAAGCCTCTTACTTGCTAACGTAGAAACGTGGTCGGGAGGTGTAAGGCATGTAGAAATTGTATTTTTAGTAACCATGAGTATGGTCCACTTCCATGTTTTTCTTTTTACTTTTTGCAGCTTCTTCGGAACGTTCAATTTTTATTCTTCACTAATTGCAAATGGCGTTTATATTAAAAATAAGAGAAATTTTGGTGGCATTTGTTCTGATATTCTTCTCTTTCGAAATGAAGAAAAGAATAAAAGCAATACGCAAAGACAAAAAAGTATTATCAGTACTAAACATTACCAATAATAATTGCTACGAAAAACTAAATACGACCTCTTTTGCCCTCTCATGAGCTGTATGTATTATTAACAAAAATTTTTAAAAATGTCCTTGAGGGGGATTCGAACTGGCGACATTTGCATTTTTAAGGCAGCACCTTAACCACTACACGAAGATCATGACATGGTGAATGTTTAGTTGTCGGCGTATTTGTCGTATTTGTGTTTTATGTTCCCACTTCGACAATTTTTACTCTTTTCTTCTAAGTTTAACAGCTGTTTCTGGCTTTCTCTTTCGGTGTCGTCCTTTATTTACACTATGCACTATTCGTATTCACAGCTTGTGCCCCTCTGCAATGTCTTATTCAGATTAAACTTTTCTTTTTGCCCCTCAGTAAACATTTGATTGATTTAATTCTCATACTCTCCACGGATGTAGCGCAGGAATTCCAGACTCGAAAAATAGGTGTACATTTACTTTCCTGACAGATACTACATTATGCCATATCATCTTCCAGTTTTTTGTGGGAAACTTTTGTTGAACCTGCGGAACCATTTCGTTGTACAGTGGTGCAAGTAAGTACTGACCCAGAATTTTTACGTTGAAATAATTGGTGGGATCCAAGAGAGATAGACCAACCTTGTACGCATTCTTTAATATACGTAGGGGCGTCTTTGAGGGATTCCGTATTAGGGGGGTTGGGTGCTTGAAATGAGACCATCTAGCACGAAAGCCACTGATGTGTAATACTGTCAGGAATTTGATATTGCTTATAATTATTGGTTGAGAAAAACACCTTACATTTTTCACGTATCGAAATGAGCTGTAAGCCCCCTTGTTTCCAAGGGAGAATAAGGGTATTACGTGTGACACGAAAATAGTCCTGCCCAAATAAACCAATCAATAACAGAATAGGTCCGATATCGGATATATGTGACCGTAATATCATAATTTTGCACACAAATAACTATTTACATAGCAAATACGTTGAATAAGGTCTAATTTGCGTAATTTTTGTTGGAGACAGAGCCCGCGCACAGTATTCAGTAATGGATCCCAAATTCTTTCATAATAGATACTGTCACTACTCGAAAATGTAACACCCAATATTTTAACTTGATCTACCACTTCAACAGTTGAGAAGGGCTCTGGAATGCCATACATTTTCCAGTTATGAAATGTCAACACTTTTGTTTTACAGAAATTGATACGTTCACCACTAATAACACTGAATTATCGTAATTGGGCAATAATATAATAAAACTGTGGTAATGTCGTGCAACTAATATTCACATCACCAGCATAGGCCGTGACGAAGAGATTTTGCAGGTCGTGAAGCGGAGGTTGTATATAAGCAGCCAACTTATATAAGAGCAGGGGTGGATAACTTAACGTAACTGTAACGTAACGAAAATAGCTCTCTGTAACAAAATTATTGGTTATTTAATTTCGGTGGGTACAAGACATACCACACATTTTCGTTATGAGGCAGTAACGTTATTCAAGCATGTAACGTTTTTGTACCGTAACTAATTGAAAGAACAAATCTGTTTCTGGTATGCTTTATAACTCTTCTGGGCAAAAAATCCAGCTTTTGTACCACCAGAATGAGATTCATTCCTATGCGGGTATCTAATGGAACGAAAATGTGCGGAACAGAAGCTATTTCGTTACAAAGACTATTTGCCACATGAGTAACACAGTTGATCAGACAGGTTTGGTAAAGGTATTGTGTTCATCAGTTACAGATGTTATCAGATCTTTGGAGAGTTCCTCGGGCATGGTATCAATTGTATTGTTCTTCAGAGGGTCACATTGAACTTCGTTCTTCAGGTGGTGAAACAGAAAGAAATTTCACTTTCATATGTTGTTATTGCAAATCTAAAGCAGTAGGGAGAAAAAAGAACTTGATCGATTTCTGTGAATATCACAGGAGAAAGTCAGTCACAACACAATGCAGGTGGAATCGTGGAAGGGCAGCAGGGTCAGGGGGAAGCATAGAGTGAGCCAAAAGTAGCAAAGGGGAGGGAAAAATAGACAATGTCTTTCATTCTTCATCTTGCTTTGTTTTCATAGCGCTCTTCGCTGTCCACATTAAGAGTAGGATTATTTGATGTGAGACCTGTTCCATGAATGGAGGCGCAAGCCTGTGAAATCATATTATTATTATTATTATTACTAAAACAAAACTTTACAGTTCTATACAGCCCACAAAATAGCTAGAAAATTGCGTGATGCATGGCCACGGGGTATTTCAGCGTAGTTTGCTGATTCTTAATCCAGGCAGATCCCCAATTGGTTCACTATATCGAGTAAAGATATATTATTATTATTATTATTATTATTATTATTATTATTATTATTATTATTATTATTATTATTATTATTATTATTATTATTTCTAACGAACGTAGGTTCGTAGTTAGCGTTCTTCCTTCGCAAAAGGGAGATCCTAGGTGCAAAGCTTGTGGCTTGCTACCCTGACTAGTTACACCAGTTTTTTCGCGGTTCCACAAGGTGAATGTCGGGATGTTATCTTTAAGCATAAATCCTGCCTGATTTTCTTCTTTCCTTTTTCCACTATTGATGTTAAAATATTCTGTTGTAAATTGGCCTTAGAGGCTGTATTTGAAATATTGTTACATAAATAAATGAATGTTTAGAGCACACCTGGCACGCATCCATTTTTTTTATGGATCCAAAGATTTTTGGGGGGTCTTATACGTATATTGTAGTATTTAACCTGTGTTATTCAACATCTGAAAAGCCTAAGTAATTGTCAATTAGTGCCTCCTATTTCTCAGAAAAAATGATAGTGCTAGAGATATAAAATACAATTTTTAGGCCATATCATTCATTTCGATATGAAACAAATATACTTGTGTTAAGAAAGTTCACAAACATTCGTCGACCTACGAAGTTTAGTGAGGGCGGGGAATCTGAATTCAGTAGACCTCACGTAGCTCCTGGTTTCAATTCTCAGTAGGAGCTAAAGTGTTACCAAGCATCTTGAGACAATGGGAAAACTTCCTAAGTTAAGACTACGGTAGACTAGCGGAATCTGGTTACGTGCTATGTGTCTTCCTTTCACTTGCAGCAATAATGCTATTATTTAGGGTTAAAATTCATAAAGTATACTGCGCGGGGAGGGGGGAGTAAATTGAATCCCATGTTGCAAGTTTACACATGTACATGGAAAACAATATTTCAATTTAAACTATGTAAAATATTTTTATGACAAAAGTTGGTGTATACTATATTTTCTTTATGACATCTTGTATATCCCTCAATTTTAGGCTAAAATCTGCCAAGAATAAAAGTTTAAGTTCACCTTTCTCCATAATTTTTAAAAAAAAATATATGTATGGTCAAGGATAATTTTCGTTAGAAAGTATTCGATTTTGGGGTAATTTGGCGTACTTTTATTTGAGGCTTCCCGATTTTTATTCCCTCTGCTCTGAGTTAAAAGCAATAAGAAATAAATTAGTGGGTTTACCCTCCCAGCCCCCGTGCATTTCTTTTAGAGTTCAATGGTAAATTTTCTATAATTCATTCGGTTTTGATACAATATAATGTTTTTGTTTTTTGTTTTTTTACTCTTTCCATAATTCCCAGTGCTTGGAATTAAAATCACTCAAGAATGAGCGGTGAATTCAACCCTTTTCCCCCTGAACTTAAAAAAAAAAGTTCTCGATAATTTCCGTTACAACTACAGCGAGAAAAAATGAGTGATACGTAAAATTTTATGTTACATTTGTATTATCATGTAGTTTTTGGACTTAACGTACAGCAAACGTATAACTGAAAACGCATGTTTTATAATACTTTCTGCATAAATATTCCAATTCCATCTGTACGTACTTTCCGTATGAAACAATATAGGCTATCAGGATCTCACATGCAAATGGACGTATATAACATATAGCTGACGAAGGTAACATACATATATGTATATTATAAGGAAGACTATTAGATATCCCACATCGTGCAATGGCATGATGTAACATCTAAGGTAGGGTGACCAAATCGTCAACTAGAAAAAACGGGACACCTTTTATTTCTGTATAAATTGCTCCCCTAAATATATATTTTTGCCTTCCCGTTCCCTATCTCTCTCTCTCTCTCTCTCTCTCTCTCTCTCTATCCCCCACAAAAAAGAGTAAATTTACACTTTTTAGTTTTCAAAACCTATTTAAAAGGTTCTGGAATTAATTAAATAACAAGTAACTATCAGCAACTAAAAAATGAAATATTTGAAAAACATTACTAAAAATATATGAGCGCTCAAATCTGTCACCAACAGGATTTACATTACTCTCAGCATCGGATTCCAACTCCTTTTATTTGCATTTTGTTACTTTTAAACATTATTTCACTTACAATTGATTTTCTTTTTACTTTTACTTTTATATTTCTATACCTTTGTTACCCTTTCGTAGTATGTTACATGTTAGTCAAATCACGGAAACACTGATGACAGCGCCTCAATGCGCCCAAACAGAGAGTAAAAACAGGTTACGTTGTTCTTCATAAGACTTTCAGCTCCTTGCACTGTCGTCTGCGGAGTGGGGAGGCCTAGGAGGGAAAACAGTGCAGCCACCACATCCAATATCGCAAACGTCGTAATGACGTTGCTCAGTAATTCGACATACTCCAATATAATCACATAGCTTAGAAAAAATTATATAAATTAGGGAGTTTTAGCGATTCGAAAGGTTTTTTGTACCGAATGCACGTAAATACGGGACATTTCGGCGTCCCGGGAGAATTTTTCGGGACACCGGGAATGGTAGTGAAAAAACGGGACAATCCCGTTTTTACGGGACGGTTGGTCACCCTAATCTAAGGGCAGGGCCTATGTAGCATACGGATAACGTTTGTTCCCTACTGATTTCTGTAGTAAGCAATTAAAATATACCGCTGTCCGGAGAACGAATTTTTCTCAGTGTTTGGGTAGTGGATCTGAAAAGGAAGGGGGGCCGCGGTGGCTCAGTGGTAGAGCGTTCACCTCCGGTGCTTGGGGTTCCGGGTTCGATCCCAGCCCCCGCCAAGTGAACTTTGTGGTGGACAAACACCGCGTGCGTGGGTTTTCTCGGGATTCTCCCACTTTCTTCATTCCACCATTTTATTCATTACTCATTATCACCGTCTCCTTTAGCCTAACCGGCATAAGCGTGGGACGTAAAACTCAAAGATTTCATTTCATTTTTTTTCTGAAAAGGAAGGGGGCTGCATGACGTCATGCCGTCCCCCGAGCCTATCTTTGCCCATTGTATTTTTTTAGGAAGTGGGGAATGCCATAGATATTTTTTTGTGTGGGGTAAGGCGTTTAGTCGCCTTGCCCGGTTACAACTGTTCGATTTTAGTGTAATATGCCGTATATTTTCCTTAAGGCTTCCTAATCATTCACTCTACATGGAGCCGAAATCAGTAAAAAATAGCTTAGTGGTTTTACCCTCTCCCCGATTATTTATAGTTTCACAATAACTTATATAAATCTCATTCGGTTTGATGCAGTATTATATATATTTTCTTTGACTTTTTCCGTAATCTCCTGTTCTTGTAATTAAAATCGGTCATAAATGAGTGATGAATCACTCCCTCGCCCCTTTCTTTATATTAAGAAATATGTCCAAGATATCTTTCGTAAAAATATTAGATTTTCATGGAATATACTTTTTGAAGCTTTAAATTCATTTCCACTACTTCGACTTAAACTAGGTAGTGAACTTATCTTTTAAATAATAAATAATATAGAAAACCATATCCAATTTACTTGAAACTTAGTGCAAACATAGCAACAATAAATAAGGGATAATGTTTATTTTCCTGTTCTGTGAAAACTAGTATAAAGAGTTAATGGCCCCTCTCGAAATATTTTGCAGCTAAATCTGAAAGTAGTAGAAGAATATGACTAATAATTCAGTTGTAGCTCCGTTCATACATACATTACAATAGTAAAATAATATATTATGAACTTTATCTTTTACATGAAAAGCCCGTTCAAGGGAAACATTTTCGACCCTTCAGAAATATTTTAATGCCAGTGAGAGAAACGCTAGAACACGTTCAGTTACCTTGAACTTGTATATATGTATCCTCGTCGCCAAAAGTGCCTTTACATTACCGTGACGGGTATGTGACCGCGCAGTACTCCAAGGAAGGGATGGTTGCATAAGAAATTGTGAATATTTTTGAAGAGTTTTTATTTTGACTAGGGAAATAACGTATGTATAAGGAGTAAGGGAACAGATTTAAAGCATCAGTACACTGTCATCTCTGAAAAGATTCGTATTTTCAGTTTTTTCAGTTTATTATCTTCTATGTTCAGTTAATAACTGCTAACAATTGCTACTAGAGCATGTCACTCTTCAGGAATTTACTACGACATGTTCGCAGGACACTTTTCTAAGTCCTAAATGTATGCGTCAATAATTTCTTTCGCCTCACTGTCCTTATTTCAGAATGGAAACTGATTACGCTGAACGTGAATATGTTTCGCTGTCGTAAAGCAAGGTCCGTAATTAATGTAAATAAGGTTCTTCTTATTTAAAAAAAACACAGATGTATTTATTGTTTGTATAGCACAATATAATACAGTAACTAAGCAACATGATAATCCTTAACACCAGCAAAATTTTTCCAACAGGAGGGGGCACCAAAAGGCCGATATAGAGTTTTTCGATTTATTGCGCTATATATACTAAGTAGGTTCTTAGTCCAAAGGGCTCAAAAAAACGGCCCTGTGTCAAAAGAGTATGGGTCGAAACGACCCCGCCTCAAAAGGGCCCAGGTCAAAACAGTCCGGCGTGAAAAAGGCCCGAGACAAAATTATCTCGCGTCAAGAGAGCCAGGAATAAAGCGACCCATCGTGAAAAAGGTCTGCGTCAAACGTGTCCAAGAAAAGGCAGCCCCACGTCAAGAGAGCCCAGGTCATAATGTCTCAAGGTCAAAAGGGCCAGGGTAAATGACCACCGCGACAAAAGGCCCTAAGTTAAAACGGCCCGAGTCATGAGATCTCAGCGACAAAAGGGAACTGAGCCAAAAGGGCCCGAGTCATTACGGGCCCTGGTCAAAAGGGCCCGCAACAAATTGGCCCTGGGTCAGAAAAGGCCGGGTCATAGGAGCGGCCTCTAAAGGGCACAAGTCAAAAGGACCGGTTTCTAAACAGCAAGGGTCAAAAGAGTGACGCAACGAAAAGGCCTGAGTCAAAACGGCCCAGCGTCAAAATTGTACGGGTCAAAAGGTATAAAGTTAAAAGGCCCTGTGTCAAAAGAACCTGGGTCGAAAGGAACCCTCCTCAAAAGGACCCGAATCAAAACGGCCCAGCGTGAAAAAGGTCTGGGTATAAGGGTATCCGCGACAAAAGGGAACGACTCAAAACGACCCCGCGTCAAAAGGGCTCGAGTTAAAAGGGGCCTGCGTAAAAAGAGCCCCGGTCAAAAGTATCCCGCCTCAAAAGGGCCCGGGTCAAATTGGAACAGCGTGAAAAAGTTCAGGTCAAAATCGTTCTGCGACAAAGAGACCGGAGTAAAAAAGAACCCTGCGTTAAGAGAGCTCGAGTCAAAAGGGCTCTATGCCAAACGGACTGTGCCAAAAGGGGCCCCGCTACAAAAATGCCCGAGTCGAAAAGGCCCGGGTCTAAAGCTCTTTGCAGCAAACGTTCCCGGATCAAAACGGCCCAGCGTCAAAAGAGCTCGTGTCAAAAGTGTCCTGCGACAAAAAGACCCGAGTCAAAATGGACCTGAGTCAAACAGGCCCAAGTAAAAAGGGCTCCGCGTGAAAAGAGCCCAGGTCAATAGGGCTCGGATAAAAGAACCCCCCGACAAAAGGCCCGGGTTCAAAATATATCTGTAACAAAAGGGCCCGAGTCAAAAGGACCTGTGTGAAAGGGTCTCCGCGACAGAAGGTCCCGTGTCAAAATGGCCCCACGTCTAAAGGCTTGAGTTAAAAGGGTCCTGCGTCAAAAGAGCCCGGCTCAAAAGGATCCCGCGAGAAAAAAACCGAGTCAAAAGGTTACTACGTCATACGGACCCGAGAAGAAACGGCCCCGCGTTAAAAGAGCGCAAGTCAAAAAGTCTGCAGGTCAAAAGGGCCTAGCGACAAAAGGCCCCGAGTAGAGACGGCCCCGCGTGAAAAGGAGCCGAGTCAAAAGACCCCGCGACAAATGGTCCCTACTTCGAAAGAGGCCGGGTCAAAAGGATGCAACTCAAAAGGGCACGGTTCAAACCAGCCCCGCTAGAAAAGAGCCCGCGTCAAAAAGGCCTGCGTCAAAAGGTCTCCGCGACAAAAGTGCCCGAGGCAAAACGATCCCACGTCAAAAGGGCCCGGGTCAAAACAGCCCAGAGTGAAATGTCCAGGTCAAAAGTCTCCGCGAAAAAAGAGTCCAAGTCAAAATGGCCCGGGTCGAAAAGACTTGAGTTAAAAGTTTCTGGGATAAAACGACCGAGCGTGAAAAAGACCTGGGTCAAAATGGTCCCGCGTCAAAAGGCCCCTACGTCAAATGAGCCCGAGTATAAACAGCCCCGCGTCAAGAGAGCCTAGAAAAAATAAAGAAACATTCGCAATAATGTTACCTCACCGGTTTTGAATGCTTAAGGCACCGGCTGAGAGTTACGCGGCTGAGCGAATGTAAAAAAACGAGCACAGGTCAAAAGGTCTCCGGGTCAAAAGGCTCCGCGAGAAAAGTCTCCGAGTCAAAAGATCCCCGCAACAAAAGGGCCAGAGTCACAACGGCCCCGCTACAAATGGATACGAGTCAAAACAGCCCGCGCCAAAAGAGCTTGGTGAAAGGGTCCCGCGACAAACTGGCCCTGCATTAAAACAGCCCGGGTCAAAAGGACCCGCCTCTAAAGGACACGGGTGAAAATAGCCCCGCTACTAAAAGGCCACAGTCAAAACGGCCCCGCGTCAAAATTGCCCGGGTCAAAAGGAATCGAGTTAAAAGAGTCCTGCGTCAAAGCAGACTGGGTCGAAAGAGCCCTGCCTCAAAAGGGCCCGAGTCTTACGGCCCAGCATGGAAAAGGTCTGGGCGTAAGTGCTCCGCGACAAAAATGCACGAGTCAAAATGGCTCCCAGTCAAAGTTACCCGGTAAATACGGTTTCACGTGCAAAAAGCCTGAGATAAATGCAAGAGTGAAAATCAGGTATGCACGAGGGGATAATATCCCCTTCGTAAGTTGAAGTGATTGTGCAAAGGAAGGAGAAACATCTGTAGTTAATATTAACAAATAGTAAATTTGAATGGTGATATTAATTTTGTTTTTTTGTTAATTGTTCTGCAACAATCTCTATCGCTTCTCCATCAAAGTTCGCTTGCTCTTCCGACTTTCTGAATCAAATATTATCTATTATTGACTTTCCCCTTAGGTCTAAAATTCCATTTCAACCCCTGGATCAAAGTATAGAATGAAAAATATTCTGTGGAAAAGATTAGTTTAATGTTGCTCTGAGAAGACATATGTGGATCTCTATACAGGGCATTGGGACAGAACAATAATATAGAGTTTTTCGATTTATTGCCATATATATATTAAAAGTCATAGCTTATCATTGATAGCGTATATCCTCTTACTTTTTTAAAATTGCCACAGTAGCCTATTAGTCAGAACATACATCTCCAGATATAATGTAAAGAGAAGAGAAGGAAGCAGATATGCCCAGTGGCCTAACTAGTTTTACTGTGCCCTGGATCGATTCATTCCATTGGTGATCGATTTGCTCATACCCTCCTGCCCCACGCATTTCAGCTGCTGCGTTATATATATATATATATATATATATATATATATATATATATATATATATATATAAGGTTTCTCCGGAAAGTAACAGGACTGAGTTGATTTAAAAAAAAATATTGAGCCAATCGTTACAATTCTTTGAAAACTTTCAAATTGGCTCCTTCTGCGTCGATGCAGCGCTGCTAGCGCGATTTCCAAGCATTGAAGGCGTCACGGAAGTCATTCTCCGGAATAGCCTTGAGAGCCGCGGTGCAAGCTGCTTGGATCCCCTCTGTCGTCTCAAAATGCTTGCCTTTCATCGGGCGTTTCAGGCGAGGAATCAAAAAGAAGTCCAGGGGGCCACATCTGGGCTGTAGGGCGGCTGCGGAAGCGTTGGGTTGCCGGCCTTGGTCAGGTAGCTATTCACAAGAAAGGCGGTGTGAGCCGAAGCGTTGTCGTGGTGCAGCTTCCAGTCAGCTCTGATGTCTGGTCGGACCCGATTGACCCTTTGTTTGAGTCTCTTGAGCACTTCCACGTAAAACTTGGCGTTGACGGTTTGTCCAGGAGGAACAAATTCATATGGGACGAATCCTTTGATGTCAAAAAAGACAGTGAGCATTGTTTTCACTTTGGATTTGCTCATTCTTCTCTTTTTGGGCGAGGAGACGCCGGCATGTGCCACTCGGAAGATTGCCTCTTTGTCTCGGGATCATACTCAAAGATCCATGATTCGTCACCTGTGATTACTTTTTTCAAAAATTGGGGGTCACTTTCACATATGTTCAAATTTTCTTGGCACAATTCCACTCGTCGCAATTTCTGGTCGTCAGTGAGCACTTTTGGGACAATCTTCGCGCACACCTTGCGCATGTTCAAAGGCTCCGTCACAATTTCATGAACCACAGTTATTGGTAAATTTAACATCTGGGCAATTAAACGAATACTTAGTCGACGGTCTGAGTTCAAAACTTCGCGCACACGAGTCACATTGTCGGTGTTTGTTCAAGTCGATGGTTTTCCAGCACGGTCTTCATCGGCGACCTCTTCCCGGCCCTCCGAAAAGGCCTTGTGCCACCGAAACACACCACTTCTTGCTAAAGCATCATCTGGGTAAGCCTGCTTGATCATATCAAACGTCTCTGTCGCAGATTTACCGAGTTTAACACAGAATTTAATCGCGTACCTCTGCTCTAACGAACGCTGCATTTTCGGCTTGCACCACTCACAGAAACACGTCGCGCGAAAAAGCCTGTCCTGACTCTCCGTGTGCTCGGACACAACTGACCAACTGATCGTTCGTTAGCTAGGAACGCCCTCTACTGGATTCAGTCGGTGCGCGCAAGCTCCGAAGTACAGTCATGGCGGAATAAATTCAGTCCTATTACTTCCCGGAGAAACCCTGTAGATATATATATATATATATATATATATACTAACAGTATACAAAGTTATTTTTATTAAGAAATCTAAGTTTTTACATATCTTTTTCCTAAGTTATCACTACATACTTAACTCGTAACTACTATCGTGGGGGATCAAATTTGACCTCCGCAAACACATTTGTAGCTGTGGACAATATATATATATATATATATATATATATATATATATATATATATATATATATATATATATATATTGTTTCACTGAGGCTTCAGTCGTCTATTCTCAGTTGAGCTTGCTAGGGGGCCGGGGTGGCTCAGTGATAGAGTATTCACCTCTGGTGCATGGGGTCCTGGGTTTGATCCCAGCCCGCGCAAAGTGAACCTTGTGCTGGATAAACACTGTGTGCGTGGGTTTTCTCGGGGTTCTCCAGTTTCGTCCCACTTTCTTCATTCCACCATTTCATTCATTTCTCATTATCGCCGCCTCCTTTACCGTAGCCGGCATAATCGTGGGTCGTAAAACTTAACGGTTGCATTTTTTTCAGTTGATCTTGAGATTTCGTAGCGACTTGTTGTTCGTGTCCATGCGTTTTGTTGTTTCGATAGTTTCGGACCTCTGGGGTCGAAATTTTCCCCAGGATAGTACTTGCGCTATACGTTTCCTGCATTACATTTTTTCTGTGGTTTTCTTGGGGAGTGTTACGGAGATGTGTGCAGAACTCGGAACTGGCAGATTTTACAGAAGGTGATTTCTTGCAATTTTCTATAGAATACTGGACGTTGCATGCTTAAATAGCCTTGTTTTTTTTTTACCATCTTTCCAACGAACCAAGAAGACTTCAGAGACGAGACTTCATGAGGAGTATTACGATGACTCTCGCTCAAGATCACCTAAAAGTAAGGGAAGAATGCGGGACACTTTCTCGTAGGCTTCGGCAGTCATTGTTACGACTAACTGATAGGAACATCAATGAAGACTGTCCGCAAACAGATTCTCCAGCTAAAAGGAGTAGATGTGCTATTTGTTCTCGAATTGATGACATAAAACGTTCTTGGATTTGTTCTATGTGCAACCGAAATGTGCATAAGGGTCAATCAAGAAAAATCACGAAAAATCACTATATGTACTGACTGTCAGTAGAAGAACTAAAGTGTCTATATTTGTTCTGTGTCTAATGGATATGTGATTAAGACACATTTAGGGGACGTCCACATATTACGTAACGCGGCCAGGAGGGAAGGGGGTTCGGCCTTGCGTTATGAAGAGTGATAAGGGGGAGGAGGGGCTTTAGGTCTTCGCTACGTAACAGTTTTTTCTGCTGTATTTTTTATTTTTATTCTCAGATTTATATGCAATCTTTTAAATAAATAATTTTATTGTTTTTTTCTTTTTTATAAATTACCTAGAATACCCGTTTTTCATACGGGGAGAATACGTTTTATTTTGGATATATAGGGCACCAAAACTGTCACCATCAACTTACGGACTCCAAAAACTATGGATTCGACACAAATATCGGTCATATTCGATCACTTTTATATATCTCCCCTTCCCCAAGTTGCATGGCCAAATTTTAATTTAAACGGCATCGAAAGTGTTACTGTTCATCTCAGCGACCCCTAACACCATGGTCTCGACTCTAATATCAATCATTTTCGAACATTTTGTATATGTCATCCTCCACTTTACCCAAGTTGCGGGGTGAATTTGGATTTAAACTGCATCGAAAGAGTCACTGTTTATTTCAGCGACCCCGGAACCTATGCATTTGATACTAACATCGTTCATTTTCAATCATTTTTTATATAAACCCCCTCCCCCAAGTTCCATCTTCAAAGTAAAATGATAAAAAACATCCCAGATCAGAACTTCATCTATGTTGAAAATTTGAAAGAGATCGGTCGGGTGGTTAAGAGTTATTAAGTTACAAACATAGTCACTTTCATTATATATATATATATATATATATATATATATATATATATATATATATATATATATATATATATATATATATATACGAGGGTTGGAACTTAAATAGTGGCAACACTGCTGTGGAGACACTATGCAATGAAATGTACTAGTGGCGCTGATAGCGCACGTTGTTGACATATCTACCTAACCTCCGAGCAAATAGACTCGCCCGTCCCACGTCACTGGCAGGGTCACAAGCGAGGGAAGAACAAATCACTTGTGAGCAAGCGGTCTAACGTAAAGGTGTCAAATTCGCTAGTGGACAGTGGACAGTGATCCACGCCTGACGATTAGTGAGCTCGCCCACGAAACCGGATTAGCGCGTAAGGCTGTGCTTCGCATTCTGAAGGAAGCCTGGGCATGCGCAAAACTGCATCACAATGGGTTCCGCATGAGTTGATGGAAATGCAAAAATGGATGCGTTACGACGCTGCTCAGACGCACTTGGAGCGGTATGAGCGCGAAGGCGAGGCTTTCTTACGCCGTATCGTAACACTGGATGAGACATGGGCCAGATCTTACGAGCCAACACTGAAACGCCAATCCAACGAATGGCGTCATTATGGGTCGCCGCGAAAGTCGAAAGTGCGTCAGAGCCCCAGTATGGTGAAAGTTATGGTGTGTTATCCTAACGCATTACGTTCCTCCAGGGCTGACCGTCAATGCCCTAATCCGGTTTCGTGGGCGAGCTCACGAATCGTCATGCTTCGATCACTGTCCACTAACGCGGCAACAGCCTGCACTTCTTCAGAGACGCTAGGACGACCTGCCCGATGCATGTCCGCCACAGTTTGCCGACCTTCGTTAAAGGTTTTTACCTACCATGCACTGTTCTGTACGGCAATGCCGATTCCCCACACGCCTCTTGAAGCCCTTGATGACACTGTCGTGCTGTACGACCTCTGGCACATTCAATCTTGATCCAACTCCGTTGTTCCTGTTTCGAAAACATAGTGACACCTTTACGTTAGACCGCTCGCTCACAAGTGATTTGTGCTTCCCTCGCTTGTGACCCTGCCGGTGACGTGGGACGGGCGAGTCTACTTGCTCAGAGGTTAGGTAGGTATGTTAACAACGTGCGCTATCAGCGCCACTAGTACATTTCATTGCATAGTGTCTCCACAGCAGTGTTGCCACTATTTAAGTTCCAACCCTCGTATATATATATCGATATAGATAAATAAATATTCCTATTGTTTTGGAAAATTGCGAACTATAGCCTATATAAATTGAATCATACAGAAGAGATTCGAAGACGCACGAGACACCAGCATAAATGGTGTCAAATCCTGCATGTATTACAATACAATAAAACTCCGTTTTGTGGCTATCGCAGCATTGGATTTAGGGAACACGCTTTTCCGGAGTTAGTTGTTAGTGATCGTAACCACCGCCTGAAAATGCCCTCATGTTCCCACTAGTATTGCTATTTCTGAGAATGTTATCTGAAACCTTTGATTTGAATCATTACTCACTCTATTCTTCTAAGGGGTTTTGCATGGGAAACAGAAGAAATTCTTTTTCGTGAAATTATATTTTCCGCGATGGAACGATCCAGGATTTGTAGATCAAAATAAGATATTAAAAAACCTAATTCGTCGGATATTATCTCGTACTAAATTTTTGATTTTTGAATTTGAATATTTCTGAAGAAATTGAGTTTATTCGCATTCTCGCATTGATTTAGGACAAGAAGAATATGAAAAGAGGTAAACTGAAGTCCGAAGTCCAAAAAAGATGCTCGAGAGCTTCTTCACAAACGAGATGTCCCTGCTTCTTCACATGCACAGCCACTTTGAATCTGTGGTCGACGAGGAAGGCAACTTTGCATCGTCGAAACTGGCGAATTTCAAATGCATGAAGCATCCTGGATCCCTGAAAAAGAGATCGATGTTAGTTCTTCAGATCCTGTTCCAACTTCATCTTCCTTGTCAGTACGAGGGTCACTACGAAAGTTTTCAGATGTGAAATAACTCACTTAAAATCAATTTAACACTTACATTTTCTCAAAGTATTCACCATTACACTGTACACACTTTTGCATCCTCGAAAGCCACTTTTGGAAGCAGTGTTGCCAGCCTTTTTCTTCTAGTGTTGAAAGTTCGTTCTCGTAAGCCACTACAGCTTCTTCAGGGCTGCAAAATCTCTTCCCACGCATGCGATCTTTGATCCCGGGGAACAGAAAAAAATCACACGGGGCCAGGTCAGGGCTATACGGCGAATCAGACATAAGTTTGGCCTCCCTAGATTCTAAAAACTGAATTGTGATGTTGACCGTGTGTGCGGACGCGTTGTCATGATGAAGCAGGATCCCACGCAATCCAGTTCTTGGACGCCGTTCCCGAAGGTTCTGGAACACTTTTGTTAGGCAAACAGTAGTGTACCATTGAGCAGTAACAGTCCTTTGTTCTTCAAGTGGAACAGTAGCAACATGGCCAGATTTGGAGAAGAAAGTTGCGACCATATTCTTCCCCACACTTCGCGGTCGCTTCGCTTTCGTGGGTGGATTTTCGTCTGGAAAGATCCAAACTGTAGACTGGCGTTTATTTTCAGAGTCAAATTGATAGATCCAAGTCTCATCACCAGTAACAATGTCAGAGACGCGTCGAGAATTGCCTCCATCAAATCTTGCAAGCATTTCTTCACACCTATACACACGCATGCGCTTCTGCTGTTCAGTCAAAGTGTGAGGCACCCAACGAGATGAACCGAAGATGAACATGAAGAATTTTTCTTACTGCTGGCGATCCAATGTTCACTGTAGATTCAATGTCCTTGAAAGTTGTTCGAGAATTTTCTCGAATCATTTGTTCCACAGCGGCAATGTTTTCATCTGACACAGCTTTTGCAGCACGTGCAGCTCTCTCTCCATCTTTAAGCGATGTCCGGCCTCTTCTGAATTCACCAAACCACCGAAAAATTGTAGCACGGGAAGGAGCAAGGTCCCCAAATGCCCCCTGCAAACGGTCAAGGCTTTTGTCTCGTTCAAACCACTTTTGAAATCGTAAAGGATCATTCCCCGAAAAGGTTCCCTTTCGAGCTCCATTCTAGACAGCCGAATACTGCTCACATCAACAAACAAGTGAAGGCGATACGCCGTTGAAACCTGCTTCGCTTCTTTGCTCTGGATACCACTACCGAACGCAATTGTTGGAATTCAAATACTGTGCCACAACAATGCGTATCTCAAAACTTTCGTAGTGACCCTCGTTGTCATCATCTGACCGAAAAGGATAGGTGTGATCTCCTTGGGAAACGACAGTATGCAGTTTTGAAAAATTAGGACTGTTAATTAAGCAATCTCATGGGGTTAAAATATTATTACCATCCTACCATTTTCTAATACGTGCCGGTACTTTGATTTATTAGTGAAAAATACTACAAATATATTCAGAAAAAGAGCATTTTGTAATAAAATTTGTGCTATTAAAAATAGTTTTTATTATAATAACTCCCAAAATAAGGAAAATTGGTGAGAAAACAAAAATCCAAAAGTGTTACGTAACGAATGGGGGAGGGGTTCAGCCTTGCATTACGAAGTGTGATAAGGGGGAGGGAGAGGATAAAAATTGGTCAAAAGTGGCGTTACGTAATATGTGGAGGCCCCTTAAGACTAATCATTGTGTGTATTGGTAGGTAGCCAAGCAGGTAGCTGTAGCCAGCCCAAAAATATGAGGGGGCGGTAGAAGTTAGGGGGCCGATCCAACCATATTATAGTTCATCATTATAGTATAGCAGTTCATTTGCAAGCCTACCGTGAATATTTTAGGGGGCATACGCAAGGTGGGTCCTGGGGGTCCGCCCCCCGAAATCCCGACTTTTAAAAAATGTAATCTACTTTTAGGGGCAATTTTAGAAATTTTCATATAATTTAGCCTCAAATTGTATTTGGACCCCTCCAAAACGCTTTACGCCCCTCCCGAAATAAATTTCTGGGTACGTCTCTGTTAGGGGGAACAGTAAAACTTTAGGGGCGCCCGGCACCCTAGTTCCCCTGTGAATACGGGCCTGCAGCCAAGCAACTAATCAAACACAAAAGCATCAATTGTCAGCTTTTTGAATGACAAGTTACATTTTCTCAGCACTAATAACTGAATGTTTTTTTTACATAAAAATAAGTTTATTTTCATACTTTGTTTTCGGATAACAAAAAACTTTATTTCATTTAAGTATGTTCTTTCGCTTCGTAATAATCTATTACCAAAAGACCATTAGTCAAAAAATATTTTGAAAATATCTTTTGTCCCCAAAACTAGTTAAGTCCATTAAAGTATAGCACTAGTAAACGGTCCACAATCAATTGCCAATGGTAATACGTATTAACATATTTTAATTTCAAAACAAATAATGGTGTTAAATCTGACCCCACGACAGTACTTATGCAGTATAAAAATAAGGATATTAGTAAAGAGTTAATATGAATTATGTTAATAGGAAATTAAATTAAAAATAGTTTACTCTACATAATCTAAGAAAAATAATGATAATAATAAAATAAAATAATGCAATAATAAAAAGATGGTAATTAAAAGTTTTTTATTGTAATCCTGGATTCTCTCGTGTTGAACAACATGGCTTTCCTCAATGCAGCCTCCAGAAGGGCGATAAATACGTATTATGAAGCACTCCAGTTCACATTTTTGGTTAGCCAACCACATATCAAGAAATGTCTCAAATTTATTTTTCAGACCTGCCCCCTCCGCCACTCAAAACTTCCTGGATCTGTCCGTGATATCGGTTGTTGCCAATTAACTGGTAATAGTCATAGCGTACCTTTTGAAATGTTTTCAAACGCTCTTTGCGTAAGGAACAGTTTTCCGTATTCTTTATTTTTTCCTTTCTTTTTTTCACCCTTTTACTGTGCTGGAAAGGGACTCCATGAGCAGTGTTTGGCACTCGACCCACTCGGGAGAGTAATGCTCCCAGAAGTACGTTTTTTTCGCGCGCTACTCTAGTCAGCTGTTCTAAAGCTATCCTAGCCAGTTGTTTTAAGTTGGTCACAAAATTTATATCATGGAGTATTATCTGTCAGGAAAGTAAATGTACACCTATTTTTCGAGTCTGGCATTCCTGCGCTCCATCCGTGGAGAGTATGAGAATTAAATCAATCAAATGTTTACTGAGGGACAAAAAGAAAAGTCTAATCTCAATAAGACATTGCACAAGGCACAAACTGTGAATACGAATAGTGCATAGTGTAAATAAAGGACGACACCGAAAGAGAAAGCCAGAAACAGCTATTAAACTTGAAAAAAAGAGTAAAAATTGTCGAAGTGGGAACATAAAACACAAACATAACAAAGACGCCGACAACTAAACGTTCATCATCCCATGATCTTGGTGTAGTGGTTAAGGAGATGGCTTACAAATACAAAGGTCGCCAGTTCGAATCTTCGGCGAGGACATTTTTAAAAATTGTTTGTTAATAATACATGCAGTTCATGAGAGATGCTAAAAGAGGTCGTATTTAGTTTTTCGTAGCAATTATTATTGGTAATGTTTAGTACTGATAATACTTTTTGTCTTTGCGTATTGCTTTTATTCTTTTCTTCATTTCAAAAGAGAAGAATATCCGAACAAATGCCACCAAAATTCCTCATATTTTGAATGTAAACACCATTTGCAATTAGTAAAGAATAAAAATTGAACGTTCCGATGTAGCTGCAAAAAGTAAAAAGAAAAACATGGAAGTGGACCATACTCATGGTTATTAAAAATACAATTTCTACATGCCTTACACCTCCCGACCACGTTTCTACGTTAGCAAGTAAGAGGTTTCTGTTTAGGTTAGGCTGGTCAATAGTTTTGCAAAGAGGCCCGGTTTAGCTCTGACGCACCACAGGTGCGAAAAGGGAGCAAAACACTTTTTCTCTCTCCCTCTGTGTGTCTATTTATCTATCTATCTGTAACGCTACTTGTGAATGCCATAACCACCCTAATTTTCAGCGGATTGAGACGAAACTTGGCACAAACATTAATTGTTCAAATATCTTGATGAGTTCGTTAACCAGAATAATCAGACAAAAATGTTCAAAATGGCGGCCTTTCAAACTCTTAAAAACTTCCAAGAGAACCAAATTTCGACCATAAATAGGTATTCAGAAAGTTTGAATAACTTTTCCGCTTTTACTGAAATATTTGTGTGCAGAGACTTATTGAAATATTGGACCCGATTAATCGCATAAAGAAGGTTCATGCCCTGTTGCTACGATCAGGATTTTTATTTTTTGCAGGAGGGGGTTATTTTCGTATCGGAACAAGATGATTGTTAGTGATGATATGAAATTACACATTGAAAGTGAAGTAACCTGTGAAACGTGTTATTTGAAAGAATAATATAATAAATGTGCTTTCCTCTAACACAGAGAACTGTAAATCATGTATTTCGAGTTCTGGGGCGTGAATGGCGAGGAGTGTTATTTGATTTGCTTTTTAGTAACACATTGCATTGCAAATAAAGGTAGGCAATATTAGTGGTAAGTAAAACAGTAATAATAATAATAATAATAATAATAATAATAATAATAATAATAATAATAATAATAATAATAATAATAATAATAATATCTTCCTCAATTCGTCCTCAAACGTAATGATTGTAACGCCATATCTCCCTTACAAACAAAATATTAGCAATTTATATCGAGAGAACGGGAAATTGTAGAGTGATGGGAGCAACGTTGGATACTAAGCACTCATAGTACTCAGAAAAATAAGCGATTTCAATGCAAAATGAACGAAAAGTCATTGTCATGGATAGTCATGTAGCCACGGCAGAGCCGTCTTTACGCAAAATGTCAATAACTTATATCGAGAGAACAGGAGGTGATAGTGAGGTGGCATTAACGTTGGACACCGTGGACCCATAAGGCGCATCGAAAAAATTGGGGGGGGGGCGCCAGCCAGCCTTACTTATTTCCACATAAAATATATAAAATTATATTGTCGAAATACACACACGAGTTAGCTAGCAATATTTCATATTATTATTATTATTATTATTATTATTATTATTATTATTATTATTATTATTATTATTATTGACAGTGTCTTTTCATTACGTGTGCATGTTTGACATGAAGCCAAAGAGAAGATCCATCATTCGTAGAAAGAATAAGAATAGTCAGTTACTTTAACTGTGAACGATGCCGAAAAATACGAAAAGAGTGACTGCCTGTAGCGAAAATAAACAATACTTTCTCTCAAATGGATAAAAAATCAAGCCAAGATAGATTGGAACTCACATGGTCGGCGCGAACAGCCAGTTCATTGCCCACTTTTTCTTTAACTGACTCTCCGAACGTGTTTTAGTAACTTACTTATTGCTAATTTTACTTCCTTCACTCGTTTACCTTGCGCTTTCTAATAACTTATAACGACGGGGACACGAACACAGAAACATCGACGACAGTTAAAAATCATAGATATTCTACCGCCGGGAATCGAACCCGGGACACCATACACCAAAGGCGCACGTGCTAGCCATTACACCAGCAGGGAGGGCACTGCTCACTCCCTGTGTCGTTAGGGATTACGACCACTGTATTGCCAGCTATCACTTCTGTGGGTTGTATAATACGATCACATGTTTCTTCTTTGCTGGAAGAGTTAAACCTGTATTCTATGTAATACATGAGGTATTTAGACCGTAGTATACAACCCACAGAAGTGATAGCTGGCAATACAGTGGTAGTAATCCCAAACGACACAGAGGGTGAGCCGTGCCCTCCCCGCTGGTCTAGTGGCTAGCACGTGCGCCTTTGGTGTATGGTGTCCCGGGTTCGATTCCCGGTGGGAGAGCATCTAAGATTTTTAACTGTCGTCGATGTTGCTGTGTTCGTGTCCCTGTCGTTATAAGTTATTAGAAAAAGCAAGTTCAACGAGTGAAGCAAGTAAAATTAGCAATAAGTAAGTTACTAAAACACGTTCGGTGAGTCAGTTAAAATAAAAGGTGGACAATGAACTGGCTTTTTGCGCCGTCCATGCAAGTTCGAATCTATCTCTGCTTATTTTTTTATTCATTTGAGAGAAAGTATTGTTTATTTTCGCTACAGGTAGACACTCTGTTTGTATTTTTCGGCATCGTTCACAGTTAAAGTAACTGACTATTCTTATTCTTTCTACGAATGATGGATCTTCTCTTTGGCTTCATGTCAAATATGCACACGTAATGAAAAGACACTGTCAAAATAATAATAATAATAATAATAATAATAATAATAATAATAATAATAATAATAATATGAAATATCACTAGCTAACTCGTGCGTGTATTTCGACAATATAATTTTATATTATGTGGAAATAAGTAAGGCTGGCTGGCGCCCACCCCCCAATTTTTTCGATGCGCCTTATGGGTCCACGGTGTCCAACGTTAATGCCATCTCACTATCACCTCCTGTTATCTCGATATAAGTTATTGACATTTTGCGTAAAGACGGCTCTGCCGTGGCTACATGACTATCCATGACAATGACTCTTCGTTCATTTTGCATTGAAATCGCTTATTTTTCTGAGTACTATGAGTGCTTAGTATCCAACGTTGCTCCCATCACTCTACAATTTCCCGTTCTCTCGATATAAATTGCTAATATTTTGTTTGTAAGGGAGATATGGCGTTACAATCATTACGTTTGAAGAAGAATTGAGGAAGATATTGCCTTGCCACAAAAAACAACTATTATTATTATTATTATTATTATTATTATTATTATTATTATTATTATTATTATTATTATTATTATTATTATTGTTGTTGTTTTACTAACCACTAATATTGCCTACCTTTATTTGCAATGCAATGTGTTACTAAAAAGCAAATCAAATAACACTCCTCGCCATTCACGCCCCACAACTCGAAATACATGATTTACAGTTCTCTGTGTTAGAGGAAAGCACATTTATTATATTATTCTTTCAAATAACACGTTTCACAAGTTACTTCACTTTCAATGTGTAATTTCTTATCATCACTAACAATCATCTTGTTCCGATACGAAAATAACCCCCTCCTGCAAAAAAAAAAATCCTGACCGTAGCAAAAGGGCGTGAACCTTCTTTAGGCGATAAATCGGGTCCAATATTTCAATAAGGCTCTGCACACAAGTTTTTAAGAGTTTGAAGGGCCGCCATTCTGAACATTTTTGTCTGATTATTCTGGTTAACGAACTCATCAAGATATTTGAACAATTAATGTTTGTGCCAAGTTTCGTCTCAATCCGCTGAAAATTAGGGTGGTTATGGCATTCACAAGTAGCGTTACAGATAGATAGATAAATAGACACACAGAGGGAGAGAGAAAAAGTGTTTTGCTCCTTTTTCGCACCCGTGGTGCGTCAGAGCTAAACCGGGCCTCTTTGCAAAACTATTGACCAGCCTAACCTAAACAGAAACCTCTTACTTGCTAACGTAAAAACGTGGTCGGGAGGTGTAAGGCATGTAGAAATTGTATTTTTAATAACCATGAGTATGGTCCACTTCCATGTTTTTCTTTTTACTTTTTGCAGCTACATCGGAACGTTCAATTTTTATTCTTTACTAATTGCAAATGGTGTTTACATTCAAAATATGAGGAATTTTGGTGGCATTTGTTCGGATATTCTTCTCTTTTGAAATGAAGAAAAGAATAAAAGCAATACGCAAAGACAAAAAGTATTATCAGTACTAAACATTACCAATAATAATTGCTACGAAAAACTAAATACGACCTCTTTTAGCATCTCTCATGAACTGCATGTATTATTAACAAAAAATTTTTAAAAAAGTCCTTGCCGAAGATTCGAACTGGCGACCTTTGCATTTGTAAGCCAGTACCTTAACCACTACACCAAGGTCATGGCATGGTGAACGCTTAGTTGTCGCTCTCTTTGTTATGTTTGTGTTTTATGTTCCCACTTCGACAATTTTTACTCTTTTTTTCAAGTTTAATAGCTGTTTCTGGCTTTCTCTTTCGGTGTCGTCCTTTATTTACACTATGCACTATTCGTATTCACAGTTTGTGCCTTGTGCAATGTCTTATTGAGATTAAACTTTTCTTTTTGTCCCTCAGTAAACATTTGATTGATTTAATTCTCATACTCTCCACGGATGGAGCGCAGGAATGCCAGACTCGAAAAATAGGTGTGCATTTACTTTCCTGACAGATAATACAAGGGGAACAAAACGAGCCCTGCGGGGCTTTTAACCCGTTCCTACTACTACTACTACTTATCTGCACAAAAGTAAGTAAATCACTTTTTTGAATATTATTTTCATATTATTTTAATTTAAAAAGTGTTATAAAAATATTTTAAAAATGTAAAAAAAAATCCTCGAGCCGGGTTTGAACTCACGCCAAAAGGGACTCTCATTAAAAGGATATAGCGCTAGCCCACTCGGCCACGAAGACCGACAACAACAGTTATTTGACTTCTGCTGTTTAAATGCAACGTGGCAAGAAATTGATAACACCAACCAATCAGAATTGTGTTTCTCGTTCCTACTTCCGAGAGCACTACTCTCCTGAGCTAGTCCTTTTGGCACAAGCTATGTGCGAGCAGCTCTGAAGTTGAATGTTTTCAAGGCCAAGGCCACCAACACATTTTGATAAGTACACTGTCGCGTGATTCACCCTTTGGGAGTGAGTATGCCACAGCAGTTGCATTGTGTGTTTCCGTATGATACTGAGATATTTCTTTGGCAGGAAAATAGTTTTGTATGGAACCAAAGACGACTGAATATAAAAACATTTAAAAGGTATACTCGGCCTGCAAGACTTACATGGCGGGCTTTACTTTGATGAATAAGGACAACCACTACCACAGTGCATGTTGTGGCACGAAAGTTGTAGTCTACGTGTCTGCCATGAGTTGGTCAGCTGTGTTCGCACACATCAGGCTTGACTTTCCTTTGTTGAGTACAGCACCTGAAATCCATTCATAATTCGATATGAAGGTTTCAACAAGTGACAGTTTTTGTGGATTGTTAATATGTTTTAGCTCCTAAATGAGTGTCTTCATTATTCGATTTAAAAAGAACAAATAAAGCTTTTTACTTTGGGTTTTCTGTTTTCCAAGCCTAGAGGCATTGTAGAACACGTTATGTATGGTTTCACGCCTTTCTGCGTCGAGACATAGGAGATGATGACGTCAAAACTTTAAAAAATATTTTGTTATTAGGCCGATATTTATTTTTATTAATTTTTTTTGGCGGATTTACTTTTGCAACTAGAAGATTGAAATTTTGCACAACATGCAGTCCACCGGACAAAATTTATCAGATTTTTCAGGTGATCTCTGCGTTAACACTGGGGGTCCATAGGGGCAAAAAGGTAAAAAAATATTTTTAACCAAAAAACTCTTTTTTTCGCGATTTTCACGCCTTAGATACACGATGGAGACATGTGAATGGTATCGTTTGAAAGCCAGTTCTGAAGAGAATTATGTACGACCCACGATTCTAGGATAAATAGGGATGTCTCAAGGAAACTTCTACACAAGATCCTGTTTTATACGGGAATCTGGGGTAAGCACATTACCACCACACCACCGATTGCTTTAGCCAAACTTTGTTTAACAAATGGTGTAGTGTTTCTTTCTGAGAACGACAACACGAAAAGTTCATACTGCAGATCAATGATGTCTTTGGAATGTCCTGGTAATTCCCTTGCCCTTTCCCAACCAACATTCGTAAATCGTCTCTATCATGATACAGGTGTTTGCTTCATATTCTTACGTAATGCTTGTCCAGTATGATAAGTCGATTCTTCACAATCAAATTGTAAAAATATTAACTTTGACGTGAATAAGATTTGAACCTATGTTAGATAGCTGTATTATGCATAAAGCCGCTGCGTTACCCGAACACTTTCATGCCACCTGAAATTAGAAGCCAAATATTACTTACTTTAGGTGTGATCTTTGGAACGAATCAAAGTGCACAACGAAATTGATTTATTCGACGGCCTAGAGAGAAATTAGTGCCCACTAATAAATGAAGGAAATGCATACAATCCAGGAAAAGTTACAGAAATAAAACATATTTTCAGTAATTTCGTCGTGCAAGTTCAAAAGTACGGTAATAATAATAATAATAATAATAATAATAATAATAATAATAATAATAATAATAATAATAATAATAATAAATGTGTACATTCACTCTATAGTATGTATTATTATTATTATTATTATTATTATTATTATTATTATTATTATTATTAGCATCAATTACCCGCTTCATTGGGTTAAATTGAGAAATAATATTAATATGGTCCGTTACTCAGTCACTGTTTCGTGTTACTAAAGCCCTCTTTGATATCGGCCATTTTCGTTGTGTTTTTTATATCCTCTCCCATCCCTATGTTGTGGGGCACGGCATCTGCAGTGTCATTGTTGATCTCAGCGAGCCGAAAAACTGTGAATTCGACACTGATATTGGTTATTTCGATCATTTTTATATGTCTCTCCCTCCTCCCACTAGAGGGACTGAATTTGGGTTTAAACAGCATCAGATGTGTCATTATTAATCTCAGCGAATCCAAAAATTACAGATACACCACTTATACCAGTAATTTTTCGTTATTTGTTAAATGTCGCTCCTCCTCTTCATCTCTTTAGTTCCAACGTCCAAGTGATATGACAGAAACCATCTCAGGTTCGAACTTCATCTAGGTTGAAAATTTGATCGTGATGGATCATTTGTTTCGCAAGTTATCAATTTTTATTTATACTTTTTAACATCTCCCTTTCCCTCGTCAAAGTAAATAGATAAATGCTATCTAAGGCCCGAACCTGATCTGTGTTGAAAATTTAATTGAGATCGGTCGGGTGGTTCAAGAGTGATGAAGTCACAAAGACAGCCACTTTCATTTTCAGTTTTTTTTTACATGTACCTCCCTCTCACCGGCCCCTACGTTGCACCGTCAAACTGAAATGACAAAAGTAGTCCCATATCCGAACCTTATCTATGTTGAAAGCTTTATAGAGATCAGTTAGGTGGTTCAAGAGATTAGGAGCCACACACATAGTTACTTTCAATTTTATAATATAGGTTATTATTATTATTATTATTATTATTATTATTATTATTATTATTATTATTATTATTATTATTATTTGCTTACTTTTGAACTTGCACGGATAAATTACTGCAAAATATGTTTTAATTTCACATTCTTTCCTCGATTGTAAGTTTTTTTTTTTTATCAGTGGGCACTTATTTCTCTCTAGGCCGTCGAACAAATCAATTTTGTTGTGCACTTTGTTGCAAATAACGTTAAAGGAAGAAGCCGATTCGTTCCAAAGATCAGGGCTAAAGAAAGTAATATTCGGCTTGAAATTTTAGATGGCATGATAGTGTAGGGGTAACGCAATGGCCTTATGAATAATATTGCTATCTACGAGAGCCATCCAGAAAGTGATACCCGTTTGCGCCGCTTGAAGCGATGACGACTCGGAAAGCCGCTGGGCAAGGTCATAACGCGTCAGTGGCTTGTCTGCCTGCTCTGTGCGAGGTTGCGTGATGCTAGCAGTGCCTGTGTTGTGTCTGTGCTCATTTATAATGATTAAACGAATTGAGAACCCCGCCAGTTGTGAAGTGAGGGCCGTGATTAAATTTCTTAATGAACGAAACGTTCGACCTTGTGAAATTCATCCCCAATTAAAGGAGGTGTATGGAGACAATGCGATGGACGAGTCGTCTGTTCGGCGCTGGTGTCGCAACTTCAACCTGGGGAGGGGGAGTACACACGACGAGGAGCGTTCAGGGAGACCATCTGTCATTACAGACAAACTACTGAGGTCAGTAGACGAATGAGCGAGGAACAATCGGCGCGTCACAATTGATGAACTCTGTGAACATTTTCCTAATGTGTCTCGATTTTCTGGCGGGAAAAAGAGTTGACAGTGGTGACGAAAACGAGGCGTGACTACGTATCTAAATAACTGGTGGCGGAGGACTATGACCCTGGAACACAAAAACTCGTCACACGGTATGACAAATGCCTAAATTTGCTTGGTGATTATGTGGAGAAGTAGTGTAAAGTATGCTCTTTCCAATAAAAATGTGTATATTTGTTAATATGTACTGCTGTGTCTTTATTGCACAAACGGGTAACAATTTCCGGATGACCCTCGTAGCATAGTGATTGTGAAGAATCAACTTATACTGGACAAGCAATACATAACAATGTGAAAGCAAACACCTGTATCATGATAGAGACGATTTACGAATGTTGGATGGGAAAGAGGACAGGAATTACCAGGACATTCCAAAGACATCGTTGATCTGCAGTATGCAATTTTCGTGTTATCGTTCTCAGAAAGAAACACTACACCATTTGTTAAACAAAGTTTGGCTAAAGCAATCGGTGATGTAGTGGTAACGTGTCAGACTTCCAAATGAAAAATCTTGGTTCGATACTCCATCAGGTAGTATGATTTTTTCGCATAAAATAATGGCTGCAAAAAGAGACTCATCTTCTGATGGAGAACTTACAAGGCATCACTGGCGACAGTTCGAGTAAATAGTGTGTGCGTTCTATATCATACACTGCAATAGTAAGTATGCTTCATATTTATATTCGTCCCGTCCCTCTCTTTTTCTTTCTTGACGTTTCCCTATCTTTCTTTGCATCTTTCACTTCTCTAGCTCTCTCCCTCTCACACATACATGCAGTTCATATTCCAAAGTTAAAACGGAGCAGAAGCCTGGTCCGGGGAATCTAATTAACTGTTAACTTCGGCTCTGGGGATAACATCAACGGCCCTAGTCATCTCTGACAGAAATACTGTTTAAACGCAAGGAAATAAGTAAAATATCTTTTTTATCCTCTGGGTTACCGAATCTCAGTCGAATTACCGGTTCACTACGGATTTAAATTCCTCGATCCAGTGGTGGTCTATAACCTAACCAACATCATACGACTGACACGATGATGCGTATGAGCTCTTAGCGTGTTCTTTCTCTCTGTGCAAATTACGTTATATTCGGTAGAGATTAAATCAATCCTGGATGTTCGGAACAGATAACTCTTCGGAAAAGACTAGAAAATGGTACCTCTCTGGTTATATGAAAACAAAATTTCATTTTACTAGTTCGACACAATATTTGTTCCCGTCCTATAATTCAATGTGTTTTATTCACGTTGAAATTTGAAAGATGCTACATCTATGGGAAACATGAAATTTTCCTTTCCAACATTTGTAGCTTTCCATTACGACACAGTTTGGACTTTTAATATAGGTTATATCTGATAGATATTTAGCAATAAAATAGGACTCTTCAATTTTCTCTTTTTTCTTTCTTTCTCTTTTCTTTTCGTTTCCTTTTTTTTGTTCAGTTCGCATTAGTAGTCTGAAATGGAAGATATGACCAACGCTCTCTACTGGGTATATTAGAATGTATTTTGGATCATTACGTCCAACGAACACTACCGAATTTGCAGTCGAATCACGCGGAAACAAAGCATGTGTGTTAAACCTTTGACATTATCCTAGATGTGTCTCGGAGATCTACAGTTCTACTTGAAATTGAGTATGCTATCCATTATGAAAGTAACATAATAAATATTTAAAGGATCGTCTATATATCCGAATAGTTCTGAAAAACTATGTAAAAACAAACATTATTTCTATATTACTGTTGGATTTCTGGAAACGGAACTTTATAATGTTAGGTTATTTTCTTACTACGTTTGAATTCCACAGTTTTATCTGTTCTCCCGTTACTTTTTCTTCTTCTCCTCTCCTTTCCTCTTCTCTCTCTCTCTCTCTCTCTCTCTGCTCATTTCTGAATCTCTGTGTAACATACATTCATTGGTTTCAATTTTTCATTGTGGGTGTTTCAGTTTCTCCCTACATCAACCTATGAATCTTGTTTCGTCTCTTTTTTGTTATTTCTTTTTATCTATACTAATACATGTATAGTTTGAAATAAAAATTGCGTTCATGTTGTTAGCTAATTTTAGTATGGAAGAAAAGAAAGGAGGTGAGAGAGGGGTCTCTTTACCTGACACGACTATGTGATAAGATGTATATTTGGTGGCCTAACTGCACGGCATTAGCTGTCGCAATTTTTTGATGCGGAGTTTACCATTTAAAAGGCTGCTGTATTGTGATAAAACGAGACCTGAAGTATGATCATACGATAAATAGGGATGATGCTGATGTCGCTTTACTGAATGTCTGTAATTTACTTTTAAACATCGGACACCCTGTAAAACAGAGCATACTCTGTCCCAAACAGACGATATGTCACAAACGAGTTCACATTCTCATTTGTAGGAATATTAAGGTATAAGTTAGTCTAAAAACATAACCGTTTTTATATTTAATAATATTGTGTGATATGCAATATGGCGGAATTCAAGATCGGTTCGAAGGTGACCCCACTCCAAGTCAATGCAATAATCCCAATTGTAACATTTTTTGCCTCCATCCACGCACGTCGTTATTATTGTTCTGTCCCAATACTTTTGACTAACCCTGTATACAGCTCCACATGTGTCTTCTGACTCCAAAATTAAACTAATCGCTTTCACAGAATATTTTTCATACTATACTTTGATCCAGGGCTAGAAATCGAATTTTAGAACTAAGGGGAAAATGAATAATATATAAAGTAACGAGAATACAAACTCCGAAAGACGGGAGTGCAACCTTACTTTAATGGAGAATGACTTAAGTAATAGCATTTGTTGCAGAACAATCAACAACCAAACAAAACTTATATCACGATTAAAATTTCCTATTTGCTACTAATAACTACAGATATTTTTCCTTCTTTTGCACAAAACCATCAACTTACCAAAGGGACAATATACACTTGTGCATGCTCGATTTCCTCTCGTGCTTTGATCTCAGTCTTTTTAGCCGTGGAACCGGGAACTTTTGACGCGGGGCCTTTTTCAGACGGGACTATTTTACGCGTGGCACTTTCGACTCGAACGGTATTGGTGCGGGGCCGTTTTGACTCCGGACCTTTTGACCAGGGCACTTTTGAAACAGCGCCCTTTTGACGCGGGCTCATTTGTCGCCGACTCCTTACCCGGGCTCCTTCTACCCGGGGCCGTTTTGACTTGGGCCCTTTTGACTCGGCCCCTTTGGTCGCCGAGCCCTTTAGACGCGGGACCATTTTTAACTAGGGCAGTTTTGTCATGGGGCCCTTTCGCCCGGGGCTCTTTTGACTCGGGCATTTCGGTCCTCGCCCTTCTGGCATAGAATATATATTCACCAGCTGAAATGCGTTGGGCAGGGGGAAGTTATGAGTAAATAGATGATCAACGATCCAGGGCTCAGTAAAAATACTTACGTAAGTGGTTAAATATCTTTTTTCTCCTGATTTCCACTCTTGATCTCAGGCTCTTTAGCCGTGGAATTGTATTTACCGGGCCTTTTATCAAGGGGCCTTTTCGACGCGGGGCCTCTTTTGACTCGGGGCATTTTGTAGCGTGGCCCTTTCGACTCGGGAACTTTTGACACGGGACAGCCTTCACCCGTGCCCTTTTGATGCGGTGTCCTTTTTCACCGGGCATTTTTAGATAGGGCCCTTTTGTCGCGACGACCTTTTGACTTGGGCACTTTTGACAGCGGGGCCCTTTTGATTTGGACCCTTTTGTCGCCGGTCCCTTTTGACCGGGGTCCAGTTTACTTGGGCATTTCTTTCTTCGCCTTTTTGTCCGTGTCCTTCTGACAGAACTATATACAGATAGTGATCAGAAAAATGGAAACACCTGTAGTTGGCAACACGTCAGATGTATGGGTTGGCAGTTGTGTCGTGGCGCCCGCAGCGCCGGACCGCTGGTGGTGGTGTGTTAGGTCGCTCTCCATACTACGTCAGGCGCAGTGGAACAGCAGTGTCCAGTGGCAGCAGCAGAAGGAGGTAGTGTAAAATGGGAGACCTCTCAGATTTTCAAAGAGGGCAAATTGTTGGTGCGCGGTTATGTGGAGTGAGTGTGACGGCAGTGGCTACTGTGTTAGGTGTGTCGCATGGGACAGTGTCGAAGGTGATGACGGCCTACACAACACACAGGAAAACGACATCGGGGAAGCGGAACAGTGGGCGGAAGAAAATCATGAGTGACAGGTCAAGCCGGGTATTAAAGCGCATTGTCACGCAAAACCGTCGTGCCACTGCGGAGCAAGTGACGGAGGAACTCAATCAGCACCTCCCCCACCCTGTTTCGACAATCACAGTCTGCCGCGAATTACATGACATGAACTTACGTGGTCGTGTTGCACGGGCCAAGCAGCTCATTAGGGACCATAACGCTTTCGCACGCCGCAAATGATGCCGCGACCATGCAACTTGGACCGTTAAGGACTGGAAACGTATGATATGGTCGGATGAGTCATCCTTCACCCTATTCCCAACCACGGGCCATGTTTATGTGTGGAGAACGCCCAAAGAAGCTTATGATCTGCAGTGTCTCCGCAGAACTGTGAAACATGGCGGCGACTCGGTGATGGTGTGGGCCGCCATATCATCGTTTTCATTGTGTCCTGTGGTCATACTTAGTGGATGAATCACTGCCAACGATTATGTCGCAATTTTAGGAGACCACTTGCATCCTATGGTCCAGATGTTGTTCCCGGACAATGACGCCATCTTCCAGGATGATAATGCACCCATTCACACAGCTGGCGTTGTTGCAGCGTGGTTTGAGGAACATCGGGATGAAGTTCAACACCTCCCCTGGCCCGCCCAATCCCCAGATCTCAACATAATTGAACATTTGTGATCCGTCTTGGAAACACGACTCCGGCAACGATTTCCACCTCCATCCTCTCTCACAGAACTGCCCAATGCCCTGCACGAGGAATGGTGTAAAATTCCATTTGCTACCATTCACGACCTCTGTGCCTCCATCCCACGTCGCATCAAGGCTGTTCTAAAGGTGAAAGGTGGCCCGACACCATATTAATCTGGTAAGTTGCAATTTCGTTCAGGTGTTTCCATCTGATCACCATCTGTATATATATATATATATATATATATATATATATATATATATATATATATATATATATATATCAACTCTGTGTGGGGCAGGGCAGGGGCAGGTATGATTAAATACATGATCAATGACCAAGGCGCAGTAAAATTTGTTACACCACTGATCATATCTCTTTCTTTCTCCTGATTTCCAGTCCTGATCTCAGGCTTTTTCGCCGTGAAATTATATTTGCCGGGCCCTTTTGACGCGGAGCCTTTTGAGTCGGTCCTTTTTGAAGGAGGGGTCTTTTGACTCGTCCCGTTTTAACGGAGGCCTTTTTGACTCGGGCTTCCTTTCGCGGTGCCCTTTCGCCTGTAACGCTTTTGACCCGGGACCGTTTTGACCCGTGTCCTTTTTGAGGTGAGGTCCCTTTTGACTCGGACATTTTTGATAGGGGCTTTTTGTCGCGACGTCCTTTTGATTCCGGCCCTTTTGACAGCGGGGCTGTTTTGATTCAGATCCTTTTGTCGCAGGGCCCTTTTGACCCTTTTTATTCGGGCATTTCTATTCTTGTCCCTTGTCCGTGCCCTTCTGACATAGAAATATATATATATATATATATATATATACACCAGCTGAAATGTGGGCGGCAGGGGGAAGGTATGAGTTGGATGAACGATCAGGGCACAATAAAATTAGTTACGCCACTGGTCATATGTATCTTTCTCCTGATTTTCACTCCTGATCTCAGGTTTTTTAGCCGTGGAATTGTATTTGCCGACCCCTTTGACGCGGGGCTCTTTTGACTTGGCTCCTTTTGACTCGGGGCCTTTTGCCGCGGGGTCAATTTGACGCGGGACCGTCTAGACCTGTGCCCTTTTGAAACGGGGTCCTTTTTGACCCAGCTTTTTTGACATAAAGCCCTTTTGACTCTGCCTCTTTACTCGCAAGAATCTTTTGACCCGTGTCCTTTTGAGGCGGTGTCCACTTTGTCCGTTTTTTTTACATAGGGCCCTTTTGTCTCGGACTCTCTTCTCGCGATGATCTTTGACCCGGGCCCCTTTGACGAGGGGAACATTTTCACGCTGTGCATTTTCGACTCGGGCATTTTTGTCCCGGGGCCACTTTTGAACTTGCCCTTTTGACGCGGGGTCTTTTAAAACCGAGCCCCGTTTTGACTCGGGCCTTTCTATCCTAGCCCTTTTTCGGGCCCTTCTGACATGGAACCATATATATATATAACGCAGGAGTTGAAATGCGTGGGACAGGGGCGGGTATGAGTAATGGATTATTCAGGATGCAGTAAAATTACTTACGCCACTTTTCATATCTCTTTCCTTCTTTTTCCTCTACATTATATCTGGAGATGTATGTTCTGACTAATATGTTACACTGGCGATTTTAAAAAGTAAGAGGATATACGCTATCAATGATAAACTATGACTTTTGATATACATATAGGGCAATTAATCCAAAAAAACTCTATATCGGTCTCCCCCCCCCCGTTCGAAAAAATCCTGCGGGCGTTAGTGATTATCGTGTTGGTTAATTACTGTATTATGTTGTGCTATACATGGAATAGATACTTCTGTGTTTTATTTAATAATAATAACCTTATTTACATTTATTACAACCCTTGCTTGACGACAGCGAAACATACGTTCAGCATATTCAGTTACCATTCTGAAATAAGGACAGTGAGACGAATGAAATAATTCACGCATACATTTAGGACTTAGAAAAGTGTTCTGCGAACATGTCGTGTTAAATTCCTGAAAGTGAAAAGCGCTAGTAGCAGTTGTCAGCAGTTATTAACTTAACATATAAGAGAATAAAAATGAAAAACTGAGAATACGAATATTTTCAGAGATGATAGTGTACTGATGCTTCAAATCTTTTCCTTTGCTCCCTATATCTATGTTATTTCCCTAGTCAAAATAAAAACTGTTCAAAATTAATCACAATTTCTTATGCAACCATCCCTTCCTTGGAGTACTGCGCGGTCACATACCCGTCACGGCGATGTAAAGGCACTTTTGGCGACGAGGATACATACTAACGATAAAATATGAGCGCTTTTTTCTTTTCTGCGGAAACCCACGGAAGGGACAACACATCTCTAAACATTTTGCAGCTGACTCCGAAAATGGCAAGATATGTCTAGTTCACTTAAAATTACGTGCATACATAATATCTAACAATAAAATAATAGTTTTCTTTTAAGTCAGCAAGAAAATTAAAATGGCAAAATCCCCTTCGAATTATTTAGCAGAGATTGTCGAATATTTCATATCAATACGTACTATTAACTTATAACTGCGTACAACAGCTGAAAAGGAATGAATCCAGAGGTTAGCCTGGTGAAAAATACCCCAGAAATTCAGAATTTCCCCGGGAAAATCATGCAACAGTTTTGTATTATGTAGGTTTTAGTTTTATGTATTTTACACCAAATGTAGAAAAAATATAGAAAGTAAAATTGTTGTGTTACTCTATCGTAAAACAGATCTAATTTGTAATTTCTAAAAGGAAAACAAAATAAATCAGAAAAGAGTAAAAAGGAAATAATCGAGAAACGCGATTATTCTAAATTTAATTTTACATTGCATAGAAACGATTTCTTTTCGTGTCTCATGCAAGTAGCTTGCAATCGTTCAACATTAGCCGGAAGCAAACATGTAGATAGAGCAGAAAATAGAAAAAAACATACAATGAAACTGCAGACACAAGATGGAAACACATTGAAGAGAACGTTCTCATCACAAGCAATTGATTTGCTGAGATAGGGACGCCAGATCCTTCGAACAACGCCAAGCGAAGTTACAAATAGAAGCAACAACTTGTAACACTAAGCTTTTTACCTCGATATTTCAACCGCGCGACTTCTCTGTGTGCGAGATACTCCGATTTGTCTTATTTTGTTATTCAAGCATATACGAATCTGAAGAAGAAAATACCTACAATGAGAAAAGGACCGTCATAGACTTTTAGGGTATTTCAGAACCTTAGGAGACACCCTCATGGTCCTCCCAAAAGAGGGAAAATCACCGAAAACTTCGCCCATACAGAAAAGAAGGAAGAGATGGTTGCTTAGCAGTCTACGATGCTGGAGTCCAGATTCCTAATTGGTCGCCGCCCAGAGCTAATCTCCAAGCAATTTAGATGCTTAATGGACTAAAGACCTTCCCACCTCATTTTTCGGACTAAGACAAGTGTCACTTAACAACCTTCAGGAACTGTGTATTAGTGAAGTATTAGTGTGAGTGTTAATACAGACTACAACGAACTGGAATGGATGGAACCAAATCCGTAAGTAGTACTCATTTATTGGCAAATCCGAGTCAGTTCCAGTTTCTATACATATACTCACCGTTCTGCTCTCATATCTGAACGTTTCCTTTTAGGCTGTGTTGTTTCCAATCCAACACTAACCCAAAATTTTATCGGGAATTAAATTTCAAATTAGATTCGTTTTAAGAAACAAAGGCACTCGCATTAAAGCTTAACACATTGCCTTTGCTGTGAATGAATGTTTCCGTTATACTCGCACATTTCCTCCTCGAAAACTGTGTACCTTTCATTCACCCAAAATGCTCTCCCTAATAATATAAAAATGAAGATACGTTCTAGGTTGCAGATACGGAAACCTCATCTAGACAAGAACGTTCAATGTGCGCTGTGCCCTGAGACCAGGTAAGACTCAGGAGCATATGCACACAACGCTATTTACAGTATAGTAGAATCATAACAGATAGGGAGACGATTTGTAGCTATTATTATTATATATTACAGACTAGTAAATGATGATACTAGCGTATCTCCGAGATTTTACTTTATGTCCATTGTTTTTAGAAAAATGAAATACTATTTATATTATTTTCTAAGTTGCTAAACCCATTGATTTTTGCAGAACATTTACTCCTTGCGATAGTATTCCTGGCCTGGACTAGTGACAAAGTTAAATGTGTGGTAAGAAAGATTTGGGACACTTGGTCCAATATTCGATTCGAAACGAAACACAGACTGAGTTGGGTCTTGGTCTCGTCTCGAATTATAAATCTATCTCTGTCTCGTCTCCACACATTGAGTCTCAGTCATGTCTCGAAACAGTATTGTCCGTCTCAGTATAGGTAACATCTTTATTTAGAAAAAAAGATGTTTTGCCACTCGTGTTTATTAGAAAGTTTCTCCTTTGATATAATGAAGTACATTCCATACTCGTGTATTTTTTTTCCCGCAGGCTGTGTATAAGTGCTACGTGTATGGATATCAACAGTATACAGCTATGAAGATGACAGTGCCGTAACTTGAAAGTTTTCCTGTAAGGGCAAGCACTAATATGTGGGTTCCCAGAATTTAAAATCTCAATAAAGATCTATATTACTTCTAGAAGCACCAGTTGGTGTTTAGTGGAAGTAGGGCGGGAGTTAAATTTATTTTATACTTCATCTTAGGTTTTTTTTAGATGATGATGGGGCATCAGCAGCATTAAATTATTTTCAGTACTTTTGGAAATGGCATCATGGGACCATTCCATTCTTTAGGAGTTAAATTGAGAGGATAATATTTACTGGGGACACTAATAATTTTACTGAAATGGGCCCAGATCACATTTCAGCAGGATTTATGTGCCTATGTTTATGGGATGTGGTGAACCTATTCCATGCAACATTATGGAATGGTCCCAACCTATTCCATTCATGTTAGTATTGTATCATATGGATTAGGAAAGTTTTATCTTAAATTGGGCCTTCTTGATTAGCGGAAAGCTTAAATAGGAGGAGGAATTGCCCCTCCTGCCATCCATAAGTATGGCCATGGCAAAAGATAATTCTTGATTGATTTTGATTTTTAGTTTAGCGTCCCGTTCAGCAGCGAGGCTATATGAGACATGGACCTACTGATTAACGTGGAATCCGAACCACATGAGCTCCCGCCGGGAAGATAATTCTTGTCAAACTTTTGATAACTATACTCCAAAAGTTACCTTAATATATACAGAGGCGGATCCAGGATATGATGGAGGGAGGGGTTAAACCATATTTTGCCGTTTTATCCAGTGTAAAACAGGATTGAAGCCCATTTTACCCAGTGCATACCTCATAGTCAAGGGGGGGCTACAGCCCCTATAGCCCCTTTCGTGGATCCGCCACTGTATATATATATATATATATATATATATATATATATATATATATATATATATATATATCAATAATATGATGAAAAGCCTATCTTCTTTAATATATGTCCGGTGTATGTATGTATGTGTGTGTTTTAAATACTCGATTTGTACTGAGCAGACTATTATAAAATTAATTTATTTTATTGAGGTAGATAGACGTCGTCGTTCCAATTTTAGAATTTATTTCGGTTGGAATCAAATTTTAAGAATATAACTTTTAGATTATGTTGTTTAATACTTAAGAAACAACCTTAATTGTATTTATGTATATTACACTTTCTTCACTTTTTAAATTATATTTCAGTAAAATATTTTGTATAATTATTAAATCCTATTTCTATTTTTCAAAAATAAAACATAGATAGTTTGGTCTTATAGAAAAATGTTCTTAGATTGATTAAAGTTGAATTCGGTCATAGCAATACTGGTTACTGTGAATTGTCTGTTAGTACCGCTAATTAGGAAGACAGTTATTTACAATCTCCATTATTATTTACTTTTTTAGTTATCGGTTATAATGATACTCAAATATTTCTGCACATTGCTATTATCCCTTTGAAGCAATAATAACTAGTTTCCATCATATTACATATAAACAATGGGAGAGCGGTGGCTCAGTGGTAGAGCGCGGTGCTTGGGGTCTTATATCCCAGACAGCACAATGCACGTACAGTATCCGTATAGTACATTACAATGGCACGGATGCAACATGTGCATCATCTGTATAAATGCACGCCTGTACATGTGATGCACATATACATGACAGGTCCTATTCAACATCTTCACGTGCACAGAACATGTGCAACGTACACGTCCTGCACAAGTGATTTACACCTACCGCGCAGGTGATTTACAAGTAGCACGTATTCGATTTATATGTAGTTCACAGGTGATTTACATGTAGGACAGAGGTGATTTACACGTAGCACACAGGTGATTTACATGTAGCACACAGGTGATTTACACGCAGTGACCAGGTGATTTACATGTAGGACAGAGACGATTTACACGTATCACACAGGTGATTTATACGCAGTACCCAGGTGATTTACATGTAGGACAGAGGTGATTTACATGTAGCACATAGGTGATTTACACGCAGTACCCAGATGATTTACATGTAGGACAGAGATGAGTTACACGTAACACACAGGTGATTTACATGTAGGACAGAGGTGATTTACACGAAGTACCCAGATGATTTACATGTACGATAGAGGTGATTTGAAACAGTACCCAGATGACTTACATGTAGTGCACAGGTGATTTCCTCGTAGTACAGAGGTGATGTAAAAACAAATTCGAGATGCAACGAAGAGAAAAAAGAAGTTTATACATTTGGTGTCTTACGCAGTAACACAATCTATAACTGCATTTTTTTAAACAAGAGTTTCATTCCCATCCAATGGATGGGCGGGCCGTAGAAGGCAACACCTTCTCTGTGGCCAGAGATATTTTATAACTGCAATTTTTTTTTGCTAGCCGGAGGCTAGCTAACCGCTCGAGGGTTGCGCCCTCTATGGGAAGATGGGTGTCAGTAGAACGAGGGAAGAAAATACTGATGGTTGGTCTATGGGATGTTTTAATACTGACTGTAAGGAGGAAATGGTAAAATAGGAAAGGAAAATTTGTGGTTGACAGTTGTATTGCTACATTTATTATTGATTTATTTATTTATTTAATTATTTATTACGCTCACTTGGAGATAGGACATTGTGATCTTTGGATCACAATCATGAAAGAATGGGTGATGAACATGATGTGGTGAAGTGCGATACACAGCAGACATAGCACAGGGTTATGTTAGTAAACGGATGTAGGTTATTCTTCTCGCTTGGGGACTACTCCAAGCATTGATGAAAAACAGTGGGAGCCCATATTAGTGACAGAGGTGTTACTGTGCAAACGATGGACAGATGAAGGATGATATATCGTCGGTCTTCAGTTCTTCGGCTAAGGGGAGATAACGGTGGTTTGGAGGTAGAGTATAGTGGTAGAGAGTAAAGAGCAGTGCTAGAGGTGTGTGGAGAATAGGGTCACAAAGTGGAAAATCTACATGAGCTGTCATCGTATCGGTAAGAAGTGGATGGTGATCCTGAAGACGTGTGGTGATATACTTGATACGGAGAGACTCAAGATGGAAGAGAATATCTGGAAAGGGCATACGTTGATAAAGTTCATGTGTCGGACTAGGTAGTTTGATTCTGTAGGCAATGCGGAGTGCATGTCGTTCCAATATCTTCAACTTATTATAGAATGAGAGAGGTGCGGCGATCCAAGCTAGATGAGCGTATGTGATGACTGGACGTAAAAATACTTTATAGGTGTTTATTACAGTGGTTGGACTGAGACCCCAAGTAGTGCCTGTAAGACGTTTGAGTAAATTAAGACGATTGTAAGCTTTGGTTGTGATATGCTGCAGATGAGCCTTCCAGGTAAGATGTGTGTCTAAGGTAAGTCCTAGGTATGTAACAGTTTTGCTGAGTGGAAGACGTGTGTCGCTTACTGTGATATGAAGAACATTGGGGTTTCTCTGCACCTTAGTGCGCTTTTTTGGCGGTTTGTGTTTTGAGAGCATTAATCTTTAAACGCCACTGTTCACACCAATCGACAAATAAATCTATAGCAGATTGCATTGAGACGTTCAGCTGATGGATGGTTTTACCTAATGCTAAAAAGGCGGTGTCGTCTGCGTATTGGAACACATGGATATTAGTGGGTAGAGTTGGAAGGTCAGCTACGTAAAGAAGATAGAGCAATGGAGAAAGAGATGATCCTTGCGGTACTCCAGAGTGAAGAAATATTGGATGGGAGAAGGTGTGATTAATGGTAACATATGCTAGGCGGCAGAACAAAAAATTATATATGAATCGAATATAAGTTAGAGGGAGACGAAAGTTCACAAGTTTATATATAAGCCCGTGGTGCCAAACCTTGTCAAAAGCTTTTTCCAGATCGAAGAGAGTTAAACAAGACGGCCGGGAAGTATTATAGTGATTGGTGATGTAGTTAAGGAGGCGTAATAACTGATCATTAATGCTGAAATTAGGACGAAATCCTGCTTGATAAGATGGCAATGGATTATAGCGGGTGAGATGTGTATGTAGTCGTTTCACTAGGATTTTTTCTAAGATCTTGCTGAAAACTGGAGTCAATTGTATGGGTCGATATGAGGAGACACTGTCAGCTGGTTTGTTGGGTTTAAGAAACATAAGTATTTTTGAAGTCTTCCATTGTAATGGTATGTAGCCAGTGCGAAGAATGAACGTAAATATGAGAGAAAGAAGGTAGAAAACTGCGTAGGGACTTTCTTTAACATGACGATATGAGATATTGTCGGTGCCAGGTGCGGTGTTACGTTTGCGTGCAATGGCTATACTGATATCTTCTGGAGTGATGGGTTTTGTGAGAGGGCGATTTGTGTTGAGTGGATGAGCAATGTCTGGCTGAAGGTGACAGGAGGAGAAGTCAAAGCGATCCACTGGGTGATTTCGAACAGGATGGTCAGGAGTAAGTGGTGTGAAGATATCTTGTAGGTATGTGGCGAAGGCATTGGCTTTGTCGAGATCAGTCTGTACTGGAGAGTCATTAATGATGAGTGGGTATGTAGTTTTTGTAAATTTGCCAGAAAGAGCGTTGAGTCGTTTCCAATATTGTGTAGGATGAGAAGTTTTGGAGAGAGAATTGCAAGTTTTGACCCACTGTCGTAACTTAAAGGCTTTTACATAATTTTGAACTGTACGCTGAAGTGCTTCACGATTGCCAGTATGGATATAGTCACGGAAGAACTGTCGGGATCGCTGCACCATAGCAAGATATTGTGGTGGAAGTTTAGGCTTGTGTGGTGTGTACTGAGATTGAGGTATACATAGTGCAGATGCTTGATTAATGTGGTAGGTGATAGTCTCCAATGAATTATATAGCTCTGGTTCTGTTGTAGGGGGCTCAAGACCTTCTAAATGTTCACTGAGATATGATCGGTATTTTTCCCAATCTGCTTTGTCATAGCGAGGAATCATACGAGGTGGGGGAGCGTCGAGATGTTGAGGTTTCCGACATTGGATACTAAGTTTGATCGGCACATGATCACTCCCGAATGGATCGAGGACGTCTATGGTGGAGCGTGACGTTAAAGACACTGATGTAATAGCGATATCAGGTGTAGTATTTGATTCTGGTCGTGTAGGTTTTGGAAGATGATGAAATGTACCCGTCGTATGGGTAGTAATGAAATTCAGAAAGGATCTTTGATCTCTGTTAGATCTACTATGGAAATTTATGTCAGCAAGAATGACGTAACGTTGAAAGGTGTTTGAGATATACTGGAAAAATGGCAGAGGAATTGGATGTCCTGGACGGACATAGATAGTGGCTATTGTGATGTAATCTGACTTGTAGTAAAGAGTGAGTACAAGATATTCTGGCAGGTTCTGAAGTGCTGGAGTGTGAACACGATATGGTACGTGTGGTGAAAACCCTATTGCTACACCGCCATTTGCCCGACGTGCTGGTAAAGTATTGTCTTTGCGAATGATTGTATACCCTGCTATTTTGCATTTCAATTTTGGAGTAAAATGTGTTTCGTTAAGTAAAAAAGCATTAACTTTCTCTTCGTGCAACAGTTGTTCAAATAGTATTTTATGGGTGCAGAGAGATCGTATGTTAACAAACATAAAAACAATACCCATAATGCCCATACTGTGATGATATTTACAAGGTTTGTGAAGATGGGAATGTATGAAAGTAGGCAGTTGGACCATTGTAAGTAGCTTGGAACTGAAGATGGAAGACTGATTGAGCAGCATACTGGACGTGCTGTAAAACTAAAGGACGTGCAAACGGATGTATGTTTTGCAGAGTGAGAGTAATGAAAGCAAGAAGCTGTTTAACAGTTATTGGTTGATCAGATGTGCTGGGATCAGTAGTTTGATTTTGTGCGTCAAGCATGCGAAGTGGAACTACTAGTTCAGGTTTTGCTTCTTCTGGTGTGGGTTTGGCTTTGCATTTGTAGCTATAGGCTGGATGACGCTCGTGACAGGTTGAGCACTCAGGTGGTCGTTGCATATTCGGACAAGATCGGGTGTGATGAGGCCCACCGCAGTAGCCACATTTGAACGGATTTAAACATTTTGGTGTAGGATGGGTGTATTCCTGGCAACGATCGCAGCGTATAGGTAGAGGGGGTGATGTTTTGGACGGTTCCACTCTATGTCGTTTCTTATAGATGAATACCCCATGTTCAAGCAGGTCGTCGATAGTATCCTGCGATTCTATAAGAATCCTGACCATATATGTAGCACCTTGATTGTTTCTAATGCGAATACATTTTTTGAAAACGTATCCCTCCTGATGTAGTTCCTCTTCGATTTCTTCATCGCTGTAAGATGGATCTACACCGCGGACGACGACGGATAGAGTAGGAGTTCGTCTGGGTGGCGGCATTTGTTTCTTGCGTTGGTCATTCAGTTTAGTGAGTTTTGCTGTTTTGCCGAAAATCTCAAAACTATGTTTGTCGCGAACTAGTGTTGCAAAGTTTGGTAAAGGCGATTTAATGATGTATCCGTTTTGTGTTTGTGCTATCTGTGTTATTTCAGATCGTGGTCTGTATTTAAGGAGTTGTTGTAGTAGAAGTTTTGTATTTCGGTATTTCGGATCATAATCCTGAAGTAGAAAGTTGTGAGTGTCAATCTGCGGTTTCTGAGAAAATTGTTGAATACCATCAACAATCATGAGGCGAGAGCTGTCGTCTGAACTGGCGATGCTGATATTGTCATCATGGTGCTTTTTATGAGGTGGAGATTTTGGATTAGATGCTGGGTCAATAGGATTGCCCTCTAATCCCTGATTGGATTCTGATGTTACAAAAGCATCCTTGTAACTCTTGCGTTTCTCTACCTTCGTAGAGACAATGGAAGGTGTTGGAACTGCGGCTGGAAGACCAGGATGTTGTCCACTGGCCATAGTAGCCGGACAGCAAGATTGCTAGAATGCTGTGTAAGTGTTCAGATATCTGTTGTAGTAAAGATGAAGAGATGAATGATGAAGAAATGAATGATGAAGCAAAAGCTTCCAAAAATTGATACACTAATGTGTACAGTAGTGCAGTCTCCACTCGGGTGAAACCCTTGGTCTCTCTCACTCTCTCGCCCAAAAACTGAGAAATGCCACACTTGCGTCCACAAATGCGTAATATTCTCAGCCTAGACTTGACACTACAAGAATGCCTCTAGTGAGAAAGCTGGAAACCAGCTAAGTATGAACTGCAAAGATTTTTTTTTAAGTTAGCTAGCTATGGTGTAGCTAGCACCCATTGCGAGGGCTACACCCTCTTTAGGGAAAGAGATTTAACATATTTGTGTCGGAAAAAGGAATATTTTCTGTTGGGCAAAGAGACATTTATGAACTGTATTAAACCGCCATAAGTTTTATTTAATTATTTATTTATTTTGTTATACGTGAGGAGGTCCTGTTAGTGACAAGCGGGTTTACTGTGCATGATATGAAGGTGAGATATGGGCCGGTACGTGTGATGTGCTGAGGATACTGATGATGTTATAGTCCGGATGATTTGGAGGTACGGTATATTTATATAATGCGAAAAGCAGTGAGAGAGGTGTAGACGTGTGGTGATGGCTGTGAGTGTAGGGAGCGTCGCTGTAAACTGTTTCAAAAAATAAAGCGTGTTCGTTGTCATACCGTTGAGTTATATATTTAATACGAAGAGCTTCAATATGATAAAGTAGGTGAGGAAATGTGATGCGGTCGTACAATTCACGGGTTGGACTTGGTAATTTAATGCGGTAGGCTAGGCGGAGAGCATGTCGTTCCATTATTAAGAGCTTTTCGTAATGTTTTGCGCTTGCTGATATCCAGGAGGTAAAACCATATGTAAGTACGGGACGGAGGAAGACCTTGTAGGTGTTGATAAGCGTAGAAGAATGGAGACCCCACGTTGTACCTATGAGACATTTAAGTAAATTTAATCTATTTTTGGCTTTGCTTACAACGGTAGCGAGGTGTGGACGCCATGTAAGATGATGATCAAATGTTATACCCAAGTATTTCACTGTCTTTGAGTGCTGTATGGCAGCATCATTGACGGTAAGGGCAAGACGAGCTGGGTTTCGATGAACTCGTGATCGACGTTTTGGTGGAATAAAGACTATGGCCTGAGTTTTGGTAGCGTTTATTGTTAAGCGCCACGTCCGACACCAATCGCTAAAGCGACGGATAGCTTCATTCATCGCAGTGTTTATTTGAGAGATAGTCTTTGTTAACGCCAGGAAAGCCGTGTCATCGGCGTACTGAAATGTATGAATATTTTGCGGTAAGGACGGCATGTCAGCGACATAAAGCAGATACAGCAGTGGGGACAAGGCAGAGCCTTGCGGAACGCCGCTATGAAGAAAAACAGGATAAGAGACACTGTCATTGATGTAAATGTAAGCCAGGCGGTTTGAGAGAAAATTAAAAATGAAGCGGATGTACGTGATTGGAAGACGGAAAGACAGAAGCTTGAATAAAAGTCCCAGGTGCCATACTTTATCAAATGCCTTTTCGAGATCGAATAAAACTAAACAGGCAGGCTTGGAAGAATTGTAATGATTAGTGATCATGTTGGTGAGGCGAAGTAACTGATCGTTAATACTATATCCTGGTCGGAAACCAGCTTGATGTAAAGGTAGCAAATTTTTCGCTGTTAAGTGAGTGTGAAGTCTTTTGACAAGGATGCGTTCCAATATTTTACTGAAACTCGGAGTTAATTGTATGGGCCTGTAAGATGATACGGAATTTAGTGGTTTGTGTGCCTTAGCAAACATGAGTGTTTTGGAAGTCTTCCACTGAGGGGGAAGATAACCTGTGCGGAGAATAAACGTAAATATAGTTGCTAAAAGGTGTAGTAAGGCGAGAGGCGCTTCTTTGACATGACGATAAGTGATTGAGTCCAGACCAGGGGCGGTATTGCGCTTGCGAGCCGTGACGGAGTTGATATCTGTTACAGTGATAGGCGTAGTAAGAGGATGTGCGGGTAAAACATGAGACGTGCTGGGTTGAAGTTCCGGTGAATTTATGTTAAAGGTATGTGTGGGATGCCTGCGAGGAATGGCTGCTTCAGACGGAGTGAAAATAGATTGTAGATAGGTTGCGAAGGCGTCTGCTTTTTCTTTATCTGTGTGAAGAGGATTTTCATTCTCTAGAAGAGGATAGGTAGTGTGGGTCTTGCGACCAGTGAGCATGTTGAAACGGTTCCAGTATCTGGATGGGTGTGCATCGTCTGCCAAATTATTGCAAGCTTTTATCCATTGACGGAGTTTATATGCTTTAACATAATTGTGAACTGTGCGTTGAAATTGACTATGTAAGTGCAATGACTCTAGATTTCCTGTACGTTTGTAATCTTTGTAGAGCGCTCGTGAACGTCTGATAAGTGGTAAATAATGGGGTGGGAGCGTTGGGCGATAACTATGGGATGTACTAGTCGGAATAAAACGGCTGGTAGCGTCATGGAGTGTTGTAGTTATTCTATCCAAAGAATTATGAAGATCTTCCTCCGTTTCTGATAAAGTTGAGTTTGCAAAAATGCTACTGAGGTAATTTCGATATCCTGGCCAGTCGGCTTTGTCGAAGCGCAATGTGGTACGAGTGACAAGAGATAAGTGGGGTGCTGGACGGTGTGAAGAAGTGAGTGATAATTTAACGGGAACATCATCACTACCAAGCGGGTCGAGTACTGTGAGAGTACACCGTGCAGAAATACTGGCTGAAGTAATGACAACGTCTGGAGTGGTATCCGAGATCGGTCGGGTAGAATGAGGCAGGGTATGGAATGTGCCGGATGTTTCGGTTGCAATGAAATCTAGAAATTCTTCCTTTTGGCGGGCTGTTCGACTGTGAAAATTTATGTCTGCCATAATGATGTAGGTGCGGAAAGTGTCTGAGATATACTGAAAAAAATTTAGAGGTATGGCATGACCAGGGCGGATGTAAATGGTAGCCAAAGTGACATATATATCTTTGTAGTATAGAGTGGTAATGATGTATTCCGGGATGTTTGGTATTGACAGTAAATGTTGGCGATAGGCGATTGATGGAGAAAACCCAAGGGCGACTCCGCCATTTGCACGGCACATGGGTATGGTTGTGTCATGTCTGAGCAGTGTGTATCGTGAAAATTTGCAGCTTTGTTTAGGCTTCAGATGAGTTTCGTTAAGGAGAAATGCATTGACTTGTTCTTGTAGTAGCAGTTGTTCAAACAGTGGTTTATGTGATTGAAGAGACCGGATATTAAGAAACAGAAATATTAAAGCCATAATGATCGATATACAGTAAGTGAGGTTTTTAAGAGCTAGGTGGAACCGCAGTAGCATGGAAATAAGCATACGGACCTGAATATGTAGCATTTAATGTGACGTTTAGAGTTGCCTGAGCTGCAAGTTGGATTTGTTGGAGTATATATTGTCTTTGAAATGGATGAATGTTTTGCAGAGCTACGGTGAAAAATGCAAGAAGTTGTTCGATTGTGATAGGTTGATATACTGAAGTGATAGGCGGAGATTTAGATTTAGTTTCGGGCGTTCTGATAGGCACCACAAGTTCAGGTTTAGTTTCGTCCACTGGTGGCCTGGCTTTGCATTTGTAACTGAACGTAGGGTGTTGTTCAGGACATGTGGTACATTTAGGCGGTTGGTGGGTATTTGGACAGACCTTAGTGAAGTGAGACCCGGAGCAAAATTGTGTGGTTGATTTGGACATTTTGATGTTGGATGCGAATTATATTTTTGACACTTTTCGCATCGGAGCGGGAGAGGTTGTGGAGTGCGAGATGCCTCGACCCGGTGTCGACGTTTGAAGATAAATGCCCCTGAAGTTAGAAGTTCATCGATAGTTTCTTGGTGCGAAGTAAGAACACGCATCATATATGTCGGGCCCATATTATTCTTAATGCGGATGCATTTCGTAATGACATGGCCTTCCTGTTTGAGCTCGTCGGCAACTTCTTCGTCTGTGATCGACGGGTCCACACCACGTATAACTACAGACAAGGTAGGCGATTTTCGTGGTGGTGGTGGCTGTTTGGCTCTTTTGTCGGCTAATCGTGCCATAGTGGCTGTTTTGCCAAAGACTTCATAGCTGCAGCGGTTCAGAATTTTATAGGCCAGTTTCTCATCTGTGGATTTTATGATGATGCCATTGCGAGTGGGTATTAGTTCAGAAATTGACGTACGAGGTACGTACTTACAGAATTGCTGGAGCAGAATTTTGAGATTGGCGAATTTAGGATCAAACTGTTGAAGGATAAAGTTGTATAACGGTGGACGTTGCGGTGTTTGTAATGGGGGAAATTGCCGGTCGTCTCCTAGATCTATCTGAAGTTCAGATTCAGAATCGCTAATTGTGTGTGCTTTCTTTGATGGCTGGGACAGAGGTTGTCGTGAAAGAGCTGGTGAACGTGAGCGAGATCGAGATCCAGATGGAGATCGACTAGTGCCTTGAGCACGTTTGTGGCTTTCCCTGCGTTGTCTGTCAAGAGCAGCAGCGTCAGCCGGACCTGGGATGATCTGTGGTAATCCGCAATGCTGATATGAGGGTTGTGTAGGAGAAGCCATGGTACTGTGTTAGGAAAACAGAAAACGAATTCGTTTGCCGATAGATATGCCAAGGTCGTCAACTGTGTACAGGTATCTCTGCCTCCAAAGAGGAGAGTATCAAATAAATCTAGAAGCCAAAAACAATAGCAAGGGTCGTCAACTATTAGGATCAATTTAGTATTTTTGCCTCCGTGGAGGCTTATAATCAATTCGACGGTTGTTTCCTTGGACCTCGAGGAGGCAAGTAATCCAACCGTATACAGAAGATCGCGAGTAAAATCAAACAATGGGGATAGAAACACCAGAGGACTAGTTTATTTTTCTCCGCCAGCAACGGATACCCTATTTTTTTTACCTGGTTAGAGATTCCAGGTGGCCAGTTCCAACTGCACGGTCACGGTCACGGTCACGGTAATATTGAAGTTGTATGCAGAGTATCGGGCCAAAGCCCCGGACTCTATGAGTAGAATGAAAGAGTTCAAAATACAGAGGTACAGGTGAAAAACTGGGTATTACTATTGAGTTGGTAGGTATGGTAGGCTACATCTGCAACTGTCGCAGAGTGGCTGATGGTGACTTTAGGCGAGCTTTATAGAGTCATTATATGCGTGGCATGCGATGGACGTTCCGGAGAGCGCATTCGGTGCCGATATTAGCAATGGCTGGGTTAATATGCCTGGGTAAGGCACGCCAGAACTTATGGTGGAGATGGCGTAAAACTGCTCTAACAGGGGGAAGCTCTAGATCTTCCAGAATTTGGCGGTTGCGAGTATATCTGTCGTGACCAGTGATGATACGACCGGTTCTAGTTTGCACACTTTCGAGTGTCTGAAGGTGACTGGATGAGGCATGTTGCCAGGCAGGGCATGCATAAGTAAGTGTGGACAGGACTATCATTTTGAATATGTGCACTCGGGCCTCATGAGAAATTGAACTGCAGCGAAAAATTGGATATAATGCTGTGATTTTGCGTAATGCTCTTTGCTTGATGTCCTTGATGTGCGCAGCGAATGTTAACCCACGGTCTAATATCACTCCCAAATATTTAGCATGTGTGGCGTGAGGAATATATGCGTTCTCATATATTAGATTTCGACGGGTGCGTATACGTCGTCTACTGTGTATAACAGTACAACTTTTGTCGGTATTTACTTTAAGCCTCCAACGTCTGGCCCATTCCTGAAAACTGTTCAGTTGACGTTGCATATAGATGTAACACTGTATAAGTGAACTGCTTGTTGTGAAAAAGGCGGTATCGTCGGCGTACGTTGCTAAGAAGCAATGTGGTAGGGTTGGAAGATCGGCTGTATACAGATTATATAAAAGTGGTGAAAGTACAGCGCCCTGTGGAACACCTGCTTTAATTGGTCTGGATGAGGATTTAACACCATCAATAGACACATGAAATTTCCTGCCAAAGAGGTAAGAGTGGAGTAAATGCAGAATACTATCCGGAAGACCTTGGTCGTGTAGCTTATATAATAGTCCTGCTAACCAGACTTTATCAAAAGCTTTCGAGACATCCAGGTACACACCAAGAGTATGTTGTTTTCTGTTGAAGGCCACAGTTAAGTGATCTACTACTCTTACGAGTTGCGTAGTCGTGCTATGTTGAGCACGAAACCCAAATTGATGGAAGGGTAGAAGATTACTATTGTCGACATGCTGTTTCAGTCTCCAGAGGAACACACGCTCAAATAATTTACTCAAATGGGACAGAAGACTTATAGGCCTATGATTTTCTGGAAGCAGCGGATTCTTTCCAGGTTTGAGGATGGTGATGATACGTGCTTCCTTCCAGGTCTTTGGGAAGTAGCATAGTTGAAAGATGGCATTAAATAAATATGTCAAAAAGACCAATAATTTTCGGGTTGGATGTTTTAGTATCTCACTTCGAATCCCATCAGGCCCAGGTGCTCTTTTTGCAGGCAGACACTTGATATGGCGTTCTATTTCGCGTGGTGTTACTAAGGTGATGTCATGTGTAGGTTTTTGATTACTCATGCGATATAATGTGGTTCGGACATGCTGTCGGAAATAGGGCTCAAGACGTGCTCTATTGGGCTGGAACTGTGCTTGCAGAGAGTCAGCGAATATGTCCGCTTGCGACTGAGGGTCTTGAGTCAGTCCTTGTGGTCCCTGTAGGACTCTTGCTCTGGAAGCATTTGAGGAACGTTGAAAGGATTTGGAGTACGTCCAAATTTTACGATCATTGACGGTGACATTTCTAAAAGTGTCTTCCCAGTACTGTTGATTTTGTCGCTGAGTCAGCATCTTGAGCTTCCCACATAGTTTATTCCACAGAGTCTTGTATGCAGGATGAAGTGTGTGCTGCCATCTGCGTCTAGCCCAACGTTTTAAATGAAGATAAAGTTGCAGATGTAGACTGTCGCCTTGACCTGTGTGTGTTGGAGAGATTCTGGTAGTGGAGCTAGCTGCTTCCGCTGTACGAAGTGCTAGTGTAATGTGAGAAACTGCTTGGTCGATATCCTCAATGGTGGCGGGCCGATCTCGGAGGTCGATCATAGTGTTTAGTTCTTGTTTAAATACATCCCAATCAGTTTCTATTTTCTTGAAGATAGGGGCAGAATGGGCGATGCTTCTATGGGAGACGTGAAAAATGACTGGGTCGTGATCGGAGTCTAAATCCGAAATAACGTAAGGATGTACAGTAAAAGACACATCTTTGCAAAGAGCGACATCAAGCACATCGGGCTGTCCGCCAAATTTTGGATGATGAGTAGGATCTGGTGGAGCACTGATGATGAAGTTGGACGTGAGTAGATATTCGTGTAAAGCATCTCCGGCAGTGTTTGGAGTAATGGAGTTCCATTCTCCATGCTTAGCATTAAGATCTCCAGCTAAGATGACTTTTGGCCCTAAGTTAGCTATGACATCAAAGTCTGTGGGTTCTAGTTGTGTGGCCGGGGACCTGTACCCAGTGACCAATATTAATGAAACTCCTGGAGTTATTAACTCAACAGCAAGTGCCTCCAAAGTAAGTAAGGGTGGTATTGTGATCAACCTGACTGGGAATGCTTTTTTAACTATAAGTAACAATCCTCCTTTCTGTCTGCCCACTCTATCCTGTCGGTACACAATGTAATTTGGTAGGCGCCAAGTAGTGATTCGAGCAGTAAAATGTGTTTCCTGGATGAACATGACATCGACTCTATGTTGGGTTAGAAATCTGATAAGCATATGTTTTTGTCCCTCTAGGCCATCTGCATTCCAGGTAGCAAGGATAAGTGTGTGATGCAATACGCTGGATTTAGAAACAGCCATCGTCAACCATTTCCGCTATTGTTTCTATTACTACTGCAGCCTTGGAAGCTGAGTCTGCAGCTTGTCGGAAACGAGTGATACCACGTTTGATATGGGTTAATATTTTGCGGAAAGGTAAGCCCTTGAGTAAGGAAAGAACGGACTTTAAGTCGAGGTCTTCTTTAGAACTATCTTGAGGAAGGGCAGTAAGTGGCAGGGTGTGGGAAGAAGTGGAAGCTTCAGTATCTTCGGGATTTGTAATCTTGGGTTGGATAGTGTCAGCAGCGGGAATCGAAGGTTCCTTTGCTGATGGTGTATAGAAACCTCGTTTGGTTATATTCGGCTGTTTCTTTGGCTGCTGTGCCGGCAATTTGAGAGCTTCAGAGTAAGATTTAAAGACTGGACAGCCACGGTAGTTTGCCGGATGATCTCCCTGACAGTTTGCGCAATTGGCAGGTGTGGATGTGTCTGTTTTACTGCAAGACTGCGTGAAATGTGATTGCCCGCATTTGAGACATCTCGGATGGGCTTGGCAGGTGTCTTGCGAATGTCCCAAGCGTTGGCACCTGTAACATTGCAGCACTGAAGGAGGTTTATATGGTTCAATTACGACTTTGTAATGTAGCAAGGTATTAATTGCGTGTATCTCTTTGACAGCTGCAGTTCGTTCTAGAGCTACTAAGAACAGTGGCATCATTATTTTCTTGTCATCCGTCTTGCTTTTACGAGACATTTGGTGGACGCTGGTTGGTTTGTACCCCAGTCGGGAGAATTCTTCCTTTAGGTCGTCTAAATCTGTGTCAATAGGTAGTTTTCGGACAACTACCTTAATAGGTCGGTCATTCTTTGCTACACCTGTTGCATACTCAGTCTTCGTTTGCTCACAGTAAGTTTTGATGGTGGTATAATCATCTTTGTTGGACGCTTGAATTCGAATGCGCTCTTTATTTGGTTGTGTTAATGGAGGCTCCTTCAATGCTCGTGACAAGGTCTTTATGAAAGTATATGTATTTGTAATGCCGTATATGAAAATTGGAGGAGGCTTATGACTGGGTGGTTGTTTTGGCGGAGCAGTATTATTGCTGGCATTAGCATTATCTGCTTGGGTGGAAGACAAAACGTCAAACCTATTGCTGACTGGGAGAGGCGGATAGTCTGCTTTCTTGAGGTTTTCCAATGAAGACCGACGTCGCTTCAGTGTTCCCACTACTGTGAAGTCCATATCTTCTGGCTTGTTTGAAGTAGACGGTTGTGAGGCACTTGATTGCTTAAGTGTACTTTGTTTTGATTTAAGCTCCCCTGGAGTGGCTGTTTGCTTCTTCTTGCCCAAGGGCAGAAGGAAGTCTTCTGGTTTGTATGTGGCTCGGATTATTTTGCCCCTAATAGCAGGAATCTTCGTCGATTGAGATTTTTTCTCAGATTTGGTGGATGTCTTCTGAGAAGCCATCTTTATTGTTAGACTAGGGGATGGCGCCAGCTTGCAAGAAGGGTAGTGGCGTTCCCAATAAATTGTATGAACTTAGAGCAGTGCTCTAAGGTTTTAGTTTGTCAAGGTGCTTTTCCTCCGAAGAGGAAGCACTACGAATCGTTAGCCGATAGAGGTGCCAAAGTCGTCAACGAGTTTTAGTTATCTCTGCCTCCGAAGAGGAGAGTATCAAAAATAAATCGTTAAGCCAAGAGGAATAGCAAGGTCGTCACCAGAAAAGATCAATTTCAAGCGTTAACCTCCGTAGAGGTATTAAATATAATTCGACGGTTGTTTCCTCAGCCTCAAAGAGGCAAGTAATCCAACCGTATGTACGAAGATCGCGAATAAAATCAATAAATGGGGATGGACACACTAAGTGACTTGGTTATTTTTCTTCGCCAGCTACGAATACCCTATTTTTTTACCTGGTTAGAGATTCCAGGTGGCCAGTTCAACTGCAAAGACATCACCTTCAAAGTATATAACAAGTAACTAATAATTGTTAGTGAGAATTTTAATTTTGGAGTTTATTATTTGCAACGAGCAAAGCTTTAGGTAGTATCTTTGACATGTTTGCCAAGTAACAAATAACGCAACATATTCTACTGTAATCAGTCACGAAAATAATTTTGTAAACCTATGAACTGTCTGACAGTAGTTACATCAGTACAATGCTGCCACCTGTTGATATTGAATCCTAGCTCAGTGGACGTTATGGACATTTTACAATCATTCAGCTGTTATTCCTCGAAAAGTCTCTATAACACCGCCTGCAGGAAAAACGACACCTACCAAAAATGGAGGTTACTTTCTGTTGATGAGAATGAGAGTAAAAGAATGAAAGTAAAAGTATACACTTGCACGGTATTATGGACGTCTCATACACACGTGCAGTAGCCGTGCAAATACCCATGTGCACACAACGGCTTAAGCACCGGTAATTTAAATGTGCTTCATCCGCGCAAATGCACGTGTGCCCATCCACTGCTCAAGCATGGGTTATGCACATGCGCTGCATCCACGCAAAAGCACATGTGTACATAACGGCTACAGCACGGGTTATATAAATGTGTGCTTCATCCATGCAAATGCACATGTGCACATAACGGCTTAAGCACGGGTTACGTACGTGCGTTGCATCCATGCAAATGCACATGCGTACATAACGGCTTAGGCATGGGTTATATAAATATGTGCTTCATCCATGCAAATGCACATGTGCACATAATGGCTTAAGTACGGGTTCCGTACGTGCGCTGCATCCACGCAAATGCACATGAGTAGAGAGGGAATGGGGATTCTGCAGACAAATTTATTATTAGCCCATTTTAGCTATATGTCACCCTATCTAATAACTTCTAATCTACCCCTAATAATTTCTAGCGCACTCCCTATCCCAAATAACTTCTATCACATCTCAAATAACTTCTATCTTACTCATAATAACTTCTAATGCATTCTATCACTAAATTTAGTTACAAAAAATCACTAAATCTGGTTACAAAAAATCACTAAATCTAGTTACAAAAACAAAAAAATCACTAAATCTAGTTACAAAATCTGGTCATAATCGGTTTTGACTTCAAAAAACATTAAATTTGGTTACAAAAATCATTAAATCTGCTTACAAAAAATCACTAAATCTAGTTACAAAAATAAAAAATCACTAAATCTAGTTAAAAATAAAAAATCACTAAATCTAGTTATAAAAATCACTAAATCTAGTAAAATAAAATTAAAAAACACTTTTATGATATTACCATAAAAGTTAACTAAATTCTGCATAATTACATAATAGTTACAAATTAGTATATTGATAGTTACAAATTAGGATATTGATAGTGAAATCTTCTGCTAACTTCATTCTCTATTGAAAATAATGACTTCTTAAACTCTGTCCACTGATCATAATTCAAGCTGAATAGACAACCGTTAATATGAAAAACAACTTGAACTTCGGTCTGCACATTTTTCACACTTACATTGAAATTATCAGTAAGTATAAATTTCTTTTGAGGATCCATTCTATTCACTCCATTTTTTACTTCTGACGATATATTTTTGATCATTTTTATTATTTTTTGGATTCACATACAGAACTCAACAGTTGGATAATTATCTTTTAAACCAGTGTATTTCATTTTTATTCCATCTTTAACGATCTCATAAATCATTTTATCTGTTAAGTGTTTTGTAAATCTAGGTGGAAGAAAAACCTTGAACTCCTCACACTCAATTGATATGCTCTTTCCAAACTTAGTTTTAATCTTTTCCATTTTCACAATCTTATATTCTGTATTTAATTCTAATTCTCTTAATCCAATAACCGATTTTGGTCAAGACTTCCAAGCTTGTTTAAAAAATCAACGTGTTTTGCCATATTTATTATATAGAATTTTTTCTAATAGTCTCGAATTTCGTTAAGTATATCATTGATTCTGTTAACAATATCTCTTACATTTTCATCTGTTAATTCACCATTCATGAGCTTAATTACATTAAGCTCATCTTTAAACAGCCCAATTCGATTCACCATATTTTTATAATATTCTTTCTTTGAAGCTATATTAAACCGTGTTGATAGACCAGTGATAACAGCAGAAGCCGAAGCAAATGCAGTTGTAATAATTGAATACACTGTAACAGGAATAAATACATTGATGAACCCTGTAGAAGCTGATAATAGAATCGATAACGTAATAAGAGTAGTATAGACACATTTTATTCTCTTGAACTTCCTTTTGTTTTTCATTAATAACTTCTCAAGATTTAATATAGTATCTTCAATGAACACAATTAAATTCTCACGTGGAATGTTATCTGGAATAGTCATTTTATTAAATAAGTTTTTATGATATTGTCATAAAAACACTTACAAACTAAACAAATCTAATAAACATATAATTGATTTATATCTTCTCAATTATTTTTTCTTTCTCAACATCATACTCTAAATTTTTCTTACCAATCATAACAACATAGCAAATTGTTTTATCTGGTACATCGCTTTCAAAATTAACAGTCAGTTTGAAATTAGTTCTATCACTTACAGTTACTGATTTATGCTTGCTTGTGTTAATTACGAACATTGGTCTATTTTCTAAAAATTCTTTAGGATAATAAAACATCTCAGTATTTCCAATTGTAGCTCGCTTATATACCGTATACATTTCATAAACTTTCAAATACTTATGTTTTGCAAAATCTAAGTTTAAAGATTCTAATGGGAAAGATTCATTTCTAGAATTACGAAAATGGATATTCTGAACTTTACAATGATCAAAATAGCTTGAATCTCTTTCTTGATTATCATTTCTATCAGTTTGGAAAAAGGCAATCACAAAATTAGGCATATCAAATTCACTTGAGTTAAATTGTGTGGTTAAATCGAATTCTAAATACTTTCCACTAACTGATTTCTGTAAACATTGATACGTGTTAAATGAAATAGGAATCTTACCTTCTTTTAACATATTAGATCTTAACAAGGTGGCATAGTTAGGTTCATAATTAACAATAGGCATTCTTAACTCCATATTTGTAATCTTAATTTTACCTGGATGCGGTTGATTGTCTTCATATGTTCCATCCTGCTTTTTTTGTTTTCCAAATAGCAAATGCGTTATCCAAGATATTATGACCAAGATATTTTACGAGTGTTTTTGGTGGATTACCTCCAAATGAATCAAACACATACTTTCTATTTCCTTTTTTCCAATAACAAATCCAATGCGTTCCTATATTTTTAGACGTATCAAAATTAACAATACCACACTCATTCTTCTTTGGTTGTTTAGGCAATTCATTACTCATAAATACACCTCTAAAGTTTCTTATCTTAAGTTTTTTAACAAGTTGTATTAGGTCTAAATTACTTAAAGGCTTAATTTTTTCTTTTTCTTTACTGTTTTGGAGTTTACGTTTTTTGAAAGCTTACCACCTTGTTTTTCTTCCATTGCTAAGTTATGTCGCTTTTGTTCATCTAATTCCATTTTATTCTTTTTTGCATCATCTACAGTCTTAGCAATAGCAGCCGCACCTCCAGCAACAGAACCTAGAGCACCTACTAAAGCTAAAATCGTTGGAATAGTAAATATAAAACCACCATCATGAACTTTATTATCATTTGCCTTCATTTCTTTGTTTATTTTCTTAAGTTGTGGTATAGAAAGAGATAGAGACATACATTGTCCTTTACTTAGTTTTGCTTCCTTTTGTTTGAGTTGTTTGTTAGTTAAAATGTGATCTATATTTAATTGTTTAAGTTCCTGATTAGGAATCGTAAATGTAAAACCTTTTAACTGCATATTTATTATATAATTAAAAGCTTTTTATGAAAAATTTCCATAAAAAAGTACATATAAACCTAAATCTAAAAAATACTTATAAACCTAAACCAAATCTTACTTTTGTTACTTATAAACCTAAACCAAATCTTACTTTTGTATTCATCACTAAAGCAGTTCCAAGAGCAGGTAGTTTTTCAGTTATTAAATTAGCATCTTTAGCAAAAACTCTTTCCCAAGCTTTATTTTCTAATTCCTTATCTGCAATATGTCTTGATTCTGTATCTTTATTATCCCTACAGTATATATCATGTTCTTTACAAGCCGCATCAAATGGATTAATACCTTTATCACCTCTTTCTAATCTTTCTTCTAACTTAGTAAAAGGTCCGCAAAATTCATAACCTGGTATATGTAACTCTGGAATTCCTTTCATGTTTAAAATCCTATTCATTAATCCTTTACCATACTTTTCATTATTCCAAAATTTTGGTGGTAACGTATTCAATATCTTTATCAAGTAAGCTATACCCTTTGGATCATTAGGTATAAATTGTGAAAGTTTAGAATTAATCATATCCATAATACCTACTTTCTCATTATAAAAGTTATCATTTCCAGATTTTTCTTCTCCATCAATAACAATCAAGCGATCAATTAACTTCCTCACATCATCCATCCATATGTATTCTTTTGATAATTCGTTATATACCTTTATTCCTTCTCCAGATTTTGGTGTCTTTTTTGAAGGTGTTGTTGGTTTTATATATTCATCCCAAATAGGTTAGATAATTTCTTTATATTTTTTGCCTTTACTAGATTTTTGTTTTCTTGTACTTGGATCATTATTATGAAATACAACACTAGAATCAATTACTATTTGTTTATATTTTTCTAGATCATCATCATTATAATTTGTTGGATTATGTTTTGTCAATAATTCCCATAAACCTTCTGTTCCTGTATAATGTCGATTATTAATAACTATATCATCACCATGAATTTTAACTTCTGCATTTCCTATCATATGTATAATTTTCCCATCTTCATCATATGGTTGTATTCCAAAACTTTTATCATCTCTAGTTGCATAATATCTTGAGGCAATCTTACCTAAATGAGTTGTTGCTAAAGATTCTATTCCTTCTACTTTATATTTAATTTGTTTTTTCATGTGTTTTATTTCTTCTGTTATAGGCGCATCACTTTCATTTATAGGACTATCATACGTGGGTGGTGTTTCTAATAAGCTTGAATCAACTCTCGCACTTTTATGTACAACTGGAACTAACTCTTGAATTAGATTTTTATTTTCTTCTGCTACTTTTGATATATCTTGCCCTAAATCTTTGATTGCATCAATAACAGGCTGATCTTGTTTTTTAAATTTCTCATACTTACTTCGATTACTTTGTTTAATTTCCTTAAATCTTTTAATAAGTTCTTCTTTTAACTTAATATACTTCTTAGCTTTATTAACATCGATTTATTATATAAAGGAAAATAAAAACATAACATAACATAACATAACATAACATAATATAACATATACGTTCACCTACATTCATATACGTTTAGTTCACACTTTTAGAAATTCTTTAATTTTATTTCTATATTTACCATTATTCACCTTCCTAGTCATATCTATTGTTAAGAAACCATGTTCTTCACTCCAACACTTGCTACATAATAATTGTAATTTTTCAAACGACATATCAGATGCAACAAATTCATCATATATATGTTTTAAATTTACATTGTCCTGTCTAAATATACAAAGAAAGTTTCAGTTGTCCCTAATTAATTGTTTTGGTACTTTAGAATATGTTTGTCCAAGATAGAAACAGTTCAAACACTTATGACGACCTCTAACGTGATTTTGTTCTTCTAATATGAAATCATCAAATACTACCACAGAATAGTCTTCAAATTTATCTAATGAAATAATCTCTTCATTGTTTCCTTTTATTATTGCTATTGTGTCTTTAATATTACGTTCTCTATCTCGAAAAAGTTTTATTAAGCGTTGGTATTTAGGTTGATTTAGACTTTTAGAATAGATATAAACATTTGCATATTTTAACCATTTAGGTGCCAACAAAAAAATATCAATCATTAACGTTGTTTTACCACATCCACTAGACCCAACTATTAAACATCTTATATCATCAGGTAACAACTCACCATTCCTCTTTCTCTTCGCCGTTTCTTCTGTTAACCTTACTTTAATATCCCAATTATCCATTTTAATTATTTATTATATAATAAATGAAGGTATTTAATTTAAATGGTTATTCATCTGTATTAAACATGTCTTTGCACTACCCATTTGAAAACGATTTAGAAGTAGCTGTTGCAGGATTTTACACAACATACTTAACTCCAAATATTACAGAAAAAAATAATAAATTAACGTTTTGCAGTGAAGAACCTGAAGTTACAAGACAAGCCATAGTTCAACCTGGTCAATATAGTTTAAAAGAATTAGAAGAATATATTAAATCAAACCTTCCATTCTACACTGATGAACTCAAAGATACTATTGAAATTACGGAAGACAGGAAGAGAAATAGAGTTAAAATATTTAGTGAGGTTTGTGATATAACCTTAGATACCGTTAATACTGTATTAGGTTTTAGTGAGAAAAAGTTAACTAATAATATAGAACATGTTGGAGATAAGCCACCAAAGTTTCATCCGTTTGATACTATAAATATTCACTGTGATTTAGCAGAAGGTATGATTTTAAAACACAATGACACAACACACAACGAAACAGATTTAATCGCAACATTTAGAACAAATGCAGAGTTTAGAGAACCAATTATATATGAACCTAATGAAAAGATATTTTTCCCAATACATCACAATAAATTTAATAATTTCAAAGTTTCAATTAAAGATGAGAATGGTGATTTGATTGATTTTGGTGGAGGTCGTATAACTGTTTTACTTGCTGTTAAATAATTCAAAATTATTATATAATAAATATGGATATTTTTGGTAATACTAAAAGGGGGCTACAAACCTCAATCATGTAAGTGAAGTTTTTACATCAAATAATATAACATGGGTTGATTTCAAAAACAAAAGACTTGTTAATGTAGGTGATGCAATTGACCAACATGATGTAGTAACTTTACAACAGCTAGATTTAATAAATAGTAATGTTAATAGTCAATTGGAAGGTGATAGAAACAAATTTGAAGATGTATTAAAAACATTACAAGACACATATATAAAGAAGGAAGATTTTCAAAAGGTTAGGATGGATACTACTAAATTGATTATTCAGAAGGAAACCATGCCTCTACTATATCGATTAAGAGCTAAAAATGTTAAGGAACCAATCTTTAGAATATTTAATCTCTTTAATGGTTACAAATTTCTCTATAATGGGAAAATAATGCACATAGAATTAAGTTTGGATAAATACTTTCTAGAGATGTATTTGGGTGATACTTTGATTGAAAATTTACCTTTTAACTTTGACAAGAACGATATAATTACAATTAAACCAAATAAAAATTCAGCTATGGAAGAAGGACAATTATTGTTTGTTGTAATGTACATAGAAAGAGAGCTTTCATAAAACCATTTGCTATATTCAATCTATATAACAACATTCTAACTCAATCTATATAACATTTTAATTCAATCTATATAACAACATTCTAAATTGAATTATGCAGATGAATTATAAATTGTTATATAGATTGAATTATTGTTCGAATTATAGACTAAGTTATAGAATGTTATATTGATTATATTATATAGATGAACAGTGTTTGAATTGTAGAAGTTATTATATAGATTGATTATAGATTGAATTATAGATTGAAGTTCATGGTCAATTATGGTATTAATCAACAAATACCAACAACAGCATTAATTATAGTATTAATCATCAAATACCGACACCCGTTAATTATAGTATTAATCATCAAATACCGACACCCGTTAATTATAGGTATTAATCATCAAATATCGGCAACAGCATCAAACAAACATATGCTTGAATTATAGTTTGAATTAAGCCGATCTTTAGAATGATGTTGTTAGTTGAATTATAGTATGAATTAGGCCGATCTTTAGAATGATGTTGTTAGTTGATATAGTGTTTGAATTATAGATTGAGGTTAATAATTTTCCATATAATAAATAGTATGATGTATTGTGTTAAGAGTAAGAAATCAACAGATACAAAAATAGATAACATTAGAATAGAACAAACAAAGAATGGGAGATATGTTAAGAAAGGTATATGTGTTGTATGTGGTACTAATAGATCCCAATTCATTAAAAACCCCGATTGACTATATGAAGGTGAAGGTATTAGAGAAGACATTATAGAAGAAACTCATAAACCATCTAGAAAGAATTATCCTAGGTTAGGTGTTATTGTTAAAGGTATTGATGATCTTTGGCAAGCTGATCTTGTAGAAATGGATAGTGGTGTGTTAAAAGGTGTTTCAAAATTAAATAAAGGGTATAAGTATTTGCTAACGATTATAGATGTGTTCTCTAAATATGCGTTTGCTGTTCCTGTTAAAGATAAGAGTGGTAAGAATATTACAGAAGCATTTGAATCAGTGTTAAAAGTAAGAAAACCTAGTAACTTACAAACTGATCAAGGTAAAGAGTTTTACAATAAAGAATTTAAGAAGTTGATGGAGAAAAATAGGATTAATCATTATTCAACCTATAGTGGTAAAAAAGCTTCTGTTGTTGAAAGATTTAATAGAACACTTAAACAAAATATGTGGAAGAAATTTACTGTTCAAGGTAATTATAAGTGGTTAAAAATATTGCAAGGTTTGGTTGATGAATATAATAACAAAGTACATAGAATAATTGGTGTGAAACCTGTAGAAGTGAATAAGAATAATGAGCATGTGATATTGAAAAAAGTGTATAAGAAAGAATATGAGCCTGTTAAAGTATAAGATTGGTGATTATGTTCGTATAAGTAAAATTAAAGGTTTGTTTGAGAAAGGATATACACCTAATTGGTCAGCAGAAGTGTTTGTTATTAATGAGGTTATACCATCTAATCCACCAACATAAAATTAAAGAATTAAACAATGAAGAAGTTAGAGGAAGATTTTATGAACCAGAATTATTGAAAACTAAATATAAGGATGAGTATTTGGTTGAAAAGGTATTGAGAAAGAAAGGTAATAAAGTGTTTGTTAAATGGTTAGGGTTTGATGATTCACATAATACTTGGATAGAAAAGAGTAATGTAATATTATAAATGTTATATTTTATGGTTTAATAATTCACATAATAATTAAATAATGTAATATTATAAATGTTATATTTTATGGTTTAATAATTCACATAATAGTCTGATAAGATAAGGAAAATGTTGTAGTGTAAATTTAATGTTTAACTTTTATGAATATTTTCATAAAAGGTAATAAAGTGTTTGTTAAATAACTTGGATTTATTAAATGGTTAGGGTTTAATAATGTGCATAATAATTAAATAAATAAAAGTAATATAATATTATAAATGTTATTTCATTAAAGGTAATAAATTGTTTGTTAAATAAATGGATTTTTTAAATGGTTAGGGTTTAATAATTTGCATAATAATTAAATAAATAAAAGTAATATAATATTATAAATGTTATTTCATTAAAGGTAATAAAGTGTTTGTTAAATAACTTGGATTTATTAAAAGGTTAGGGTTTAATAATGTGCATAATAATTAAATAAATAAAAGTAATATAATATTATAAATGTTATCTTTTATAGTTATTTCATTAAAGGTAAATAGGATAAGAAGGTGAATGATAATTATGATGATGAGTGAGTTTATGAAAACGATTCAGTTTTTATCATATTAATAATGACTTTGATGGGGTGATCCCATAAAAGCCCTATACTAACACAACACACTAATATATGTAGACAATGGCAGGAGTGTACAAGTATTAGCAGTTGTGTTAGGAAAAATATGTATGCTAATGTTGGTATATATAACATGAAAAAATATTATGAAAATGAACTAAAAAATTTGGTAAATATTAAAAAACGATACAGTACTTTTTCGTATAAGATGAATATAAATAATGTTAATTTTACTGGTGAGGAGATGAGGGAGATGTCGATTACAAAACTAAAACTAATATGTAAAGTCAAAAAAATTCGTAACTATAGTTCTTTAAATAAGAGTGAATTAATCAAAAAAACGAACAATATCAAAATGAACCAGATGAATTGAAAGTTATATACACAATGAAAGTTGAATAATTAAAAAAACATTGTAAAAGGAAAGGAATAAAAGGTTATTCTAAATTAAGAAAGGCTGAACTTATTGACCGTATTAAAAATATGAAGATGAACAAAACAGATCACAAATTAGAAACATATTTCCATTTAAACAAGATGTTTTTGAAGAATCGAAACCACAACGAATACCAATTAAAGTAGAAACAAAGGAAACAGCAATACAAAAACGATTACAAACTATCACAATTGAAAACATAGGAGGATATAAAGATTTAGTGAAGTTTTTAAATATAAGTGGGAAAGTAGTTATTAACAAAATCAAGGAAGAATTAAAACACCACCCATTAAAAGTCAACCTTGTATTCATTTGTGATTATATTAAAGATAAAGAATTACAAGAACGCAATTTTAAAACTATGAATGAAAGAATATTACAATCAACTGACTTAGACGAATATATAACCCATGCTAAACAAAAACTATGTAGAGAGATGGAGGAATTTTAAGGTAGAGGATCAGGATGGACATTACATCAAATTAAACATTTAAAAATCAGACTAAATAAATATGTACCATTACGAGCTTCTTCCTACATTGACCTTCCTAAACCAATTAAAGATAAGAAAGCAGTAATCAATATTAAAAATCAAGATAATAAATGTTTCTTATATTCAATTGCAAGTTATTTAAAACCTATTGATAGATGTTCTCAATATCAACGACCTTCACACTATACAAAAATTGTGAATGAGTTACAAGATAAATATTGTAATGGTATTGAATTTCCTGTACAATTAAAAGATATAGTAAAGTTTGAAAAGAGAAGTAACATATCCATTAACGTGTATAGTTATGATGATGAATATAATATATACCCACTTCAAATCACAAAAAATAAGCAGGACAAACACGTCAATTTATTATATGTAAAAGATGAGAATAATAGTCATTTTTGTTGGATAAAGGATTTATCGAGATTAATAAGAAGTCAAGTGACAAAACATAAGGAGAAATTATACTTTTGTGATAGATGTTTGGTAAGACATTTTAGAAATGAGAAGCAATTACAACAACATTGTAATATTGTAAGGAGCATGAATCTGTTAGAATAGAACTTCCAAAACCATATGACAATCAAATACAGTTCCAAAATTATAATAGATCATTTAGAGTACCGTTTGCGATATATGCCGATTTTGAATGTATGTTATGTAAGTTAAAAATAGAGCATAATTGTAGTAAAACAGTAAAATATCAAAAGCATAAGCCAATGAGTTTTTGTTACTATGTCAAATATTCAAATGGGAACTATAAAGCCCCTGTTAGTTATATAGGTCCATGGCGTGGGGGACCCGGGTTCGATTCCCGGCGGGAGCTCATGTGGTTCGGATTCCACGTTAATCAGTAGGTCCACGTCTCATATAGCCTCGCTCCTGAACGGGACGTTAAACTCAAAATCAACTCAATCAACTCAACATTATATAGGTCCAGATGCTGCAAAGGTGTTTGTGGAGAATTTAAAACAAGAAGCAATAGAAATAAAGAAAATATATAACAAAAAAGTTGAAATGAATGGCCTAACTAAAGATGAGAACGAGATATATAGTAATTCCAATAGTTGTCATATATGTGAGAGAAACTTGAATGATTTACCACCAGTAATTGAAAAACAAATAAATATGTTAAATAAGAAAATACAATTCGCTAAAGATAATGATAGCATGATTGAAAAGTTAGAAGAATGGAAACATGAATTTGGAAAATGTTTAAAGGATATAAATAAAAATAAAGCAAAAGTAAGAGATCATGATCAATTAACTAGGAAGTTTAGAGGTGCAGCTTACAGTTATTGCAATTTAAATTATAAAAATCCCAACTTTGTTCCTGTATTTCCTCACAACTTAACTGGCTATGATACGCATTTGTTTATTAGGGAGTTAGCTTATGATACACAGAAAATTAAACTGATTGCAAACAATGAAGAAAGGTACATAACATATAAAAAATATGTAAAAGCAGGACCAAAAAGAGATGGGATAAATTTAAGATTTGTTGATTCATTTAGATTTATGCCAAAGAGTTTAGCAGAGTTAACAAAGAATTTAAAGCCAGAACAATTTCGTGAAACATTAAAGTTTTTCCCGGTTGATAAACTTGATCTAGTTAATACTAAAGGTGATTATCCATTTGGATTTGTTGATTCATTTGGAAAATTATATGAGCCTGTTCCATTATCTCCAGATAAATTTACAAACGACTTAACAGGAGAAAAAATGAGTCCTGAACGTCATAAGCTTCATGTACGAGTTTGTAAAGAATTCAATCTAGAGTTATTGGAGGACTTAACTGAACATTATAACAAAACAGATGTCCTTCAATTAACAGATATATTTGAAAACTTTAGAGATGTGTGTTTAAAAGCATATGGCTTAGATCCTGCTTGGTATTTCACTGCTCCTGGTTTATCGTGGGATTCAATGTTAAAGATGACTAAGATTAAACTAGAAATGTTAACTGACTATGACGAAATATTAATGATAGAAAAAGGTATAAGAGGTGGAATTTCACAATGTAGTAAGAGATATGTAAAAGCAAATAATAAGTATATGAAAAATTATAACAAAGATGAACCTTCAAAGTATTTAGCTTATCTAGATGCAAATAATTTATATGGATGGGCTATGAGTCAATACATGCTTTACAAAGACTTTAAATGGGTTCAACCTTACATGAACATAATGAATATTCCAGATGATTCAGAAACTGGCTACATATTAGAAGTTGATTTAGAATATCCAGAATACTTACATGATAAACATACAGATCTACCATTAGCTCCAGAAAATATGTGTCCACCAGGATCGAAACATTCAAAATTATTAACAACGGTTTACAATAAAGAAAGATATGTTATTCACTACAGAAACTTAAAACTATATGTGTCACTTGGGGTGATATTAAAGAAAATTCATAGAGTATTAGAGTTCAAGCAATCAAACTGGTTAAAGGAATATATTGATCTAAATACAAATATGAGAACAAAAGCTAAGAATGATTTCGAGAAAGATTTTTACAAGTTAATGAACAATAGCGTATTTGGTAAAACAATGGAAAACATTAGAAAGAGACCATCTATTACCTTAGAATGTGATCCAGCCAGGGTGGAGAAGTTAATAGCGAAACCGAACTTCGATTATAGAACAATATTTACTGAAGATTTGTGTGCGATACATATGAAAAAAGAAAAATTGACCTTCAACAAACCTATATATGTTGGTATGAGTGTGCTAGATTTGTCAAAACTATTAATGTATGACTTCCATTACAACATTATGAAACCTAAATATGATATTGATATAGGCTTATGTTATATGGATACTGATAGTTTTATATATGAAATTGAGACAGATGACTTCTACAAAGACTTAAAAGAAATGGTTGATTTATTTGATGCAAGTGAATATGGAAAGGATAATCAATATGGAATACCATTAGTAAACAAAAAAGTATTAGGAAAGATGAAGGATGAAAACAATGGTAAAATACTGACAGAATTTATTGGGTTAAGATCAAAGATGTATCCATTTAAAGTTGAAAATAAAGAGAAGAAAAAAGCAAAAGGAATAACAAAATGTGTAGTAGCAAAAGAGTTACAATTTGATGATTATAAGCAAACCCTATTCAATGATATGAAAACATATAAAAATATAAATCTAATTCGAAGTTGTAAGCATGATGTGTATACCATAGCTGTAAATAAGTTAGCATTATATTCAAATGATGATAAAAGATATATACTAGAGGGTGGTGTAAGTACATTAGCTTGGGGGCATTATAAGATATAGTTAAAATGTATTTATGTGTAGTTTAGTTTTAAGTCATATTTAATTAACTTTTATGTATAGTTTAGTTTCAGGTAAAATTTAATTAACTTTTATGTGTGGTGTAATTTACTTTTAGGTTATATTTAATTAACTTTTATGTATAGTTTAGTTTTAGGTAAAATTTAATTAACTTTTATGTGTGGTGTAGTTTAGTTTTAGGTCATATTTAATTAACTTTTATGTATAGTTTAGTTTTAGGTAAAATTTAGTTAACTTTTATGTATAGTTTAGTTTTAGGTAAAATTTAGTTAACTTTTATGTATAGTTTAGTTTTAGGTAAAATTTAGTTAACTTTTATGTATAGTTTAGTTTTAGGTAAAATTTAGTTAACTTTTATGTGTGGCGTAGTTTAGTTTTAGGATATATTTAATTAACTTTTATGTATAGTTCAGTTTTAGGTAAAATTTAGTTAACTTTTATGTATAGTTTAGTTTTAGGTAAAATTTAGTTAACTTTTATGTATAGTTTAGTTTTAGGTAAAATTTAGTTAACTTTTATGTATAGTTTAGTTTTAGGTAAAATTTAGTTAACTTTTATGTGTGGTGTAGTTTAGTTTTAGGATATATTTAATTAACTTTTATGTATAGTTCAGTTTTAGGTAAAATTTAGTTAACTTTTATGGTAATATCATAAAAGTGTTTTTTAATTTTATTTTACTAGATTTAGTGATTTTTATAACTAGATTTAGTGATTTTTTATTTTTAACTAGATTTAGTGACTTTTTGTAACTAGATTTAGTGATTTTTTGTAAGAAGATTTAATGATTTTTTGTAACCAGATTTAATGATTTTTGAAGTCAAAACCGGTTATAACCAGATTTTGTAACTAGATTTAGTGATTTTTTGTTTTTATAACTAGATTTAGTGATTTTTTGTAACCAAATTTAGTGATTTTTTGTAACTAAATTTAGTGATAGAATGCATTAGAAGTTATTATGAGTAAGATAGAAGTTATTTGAGATGTGATAGAAGTTATTTGGGATAGGGAGTGCGCTAGAAATTATTAGGGGTAGATTAGAAGTTATTAGAGATGATAGGGTGTAATATAGCTAAAATGGGCTAATAATAAATTTGTCTGCAGAATCCCCATTCCCTCTCTACTCACATGTGTACATAACGGCTACAGCACGGGTTATATAAATGTGTGCTTCATCCATGCAAATGCACATGTGCACATAACGGCTTAACCACGGGTTACGTACGTGCGCTTTATCCATGCAAATGCACATGCGTACATAACGGCTAAAGCACGGGTTATATAAATGTGTGCTTCATCCATGCAAATGCACATGTGCACATAACGGCTTAAGTACGGGTTCCGTACGTGCGCTGCATCCACGCACATGCACATGTGTACATAACGGCTTAAGCACGGGTTACGTGCGTGCGCTGCATCCACACAAATGCACATGTGTATATAACGGCTACAGCACGGGTTATATAAATGTGTACTTCATCCATGCAAATGCACATGTGCACATAGCGACTTTAAGCACGGGTTCTGTACTTGTGCTTCATCCACTCAAATGCACCTGTGTATGTAACGGCTTAGGCACGGGTTATGTAAATGTGTACTTTATCCATGCAAATGCACATGTGCACATGCACGACTTAATCACTGGTTATGTACGTGTGCATAACCCACGTAAATGCACATGTGCACATACACGGGTTATGTATGCGTGCTTCATCCACGCGAATTCACGTGTACGGCTTACGTACTGGTTATGTATGTGTTCATCATCCACACAAATGCATATGTGCAAATGTACGGCTTATGCATGGATACTGCACATATGTCGTACACGTACGTGTTGTCTGGGATATGACTTATGTTACGTTACTAACTTATGTTACGTTAAGTAGGTCCAACGGCGATATTTTGCAGCTAAATCCGAAAATAGATCAATATGACTAATTCAGATGTAGCTTCTTTTACATGTACATTACAACGATAAAATAAGATAATATGAAGTTTGCCTTTCAATGCCAGTGCGAGAAAAGGCACGTCCAACTCATTTGAAATTGTATATACGTACACTCATGTCTAAAATGATTGTCGCATATCTATAACTGTCTTCTTGTAAGAATATAATTTGATAAAGATTTTTCAGGGTACTTTTAATACTGATACTATGTGTATAATTGGGAAATGTATATTTGTGGTAAATTTCATAGGGAAGGATTATAAATTTGAAAATTAGAATGAATAAAACAAAATCTTGCTAAATGGAGAAGAAAGTTTTTTTTTCGTTTTATTATTACTATTTACTGCTCTTTTGACATGAAATTTGCCAAATACATGTCTTTGCCGATTATACACATACAAACATTATAAGAAATGCCGGGCGATTTCGTTATCAAATTATATTCCTAAAACAACATATTTATAGACATGCGACAATAATTTTGGACATGAGTGTACATACTAACGATAAAATATGAACGCTTTTTCCTTTTCTGCGAAAACCCGCGAAAGGAACGACACATCTAAACATTTTGTAGCTAACTCCGTAAGTGGCAATATCCCCTTGGAATTATTAAGCAGGGATTGTCGAATATGTCATATCAATATGTATCATTAACTTGCAACTTTGTACAACAGCTGAACAGGAATGAATCCAGAGGATAGGCTGATGGAAAATAGCCCAGAAGTTCAGAATTCTCCCGGGAAAACCATGAAACAATTTTATATTATTTAGGTTTCAGTTTTATGTATTTTACACCGAATGAAGCAAAAATGAAAAAAAAATTAAATTTCTGTGTTATTCTATCTACAGTATAGTAGAATCTTAACAGATACGGAGCACATTTATAGCCTCTACTATTATACTAGGGTATCTCCGAGATTTTACTTTATACCCGTTTTTTCTAGAAAAATGAAATTCTATATTATTTTCTAAGGTTGCTAAACACATCAATTTATACAGAAGACACACTCCTTGCAATAGTATTCTTGGGGAATGGGTTGATATCGTCTCGAATTATAAATTTATCTCTGTCTCGTCTCGACACATCGAATCTCAGTCGCATCTCGAGACAGTATTGTTCATCTCAGTATAGGTGCCATCTTTGCTTTGAAGAAAGGTGTTTTACGACTCGTGTTTATTAGAAAGTTTGTCTCCTTTGCTATAATGAAGTGCATTGCATACTTGTATACTTTTCTTCCGTAGGCTGTATGTAATTGCTGAGTGTATGGCTACCAACAGTATATAGCTATGACGATGACAGCGCCGTAACCGGGAAGTTTCACTGGAAGGGCAAGAACAATATTTGGGTCCGCAGAATTTAAAATCTCAATAAAGATTGGTATTACTTCTAGAAGCACCAGCTGGTGTTTTGTGGAAGTAGAGCACGAATTACATTTATTTTATACTTCATTTTTTTTAAGATAATGTTGGTCTAGCAGCAGTATTTTAATCTATTTTCAATTCTTTTAGAAATGGCATAGTGGTTCCAGATAAGATCATTGAAAATATTCTCTACAAAGTGCTGGAGGCAGAACGAGAATGAATTGGAAAAGGTCTTGAGAGAGGGGAGGGAAATCCCTGCCTGTGAGCAGCACATCTGTTCGCAAAGATCAAATTGGAGCCGACAACCTTCAATGTTACCAAAAAATGTTCGTTACTCTTGATCTAAAATTAAGCGTAAAATTGAAACAATCATCCAACTTCTATTGCTTCTCTGTGTACATTTGGAGCATTTTTAGATGTTGAGTACCATATTTCATTAGATATTCATGAAGTGAAATTTACGTTATCTTACGAGGACTGAGAAACCAATGGTAAAAGGTATAAGATCCTCGAAAGGCGGAAATTTTGGCACCAGTAGTTTTGACACGGTAATTTTGGCATTAAGAAACGAAGCAAACGGAAAGTTTGGCACCATTTATAATAGAAGTACAGAAAATGTGAGAAAATACTCTGAAAGTAATAGATATTTAAAGTCACATGTTATTAACTAGAACTGCTCCAGCGCGACGAATCAAACCAGTGACGAATGTACAGTCAGCGACAAAATTTCTTTCTCTTCTGTAAAATGTATTTTGCTTATAACTTTGGAATTGATGGACTGATTTGAGGAGTTTTCTGAAATTTACCGAAAACTATATCTGCCTTAAGTTGCTGCATATTGCACGCAAATCTGTCCGTCCATTCGAAAGATATTCGCGGAAGAAATTTTAACATTAGGGATGGAACCGAGACCGAGACTAGTCTCGGTATCGTCTCGGTCTCGTCTCGAATTATCGAGACGAGGCCGAGACCGAGACGGACTTTTATATGCCGAGACGAGACCGAGATCGAGACGGACTTTTACATACCGAGACGAGACCGAGATCGAGACAGACCTCTATAAATCGAGACGAGACCGAGACGAGACCATGGTCAGTCTCGAAAGTCTCGGTCTCGTCTCGAATATTGATAGTTATTTTGCCTTTACTCAAAATTTGTTTCGTTGCTGTATGAGATAATATGAGAACAATTGACTGATGTACCTGCACAGTGGCGTATTTAGGGGGTAGGTATCGGGCTCAAGCTTCTCCCGAAACAAAATCTCTCTCTCCCTCCCTCCCTCTCTCTCTCTCTCTCTCTCTCTCTATATATATATATATATATATATATATATATATATATATATATAGGGTGGCCCATTTGAATCTTTTCACTGAAATATCTCGAAAACGGTTGAACATAAATGAACTGAACAAAAATAAGAAATAGCATGGGGCAGATCGAACGGCTATGTCATGGTGCCCCCCAGGGCCGTTCTTCAAGGAGGCCCGGGGCCCAACTTTAAAATCTTAAATGGAAACACGGGTCAAGTGACACCTCGTTCTATAGGTCTTTAAAAACTAAAAAGCGATGTGGCAAAAGATTTTTCATATCGGTTACCGTATTCAAAATAGCCCCCAAGATATACCTGCATCAGATGAAGGTCCAGTAGCACTAATATGAAAACGGTTGAACATAAATGAACCAAACAAAAATTCAAATATTAAATCCGCGAGGCAAATCGAATGATGATGTCGCGGAACCCCCCGGGGCCGGCTTTCATGGGGCCCAGGCACAACTTAGAAATTTTAAACGAAAATATGGGTCAAGTGATACCTCGTTCGATAGATCTTCATACACTAAACAGCGTTTTGGCAAAAGATTGTTCATATGGGTCACCGTTTTCAAAATGGCCGCCAAGACATGGTGCCTGCGCCTGTATCAGACAAAACGTCCAGTACCACTAATATGAAAACGGTTGAATATAATAACGGATGAACAGAATAAAACTCCTATAGGAAATCACAGAGGGTATTTATCATTCAAGGACTCGAAAATGTTGCAACGGAGAAGATGCCTAGAGTAAAAGTGCCAGAATGCAAAGGAGGAAATCTAGTTGCTAGAAAATCATCGTTCCAACGTCCTCCGTAAGTGGGTGAAGCGGGACGGGAAGAAACAGTGAAATTGCAAATGAGAACCTTACCTTTTGCAAATTGTATCTACACAACAAAATTATCTGAAATGTGATTTTATAACAGATAGGTGTCTTTAAAAGAAAGATAGGTTCTTGTTAAATATTACTTTCCATTTTGATTACAGGCAATGATTTGTGCAAAAATGAATCAACTGAAATGCGAAACCAATTTGCCGAACAATGCAATTTTAGAACAACGTGTACAAATGTTGGTTTTGCTCAAAAGTCGTCTGCACAATATTGGTTCATTACTTCATTACAGTACCAGTCACTTATACACCAATGTGTTTCAGACAAACCATACCTATTCCAAGTAAAAGTGGGGCTCTCATTTGAGATTTTACCATTCATTTCCGCTTTACTCACTTACGGAGGGAGATCGGAAATATAATTTTCTAAGAATTAGATTTCCTCTTTAGCATTATCTCACTTATACTTTAATAATCTTTTTCTCCGTTGGAATGATAAATACTTTCTGCAATTTCCTACGAGTTTTATCCTGTTCATTTATCTCCAACCGTTTTCATATTAGAGGTACTGGACGTTTTATCTAATACAGGCACCATGTCTTGGCTACCATTTTGAATACGGTAACCGATATGAAAAATCTTTTACCACAACACTTTTTAGTTTTCAAGATCTATCGAACGAGATATCACTTGACTTATGTTTTTTCCATTTACAATTTTGAAGTTCGGCCTGGGCCCCCATGAAAGGCGGTCCTGGGGGTCACCACGACATCATCTGACGTGTTTTATCCCAGACAACACGTACGTGTACGACACATGTGCACTTGCCATGCATAAGCCGTACATTTGCACATGTGCATTTGTGTAGATGATGAACACATACATAACCCGTGCGTAAGCCCTACACGTGAATTTGCATGGATGAAGCACACATACATAACCCGTGTATGTGCACATGTGCATTTACGTGGGTTATGCACACGTACATAACCAGTGATTAAGTCGTGCATGTGCACATGTGAATTTGCATGGATAAAGTACACATTTACATAACCCGTGCCAAAGCCGTTACATACTCATGTGCATTTGCGTGGATGAAGCACAAGTACAGAACCCGTGCTTAAAGCCGCTATGTGCGCATGTGCATTTGCATGGATGAAGTACACATTTATATAACCCGTGCTGTAGCCGTTATATACATATCTGCATTTGTGTGGATGCAGCGCACGCACGTAACCCGTGCTTAAGCCGTTATGTACACATGTGCATTTGCGTGGATGCAGCGCACGTACGGAACCCGTACTTAAGCCGTTATGTGCACATGTGCATTTGCATGGATGAAGCACATATTTATATAACCCGTGCTTCAGCCGTTATGTACGCATGTGCATTTGCATGGATGCAGCGCACGTACGTAACCCGTGCTTAAGCCGTTATGTGCACATGTGCATTTGCATGGATGAAGCACACATTTATATAACCCGTGCTGTAGCCGTTATGTACACATGTGCTTTTGCGTGGATGCAGCGCATGTGCATAACCCATGCTTGAGCAGTGGATGTGCACATGTGCATATGCGTGGTTGAGGCACATTTAAATTACCGGTGCTTAAGCCGTTGTGTGCACATGGGTATTTGCACGGCTACTGCACGTGTGTATGAGACGTCCATAATACCGTGCAAGTGTATACTTTTACTTTCATTCTTTTACTCTCATTTTCATCAACAGAAAGTAACCTCCATTTTTGGTAGGTGTCGTTTTTCCTCCAGGCGGTGTTATAGAGACTTTTCGAGGAATAACAGCTGAATGATTGTAAAAAGTCAATAACGTCCACTGAGCTAGGATACAATATCAACAGGTGGCAGCATTGTACTGATATAACTACTCTCAGACAGTTCATAGGTTTACAAAATTATTTTCGTGACCGATTACAGTAGAATATGTTGCGTTATTTGTTACTTGGCAAACATGTCAAATATACTGCCTAAAGCCTTGCTCGTTGCAAATAATAAACTCCAAAACTAAAATTCTCACTGAAAATTATTAGTTACTTGTTATACACTTTGAAGGTGATGTCTTTGCAGTTATAGAACTGGCCACCTGGAATCTCTAACCAGGTAAAAAAAATAGGGTATCCGTAGCTGGCGGAGAAAAATAACCAAGTCACTTAGGTTTTCATCCCCATTGGTTTATTTTAGTCGCGATCTTCGTACATACGGTTGGATTACTTGCCTCTTTGAGGCTGAGGAAACAACCGTCGAATTATATTTAATACCTCCACGGAGGTTAACGCACCACATTAATATTATATGTTGACGACCTTGCAAATTCTATTGGCTAAACGATTTCTTAAGTTACTCTCCTCTTCGGAGGGTAGCTTATACATTTGACATCTCAGCTTCACTCGTCATCTGAGCTCCTATGATGGCTACGTCCAAGCCAGTCATCTCGAAAAAGAAGACCAAAATCCCAACGAAGATAGTCAGCCGATCTCAATACCGGCCTGAGGACTTCCTTGTTCCGCTGGGGCGGCCCTCCACCTCCGGCGCTACTGCCAAGTCACAATCATCCTCGACTAACCGGTCGACGACAGACGTTCCATCCCTTGCTCCACCGCAGGACGACAATGCCATGGACTTTACCCTGTTTACTACACCCAAGCGACGTCGCTCGTCCTTGGAATCCACACTGAGCCAACAACATTCATCAGACTTCCCTGCTTTACCGATGAGCAACCGATTTGAGCCTCTCTCTACTGTCACAGCTGACGAGTCTCCTGTGATAGAGCCACGGCCCAAAAGCACCAAAGAGATTAAACCACCTCCTATTTACATTTACGGCATCAAAAACACTTACAACTTTACCAAAAGCCTTTCCAAGACCCTCAGAGAATCGCCTCAGGTTCGGCATAACAAAGAACGTATCGTGATTCAGGTATCTTCTAGGGACGACTTCACAACTATAAAAAACTACTGCGAACAGACGAAAACTGAATACGCTACTGGCATCGCCAAAAGTGACCGACCCCTAAAGGTTGTCGTTCGCAAATTGCCCATTGATACAGACGTCGTTGACCTTCAGTCTGAACTGTTCACCTTAGGCTTTAAGCCACTCACGATTCATCAAATGTCTCGCCGGGGCCCCACTGGTGGAGATAGGGTTCCCATGCCCCTTTTTCTCATCTCCCTCGAGAAAACTCCAAATATACAAGAGATATACAACATATCAGCATTGCTTCATTATAAAGTTACACTTGAGCCGTATCGACCGCCGAGTGTTCTGCAGTGTTACCGGTGCCAACGCCTTGGTCATTCACAGGACACTTGCAAAGCTCAACCTAAGTGTGTCAAGTGTGGGCAAAGTCATTTTACAAAAGCCTGTGCCAAACCAGATGCATCCACGCCAGCAACCTGTGCAAACTGCGGAGGGGACCATCCAGCCAATTATCGCGGTTGTCCCGTCTTTCGCTCCTACTCAGATGCTCTCAAGAAATCAACTCCTTCTAGCCGCAGCTCCGGTCCTACTGTATCAACTTCACTGGACGATAAGGCACCTCGCAGCGACCGTCCTCCACCACCAAATCAGGATGCTCCCTCTACGTCGAGCACACCAGATAGTGCGTCTACACCATCCGTTAATGACTTTAATCTCCACTCACTCCTCACTTACATCAAAACCTTCAACTTTGGCCGCATTATCTCTCATCTCAAGAAGGGATTTACTAGACTTCGGGAAGCCACGGATCCTGCGTCTAAGGCTGCTGTCGTCATAGAGACATTCGCTGACATGATTGCTGATGGCTGCTTCTAACCAACCACTCATTCATCACACCATAACTGTTGTCACCTGGAATGCAGATGGTCTTGCCGACCAGAAGCGTCTCCTAATCCGTTTTCTAGCAGAACATCAGGTAGATATCATACTCATACAGGAAACTCACTTCACTGCCCAGGTTACACACTGGAGACTGCCAAACTACCAATTATTTCGTCTCGATCGAGTTCAAGGACGGAAAGGAGGATTACTGATTGCCCTGAAACGAAGTTTCAAGGCTAGACAACTCCTTTTACCCCCGTTACACACACTAGAAGCTCTTGCTATAGAAGTCTTCCTCCCCGGGATTCCTTTCATATTGGTCACGGGCTACCGTTCTCCAGCACATGACTTAGATCCCAATGATTTCGACGCCATCTCGACTTTGGGCCCCAAAATCATATTGGCAGGGGACTTCAATGCAAAACATGGGGAATGGCACTCCAGACGTTCCAACGAAAACGGACGAATATTACACCGGTATCTGCACACATCTCCATTCATTGCCTATGGGCCACCTGATCCAACTCACCATCCTAAAGCAGGTGGAGAACCGGATGTGTTGGACATAGTTCTAAGCAAAGATACCATCTTAGCTACACGTCCTTACGTGATCTCAGCACTGGACTCAGATCATGATCCGGTCCTTTTCAAAATTTCGCATCGCCATATATCCCGTCCTGCACCCGCTCATATCTCCCGAACTACGAACTGGGATGTCTATAAGCAGGAATTAAACTCTTTGCTCGACATAGCCGCTCGTCCAAATTCTCCTGCGGAAATTGATCAGGCGGTCGCCCATCTCACACTTGCTCTACGTACGGCTGACTCCCTCAGCACATCAATAATTCCTGCCTCGCAGTCCGAAGCAAAATGTGACTCTCCAGTACTTCGTCTTTATATCCATCTCAAACGCTGGGCTCGAAGTACTTGGCAGCGCACCAGACATCCACTCTACAAAACACTATGGAACACCTTAAGCCGCAAAATCAAGACCATCACTAGACGACAAACCGAGCAGTACTGGGAGACACTTTTTCGTGGGGTCACACTTAATGACACTAAAATCTGGCAGTATTCCCGCCTTTTCCAGCGCCGAGAGACTTCTCGTCAAACTCAAATACTGCAAGGTCCGCATGGGGTCATACATGACGACCAAGAGCAAGCAGACCTATTTGCTGCATCTCTAGAGCGCCAGTTTACACCTAATGCGACTCCTGTCGCTCCTCACATTCGGCAGGACGTTCGGGCCACCATGCGCATGCTCCATTTTCAACCAATACTTCCCCTGCCTGAGGTCGTAACACCAAGAGAAGTTGAGCGTCAAATTTGTCACTTGCCCAACAAAAAAGCGCCTGGAGTTGATCAGATCCGCCCAGAACTACTGAAACATGGGACACGGAAGCTACTCCTCTATCTTGCTGCTTTATTTACAGGCATCCTTCAGATTTGCTATTTTCCCCGTGCTTGGAAAGAAGCGAAAGTCATTCTTCTCCCTAAACCAGGTAAAAATCCGACTCTCCCAGAAAACTATAGACCAATTAGCCTATTATCTCATGTGAGCAAACTCTTCGAACGAGTACTTCTCGCCCGACTTCACGAGCACGTCACCACTCTGGATATACTCCCCCACCATCAATTTGGTTTTCGTGCTAACCACAGCACAACAAGCCAATTAGTGAGGGTAGTCGACCACCTGACTACCTCTTTTAATCGACGACAATACGTTGTGGGTGTATACCTTGATATTTCGAAGGCGTTTGATAAAGTGTGGTTACCAGGCCTCATTTATAAACTTCGCTTACAAGGCTTTTCTTTACCTTATCTCAAACTCCTCACTTCATACCTCTTTCATCGCTTTTTCCATGTCTCTGTGGGACGGACCAAGTCTGCTCCCAAACCAATTCAAGCTGGTGTGCCTCAAGGCGCGGTTCTTTCGCCTCTGCTTTACACCTTATACACCGCAGACTTACCCATTGTGCCACACTGTTTTCCTGCAACATACGCCGATGACACTGCTTTCTTTACGAACAGCAGCAATCTTCGTCTTTGCTACCACTACATGCAGCGCCAACTCAATGTCTTTCAACGTTGGGCTACCATCTGGCGCCTAAAAATCAACGCGGATAAGAGCGTTGCAGTCTGCTATAGCAAAAGACGCAGCAGAGCCATCCATCGTTTATACTATGACAACATTGAAGTTCCGCACCGTCTGCATGCTAAATACTTGGGAGTTATATTAGATAGAGGCCTTACTTTTGGTCTTCATATCAGGGACATTAAACACCGAGCCCTTCGAAAATTGTCTACCCTCTATACTATTCTGCGTTGCAGTGCCTTAAGTCATGAAACAAGACTCCACGTCTTTAAAATGGTAATTTTGTCCACAATCACCTACGCATGTCCAGCATGGCAACATGCGGCACTCAGTCACTTGCGCACGGTCGAGAGTGTGCAAACCAGGGCAGCTCGTATCATAACAGGCCATGACCGATATACGCGCAATCGTCAACTTTTAGAAGACTTAAACATATATCCTATCCGGGACGTGTTACATCAACACCATACTCGTTTTCGGGCCAACCTCCCCCACCACGTCAACCCCGCTATAGCAGCCATTGGCACAGCGCATACACACCGACGAACTTACAGGACGCCACGGTTGTAGCATAACTCTTTACCCACACTCTTCCCCTCACTGCGACAGTTGCAGCTGAAGGTCACATGACGTCGTCGTATCTCATATTCTAACTCACCCCCCACAGGTCTAATCATTTTCTTTTCTATAGCTGTCATCGAGTCAGGGACTTTTGTCCGATACTCGACACAAAACCACACTTTCAAGCTAAGCTAAGCTAAGCTGCAGTTATAGATTGTGTTACTGCGTAAAACACTAAATATATAAACTTCTTTTTCCCGTTGCATCTCGAATTTGCTTTTACATCACCTCTGTACTACGAGGAAATCACCTGTGCACTACATGTAAGTCATCTGGGTACTGTTTCAAATCACCTCTATCGTACATGTTAATCATCTGGGTACTGCGTGTAAATCACCTGTGTGTTACGTGTAAATCATCTGGGTACTGCGTGTAAATCACCTGTGTGCTAGGTGTAAATCACCTCTGTCCTACCTGTAAATCACCTGGTTACTGCGTGTAAATCACCTGTGTGCTACATGTAAATTACCTATGTGCTACGTGTAAATCACCGCTGTCCTACATGTAAATCACCTGCGAAGTACATGTAAATCGAATACGCGCTACTTGTAAATCACCTGCGCAGTAGATGTAAATCACTTGTGCAGGACGTGTACGTTGCACATGTTCTGTGCACGTGAAGATGTTGAATAGGACCTGGCATGTATATGTGCATCACATGTACAGGCGTGCATTTATACAGATGATGCACATGTTGCATCCGTGCAATTGTACATGTACTATACGGATACTGTACGTGCATTGTGCTGTCTGGGATGTCATTTTCCTGTTTCACTTTTTGCTCTGTTCATTGTCACAACTCTGTTTTGGTGTTTGAAGGTCTATCGAACGTGGTATTATTTACCCCATGTTTCCATTTAAAATGTTAAAGTTGGGCCCTGGACCCCATGAAGGGCGGCCCTTGGGGACACCGCGACAACACCATTCGATGTGCCCCCATGGCTTTCCTATTTGAACTTTTGTTTGGTTCATTTATAGTCAACCGTTTTCATATTAGTGCTACTGGACAATTAACTGATACAGGTAACCTAATTATCTTGGCTGCCATTTTGAAAACAGTGACCGATTTACAAGAATTGTTATTTCAAACCGCTTCAGAGGTACCAAACACATGGATAGTGATTGTTTTATTGCTTAAAATAACGCATTTGTGTTAAGTTTTTATAATGATTATTGTTTTAGTTTGCTTCTATAACATTACAACAATAGTTTTTGGTTGTTTTAATTAAAACAAGTTGCAGTTCCATTATTTTAAACAGTGTTGCCACTTAAATAAATTGCTAAATATTATTCTAAATATAGTGCAAACAACGTAACTAAGCTGCAAAATATTTTAATAACACGTAATTTGCTTTATGGTTCAAGAATGGTTTCAAAAGACGACGTTTTTCATAGTCTTCGGGCTATTTATAATGTTAATGTCAAAGTTTTCGTTCCAGCAATACATGTAAATGCAAATTGTAACTGAAATTAAATGTGACTGATAACTTTTCAGTAACAGTAGTTGTTCTCCTAAGTCTTAGGCCTGATGTACACAAAACCATGCTTAATTAAAAGTTCTAAATACACCCTAGTTACATTTCCCTTGTTTTAGTTTGACAACCGACCACCTTAAACTCGATCCATACCATTAGCTATATGCAATTATTCGACTTACAGTTAGTAATACACATTTTGTTGATTTTTGGTTTAGTTTGTTTTAGTTTAACGTCCCGTGATTATGCTAGGGCGTCTAAAGGAGACGTGGAGCTAATGATGATAATGGAAACCAAACCATTTCGGTCGTTCAACTGTACCCCACCGGAAATCGAATTCGGGACTACGCGAACAGAAGTCAACTGTGCTAACCGCTAGACCAAATGGAGGTCCTCACATTGTGTTGATTTAAATCATTGAGTCAGTGTTGCCAAATTCGGAGATCAAAAAGTAGCGTGTCTGTGCTCCAAAAGTAGCGGATTTGAACTATTTGTAGGCCAAATATATACAGTAGAAATGAATTATTTGGCAACTAATGACTGGTACTAATTGAATAATTTTTAACATGGGCTGGAAAATGTGCTGGACATATTGCAAGAAATTATGATCGATGAACAAAAACAATTCTACACAGGATACCACGAGATAAAAACAGCCTAGGAAACGTCCTTATACAAGAAGGTTTGACGTGATCAAGAACAACTGGGGAGTAACCTGAATAAGAATTGCTCAAGATAGATAGTTGTGGAGAATACTTGGAAAGACCTTCATCCAGCAGTGGATTGACAATGGTTGATTATGAGTATGGCTATGATTTTATTATATCTGGACCTCAGAGGTAAACTAAACCAAGTCATAATTTCATAATTTTACAAGAGAATCAAAAAACCAGTTCCTTAAGTAAGACCTATAGTACTATTTTCAAACTATACTTGGTAGTTACAAAGTAATAGGATGCTTTTAGACTTACATTGTTACGCCACTAGAAAGAACATAGTCTATTAAAAAAAAGTATTCTTAACTCAATTTCGACCAAAAAATGACTTAGCATGGTCTACCTCTAAAGTTCATGTATATATATAACTTTTACTAGGTAAGGTAGGGTAAAAACAGACCCAAAATTTAACGAAATTCGTACAGTGAAAAACAAATTTGATCCTTCATATTGCAGCAAAACTACGAAAATTAATACTAAAGAAAACTAGAAAGTTAAGAATCACTTGTTTTTCCGGGACAGAGAAAATAGATACATATAGCTCGAATTACCTATATACTTACATAATATGTATGTCCATGTTTCGCAAATTTCAGCGTAATGAACGCATAATTAGTTTTTTCGAATAAAGATCACATGCACCGTTGAGAAAAATGAAATGAAATCTTTGAGTTTTACGTCCCACGCTTATGCCGGTTAGGATAAAGGAGACGGTAATGATGAGTAAAGATTGAAATGGTGCAATGAAGAAAGTGGGAGGGAACGGGAGAACCCCGAGGAAACCCACGCACACGGTGTTTGTCCACCACAAAGTTCACTTGACGGGGATTGGGATCGAACCCGGGAGCCCAAGCACAGAGGTGAACGCTCTACCACTGAGCCACCCGGCCCCATGCATCGCTGAGAACTCAGGAATAAGCTCAGGAGAACTCAGGAATATGTTACGGCACTGGATATATGCTTCTATAATACATTACGACCTTATAAACTTGTGTAAGAAACAGAATATACTTAAAGTGAGACGCGAACAATACGAAACATAAGACTTTGAATCTAACTTGTTTGGTGATCCAACCAAGACCACAGATAGCAAAGATAAGTGCCGTAGCTCCCACTATGAGGTTAAGGAAATGCCCGTTTTAAAGTGTCAATTAAACACTGAGATGTAAAACGGTAATAAAGCAATTGATCAATTTGAAACAAAATATATTGTAGTAATAATTTACTCTATTTGTTAATATAATGAACGTCATATCCAGTTTTTAAAATGACGATCAAAGCAGAGTGTTTTGGATAATAACTGAGAAATTGTAAAATTTCAATTTCGGTACGATTAAATACATTTGTGCTGCTATGTGTTGCGTTATCCGTTATGAGGTATCGAACAATCTGATTCAAAGGAAGTAAATAAACTATTGTATAGCACTGGAGTTAATTTAATAGAGTTTAATTGTATAGGCAGTACTGAAGCTATTTGAGACAAAGTATATTGCTGAAAGTCAAATATGGGTTACTATTAGTGTTTTATCTCAGGTATGTTATACCCACTGATGATTGAACCCGGGACACACGCATGGAAAATATTAGCTACGAAGAAGTACATCATACCACAATTCTGTCAAAAATGAAGGCAAAAAGTAAGAACCGGAAACGACAGACTGTACGATAATAATACTCTCACAATTTTAATTTCATACTATTTATTTCGAGACTTTCGAGACGAGACCGAGACTTGGCCTTCGAGACCGAGACCGAGACGGCGATTTTTGACTCGAGACGAGATCGAGACCGAGACCGCCACTTATCAACCGAGACGAGACCGAGACTGTACAAAGTCTCGTCTCGTCTCGTCTCGATACCATCCCTATTTAACATAGGTAAAGAACTTTTGTTACTGACAGTACAGACACCAGTAAAGATACTATTGGCAGTTTCATTATATATTCAAAGCAAGTTAAAATTCCCCTCTAACGGGTTTGTATTTTACTTTCAAGTGCAAACAGTAAAAGCTAATTGGAACCATGGAAATTGAAGTACAGAGAAAGAAAATTAGAAAATACTCTGGATATAATAGATGTTAATGAGCATTTGCAGAAAAGACTTCAAAATTTGTGCTTGGCCTACAATGCTGGAACAAAGAGCATGCAAGAATTTTTGCATGCTGTTTCATTTAATGTTGTGCACAACAAAAGTTAAAGATAAAGAAAAGGTGCAATGTTTTACAATTGGGATTATTGTGAACAGTGGCGTATTTACGATTTTGTTTCGGGAGGGGCTTTGCTAACTTTCGGGGGGGGCTTTGCCTGAAAATGTGAAAATTCTGCAAGATATTTCATATACTTGACTATAGTAAGTAAGATTTCGGGGGTGGGCTTAAGCCCGGAAGCCCCCCCTAAATACGCCACTGATTGTGAACCATATATTATTGCAAATCATGTGTTATTGAAATTCATTTACTGATTTGTTAATTTTTCTTAAGTAAGTCTGTATTTAAGTTTTCTTAGTTAAGAGTTCAATAATTTCCATTTTGACTTGCTTTGAATACCTAATGAAGCTACCAATATTACCTTTTACTGGTGTTTGTACATTCGTTCCTGGTTTCATTATTCGTGCTGATACAGTTCTAGTCATTAACATGTGAACGTAAATATCTATTATATCTAGAGTACGGTATTTTCTATTTTTTTCTCTGTACTTCAATTTCCATGGTTCGAATCAGCTGTTACTGTTTGCACTTGAAAGTAAAATACAAACCCAGTGTAGTGAATATAGTGCAGTCTTCAGCAACTCAAAGAAGATACAGTTTTCCATAAATTACAGAAAACTTCTCAAATCAGTCCATCAATTCCAAAATTATAGGCACATAAATTTTACAGAAGAGAAAGAAATTTTGTCGCTGACTGTACATTCGCCACTGGTTTGATTTGTCGCGCTGGAGCAGTTCTAGTTAATAACATGTGACTTTAAATATCTATTACATTCAGAGTATTTTCTCACATTTTCTGTACTTCTATTATAAATGGTGCCAAAATTTCCGTTTGCTTCGTTTCTTGGTGCCAAAATTACCGGTGCCAAAATTACCGTGTCAAAACTACTGGTGCCAAAATTACCGCGCCCCAAGATCCTCGATATTTATTAGCCGAAGCGCATTCCGTGATGCACCTTCACGATTTTGTTCAATGACAGGGGGTTGCGGTGGCTCAGTGATTGAGCATTTGCCCCTGGTTCGTGTGATCTTCAGTTCAATCCAAGCTCGCGCCAAGTGTGCTTTTGTGGTGAACAAACCTTGCGTGCGTGAATTCTCCCGTTTCTTTTCACTTTCTTGACGTTGAACGATCCGCAGTGATAATTTCTCCTTGACACAGAAAGACATGATCTATCACCTCCACCATAAAACATTATCATATCAGCACCTTCTGTAGGTGGGTGGTGGTATTGGAAAATATGTTCCTGAAGTGATCACGATCCAACTACTGTCCTGACCGTTTTCGATTGTTGTCTAAAGTCCTGATTGTTTACAATTGCAGATCTATTTTTCACAATCTAATGCAGGAAAACTTCTCGGTTATTCCATACACTCAAAGAATGGCATACGTTTTAACGGTAACTCATGTAGCCATTAATCCAACTTTTTCTACTTGCTGATTGTGTGGAACCTCAAACAATAGTGTCATGATCTGTATCAAATTCGTTTACAATTTTAGGAATACTTTTCCGAAGATCTGCTTTCACAGTCATCCTACTAACAAGGGACATCACCCAGTTGTCCGGTTCCGATTTCAATGAAATTTTCGTTGCTGATAGAGGACATGTATTCATTACTTGTGATGACAGAAATTTTTGCCATCGTGCACGTTTTCTATTTTTTAATAATTTTTAAAGTTGTGATGTGGTTAATAGAGATTACTGCAGAAGTCCCTTACTACCCTTTGTAAACGGAGTATTAATGAAAGAACAACCATAGGGCCTAGGGGGAAGTCGTATGGTACGTATGACATTGATGGCAGCCATCTTGAAATCCGCCATTTTGAATTAAGGTCAAGTTTTTTAAATGGGAATAGGGTAATATGATACATAATTTCGGGCTAGAATTTAATCAGGAAGACAATGGTGAAGTTAGTTTTAAGATGCGCTCATTTGGTGAAAAGTTATAGGCATATTAATTGTTTATACTTACTAAGTGCCTAAGTCCCTTACCTCCGCTTCTAACCCGCGTATTAATGATAATAAGTGGATAAAGGTTTCTGTAATACATATTATGCCTAGAGGGAAGTGATACGATAAGGGTATCATTGACGGCAGCCATCTTGAAATCCGCCATTTTGAATTAAAGTGAATTTTTGAAAACTGAAAACCATAGCATGTGGCACCAAATTTTAATAGTAAATTTTTCCCAAAAGCCAATCGTATGCTTATTTTTGTTCTATAGTTAACCAGTATGAATTTATGACTCTTCTAATGTGCACGAAACGTCCATTATTCGATCTTTCAAATTGGCAACACTCCTAATTTTCATCGCATGTTTTAAGATTCCAACTGGCACTTTGCAATTGTTTCCATGGCTCATGTTTTCTAAATTTATTACATTTTTTTAAGAGTGGCGATTTGTCAGTTCATGAATAGTGTTGGGATAAGCATCCAGCAATCTTTCTGAATTTTGAAGACTTGCCATGTAATTATTAATTTCCTAGGCAGTGTAATTATTTATTTTAATCCAGAGTATATGAGGAACTTATGGGCCTATGTGATGTAAAGAAATACAAATGAAATTATAAGAAATTGGTGTAACACGAACTCAGAATTATCATGAAATGTAGCCTACATTTTGCTCAAATGACGAACAGTATTTTTTTTTTAAATAAATACAACTTTACAACTTTAAAGGAACAGCAGCAATGATAGAAAATATCAAAGAGACGTAATATGACTGTTTCCAACACGCTGTTTGTACCATGAACAAAATATGAAAACAGGTAACTTGTTTATAAAAAGATGTAACTTAATTGAGTTCCCGATCAATACTGATTATAAATCTTACAAACATGAACCATCGACAACAATCACTAGAAAACGAATGACTTTTTTGTCTGACTAGCTAAAATATTGCCATAGAAAATAAAGAAAGAAATAAATAAATATACAATAAACAAATAAATATAAAACAAAACAAAAGACCATTGATTTACACAACAATCATATTTCGTTTCCTTTTTTGAAGTGAATTTTCAACTTATTTCTCGTCTCATCTAATATCCATTACAAGCTGCGTCTCCGGTATTACCTGAATGCAAAGTTGGAGTTCTTTCGTTCTGCGATGGTTCATGTCAGTAAACGAGTTTTTGAATTGCGAGTATAGGAAATAAATAATTATATTGCCTATGAAACTAATAATTACATGGCAAGTCTTCAAAATTCAGAAAGATTGCTGGATGCTTATCCCAACACTATTCATGAACTGACAAGTCGCCACTCTTAAAAATGTAATAAATTTAGAAAAAAATGAGCCATGAAAACGATTGCAAAGTGCCAGTTGGAATCTTAAAATATACGGTGAAAATTAGGAGTGTTGCCAATTTGAAAGATCGAATAATTGATGTTTCGTGTACATTAGAAGAGTCATAAATTCATACTGGTTAACTATAGAACAAAAATAAGCATACGATTGGCTTTTGGGAAAAATTTACTATTAAAATTTGGTGCCACATGCTATGGTTTTCAGTTTTCAAAAATTCACTTTAATTCAAAATGGCGGATTTCAAGATGGCTGCCGTCAATGATACCCTTATCGTATCACTTCCCTCTAGGCATAATATGTATTACAGAAACCTTTATCCACTTATTATCATTAATACGCGGGTTAGAAGCGGAGGTAAGGGACTTAGGCACTTAGTAAGTATAAACAATTAATATGCCTGTAACTTTTCACCAAATGAACGCATCTTAAAACTAACTTCACCATTGTCTTCCTGATTAAATTCTAGCTCGAAATTGTGTGTCATATTACCCTATTCCCATTTAAAAAACTTGACCTTAATGCAAAATGGCGGATTTCAAGATGGCTGCCGTCAATGTCATACATACCATACGACTTCCCCCTAGACCCTATACGTATCTACATGGTTGTTCTTTCATTAATACTCCGTTTACAAAGGGTAGTAAGGGACTTCTGCAGTAATCTCTATTAATCACATCACAACCTTTAAAAATTATTAAAAAATAGAAAACGTGCACGATGGCAAAAATTTCTGTCATCACAAGTAATGAATACATGTCCTCTATCAGCAATAAAAATTTCATTGAAATCGGAGCCGGACAATTGGGTGATGTCCCTTGTAAGGAGCTCATCAGAACATGTTGTTAGTCGGTGGACGCGGGGTTTAGTTTTCAATGTTTTCACTGGCACGAAAGTTTACAAACTAATACCATATAGTGTGTTCATTCACCACTTCTGGAGCAAATGCACTTTGTATTTCGCGGCTAGATGTGAAGAATATTTTAACTTGAACTCTTGAACAAAGTACAAATCGCATTTATGCGTTCTCCATGATGTATTTTCACACGATCCTGTTCAAAGGACCGCGTGGCTCAGTGATACAGCATTCACTTTTGGGCGTGGGCGAAGGTAACATAAAGATATACGAGAATGACAACGCATTGTGGGAGTATTTGGGAACTGTGTCGGACATCTTAGCTCTTGTAGACTGGGCTCCTTTGTTGCTAATCGCCTATTTCAGCGTTCTTTATAACTCGCACACAGTGACACACTAACGGGGTCCAACAGGTCTGGACCCCTTCAAAACATCCTAACTCTATATATATTTGTACACTTTCTCAATAAAATTATATTTGTTCAACATGGAAATGATTGATATCGCACAAAAATTTGATTTTACACTTCATCTGTACTCTTTCTCTTATAAGAGGCCGCGGTGGTTCAGTGGTAGAGCGTTCACCTCCGGTGCTTGGGGTCCCTGGTTCGATCCCAGTTCGCGCCGTGTGGACTTTGTGGTGGACGAACACCGTGCTCGTGGGTTTTCTCGGGGTTCTCCCGTTTCTTCCCACTTTCTTCATTTCACTCATTTCTCATTATCACCGTCTCCTTTAGCCTAACCGGCATAACCGTGGGACGTTAAACTTAAAGATTTCATTTCATTTATTTTTTTCCGTTTGACTTAGTCAAGCTTAGACAGTACTGAATGAGCAGAGTGGTAAATAATTTGTGCTCTACTGGTAAATCATTAGTAAAACTAGTTTACGTATGACCTCGAGTTTGATTTATTTCATTTTTTAAAAGAAAATACAGGTTAGGGCTACTCAACAAAGTAAAAAAAAAAAAAAAAAGTTCATAAAACAAAGTAGGTTTCTGTAGTGCAATATTTTTATTTTCACAATTAATATTGAAACCCCAAAAGGTAGTAGATTTCTACCACTTCCGATCTTAGTAGAGAGATTAGAATACAGACGAAATGTATATTTTGGGACGCTTAACTGATTGCAGAAAACAGCTTCTTGTTATCTATTATAGATTTATTCTATAACTCTCAACGTTAAAACAGGAAGTTTCTGATTTTCGACCACTTCCGGTTTGAATAGAGGCCTACGACAGAAGATGGCAGCTATTTTTAGAACGCTGAATAGAATCAAGGGGGCGCTCACACACAAGCATTTCATATATATATATATATATATATATATATATATATATATATATATATATATATATATATATATATATATATATATATGTATATATATATATATATATATATATATATATATATACAGGCATGGGCGCCGATCCTGGGGGACCAAAGTGACCCGGGACCCCCCCAAAGCACATGTGGGCCTCCTTATTGTATTTAAGAAGATATAATATTTGGAATAATTTGAATGCAATTTATTTTAAAATCCTCATATATGCCTTCTCCATCTAAATGAGGCCACCCATTTTACAGAGAAATCGGCGCCCGTGTATACAGGCGCGGATCCGAGGGAAGGCTATAGGAGCTATCATAGGCGCCGACTTGAAGAAAATATTGGGGGGTCCAAGAAATGAATAAATATATCATCATCGTATTCAACCGTTTTCAATCAACTGTTTGGCCCCCTCCTCCCCAAATCTCGACCCGCTACTGCGCTGCAAAATTCACACTCTCATTGATCTTCACTTGTCAGGTTGCCAGGGTGTTGGTTCAAGCTTCAGTGCTCTATTCAACACCAGTCTGAAAAACGCCTTTTCTATCGAATAAGAAAGCTGTAGGGATGGCCACGAGTGACTTCAAATGAGTTTTCTTTTAAACTCGACTCGAAACAGACATATTTAAGCTCGACTTGAGAATTCGGCTCGAGAAATTTCCTCCAACTCGACTCGAATTCAGGTCGAGTTTCGAGTCGAGTCGATCCAGAACGAGCCAAATGGAGCTAAATTTTATGTAGATTCAAGTATTCTCTTCAACTATCCTACATTGACAGTGTAATTATTATCATTGATACTACTGTTACTACAACTTTATTATTATTATTATTATTATTATTATTATTATTATTATTATTATTATTATTATTATTATTATTATTATTATTATTATTATTATTATAACAACACCGTGTATAAACATGAAAGATAGATGGTTTCTATCTGAATACTAAAAACTAATTGACTGCCGCCCTCGGTAGTCGTGAAGTCTAGGAGGCATGGCCATCGTTCACGAGATTCTGGATTTGAGTTCCGGAGAAGCAAGTATTTGGCTAAGGCCAAATATTGTTAAAAGTTATAGGGCGCTGCCAAACATGTTCAAAACTGTTCGGCTCGGGCTTAGGATTGTCGGCCTGGGTGAGCCGATCTAAGCCGATGGCTCACCCAAACCGAGACGAACATAGCGATGTATTGTGGATCGAAGGATAATAGGAGATTCTTACCTCTCAAGTATAAACAAGTAACATTCCTGCCCTTGAAGAGGAAGGAAGCTTTTACATGGAACACTGCTTTGACTGTCGCGTGAGACATTGGTGTTAATCGACAGGTATACACGGAGCAACGTGTTATTCATTGACTATTGCTATGTTGTCACGTGCCACTGCTGCAGGCAGCGATACAGTCTGAGAATTCCACACAGGCAACTCACTTGTTTTCGATGCATTGTCTTGCAACCTTTTTGTTTTCCTTTTTTTGAAAACTGGGTCACTCACTATAGCCACTGAAGGGGGAGAAGGAACTACCACAGTGGAGGGGGAAGGGGAAGGAGAGCGTACAGACTCTTCTTGTTTTCGTGGGCACTGAAACGAAGAATCAGTATGCACAGCGTGTTGTGGTTCTCGTAGTTGTATAGGGTGCTCACAGGTGACACCACTATCTTGTTTCCGTTCCTCTGGTTCTGTTGTGGCAAGTGGTTCAGAATGACTTGAAAGAGGGGGGAAGTCCTTATCAGCATGGAGATTAACATTCTTGGCAACTGAAGTGTTTTCCAATTCCATATTTTGTGTATTGGGCTCATTAGTCATGGCTTTTGCACTAAAAGATGGATAAAAGTTCGGAGTGGGGGCATTTTTCCAGTAGAAAGTTCTTTCATCTTAAATCCAGTAACAGGAACTGAAGGCATCTGAGCTTTTGTTTTGCGAGGGCAAGAACTTGCGACGTGGTTAAGATCCAGACAAATGAAGCACGTGGGTGGTTGACCTTGATACATCACAGTAGCACGACAACCCCTTACCACAATTTTTGAGGGAATATGTTTTCCTAAACACATTTGCACAATACGATTGCCATTGTAAATGGGAAAAGGGAGGGTATTCGACCACATTTCTTCATTTATGGACATGATCTTTCCAAAGGAGCAAAGCACAGCACTAAGTTCATCGTTACTAATTTCCATCGGGAGTTCCAAAATGCGTACACGAGTGTACTGTATACTAGCATTTGAAAGTTTGACCTGACTGACTGTTCCATTTTCATGTCGAAAATCCAGTGATTCCGGGTGTCGTCGTAAAAATGTGTCAACATTCTCTTGCGATTTAAATTTTAAATATAAGCTATAATCATCATTGTGAAGTTGAATAGCTTCAAGATCGTATATTGATAACTGTAACTCGTCAATTAACCAAATCTGGATGAGCGCAACCGAAGGCCGGAAATTTCGTGTCGTCTTGTCAAATGCAAGCCGCACAGTATTTTTCCGAAGGTTATTCATGGCAAAAAAAAAAAAAAAAAAATACAAAAAAACGGGGTACTATATCCAATAAACTGCTTGTCACTGGTGTGAACTGTTGGTTTTCACTGGTACAATGTATTTTCTACTACTGAGAACACACGACTGGGTACAGCAAACTAAACACTCAAACAATTTCAAACCAACGTAAGAAGCTCGTTGAGATCGGAGGCACACCACAGCGATGTTCACTACACCGCTGCCCACGGCAAACTTACTAGTTCGTACGTCTTCACTGAGCTTCTTTAGACTTTTGTGTAAAGTAGCTTCCTGCTCCACACGTTTTTTCTTTTTTTTATTTATGTCGATACCACTATAAGTTTGTGGTGAGTATTTGGGCGTTACAGGTCTTGCAATGCGTAAGGTCTTTTTCGTATATTTTACGTCCTAATAACTTATATGCAACAGGTTGAATCTATGAAATGATTGGTGTTGGAGTGATCGTAAATATTTTCATACTTAGGAGCCTGGATATGCAAACCCGCTTAACGTGGGGACTTACTATTGTGAAATTTGGTACAATAAGTGTAATATAAAAAGATGTGCAAAATGAAGAAAATCAATATTCCGTTGCAGGAAACTGATTTTCTGTTGCTGAATTCATTGTATGTGTACAGTATGCATCAACCTTTATTCATTGTTGTGAAAATGTGACAAGGTAGATGGAGTGTTGGCATATAAAAGGCTATTTAATGCAAGTCCGTAAAATGAGTGTTATTTGACACTGTTGTCGCAAAATTACTCCAAAAGGTGGTTTTTAGGTTAATTAATGATAAACAATGAGAATTTGCAGATAATTGATAATCTGAATTTGTATGTAAAAATTTGCATCATTATTTTGAGGAGCTTGAATTTGGGTTATAAAAGGTCCACCCCAGACACCCACAAATAGGGGTACGAGGGGTAGTATTTTTGCATTTTATTATATTCTCAGTTGTTTCGAAGATACACGGGGTAGCAACGGACTTTATGGACACGAAATGTGAACCCCCGTCATTTTGGATGAGGTCAACATAGGGACTTGAAACTTTCGGCGAAATATCTCTCTTGTCGAGTCCTTTCCAGCGATATATTACTCGAACCCCTTTGCCATTTAAAATTTTCAAGACGACCCCACGTACCACTACCACGTATATATATATATATATATATATATATATATATATATATATATATATATATATATATATATATATATATATAGATAGATAGATAGATAGATAGATAGATAGATAGATAGATAGATAGATATGTGTGCGTGTGTGTTTTAAACCAACATGAGGTGGCTTATTTATTTACGATGAATTGCAACGAATAGCGTTGTCATTATATTTATCTTTAAAAAATTCTCAAAGCAAAAACAGCCAATTTTGTTCAAAACGTGGAAAAGAATATCACATAAAAGCATGGGCTAACACCTGCATGCAGTGTGTTAGAGCTGATAAAATCACTTTAAACTACGAGGTAATAATAATCAGAGCGACGTAAATACGCTACTTGTCGCCCGGGCAAAGAACTCGACTTAGCGCCCTCCCTTGACCAACCAAACAAAAACGTTCCCCCAAATATTTGCCCAATTTTGCGCCCTCCTAATTCGGCGCCCGGGCACAATTTCCTTTTTTGCCCTCCCGTAGTTACGTCACTGACTAACCATCACATGCTTTCTGTGTTGGCTCAATATGGCGGAAAGGGCAATTTTCCTTCATCCCACCAAGTTTCGCTTTCTCAGCATTGATTGAATGCAGGAAGAAATCTCTGTTCACTTTGGGGGTGATATCCACTATATAGGTATTGCTATGAAGGGGAAGAAGTGTTTCGTCGTACGTCATAATTGTTTTCGTTAGGTGATTGATAAGTTGGGATGATAGCATGTTAGAGAAAACCGGCTACAACCGTCGCCCTTGGTCAATGCTCTTCTACTTCTAATCTCTGTGCCTCAAACACTGGAAACATAAATTCGAAGTTGCTTACCTTAGTTTCTATGTTGATGGCGAACTAGTACTGGGAACAGACGAGTCCATAACACTGCAGTCTTCTGAATCTTCATCTTGATTTCCAGATTCCTTCCTCATGCTTTTGAGTTGCTCGGAATATTTAAATGGATGATAAACTCGAGTATGTGATCTCAGATGTGTTTGCTTTAGCTCTGCTGCATGATTTTCCACACAAATGCATTTTACTTGGCTCTTTAAATTTGGTTCTTCGATAAAGTATTCCCAAAAAGGACTTATATTTCAACTGCTAGCCATTGCAAACATCAACACTGCTGTATTACTCTCTACTTCATCCGGTTTGTGTATGTATCTTTCCAATTGTAGTACCTATAAAATCAAAACTTACTAGCTTTGTTATGTTAGCATAAAAGAGAAACGGGGATTCCCCGATTTTGCCTCTGTTGATTGGGTATGACATTCGTCCATATCTGGATCAAGTATTCTTTGTGCGTGAGCTTCAAAATACAAAACACGTGTTGTCATAGAAAGAACTTTCTCTCTTTCTCTTCGGCACATACACACACCGGCACACGTGCACTCTATACACAAATAAAACACACATTCTATGTCACGCTGTTTTACTCTCATTGTTTCCGCAATGATGGCCAATATGATAGCTGGCAAACACAATTAAATTACTATTCTTATTAATTTTTTCGGAGGAAAGACTGGTTTAAAAGGAACACAAATCGTGTGACCCATACTAGATTTGTTGTATGTGTGCTTGTGGGTTCACACTAACATACTACAAATCTAGTATGGATCACAATCTAATTATGTTCGCCAATGCTATAGACGTCATGCTAAAATCTTGAATGTTCGCATTGGTTGGCAACACTAACACATTGGGGTGTTTGGGAGACGAGAACACTCACAGTATGTGTTCCATTGTCCAATGCTGCTTCAGTCACATTTGTTATATATTTGTTCAATGTTACGCACGCCATTTTCAACATTGTGATGTTTACATTTGGTTGGCAACACTGGAAACCGAGATTGGTTGGGAGATAATCACACTCAACGTCTTTTTGCTATAGTGTGGTGTGATGTTTCTGCCAAGCTTGATGTATAAACGTCTCATCGAACGGAACCAGTTTTACAACTTCTTATTTTTCACTCCGTTGGGAACACTGACAGGCTGAGGTCCTTAGGAGAAGAATAGGTCTACAGTACATTTTCTCTAGGGACGAATGATGTTTATGCCATATTTCATAGATATATATCAAATGGTAGAAAAAACATCTACCTCATTGTATTTACAATTCGTTGGCATGAGTATGTCTGGGTGCAAAGTGATGTTATCAAACTCTTTCCCGAGTCACATTCTAGCAATGAGCCAAAAACGAACATGACGAGTCAGGCGTTTAAGCGTGATGCATCGTGCAACATTCATTTTTTACTTTTGTCTAATAATGTCATACATAGGGGCACACACATCAAAACACTGACCCATTATGAGGTCAGGTTGCGGATTTGCCCGTGATTTGAAGACGGTTTCGTACTTCTCATGGCAAGAGCTTTCAGACGTTATATAGGTTTTCCCCAGGTTCTTGGTCCCGGTATGGTATCATCCCTAGTAAGAGAAATAAAACAAAAGAAAGGTCATCAAGGATAGAATTTTCTGAGTCAACCGAATATAATCCTTTGGTTATTTGTTATTCTATCAGTAACAAGAATGAGCACATTAGATCTTCATTCCACAAGCATACCACAACCTTCGGTATGTATTGTTGATGTGTATGTGTTATTAAAGTCATTAAATTAATCAAAATAAAACACTTTTCAGTAGTTAATGATTTTCAATATCTGTATTTCACTTCTGATGTTCTTAACATTCGTTTTAGCGCGAAGGAAAGAAAGTTCAACTTACAGAAGAAGCTGGTATTGATATCATTGGAAATCTGGTTGAGGCGGCAACCATTTCAGAAAATATGGACTTCTACGGAGACTTGCATAATATGGGCCATGTAGCTTTGGCGTTCATTCATGATCCTGAAAACAGATATTTGGTATGTACTTACTTTTTCTCTCTCTTTTATATTTGAAAACTACCAGAGTTTGAATTGATTGAAAATGTTCAATAGGAACGTCAGCGGCTAAAGTAATTTAACTATCATGATAAGGCTGCTGATCGAAGGATCCCTATATTCCATTTCCTAGCAATAGGGTAGGCAGGGAAGGCATTGCCTACGGGCTCAGGCTGTTTCGGTATATTAGGGGACGCTTCAGGTTTTTAATAAAAAAAAAAGCAAATTATATAAACGGAGCCCCAAGTTTTCGTGCTTTTCATTTTTGAACATGGCAAGAATAAAAATTCCTGCTCTTTACTCGAATTTATTGCGTATCGAACTATTGGCATTACTATAAACTCGTTGAGGTTATATCCCCGTACAATTAAGAAATTAATCCTCCAGTATTAATAATATATCAGCTTATATTACATGTACTGAGCTTATTAACTTTCAATAAAATTCCCCTGCGCAAAAGGCTTCAACAATAATGACAAATTCTATGACCTATAAGATCTGAATTAAAACGAGTTAAACATTGTTGCCATGAGGCACAGCACAATTGCTATGTACTGCCGTTACGCAGAACCAAGCACCAAGGGTCGGGCAAACCGGGCTAGACGAGCAGCCAAAAATGAATTTTCGAACATATTTTCTAGTATCTTGTAATAAAATGTAAAATATAGGCTAGGACTAGGAGGGGATTTGTGCAAAAAGACACTTTGATCCGGTGAAAATTTTGGTCATGAATTGAACATCTCTGCTCTGATAAAAGAATTTGCAGAAGCAAAAGTGAGAAGGAAACACTTCTAATTTTGTATAAAATTTGTCGATTAAAAAATAGAAAAAATGCTTATAAGTAGTTTCACAAGGTTTATTATTTACTTTATAAAAATGTAAAATCGTAACATACTACATAGATAAATTCATTTGAAATCCTTTTGGTAATACTGGTTGATACATTCAGAGCCATAGTTAGAGTTTCGGCGCCCCTACACTCACGTAACCGAGTTGTATATATATGTAGTACAACCCCTCAAATCCGATCTAATTGGGTTGAAGCCTGTTCGGATTTTGGGGGATTCAAATTACCCGGGAAATAATATTACGTACTTATTTCGTCACTGAATTGGCGGTAAAACAACGACTGAGGTTAGACAGGGTGGCCCAGTGGTCGAAAGGGCAGTGACCTTGACTGGCAGGTGTACACTCATGTCCAAAATGATTGCCGCATGTCTATAACTGTCTTCTTGTAAGAATATAATTAGATAATGATTTAGAATAAGCATTAAGTATAAAAATGTTAAAACCTTAAAAAAAACTAAATTTGTGCGATTAAATGTATTTTTTTCATTTTCCAGCTGTAGTTATTTTTTTTCTCCTGAGGGTGGCCAATAAATATCAATTTTCAGATCGGGCTGGTATCACCCCCTAAAATGGTTCCATATGGGACTAAATTAAGCCAGGAGAAAAATTAACTTCATTGAATAATATTAAATAGTGTGCCAAGCGACCTAAAATTTTGAATCCGATTACAGCACATAGTATATGGGAAAAATCTGGAATAAACTCAAGTAATTTACAAACGGCTAAAGGTAATGCAATGATACCCTGGATAATAGAAACAGAGGAGGAAACATATCTAATTTTGTATAGTACTGCCATTGCGGCCATCTTGAAATTCGCCATCTTGGATCCAGGTCAAAATTTTTAAATAGAAAGGGGGTCATGTGACATATCGTTTTGAGCTATCGTTTTACCAGAAGCACAAATCTGGCACTATTTTAAAGATAGCTTTGGTCATGTAAGAATTATTACCTGTGAAAAGATTTCTCCTTCTCAGATTAATAATTCTTACACGACTAAAAGTAGACATGAGTTTGGCGTGAAAAGAACGAAAGGGATATGATCGGCTTCAAACGAAAGAGGAACGCGAAAGAAAATGCACTTCTGAAAATGATTTGTTTAAACTTTATACGCCAAAAGACAGAGCAATTCAAGTAATGAAGAGGAAAACCCAGTTGAGAATGTTAGAGAAAATGTAAATACGAATGCGTGTGTGCCCGCTGCCCGGACCGTCCAAGAGATGTAAAAGGGGGAAAACTAATTTTACTACTCAAAGACTGGTGTTGCTCTTAATCGATAAAAGATCACTCATAGAGCAGCGATACATATTCTGACAGCGACGGCAGAGGCATTAAGTCATAATGTAGAGGAACTAGCAATAAATGGGTCTTCCATTCACCGATGCTGAGAAAAAACCTGTAGTGAAGCTGCACAGAACTACAAGAAACAATTTCAGAGTGCACTAAGTGCGTTAGTTGTGCATTGGAACGGGAAACTACTGCTGAATTTGACTGGCAGAGAGACTGCCGACGGGTTATCAATAATTATTATAGGAGATGGTCATGAGAGGTTAATTGGTGTTCCCATTTTGTCGTCATCAAGAGAAGAACATATTGATTCTACTATAGTACATTCAGTTGAAGAATGGAACTTGGTAAAGTTCTTGCAGGCAGTTTATTGTGACACTACTCCTTGCAATATGGATCTTGTCAACGGTGCTTGCATTCTGCTAGAGCAGTAGCTCCAAAATAACCTTCTATACCTTCCTTGTAGACACCACATTTATGAATTAGTTTTAAAATGTGTATATTATAACTGTTGTGTTTCGTTTGCATCTGGACCGGTCGTTCTCCTATTGAAGTGTTTTCAGAACGAGTGGTCTAGAATTGCACTAACTTTATTCCAGGGTTTGATGATGATGATGTAACAAACAATATTTCCGATGTAAAAAATGAAGTGGGTGAATTTTGCTATCAAACTTGTAGAAGCAGGATACTGCAGAAAAGATTACAGGGAATTTTTAGAACTGACCATCATATTCTTGGGTGGAATATCTCTTTGAGGAATTTTCTGTCGTTTGCCTGGAGCAATTCACCATGTAAGGTGGATGGGAAAAGCAAGCTACTATTTAAAATATTTCTCTTTCGTAAACAATTTCGTTTAACGAAGCAAATAGAAACGGGTCTTCGGAGAGTATGCACTTTCTGATCCGACTATATGTTCATAGTTGGCTTAAATGTGATCAAACACCCCATTCACCATTACAAGATCTACAATTTTTGAAAGATTTGTACAGTTAAAGACAAATAGATGCTGAATTGTCTGAAGTGGCTCTTTCTAAATTTTCACGCCGACTCTGGTACTTGATGGAGGAACACGTAGCATTGGGGTTTTTTGATGATGGAGTTACCATAATGGAAAAGCAAAAAAATGGTTGAAAGAATTAAAACCATAAGGGGAAACAGTGAAGCAGCAAAGAGGCTTGACGCAAGAGATGATACCATAAAGATTCTTGTGAAAAGAGAAATCAGTGATTTTGTTACAACAAACAAATTTTCCTCGAGAGATTTAAAATACCCAAAGGATTTCTTGAGTGTGATCTGACTTCATGGCCAAATAACAATGACTATCTTCAAGGAAAGACAATAGTTTAATTCATCCAAGTAACAAACGGTGTGCAGAAAGGGGAGTGTAACTAATAGAAGATTACAACAACGTTCTTACGAAAAATAGGAGCACAAACAGTTTCTTTTGCAGATAATAAAACCCCACAGACAATCTTTTCCTATATGCGACAAAGTGAACTGTGTAGCAAATAAGATTCATAACTTACCAAAAAGCTACTACATAAATAAGGGATATTTCAATTTCTTCCAAGTTATAATTTTTCTTTTTCCTCATAATGGTCTATGGACCATCTTGATGAAAAAAAAAAACTTATTTGTAGTTCAAAGCGAAACAAGCAGTTTGTTTCAGTTTATGTAAAAGACTTCCAAAATTCTTACATATCTGTGTTCCATAACTGCAATAAAATAACATTACATGAAGCATTTTGTTTTTCACACATAATAACTCTTACATAAATATAGGTAACTTGAAATTGCATAATGGATACAAGCATGTTTACCTGTTGGTTTGGGCGGTCTTGGTATTCGACGAGCTGTGGATATGGCGATTCCTACATTCTTAGCGTCATACCACGGATCTCTGCGTTTAATCGAAGCTCTCCTTCCACAGGGTTATTGTTTGGACCCAGATGGTTCAGTTCAAGAAGGTTCTAATAACTGGGCAAACTTAGCAGATACAAGCCTTCCGGAGATTAACAAAAAGTGTTATCAGTCGTCTTGGTATACACCAATTGCATGTCAATTACATAATCATTTGTTACAATCTGTTCTTGTTCCAGAAGATAAAGCCAGGCTTCTTGCTGCCTCGTCTCCCGAAGCGGGTGCATGGTTGATGGCGATACCTTCTCCGCCTTTAGGCCTTCATTTGTCAAATGAAAGCTTTCGAATTGCTGCAGCCTTACGTTTAGGCTTAGCAGTTTGTGAGCCTCATCGCTGTCCAGCTTGTGGGGATGAGGTTAACCAACGTGGCCTGCATGGCCTTTCATGCATGAAGAGCGCTGGTAGATTCGCCTGACATTCCTCGGTAAATGATATAATACTACGAGCCCTCAACACAGCTGGATTTCCTTCAATACGGGAACCTTCTGGTTGCTGTCGTTCGGATGGAAAGCGACCGGATGGGATGACACTGATTCCATGGATGAGAGGTAAATGTTTATTGTGGGACTTCACATGCGCTGATACAGACGCTCATTCAAGTCTCCCTCTGTCAGTAATGAACGCTGGAGCTGTTGCTAATCGCAGAGAAGCTGAAAAGCAAAGAAAATACAACAACCTTCTCGAAAAGTTTGTTTTCACTCCAATCGCTATTGAAACAAGTGGTGCTTGGGGTGCAAGAAGTCTAGAATTCATTAGGGAGGTAGGAAGACGCATTTCTTGTGTTTCCGGCGAACTTTGCTCCACATCCTATCTAATACAGCGCATATCCGTTTCTATCCAACGTGGTAACGTCTCGTCGGTCCTTGGCACTTTACCACCTGGCAAGGAACTGGATGAGGTGTTTATACTCTGAGAAGAATTGTCTTTGTAGAAGAACGTAATCAGAATCTAATTGCTTGATATTGTAAAGATTTTAAATATATTTGAGATGACAGGAAAAAAAGGTAACTTGAAAATAATACCAGATTTGTGCATCTGGTGAAATGCTACCTCAAAAAGATATGTTACATGACCCTCTTCCTATTTAAAAATTTTGATCTGAATTCAAGATGGTGGACTTCAAGACGGCCGCCATGATAACGTATACAACATTAGGTTGGTCTCTTCCTCTAGTTCCATTATCCAAGATATCTTTTCATTCCCTTCAGCTGTTTCTAAATTACAAGAGTTTATTCCAGCTTTTCTCCATACACTATGTATTGTAAACGCATTCAAAATTTTAGGTCGATGGGGCACCATTTAAAATTATACAATGGATCTAATTTTTCTCCTGGCTGAATTTGGTTCCATATGGAACCATTTTAGGGGGTGAATCCAAAGAAATTCCTAAATTTATTTTTCCCCATATAAATTTGGACCACCCTATGAGAAGTAGCTTTTGTGGTCATGCTACGCTGAATTTTTATCTACCTCTTTGGACAGATCATTGCAACAGCCAAAAGCGATCATCATGTATTCTGTTCCAAATAAGAGCTATTTTCAAGACTTTTAATTTGGAGGTTTTGTTACATTTGACAAAGCTACCTTTGGTTGTATACAATTGCACTTAGAGAACAGTTACAAAACGGGATTTGTCAATGGGATTTTAAAAATTCACTGGTAGTGATGAGTCTTTGGAAAAGACGAAATTGGGTTAAGTCATGACCCCTCGAGCCCCTACTCTACAAACTGCCTCAAGTTCGAAGATGTTATCATTCCTTTTGTTTACCGTCATTTTTAATATACCTGGGCAAACATAACCTTGCGTGTGTCTCTTCAATCCTTTCATTTTCATACCTTAATTCTCACCGTCATGATTAATCCGGTTGAGTAGAAAAGCGGGATTAACTAAGCAAATTCATCACCATCAAAAGACGGAATTATTTAAGACTTTGACCGTTTCTGATTTTGAACATGCTCCTGCGTACGCTACAAGTACTCTCGGCACTTTGTATATGACATTCTCATTAAGAAATCATATACAATAACATACTTTAAGTAATGAGTAAAAGCTTATTGTGAGTCTTATTGAAACGTTTGGGTTGCGAGCGGAACGAGGGAAACAGTGAAAATTTATAAAATCTTGTATTTGTTCTCTCTTTCTGTCCTTTTCTTTGTGATTGCTTATATATGTTAGCTGATGATGTGTCAGATCATCACAAAGTAATTGGCTTAATCAGCATCAAGCACGGACTGTAAATTGCAAATAATTTGCACCCCTGAGAAAAGCCACACCAGGAGAAGAAACACTGTAACACATCAGGAATATTTGTGTTTGTAGTTATATTGAAGATGAAAATAAAACAGTTAATCCAAATTACGATACAAACGGATATAGGTGACCAAAAACGCGAGCCCGACGCTCGTGAGCTCGGCACTCACGCTCAACAGGGCTCGGGCTCAATAATTGAGCGCGAGCCCAAGTGAGTTCGAGCTCCAATGAAATAAGTGAGCGCGAGTCCGAGTGAGCGCGAGCCCAGTTGAGGGAAGTGAGCGCGAGCCCGAGTGAGTGAAAGCTCAGTTGAGAGAAGTGAACGTGAGCCCGAGCGAGTGCGAGTTAAATTGAGTGCGAGCCCGCGCTCACTTCATACTCACGTGGACTCATTTGCTTTAGAGGGGGCGCGGTGGCTCAGTGGTAGAGCGTTCACCTCCGGTGTTTGGGGTCCCTGGTTCGATCCCAGCTCGCGCCGTGTGGACCTTGTGGTGGACAAACATCGTGCTCGTGGGTTTTCTCGGGGTTCTCCCGTTTCCTCCCACTTTCTTCATTCCACCAATTCACTCATTTCTCATTATCACCGTCTCCTTTAGCCTAACCGGCATAACCGTGGGACGTTAAACTTAAAGATTTCATTTCATTTGCTTCAGAGCCAAATAAATAGGAAACTCATTCCATGTGCAGAATTGTAAAGGAAGAATGAAACTACTTTAAAAACGTGGGCGCGGTGGCTCAGTGGTAGAGCGTTGACCTCTGGTCGTTGGGGTCCCTGGTTCGATCCCAGTTCGTGCCGTGTTGACCTTTTGGTGGATAAACACCGTGCTCGTGGATTTTCTCCGGGTTCACCCGTTTCCTCCCACTTTCCTAATTTCACTCATTTCTCATTATCACCTTCTCCTTTAGCCTAACGGGCATAACCCTGGGACGTAAAACTTAAAGATTTCATTTTCATGTCAACTTTACAAAAAGAAAAAGCACATTCTTGAGGTCTGAGCTGTCATTTTGTCCAGAGGACTTCAAACACCTCTCGATAGAGAACCTAGTTTTTCATAGTTATGATGAGAGGATGGTATTTGTTTGAGGCAGGTATTTGTTTTTGTTGTTTTAGTAACAACTTCCATGACCCAAGGTTTTTTTTTTTTTTTTGTGATATCATAAAGTAAGGAAACTACTTGAAACTACTTTACCTTGCGAAGTGGGAAATTTATTTACTACCAACTAATGAAGCTGTGCGTTCATAGAAAAGTCGAGCGAAATAATTATGTATTAATTGTAGCTTCTTTAAATCCCAATAAACAAGAGTAGCTCTTAAGATAACTAGCAGTTGATGGTGTAGTTGATAACTTGCACCAGAATAGTTATTCAGCCCATTAATTTATATGGGGAATCATTGTTTTAATTTTTTGAAATAAAAGAGTTTTAGCCTGCTAATTTTACTGACTACTTCTTGAGATCTTTAAATGTATTCTATGCGAAATTTAACTACTGTATTATGTAATCTTAATATATATCGGTATAAATAAAAACTAAAACAATATTACATTGAATATTTTTAAAGCAAGGAACTCTTAAATAGGATAGAAGAAATTAGTAAAGTTGAATGATTAAAATCTCTTCTATTCAAAAGAAAAATACTCCCTCATATAAGTCAATGGGCTATTAGAAAAAGAAAGATAGCAATTTAACATCCAAAAAAATAAGACACACACCCACCCACCCACCCACCCACACACACACACACACACACACACACACACACACACACAGGGTGACATCCAGAAGTCCTAAATGGCAGAAGTCCTAAAAATATAGGCACTAGACCTAAATTTTAGGACTTCTGCAGTTTAGGACTTCTGCCGTTTAGGACTTGTGCTGCGGTATGATTTTTAGGACTTGTGCCGTTTAGGACTACTACCGTTTAGGACTTGTGCCGTTTAGGACTTGTGCCGCGTTATGATTTTTAGGACTTCTGGCGTTTAGGACTTCTCCCTTTTAGGACTTGTGCCGTTTAGGTCTTGTGCCTTTTTTATTCACTTGCTTTAGTTCTGAAATTCGCCACCACCATACGAAATTGCGACGATGCAGCAACTAGTTGACAATAATGTTATGAACGTAGCTAATTCCAACAGTAACAGCTATATTTGTACTACTAAGATTATTATTATCACTATCTATTCTGCACTTATACACGAATTACATAATACAACCTATTTCATTCTAAGAATTAATTATAAAATTAGTTGAGAAATTCGTTTCTTTCGAATGGAGATACGAGAATCCCAAGACAAATTCCTAAAACAAAAACAAATAAATAAAAAATAAAAAATATTTTTCATCATTTTTATATACCTCCCTCAATTTGCGGGAGTAAATTTGAATTTAAACGCCATCGGAAGTGTAACTATTCACCTCAGCGAAAGCAAAAACTATGGACTATAGCGGTCATTTTTGATCGTTTTATACATCTTCCTCTCCTTCCCCCAAGTTGCAGTGCTGAATTAGAATTTAAGCTTCATCAGAAATGTCAGTGTTCATCTCAGCAACCCCGAAAACTATGGGTTCGACACTAAGATCGATAATTTTTAATATATATCCGCACTTCCTTCCTCCAAGTTGCACCTTCAAAGTGAAATGATAAAACCATCTCAGGCCCGAACCTCATCTATGTTGAAAGTTTTTGTCGAGATCAGTCTGGTGGTTCAAGTGTTGTTAAGTTACAAATATAGTTACTTTCATTTATATATATATATATAGTTACATTCTTTCATTTCTAGTCTAGTTAGTTACAGTCGCTTATACTTTGATTTATATATATATTTATAAAAAAACTCAGCTATTGCCCTTAACCATGATTGCGGAATTGATTAAACGTAGTGTTCTTGTATTAAATAAATTTATTTTAAATATATCTTTCTCATTAATTTCAATTAAGTTGCTTTTCAAAGATCCTCTAAAATTTCAGTGACGCACTATGGGGGACGCGGCAGAAGTCCTAAACGGCAGAAGTCCTAAAAGGTACAAGACCTAAACAGCATTAGACATAAAATGCACAAGTCCTAAAAATTATTTCGCGGCACAAATCCTAAATGGCAAAAGTCCTAAAAGGTACAAGTCCGAAACGGCAGAAGAACTAAAAGGCACAAGTCCTAAACGGCAGAAGTCCCAAAAATCATTTCGTGGCACAAGTCCTAAAAGGCACAAGTCCTAAACGCCAGAAGTCCTAAACTACAGAAGTCCTAAAAATCTCTTGTGGCGCTACCATCGCGTCCGTAAGAAGAATACTGTTAATCTGTTAGTCAAAGTTTTAGATATACTGTTTCATATTACAGAACCTTAGTTCTTACAAGTTATTTATATAAATACATTCTATCGTTCTCAAATAATAAATAAATAAGTAAATAAATGAAGCCTGTTGTCCTTTCTTGCTCTTTCCATGATATATTTCTATGTTGACAATATTTTAATTTCCTACCAAATGTGATTCCTAGATCTTTCATAATGTGTGCTTTGTCTAGTTCCACACCATTGACCTCATATTAGTAACATAATATTGTGTTTTAGTTATGTACGTCATAAATTTTGTTTTCCTTGTGTTGTTTTCAAGTAAATTATTTTTACACATATATTTCTTGTACAGAAGTGTTTCTGTAGCAAATAATTGTCATACTCGTAATTAACTACTCCTTACTCGTTATCATTATTAATAATAATTTTAGTGTTACTAACATAGTTGTTACCGTTGGAATTAAATACGTTCATATTAGTATTGTGGCAACTACTTACTACTGAAATACTTTCTCGAATATTTAAGTCTGTAGTTTGTAGCAGGGTGGCCATAGAAGTTGTAGCCCATAGTGCGTCACTGAAATTTTAGAGGATCTTTGAAAAGCAAATTAATTGAAATTAATAAGAAAGATATATTTTAAATAAATTTATTTAATACAAGAACATTACGTTTAATCAATTCCGCAACCATGGTTGAGGAAGGGATGTATTAAAGTAAAGTATGGGACAAGAATAAACGACCAAAAATGCCATTAAAACTAAGGGAGATTTTGGTTGTTTATTCTTGGCCGGTACTATACGAACCATTGAAATAGTGCAGAAGCAATAGCTGAGTTTTTTTATAAATATATATATAAATCAAAGTATAAGAGAATGTAACTAACTAGACTAGAAATGAAAGAATGTAACTATATATATATATATATATATATATATATATATATATATATATATATATATATATATATATATATATATATATATATAAATGAAAGTAACTATATTTGTAACTTAACAACACTTGAACCACCAGACTGATCTCGACAAAAACTTTCAACATAGATGAGATTCGGGCCTGAGATGGTTTTATCATTTCACTTTGAAGGTGCAACTTGGAGGAAGGAAGTGCGGATATATATTAAAAATTATCGATCTTAGTGTCGAATTCATAGTTTTCGGGGTTGCTGAGATGAACACTGACATTTCCGATGAAGCTTAAATCTAGTTCAGCACTGCAACTTGGGGGAAGGAGAGGAAGATGTATAAAACGATCGAAAATGACCGCTATAAGTGTCGAATCCATAGTTTTTGCGGTCGCTGAGTTGAACAGTTACACTTTCGATGCCGTTTAAATTTAAATTTACTCCCGCAAATTGAAGGAGGTCAATAAAAATGATGCAAAATAATTGATATTAGTGTGAATCCATAGTTTTCGAGGTCGGTGAGGTGAACAGTGACACTTTCGATGCCGTTTAAAAAATTTAAATTTATCCCCGCAATTTGAGGGAGGGGGAGGTATATTAAAATGATGCAAAATAATCGATATTAGTGTGAATCCATAATTTTCAGGGCCACTGAGATGAACAGTAACATTTCCGATGTAGTTTAAATCTAAATTTAACGCCGAAACTTTAGGGAGGGGGAAGAGGTGATATATAAAAAATGACCGCTAATGACTGATATTAGTGTTGAATATATAGTTTTCGGGGTTGGTGAGATGAGCAGTGACGCTTCTAATGCCATTTAAACCCAAATTCAGCGCCGTGACCTGGGGACAGAGGATAGGGTTATATATATGACTGATATTATAGTCGAATATGTCGTTTTTGGGGTAGCCTTGATGAACAGTAACACTTTTGATGCCGTTTACATCCAAATTCAGGCCCGCAACTTGGATAGGAAGAGATATATATATAAAAATGGCTGGAAATGGCCGATATTAGTGTCTAATCAATAGTTTTCGGGGTCGCTGAGATGAGCAGTGACATTTCTGATGCAGTTTAAGTCCAAATTCATCTCCGCAACTTGGAGGCGGATATATATATATTAAAGGATCCAAAATGACAGATACTAGTGTTGAATTCTAGGGATGGCCTTTTTCGAAAAATCTGTTTTTCGATTTTCGGAAATTTCATTTTTCGTTTTTTCGTTTTTCGCTTTTTCGAAAAATTTTTCGTTTTTCGTTTTTTCGAAAAAATTTTCGTTTTTCGTTTTTCGAAAAATTTTTCGTTTTTCGTTTTCCGAAAAATTTTTCGTTTTTCGTTTTTCGTTTTTCGAAAAATTTTTCGTTTTTCGTTTTTCGAAAAATTTTTCGTTTTTCGAAAAAAATTTCGTTTTTCGAATAAAATTTCGTTTTTCGTTTTTAGTTTTCGAAAAAGTATTTTTCGAAAAAATGTGGCCATCCCTAATCTTAAGATTAAAGAGATTCGCAGTCACGTCCGGATGTGTCCAACACTGGCACTAGTACCCGTAGAGTATATTTCTGATGGTTTGTTGATCAACATGGAGGCTGTCCGATTAGACGAAGAGTCGAAGTCTTCAATGATTAGGAGCAATGGCTGGAAAATCGAAATTTTTCTCCGGAAAGTTGGAATTGTAGCAGTTACAGGAATCGAACAAATAAAGCAGTAGAAGACTGACACAAATGCTTAAACAAAATATTATCCAGAACCCCTGCACATTTCCAATCTTGTGAAGACTATTGAGGGAAGATTCTATATGTAATCATGTTTTCAGAAGAATGGAAATGCTGAGCATTACTCAAAAGAACGGAAAAGCCATGTATATGAAAGTTGACGATAGGATACAGTCAATACTTCATAATTTGAGAGAACATGTTGACCTGAGAAAATGTCTCAGTCGCTTGAGCTTTGTATGTACATAACCTTGAACAATTTCCTATGGGGGCGCGGTGGCTCAGTGGTAGAGCGTTCACCTCCGGTGCTTGGGGTCCCTGGTTCGATCCCAGCTCGCACCGTGTGGACCTTGTGGTGGACAAACACCGTGCTCCTGGGTTTTCTCGGGGTTCTCCCGTTTCCTCATTTCATAGCGTTGCACCATTTCATCCATTATTTTGCTCATCAGCATCTCCCTTAGTTACGCAGCCCCATTCGAGGTCCCTCGTGACTATATGTTTAGCGTATGCGTTTTCGGTTCGGGAGACCGGGTTCGATTCCAGCCTGGAGCTTAAGTGGTTTGTATCTCATGTTATGCTGAGTTCACGTCTCTATAGCTGAGTAGGACGCTAAACTAAAACCAATATCCTCATCATCATCGGAACACATTTGCAAGGTGTTGAGCTTAAAATAAAAACTAGATTGCGAATCTTCTATTTATATGTTTTCTTTTCACTTGAAAAATATTTTGAGTCTTTAAAAGAAGAAAACACAACAATCATTTGAGATTTTACATTTAAAGAAAAAAAATGATTAATTAGGCTTATATTATATGGAACTTCTCCACTTTATAGTATAAAAATTTGAGATGGGCCATTTATCTTGATACGCCCATGTAATTTTGAAACTAATTGACAAAAATGGCTGGAATTTTGTAAGATGCAAATAACGACAAGGGAACTCTGTCTAATAAACTCTGCAGTACCAACAAATTAATAGTGTTTCCAACATAATATAAAGTTATATTTTTAACGCCACTATGCCATGTTATTACATATCTCAAATCTAAATATTAAACGAAACCTTACAACACAAAATTGTTATTCAGTGTTGCAAATTAAGGACGCTGCAATATGACAAGCATCTAAACTTTAGAAACCTGATAATAGTATTAATAAAAGCAGAGGCGGATTCAGGACGAATTCAACGGTGAGGAAAGAAGGTAGTGAAAGATTCTGTTTTCTCTCTCACCGACTTTTGCAGCACTGGTGATTGTGAAACTCAGGGAGGTGAATAACCTTTCCCCCCCTGGATCTGTCTATGAATAGAAGTGAGACGGACAGTGAAATGCAAACCCGAAATACCTTAGTGTCGAATACTATGACCATGGCTTATTTCGAATGAATACAAGAAATTAAAAATTAGACTTTTTTCGAAAAATTTCTTACATAAACAGAACGTCTAATCACGTAGGTGATTCTCAAAAGACGTAAACTTCTCGGAGCCGTTACAGCAATTTGATATCTCAAATCGTTCAGGAGATATGAAAAACGTGAATACTGATAGTGATACTCCTAAAAATGACGTATTTGGGGATTGTTCGTAATGTATCTTGATTCTCTTTGCTTTTATAACATTACAGAAACAGATTTTGGTACTTGTAATTACAATAAATTCTTGCAATTACATAATTTTAACCAGTGTTGCAAACTTTACCAATGTGTATCACATCTCCAGATCAGTTTGAGATATCAAATTGCTGTAAACTGCATTATGATCTTTACGTCCGTTGAAAACCTTCTATGTTGTTGGATATGATACTCATCCAAGCAGTTATCGAAATAAAATCTTTCTAAAAAAAAAAAGTCAAATTTTCAATCCCTTACGTGAAGACTAAGGAGCATGGAAGCTTCTCAGTTGCGGCAAGTGACTTGCCAATAATGGCAGAATACCTATGATGACAACTTTGTACCTATTTATTTGAAATAAATCATATCATGATCATAGTATGTAATGTGCTAATGTGCTGTGGATGTGCATGCCCCGTCCAAGTTGTTATTTATTACTATTATAGAAGCCTAAAACATTTGGATCTTTGAAGGCCCGTGCTGGCCCACCGGGACACCGGGACATGTCCCGGTGCGCCCTCCCAAACATCTCATTATAAATAAAGGTACAACTTTTTTATATATATAGATCTAATAAATTCTTACATTTATTATTGCTAAAGAACTGGTGGTGAATACAGCGCGTTCTTTACATAAGACGCCCTCGCGAACTACATCAAAAATAAACAGTTTTATTTATTCTTCTGTATGGCACAATTTTGTACAATGAATACATACTGTTACTGTTGGTAAAAAACCCATGAAGGTTACAGTGCGCCCTCTATATAAGGCGCCCTTGCGGAACCTCACCAAAGATAAACGGTTTTATTTATTCTTCTGTATGGCATAGTTCTGTACAATGAATGCATACTATTACTGTTGGTAAAGAACCTGTGAAAGGTACAATGCGCCCTTTATGTAAGGCGCCCTTGTGAAACCAAATCAAAGATAAACGGTTTAATTTATTCTGCGGTATGACACAGTTGTATACAATAAATACTTACTGTTACTGTGGGTAAAGAAACCGTGAAGAGTACAGTGCGCCTTTTACATAAGGCACCCTTGCAAAACAACATCAAAGATAAAAGTTTAATTTATTCTTCTGTATATTGGTGGATCCACGACCACGTGGGGGCAGAGGGGGCGACCGCTCCCCCAAAGGTATTTTACTTCCAGTTTACTTTCGGAAATAAAAATATTGTCTTTTCAATCTGGCCGATCCAATCTGTGTGACAAGCCTAGCAGAGTCTAATCAAAATGTATGGTACTTAATACAGACATATTTGAATTGTGAATACTTCTGTCCCTAGTTCCTTGAGACTGTCACCATAAGCCGCAAACGAGCGAGAATGATTTATTCGTTGAACGAACAGCTGTAGGAAGAAGGAAAGATGGATCACTCTTTGAACTAAAAATGTATATTTTAAAACTATATCCTAGAAAAAAATGTGTGATTCAAAACCCGAATCTTCAATTACGTTTACTTTGAATAAAGAGAAATATAGAATATTCAGCGCTCCTTACCGAAAAGCTCTCTGAATCTAAAAGGAGACTTTTCGGTTGGTTGATTGATTGATATGTATTTATGTCGTTTGTCAAAAGCGATGCTTTACAGAACGAGAACTAGAGTTTAAAGTTGGATCTGAACCACTGCAGTGCGTTCTATGTTCACTTACCTTGTATCAAACCACAGAACCTCATGCATCAATTATCAAAGGTATGTCCGCTAGCTACTACATCAACAAAGAACTGTGACTTTTGGGGTTCAACACGGAAACATTCATTGTGACTTTTAATGGCATTTCATCTTTTCTTAGGAAATAATACAAGCTACAAGCTGTTATTGTAATCATATATAAAGAAGTCGTCCTGATCTTCGCACAGGCCAAACCGCTTAAGCTAGAAACTTGAAATTCGGACAGTAGATAAGATTTTCGATCTAAGGTATCACTAAGGAAGGATTTTTGGGAAATTCAAAGAAAGGAAGGGGGAATGGGGTGGGAATTATTTTAATAAGATTATCATCTCTCCGAATCCCTTAAGGTTAGAAAACTGAAATTTTGATTTCTCATTTAAAATAATGCGTTTCAACATTTTTTGATACTTCAGTAAAATGGGGAAAAGAGGTGTAAAGAAAAGGGGGCGGGGATTGCAATTATCATAATAAGATATCAATATCTAAGAATCTTTGAAGGTTAGAAACATGGAATTAGATATATGGACTTCTCACTTAAAACAATTCAATATATATTTCAGCGTTTTGTATTATTATTATTATTATTATTATTATTATTATTATTATTATTATTATTATTATTATTATTATAAGATGCCTATATTTCGGGATTCCTTACGGCTAGAGACATGAAAGTTGCTAATTTGATTATTCATTTAAAATAATGAAACATGTATTTGAGCATTTTTTGCCACTTAACGTACAGTAGAAAGGCAAAAAAAAATAGGTGAGGGTTGACTAAAATGCCTTGCGAGGTGTTTGAATTTCGTGACAGCGTTTTAGCTCGATTCAATTATATGTATATGAAAGACACAGAAGGGAGAACGCAAAATATTGTGCCACAATACACGTAGAAGCATTTTCTACATTGTACAGGGCCGTATTCCGAACAAATTGGGGGTCTGGGAGCGAAATCCCACCTAGGTAAAGGCTACTATAATATAATTTTATTGTTGTTGTAGGCATACATGTTTCTAAATGCTGCTTTTAAGAAATTAATTAATAGAGCCAATTTCCAACACCCTCTTCCTCGTCTGGTCTTTTTTTTTTTTTTTTTTTTTTTTTTACATACTCAATTATACCACTGCAAAAGCAGAGTATTCGGACAAAATACCCTATACGGTGTTTAAAGTCCCCAGTTTGATTCCCGTTGAGGGTACATTTCAACGAAAAATGTGGTTCGGATTCCATTACAATCAATAAGTGCACGTCTCCTTTAGCCGTCATGTCACTACCATGGAACGTTAAGCTCAAGCAACAAATCAAAATACCCTATGTATAGAGGTTTACACTTTTGTAATAGTATCCTATATTTGTCTTCTTGCTCTCTCCTGCTTAAGTTAAAAATGTACCAGAAATTGAATTCCTTACACATTCATCTTTAAATGCATCAATTGAGTATAGTTGGGAGCTTTTCTTGAGAAATGAACTATTCCATGCACACATAACGTCAAGGCTTATCAATGACTCCCCAACTCCTCGTGAATCCTGGGTTCTATACCAATCATAGAAATGTTTTCTTCATCTTTGATACATCAGAAGATTTTGGTACGACTTATGTAGCCGCAATCTTAACGCGCACTTAAGAAAAATGTCAATAATGTTGATAAACTGAAATCATGGTGAAATATTGAGTTTAGCAAAACGAAACGTAACGGAAATCCAACATCTTGCCCTCAGGAAATGTTCTTTCCATAGCGCCATAGATCAAAGATCAGATCAGAGAGACAGTGAAAAAAAAATGTCATGGATAGGGGTCGACGAACGTCAAGGCATTCTATTGGATAATGAAATTGATAGTTATATCAAACTTCATGTTTTCTTGCGATCACTTTAGTGAAACAAAGGGAAGCTATATTTATATACACAGAGGAGATATGGGAGAGGCTCGTGGCAGATAACAGGTGACATATAAATGCAATCGTCAATATAGTACTTTGTGTAAGTACTGTGCAAGACAGTGCATCTGATATATTGTGGTGACTAAGTGTGAAGTGAATTATGATACCGCCACGCCTCCGAAACGGAAGTTCGTATTTAATTTAATTCTAGAGAAAGAATATACTTTCATAAATAATAATAATAATAATAATAATAATAATAATAATAATAATAATAATAATAATAATAATAAAATCGGGTCACAAAATATAATCTGAGAATCAGGTTTACGCCCCCCCTCCTCTCCAGCCCCGGATTCATATGTGTCCCATTTTTGCAAATTAAAATTCTGGTCACTTTTAGGCTATCTCATCTTCCAGAAAGCGAACCGCACCTCCAAACGATACCTCTGGATCCGCTAGTGCTTCTGTGTGGCACAGTTCTATACAATATACATACTGTTATCGTTGGAAAAGAACCCGTCAAGGCACCCTTGCAAAACAACATCAAAGATAAACGGTTTTATTTATTTTTCTGTATGGCTTAGTTCTATAAAATGAATACATGCTGTTACTGTGGGTGAAGAACCCGTGAAGGGTGCAGTGCGTCCCGCGCATACAGCACCCTGCGAAACACCACGTTAGAGTGAAGTGGTTTTAATTGTCCTTCTGTATATCAGTTCTATATAGTAAATTCATATAGTCATTGGCGCAAATCCCGAGAGGATGAGGGGGACATGTCCCCAACCTTGGAACTACGGGGGACTGTCCCCTCAATAATTCGATTTGAAATGTGTTTTTGGGGGAGAAATGTGATGATTTGTGTCCGACTGCCACAAAGGAAAGTGAGATGAAATTGATGTCTCTTGGCTTTTTTCATTTTAAAAAAAGAATCGTATTCTTTCATATTTCAAACTGAACTTCGTATCCTGGCGTATTTACGTCACACCAATCTGTATTAATTCAGCTCCCGTTACTTGGACACAAATTGCAATAAGTGTCAGAAAAGGATATGTGCCTCTCCTCATGCTGGAAAATTGTATCAGCTGTAGATAGGGCATAAATCCCGAGGAAATGGGGAGCCTGCCCCCCAATTTCAATACATTAAATTCGTCTTTAATTATTGTTAGTCTATTTATTTAATTCCTGTAACGATTCCTATAATGCTATTGAGATCATCATCATTTTTCTCAAATAATAGTATTCTTGCGTCATACATAATTTATTTTCTTTCTTCATAGTTTTGGGAAAGTCATTATTTAAGTTATTATAAAATAAGTGTCCTAAAATTTAATGCGGTCTAAGTAGAAGCATACCAATTACAAATATGCATGTATTCAGATTTCAGAATAAGTTCATGGCACTGATTTGTAATACTGATATTTACCACTATTTCATCTACATCGCCTGATATATAATATACATGTTCACCTCAGAAAGCAGATTCATCTGAGTCTCATCTGCCCCTTCGCCACCAAAAAAAGCCTTAAATCTGCCCGTCTCCCAATATTGAAGACAACTGTGCTCCCCCAGTTTCTTTGGGAGCCACCCTTGCACCGCCACTGCACTTTATCCGATTGTACACTAATGGAATCTATGACTAACAATAATGGACATTCACTTTTGCCCAATTTCAATCCGACATTTTGTTCTGGAGTATGTCTGTTTTTGCATTTTTCCGAAAATTTTCGGATGGTCATCGCTCCGAGGCATTTCTACACCCAGGTTGGTCTATACTTTTCTTTTTATCTTGGAGACAGGAATTAAATCTTCCAAAAGACACACACACACACACACACATATATATATATATATATATATATATATATATATATATATATATATATATATATATATATATAACGTAATCACGTTTGTATGAGCGCCCTCTTGGTAGACTTGTCCACCGCCCTCATTAGTAAGCCAGCACGGGCCTGGATCTTTGTGGATGTTTGTGATACTGTAGCATCCTTAGTTTGTAACAAAATTTCAGCCTTTCTGGAGTATGTCTGTTTTTGCATTTTTCCGAAAATTTTCGGATGGTCATCGCTCCGAGGCATTTCTACACCCAGGTTGGTCTATACTTTTCTTTTTATCTTGGAGACAGGAATTAAATCTTCCAAAAGACACACACACACACACACACATATATATATATATATATATATATATATATATATATATATATATATATAACGTAATCACGTTTGTATGAGCGCCCTCTTGGTAGACTTGTCCACCGCCCTCATTAGTAAGCCAGCACGGGCCTGGATCTTTGTGGATGTTTGTGATACTGTAGCATTCTTAGTTTGTAACAAAATTTCAGCCTTTTTTTATATTATTCTAAAAGTTACAAGAGTGTAAAGATAAATAGTCCACTAAGTGTGTTCGTGTCACGTTATTTTTTTATTTTTAATCTAAGAGTGTCAAACACGAGTATCCTCTAAATAAATCTTATCTACCCCACTCGGGGAGGGGGCTAGAAGATTCAAATGACACCAATGTACAATCACTTACCTCTGTTTCTTTTGTGGCTCCATCTCTGGATCACCCTCGGCCTCAATAATCTCTTCCAGTGACTGCTATCTTGATGTTTCCTGTATAACACCAACGTGTCGTGATCTTAAATGGTACCACAAGCCAGTCGTTGAATTTCGATTGTGGATAATACTTCGACAGTAATTGCATTTTGAAGAAACACCATCATTTTCACGAGTGAAATGTTCCCATATATTCGACTTTCCCATTGTAAATACTTCCCGAAAATATCTCTTTTTGCAGTTATCTTATATAGTTCGAAACAAGCTCTGCGTTGGTAACTGATATAATGAACTCAGTTGGGTATTCCTCATAACGAACTAATGCTTCTCCCACTAGGCCAATAAACATATCAGAAGTGTTGATATCGTAGGACACGTGTCCTTTCTCTAAACAACAATCTTTTATTGTTACCAAAATATTCAGTCACAGCGAATACGAAACCACGTACCGTATCAACAAAGGCGAGTACGAGATAGCTAGCTAAAAGCAGTCTCAAATAGCTATTACGATTAGAACACGCCGTATCAGCGAAATAAGATACTATTCAATTTCAGTCAGGGAGTAAAGCTTATCTGTATGTAATGATGCGTTTCTTTTCTTTTGTTTATAACTTCAATCAAACCAGGCAGGGAAGGAAATGTTGCTCTTTCGCAACTTCAAATTTCTCATCAGTTTCGTTTCGTCCCTTCGTGTTCCATCTCCTTCTGTTTCAATTTTTTCGTTTTTCGTTTTTCGAAAAATTTTTCGTTTTTCGTTTTCCGAAAAATTTTTCGTTTTTCGTTTTTCGAAAAATTTTTCATTTTTCGTTTTTCGAAAAAAATTTCGTTTTTCGTTTTTCGAAAAATTTTTCGTTTTTCGTTTTTCGTTTTCGAAAAATCCATTTTTCGAGAAAGTATTTTTCGAAAAAATGTGGCCATCCCTATTGAATTCATGGTTTTTGGGGTCCTGAGATGAACAGTGACACTTCCGATGGCATTTAAATCCAAATTCAGCACCGCAATTTGTGGGGGAAGAAGATGTGGGTAGTGCCTATAATTAGTGTGCAATTAAAACAGTTATCGTGGGATATGAAAAGAACACGAGAAGCTGACTTCCAATACGAGGCCGAAACATGTAAGTAGCCAGTAATTAAATTTAATGCATAGATGATAGATTCACTCTTAAAACAATTCTGAGGGATATAACCCAAGGCTTATCTTATGTCTGGCGTGTTATTTCAAATCATTTTGCTAATATGATAATCTTTGTAAGTCAAACAAAATATATATTATTTTAAACTCTATTAAACTAACTTTTGTGACAGAGTTTGACCTTGGTTTAGCAGATACGCAGTAGTGACCAACAGATTCCCTTTTGTTGTATGTATACCTTATGTAAATAAACAATCATCATCATTATATATTTTCTCTCTTTTTCCATTTTGCAGTTCTCAAATAATATTAACAAAAGGTTGTAAGAACTAATAGCGTTATATTAACAAAGGTTCACCAAGTAGTTTATAAAATAATTTCGTCCTTATTTGTAATGGAATTGCAGGGGCTTATCGCCCAGCCTTGTTAGGAAGAAGAAGCATATACAGTTTATTGTATTGCAGATAGCAAACCCTACAGGGAAATTAAATTATAGGTCATACTCTATCACTATAGTACCACACCAAACTAGTAATATTCCAAGACAAGAACTATTGTCTTGTTCTACAAATAACACTAGACTAGCAAGTAATAACACAATACGAGTACAGAAACCAATACATAGTCATTCAGGGAGTAGCCACCAAGTTATAATAGAGGGCCTTGATTTTTACAAACTAAAATCAAATCAAAAGTTTCTTTCAAGATTACGAAAGAATTAATAACACATAGATACATACGTATTTCAGAAATGCATATTATTATTATTATTATTATTATTATTATTATTATTAGTAGTAGTAGTAGTAGTAGTAGTAGTAGTAGTAGTAGTAGTAGTAGTAGTAGTAGCAGTAGTAGTAGTAGTAGTATCATAGTAGTAGTAATAGTAGTAGTAGTAGTAGAAGTAATAGTAGTAGAAGTAGTAGTAGTATATTTCATATATGCTACATTTTTGAGACTTGAGTCTTGATAGTACGTGAAGTTAAAATCAAAGGTTATGTTACGGACGTCAAATGTTGGCTTAACACCAAAAACACATTCCTGGCCCCGGACCGGGGGTTAGTCTGTTTTATGTTTATTAAACGTGTTTAATAATTAAAGCAAATGAAGGATGTTTATAATAGAATGTGAAAGAATACAGTTTTAAAAGAATTAAACTACGTCAACATGTTAAAATAATTAAAAGAACCTAATAAATTAGCCACTTTGTACTCTCGTTTGCTTAACTGGATGAACCGAGGCCTAAAGGAAAAGAGTTTTCTGCCCAAATCTTATAAGCAGTGGAATTTTTTAATATTGTAGAAATTGACCCTCCTCACCCTTAGAAGTGTAATTTTCAAGACGCTGAAACATATAGTATTTTATTACTTTTAGTTAAAAGTTCAAATACCGAGTTTCACGCATCTAGCTTAAACAATCTTTCCTTAATTTATTTACATATTTTCTGACTAAGTAATGGGGAATTCGAACATTAAAAAAGTGCTCCCTTTGCTCTTTCCCTTTTATGTCTTCAATTTTCAGTTTTTTAACAGGAAAGTTTATATGCCAAGTTTCATTTTACTAGCTTCAGAAACTTGCGAGATACACTACCCTTTAAAAAAATCTTGCCCCACCGCTTTTATGATACTTATTTCCAAAAATTCTTTCTTATGTCCTGCTTTCATAAGAAAATTATATTTTATAATTAAAATTTAACGACTCTACTTGTAGTAGTATGCCCAAAAAATCACTCATCTTTACTCTTTTATATAAGAGTACAGAAGATAAATACAGTCAAATAAATGGACTTCAATGAACAGTTTCCGATTTCTTATAACTAACTTATTCGTACATTTCCCACAAACTGTGGTTTTAAATTTACGCTCTCTCAAGGTCCAGGTTTCAAAAAGGAACTAACTGGAAATATAATAATATGTATTTATGTACATGTGTAATATGTATAAATTTATTGTCTTATTGAAGCTTTCGTAATCTGGAAATAAACTTTTGATTTGGTTTTAATATGTAAAAAGCCTGCTCCCTAGAAAAATTTGCAGGCTACACCCCTAAATGACTATATAGTAATTTCTGCAAAAATGGCACAGAACCTAAAATTTAGGTCTAGTGCCTATATTTTTAGGACTTGTGCCGTTTAGGACTTATGAATGTCACCCACTGTATTGCATAATAAATGTTCTTGGTTCAATTTTAAATTTACTGCGTTCTTTATGTATACAGTTGGTATTTATGTTCACTCTTGAAATGTATAGTGAGCTGTTGTCCTAATTAAGTAAACTTTGGTGGATTTTTGTCCTACTCTTAATAAAATACGCTCCGCACAGTATATATTGCAATTCTGGATGTTTGCTTGGTTTCAGAAGTCTGGTAAGATATGCTTTTTAAACATTTTTTATTTATTTATTTTTGTTTTAGGAATTTGTCTTGGGATTCTCGCATCTCCATTTGAAAGAAACGAATTTCTTAACTAACTATGTAATTAATTCTTAGAATGAAATAGGTTGTATTATGTAATGCGTGTATAAGTGCAGAATAGATAGTGATAATAATAATCTTAGTAGTACAAATATAGCTGTTACTGTTGGAATTAGCTACGTTCGTAACATTACTGCCAACTAGTTGCTCCATCGTCCCAAATTCGTGTGGTGGTGGCGAATTTCAGAACTAATGCAAGTAAATGAAAAAGGCACAAGACCTAAATGGCAGAAATCCTAAAAGGCAGAAGTCCTAAAAATCATATCGCGACACAAGTCCTAAAAGTCATACCGCGGCACAAGTCCTAAACTGCAGAAGTCCTAAAATTTAGGTCTAGTGCCTATATTTTTAGGACTTCTGCCGTTTAGGACTTCTGAATGTCACCCGCACTATGAGCTATAAGCCATTGACTTCTATGGCCACCCTGCTAAAACTACAGACTTAAATATTCGAGAAAGTATTTCAGTAGTAAGTAGTTGCCACAATACTAATATGAACGTATTTAATTCCAACGGTAACAACTATGTTAGTAACACTAAAATTATTATTAATAATGATAACGAGTAAGGCGAAGGTTTGAGGATGCTGTTGCGAGGCTTATCACAAAAACGTGTATTAGTGAATAATTATATTTTAATAATCTGTAAAATGTAAATTGTGCACTGTTCAAGGAATGTAATATTTTGTAGTTTTGCCAGCGGACTTAATGCAAAGTGGGATCTTATTGTTGTCTAATTTCTAATTTTAATTAACTTTGAATGTTACAAATTTGAATGAGGCCGTCGGTTTTAACAATATTTCATTGTTAAATTTTAATGTAAATAATTAGGCAAAAATTGCTTTGTTGTTACAATACATATATATAATAAAAATTTACGAGTAAGGAGTAGTTAATTACGAGTATGACAATTATTTGCTACAGAAACACTTCTGTACAAGAAATATATGTGTAAAAATAATTCACTTCAAAACAACACAAGGAAAGCAAAATTTATGACGTATATAACTAAAACACAATATTATGTTACTAATATGAGGTCAATGATCAGGAAATAGAGAAAAACACACATTATGAAAGATCTGGGAATCACATTTGGTAGGAAATTAAAATATTGTCAACATAGAAATATATCATGGAAAGAGCAAGAAAGGACAACAGGCTTTATTTATTTATTTACTATTTCAGAACGATAAAATGCATTTATACAAATAACTTGTGAGAACTAAAGTTCTGTAATATGAAACAGTATATCTAAAACTTTGACTAACAGATTGACAGTATTCTTCTTACGGACGCGATGGTAGCGTCACAAGAGATTTTTAGGACTTCTGCAGTTTAGGACTTCTGGCGTTTAGGACTTGTGTCTTTTAGGACTTGTGTCACGAAATTATATTTAGGACTTCTGCCGTCTAGGACTTCTGCCGCGATATGATTTTTAGGACTTGTGCCTTTTAGGACTTCTGCCATTTAGGATTTGTGCCGCGAAAGAATTTTTAGGACTTGTGCATTTTAGGCGTAATGCCGTTTGCCGCGAAATAATTTTTAGGACTTGTGCATTTTAGGTCTAATGCCGTTTAGGTCTTGTGCCTTTTAGGACTTCTGCCGCGTCCCCTCCCACACACACCTCCTTTCATTAAAGCCTTTTTTCGAAAGCTAACCTGAAACGATGGCGTGTCGTTTGTTACAACTAGAGTGAGGGAAAACCCGGGGGAGTCATCCCTCACTTCCAAAAATATCTATGGCATCCCTCCACTTCCTAAAAAATAGTGGGCAAAGATAGGCGCAAGGGACGGCATGACGTCACGCGTTCCCCAACCTTTTCAGATCCATTTTTACCCCTGGTTTGACACAATATTTTCATTCCGGATTTATCAAATCCTATTACCGTCAAGATTAGCACATACCTGACGAAATAGCTAAGGCTTGCCAGCACTTATTCATATTGATTCACTGTGAATAAGTGGTAAGTATTCTCATCTTCCAGACAAGCGAGATCTCATATAACCTCACTGATGAAAATGAATATTAACCTCCAAACAAACAAACACAAAACATTCTAAATTTCACGATAGCTTAGTAAATTAGCATAATTACATTTCCTATTTTAACGTAGACCTTAATATTACCTCATTTTGTATAAGTACTATTTTTCCGTTATGTTACGCCATTACAGAACCGGCTTTTAATACACATAAGGAAATGTAAAGATGAATTGAAAACTAGAACCACAATATACTAACCATTTTCAAAAGTATTACACATAACTTCTTGACTCAAACTAATGTTATGACGTAAACTTCATTCATAAACATCTTTATTGAGCTTTCCTAATTTTTTTTGTGTTGTTTTAACAAAATACAGGCTATAATCAACGCACGCTTTCAAATTTTCAGTTTTAATACTCTTAAACTTGGCCTAAATTCAGAAATATTCATATTTAATGTATTTTAGCAGGACAATATGCTTTCAAATACATAATTAATAGTAGAAGTTGCTCCTGAGGGAAGTCACAAAGTTTAAAAAAAGTGTTTTCTTGCTTCAAAGTAAGGGGAAAAGTAATCTAATGGACTTAGAAGATGCATGCCCGAATGGGAACACTATTGTGAGGCTTCAGGTTCCAGAAAAATATGTAAAGAAATCGCATTCAGACTATATCATCCCGGTATTCATGAGGGTGTCATATCACTTAATAGGCCTATTTTTTCATCAGAAGTTGGAAACGTAAAGAAATAAAGAAACTACTTCAGAATTAACTTTAGAAAATTGTGCTTGTTTGTTAATACAAACTATTCACTTCCTCAAATTCTAGATAGAGGCCAACAGGCTATACGCTCCCTTGTTTATGCTCATGGATGTATAATATTGTATTGTGAGCACTTCATAAGCCAAGACTAACAGAGCTATCTGACAGTCTGATGATCACTTGGGCGAGTGTCCCGCGAGGAGAGTGTATTAATTACATGTATTACTTGCAGAATTTAGTCATAGGAGCCACACTGGTTTCCACAGGGGAATATTATGCTACTAAGACGGCACTGGATAGTAGATTACACTCTAGCGCGGGACACGACTGGGACCAATCGGTCCAATCCACTGAAGTCCGGCCCCGATTGTTGTATACGACAATTAATATAGTAGGAAAGTTTTCTTCATTTAGTTTGAACCAACAAAAAGTCTTTTAATTTTTATCCGTGTTACTTCTCTTACAAGCCCCCTCCGATTAAAAGTACATTTTTAAAAAATTAGAAAATATTTTTCTACATTTCCTTCTCTATATATATAAAAGTTATTGATCTGGAGGTATACACTACCAAAATTTCTCAAAATCGCTAATTTTTAATGGTTTGATTAGCACGTCCCTGTAGGATAGGCCGGAACTCCTGCAAGTATTACTGGAGTAGAGCTTATGAGACCGTTGATATTGCAATACCCTCTGAAGTACTATTATTTCGTTGTGTCACATTCAAACCAATATAAAGGGATGAGAGAAAGTTCCCTTTTCCTTTTAGGTTTGCTTTTAGCTTCCACAGAGGTAGGTGTTTTATTATAAAATGGTTTTAACCAACACTTATAGTCACTGATATCAGATCCTGTTACTTCCTTTACCAAACTTTTATCGGACTTTCGAGGAACGTTTTGCTCTTGTAATTATAAGTTCTGCAATTTCACGAATGTTGAATACCTGTAATGTCTTCTTAAATTTCTACTTCCAATTTTACTTCTAAAGCTGTCTTCTCACATAAATATAAATAAAAATTAAAACCTAAGAATCTGTGTGTTAGTTAAAAACAAGAGATATCTATACGTAATGTGGGTGTCGGACATAAGCTCACCGGCTAAAAGCTCACCGGACATAAGCTCACGATAGTCTTATATTACAGGGACGGACAAAAGCTCACTGATAGCAAGCATAAGCTCACCGATAGCAAAGTTGCAAACATAAGAACCCTTGAGGGACTTGTAATAAAATTCACCGAATATTGAAATTCAGTTGTTATGTATTTCCTAAGTAGAAAATGGAGCTACTATCTTATATGACTTATCTATCAGGTATAAAAAAAAGAATAAGGACGTTGCGGAGTTGCGTTGTATTAAACGTGGGAAGACCTAGAGGAACTTGTAATAAAATGTCCTGGATATTAAAATCTATCTTTTGACTATAATTACAAATAGCCCAAATAACTCGGTAGAAAGTAGAGCTACTAATGTCGTATAGCAGTTATCAGATATCAGAATGAAATAGGGATGTTGCAAGTTTAATGTGTGAAGCATAGGCGACAGTAAGCCTAATTTTGGCCCTGGAAATTTTCGAACCAAATTTCTCTTATAAGCCTGACAGTTGATCAACTGCATTAAAATAATTTCATGATTGGGCATGAATACATGTACTTACATAATAGAATTTGCTTGCTAATAGGACTGTTTTTTTTTAACGAAATCATCATACTCAGATATATTTAGGCCTTGCTTCTTAGTGTTGCCGTCGTGCTTGCAGACCAACACTCATACAAATCTCATTCTTATTTACTAACACTAAGCTTTTTTTTGGTTCATAAGTTGTTTTGATCTTAGTAAATAAGAAAGAGATTCATTTGATGAGTATTGCTCTGCAAATGTGGTGACAGCCTTAAGACTTGAACTCTGCTACTTTTAATATCTTATTCTGATGTCTGATAACTCCTATATGACATTCGTCATATAGCCTATTTTCTATTGAGGAACTAGGCCCGCTAGTAGTCAAAGCCCAGATTCAAATATCAGGAGCATCTTATTTCAAGTTCCTTAAAGTCCGCCCACGTTTAATACGTTAAACCCTGCAACATTCTTATTATTTTATTTTTATATCTGACAACTGATATATAGCATTAATAGCTCTATTTTCTACTGAATTAGGCCTACTGCTAGTCAAAATCTAGGTTTTAATACCTCTTTACTCCCATCATACGTTTTACTAAAGCGAAATGAAATATATCTCAGATACTTTCAGCCATAGCAAAAAAAAAATGGAGATATCCTTTCCCCAAAATCGTTTTCCGATATTTCTGTGCTGCAAAATGTCTTGCACCGAAAGTTTCAGCATAGAGGAAGGGGTTGGATTGTTTTCTTCAGATTGTCCAAATCCGTTTTCAATTTATACTTTAATACTCAAAATCTACTTCGTATTAATATTCAAAGTCTAGTTTCCATTTTTGTCATATTTTCCGTTTGTCATTTTTCCATTGCTTACTTGTATTTAATTTATTCAGGTTTATTTTCCTTTGCAATTAAATTAATTAACCTATAAATGTAGTTAGTTATTATTATTGTACCGGTATTCTTTATTGCATTAATTATCTTATAACACAATTATATTATTATTGGTGAGCTTATGTCCGCTTTTACATTAACATAGGTGAGCTTATGTCCGGTGAGCTTATGTCCGCGACATTTAAAGAGGGTCGCAAACGATATGCAGGAAAAATTCTTCTCTTCCTGGCTTGTTTCTTTCCTACTTGACAAATGTTATATTGCTTTGCTTGATAAATCCTTTTGCTTCAACCTTTAGAAAATCCACTTAAACTATTGCTTTCGCAAAGCTCTGCTTTCTTTTAAGCCCCAAACGGAAACACGACGGCAGAAAGTTTCGGAAAGTGTTGTTATTTTCACTGCTAGTTTCTCATTTTAGATAGTGTATATTTACAACAAAGGCGGTGCACGTGCACCGGTTCACCCCTAAATCCGGCCCTGTACATATATGTATGTTATATAAGTCCATTTGTATGAGATCCTGACCGCCCATATTGTTTCATACGGAAAGTACGTACACATGGAACACTTACAGAAAGTATCATAAAACATGTGTTTTCAGTTATACGTTTCCAGTACGTTTGTAGTACGTTTGCAGCCCAAAAACTACAGGATTTACAAATGTGACATACGGTTCTACGTACACCACGTACACTTTTTTCTCAGTGTATGGTTTTGAAGCATGGTCTCGGATACATAGCTATTATCTACAGAGCACGACAATGAATGAACCTCGAGGCTTGACAATACAATAAAACTTGAAGGTGAAGATCTGCTTTTAACATACCTGGGGTTTACTAATTTTGTTGTACTTAACTAATTCATGCAGTTCCTGAGAACAAAATTATCATCGGCCAAGGTCGATTTCCGCTTCACTGACTTGGGGTTGGATAGTTGATTTCTTAAAAATGGGGATGAGACGGGGGGAGGGTTAACGTTCTTCAGAACACTAACACTTTCACTTTGAATGCCTTGGTGACAGGGATTCAGAAGGTGTATACTGGATTGTGGACCACACAATGGTTCAATACTTGCAGTATCACATTCACAATCAGTATATCATACTGTAATTTGGACATCTTCTTTACGCTGACTAAACGATAAAAAAAATCGCCTATAATTTATTCCTAATAAAAATCATTGGACAACAGTATTACAAGCCCTCCCACTGGTCGAGTGGCTAGCACGCGCGACTTTGATGATCGATTCCTTGTGGGAAAGTATTGGACTACAGTGGTTCAGATTCCACTTTAAAACTATAAGTCCATGTCTCATATAGCCTCGCTGATGAAAGGGGACGTTGAAAGATAATCAATTAATCAATCAACAGTATTTCAAATTCCAGCTGCATAAACAACCTTTGACTTGTAGGACTAGTTCATTTTGTTAAAGTAGCTGTTTTAACGAAGTTTAGTATTAACGTGTCAGGTGATAGCTCTATCCATGTAGATTCTGCAAACAGAAACAATGAAAATCGATATAAAAGTGACTCATATTATTTTAACAAAAATCGATTTAGATAATAGTTTGGGCTGCCGCAAAAATAGGAAAAGTTAGAAAACTCCGATTAATTGTAACAATTCCATCAGGGGTTGAAATTGGAGGGGGCATACGCCATTAATTAGGGATGAGCACGAATCGAACTGAAACTCGACTCGACTCGAATTCGAGTCGAGTTTCGAGCCGAGTCAAAGGTAGTTTTTCTCGAGTCGAGTTCCGAGCCGAGTTACTGTTTTTGAGATCAAGTTTCCAGTCGAGTCGAGTTTGATACATGGCTCGCTCGTTTTAGCTCGTTTTGAAATCATGGCCTGATTAAACTGGAAAGCGAAAGCCATTAGAAATGTAAGTCGTAATGTGGAGTACTTTTAGTGTTGCTCACGAGAGGGGACACTGCTTGCATCTCATTTCGTCTCGATAACTAGACCAGGATAGATTTTTTTTAAATAAAAGGACAGCCTCAAATGTCGTGAGCACCAATATATGTATATACTGTAGTTTTTTTACCATCAAGGCTGAGACCTGCACCGTCGTATTTCTGAACCTAAGTAGAAGCCCAACCCGGGTAGTGATGTCAACGGGCTCGCCTCGGTTCAACTGAGCGAACAGCTCGAGCCGGCTCGGTTCAACTGAGCGAACAGCTCGAGCCGGCTCGGTTGGGATGAGCCATCGGCTCGGCTCAATTGAGCCGATGGCCTAGCCGCATAGTGCGTCGAGCATATGGGAGTAATGGACAAAAATAAAACAAATCATACTGAAGTTTTTATCATATATTTATTGTGTCGCAAGGTGTTCTTTGCTCACTTAGACTGAAACAAAGTTGTTGTTGAAGTTATCGAACTTGACAACTGTACTTATGTAGAAAATAATATCCCGTTCAGGGACTAAAAAAACTATGTTAGACATTTAAGGCCTTATGCAGAGTAGTTCTGACGCCTGATTAGGTTATACAGGGTGCGGCACGTAAAACCGGCCCGTAAAGTGAACACATAAAATGAAATGTAATGTATTGAATATGATTAACTACAACACATAAATGAAATGTAATGTGTTGAATATGACTACTCACCTTCACAGCAGCCTTCACAGCAGGTGCTGAAAGTGTCCTCCGCCCACTTCAGCACACATGTGAGCACGATTGAGGAGATTCATATATACCCTTGTCAGTTCTTGTGCTGTAATGCTATTGGTGACATCCTGGATCCTGGTCTTGAGTTCTTCAATTGTGTGTGGATTTGTTTCGTATACTCTTCCCTTTAACAGTCCCCATAAGTAAAAGTCACACGTGGACAAGTCTGGTGACCGAGGAGGCCACAAGCCTTTGCTGATTGTCCTCTCTGGTGTAAACATCTCATGCACAATGGACAATGATGCACCTGGTTGCACCGTCCTGCTGAAAGTAACATAACTGACGCTCCTCTTCGGTCAAGTGTGTATAAAACTCCTCCAGGATTCCCATATACACGTCACTGTTCATTGTCGTCTCAAAGAATATAGGCCCAATAACGCGTGTGGCGGAAATGGCACACCAAACACCAATCTTCTCATCATGCAATGGGTACCTAGCGGATTGCGTGTGGATTTTCTGTCGACCAATACCGGTTGTTTTGGGAATTTACGTACCCAGACAGGTGGAACCACGCCTCGTCACTCATGATGAGCATTAGTGGATCCAAGAAACCACTGGCAACATTGCTCAACAGCCATAAACAGAAATGCACCCTCTTCTGCAGGTCAGGCTCCTTCAGTTCTTGCACAACACTTATCCGGTACGGTTTTAACTTCAGTCCTCTTAAAACACGTCTGCAACTTCTCTCACTCGCATGAACCTGTTGACTCAATCTCCTGGTTGACTTTCGAGGACTTCTTGTCATTATCTTCTCCACCTGCATCTTTAATTCAGGTGTGCAGACAGATGGTCGTCTGTTCCTGGGAGCATTTTGAACCGATCCTGTAAGCCGCCATTTTTCAATCAATTCCTGAATGGTGCTTTTTGCTGGCACAGAACGTCCTGGAAATTTCTCCCGAAACAAATTCTTTGTTTTCACAAAAGATCCAGTGAGAATGAACCCTTCAACAATGGCAACACGCTCGGGTATCGAATACGGCATTATCACACACTGACACTCACCCGCCTTAACACAACGAGGCCTTTTTCTAAACTGGTTTCGACAAGTTTCACTGGCTGCGGCTGCACGTGACTGCTGCAGGTCACGTAAGTCGACCCGACCTCGACACGCCATCTCTTGGTAGTAAGGTAGATTATTTAAGTGTTGCCAAAAACACAATATACCTGAATATTACGACGGGCCGGTTTTACGTGCCGCACCCTGTAGTAAAGAGTTCGAATAACATATGTTTTCTGCAGTGCCAGGCCTTTAGTGTGACGCTAAACATACGTCAAAACGACTCTGCATAAGGCCTTTACTGTTTACGGCACTCGTAAACACGAACCCATACGATTCAAAACTACATAACACTAAAATATAATGAAAAGCAGTGCACGAAATGACTGAAACAGTTCTAGAGTTTTTTTTTTTTTTTTTTTTTAGATCAGTCAGTACCATCAGTGTCTAAGTTATCAAACTCCATAGCGACAGAATTATGAAGCTGGACAGCAACAGCAGCATCAGTTTTGAAATAACTTTCCGGATCCGTATTTGTCCTCCTTTCCTTTGCGTGAATCTGTATCTTGGATGAGACAATAGAGTCAGATAGAAACGCAAATGCTTCATCAGTTCTAAATAAGTATTGAAGAGAGAAGTTTTCCGTATAAGATATAGCCAGGTGTGACGGAAGATTTTGTGGAGGGCTTCTAAAGCTTCTTCCGCATAACCGACAATCCTTTGGGCTATTCGTCATTTCTTGGTGTATTTAATTTCGCTGCTGCTTCTTTGGCAGCAAAGGCAAGCTCCTTTGCCGATTTAGTCGCTACAAGAGAATCTAAGCGCCTTTTCTTTGTTTTTACTGAACACTCTGCGAACTGTTTACTGGTTCTACCGCGAGTAGAGCAAGCTACATCGGTCTTCACGTTGCTCTGATACCGAACAGTTATCACAGTTGAGACATAGTCCGGAAGTGTACATGCACGATCAAACCACTCTATTTTTAGCTTGGAAAACCGTCCAAACTCTGTGCGACATCCTCCATTTTTTTTTTGCTCAAGGTCATATTAATAACTTACTAAATTTCTCTAAACTGTTGTACACATCTTCTGTGGCGTCTTCAAGTTTATAACGACTACAAATAGCCTTCATAATTTCCGCTTTCTTCCAACTAGCACTGGTGGTTATCTATCTTTCAAAAATGTCCTTGTTTTTCATGGCGTCTTCTTTCGCAATTTCACTAATTACAGTCACATTTGCGGATACTTGCACACACACTATTGCTGAATCTAAAGGTAATCATCAAAGGAAAATATTCCTGCAGAAATCTCAAGACATGTTTAGGCTTTTTTGAGATATTCCAAATATACCAGTAAAAAATGGTTACCAATCGTTCGTCGTAAAGAAAAGAACGTACCTGTGCTATGACTGCCCACTAGTGACAAAAAGTCTCACCTTTCGCTTTGGTCTAAAACACCAGTGCGATCGTTGTGGAGACAATGACTCAGGTCGGTCTAATATAGTAGTTGTGCATGCGAATTGTTATCTGTAAGAGTGTTATCTCAACTCGGGGCCGTCTAATGTGGTGACTTTGCGCGCGCCTCCTGTAGGCTGACGGGTTGTCATCAGTTTGTGGCTAGGGATTTCTGTCTTGTGAATCATTTGTGCTTCATTCCGTGCTATTTGCAAGTCCGAAGAAAATTGTTTCTTTTCTCATTTTTGTCCATTGGTCGACGCACTGTGAGCCGGCTCGTTCGGGATAAGTCTGAATCGGTTATCTAAATCGGTTCGGTTCTGCTCAGATGAGCCATCGGTTTTTGCCGTCTGGGTTAGGTGAGATGTTGACTCGGCTCACTTCTTGGTTCGGCTCGATAGTAGATGAGCTGTGAGCCGAGCCACTCGATCCATTGACAACCCCAAACCCGTGCCTAGCACCGCGGTGATTCAGATAACTGCTAACTCCAGGACAGAAAAATAACAGGATTGCCGGGGTATTCTAAGATGGATATAGGCCTATACATGATGTGTCTCATGTAACCCCTTTTTAATCAAATTGATGTCGGTATCAATTTTTTTCCTGGTATACATATTTATGCTATACCCATGTTGAAGCAGATTTCACGTTATGAATACTCGTAATTAATTAATTAATACGTAAAATTTACCATGTTTTCCAATATTTTATCATATATATCTCGAATTACCCATCCACCATAATTATCAACATTAAATCTCCTTGTCTTTATATATGTGACTATGTATAGCTGTGTTGAAATGGCTTCCATTATGAATGATTAATAAAAGGGATAATTCAAAATTGATTACTTTTCTGAATATCTTATCATAGGCTATCTGGAGAAATTACTAATTTTTCAGTATTAACATATTGCTTTATTAGTCTGTTTTTCTGTTAGTATCAATCATTATAAAGAATTCTAGTGACAACAAAAATCATACTTAACTTTAAATTATCTTCATAATACTCTTTCGTAATATTCCTATATTGTCTTTAGCTGTGTGATTTTCCTATGGTACTTTTAAATTCCTCATATTTAGAATTTCTTGCGAGAAAAATAATCGTCATCTAGTTTCCACATATTATTATTATTATTATTATTATTACCAATATTTGCATAAAGCCCATTCCGGATAACAATGTTATTTGTATAATATGGGCAACTCGTGGAAACATCATTGTATGCCACATTTTCTGACTTTCGAGTAAGTATGAAAAGAAAGTTCATCATTCCTATGCAATTTGATACAATGACACATACCAAACAAGTTTCCTTTGTGGTTTAATACCTATCCAGTCCACCTAATAACTTAATTTTAACAGAAGTGACAATTATCATGATGTTCGCTAAATCCTCTCATATCATGGGAAAAATGAAATGAAATCTTTAAGTTTTATGTCCCACGGTTATGCCGGTTAGGCTAAAGGAGACGGTGATGATGAGAGAAATGGTGGAATGAAGAAAGTGGGAGGAAACGGGACAATCCCGAGAAAACCCACGAGCACGGTGTTTGTCCACCACAAAGTCCACAAGGCGGGAGCTGGGATCGAACCAGGGACCCAAAGCACCGGAGGTGAACGCTCTACAACTGAACTACCGCGCCTGCCACATATCATGGTAAATAAAGTACTGACTTCACTTCTTCATATGTTGTATGGCCGGAAATTCTCTTTTATTTTATTCATTGGAGGCAAACGTTCTTACAGATTTAGACTGGACTACAACTGAACGCGTGTGGTTTATTGTTCAACAGCCCTGCAACTCTGCAAGTAAACAAGTTACCACCAAACGGAATCTGTAATCAGAGGTTCCTACAGAGGTTCAGACTTTATTTACTGAATAGTATTAAGCTCTTTCCTTTTTTATAGTAGGCAATAGAAATAGGAGAAGAACAATATTACTTTTCTGCGACAGTGTGTCATTTGTTTGAGCAAAGCTATGGTAGTCAAAATTTGCAGACACTCCTCAAATAACAGGAAGAATCCCACAGCTATTTACAAAGGCAATCGGAAAAACAAGTTCGTTTGTCTGCTTTCACGAAATATTTACGTATGAGACACTTTGCGTGCTGAATTATTATCTACAATATATTATCATTATTCATACTTTATCTTATTTCTGACAGCAGTGTTACATACATAATTTTGTCTTCTTCAATCACAAGCCACTGTTGTGCTTATCCGATTCAAATCTCTCCTCCATATCGTTCTGCCTATTAACCCTTTCACTGTGGAAGGCGACGAAAAAAAAAATTCCCTAACCTGCTAATGTCGATTATAGTCGACGTGTTAAAATTTGTCTGTATCTTGGTTTTGTCGATTGTAGTCGCCAAAGGTTTTCTGTGTGATTTCTATTGTTTATCGAAAACAATAGAACACACAAAAAAAAAAAAAATAAACGGTACAACTTTGGCGACTACTCTCGACAAAGCCAAGATACGGACAAACAAATTTTAACACGTCGACTATAGTCGACATTCGCATGTTAAGGAAATTTTGTTTCTGTCGACAAAAGTCGACTTCCTCTGTGAAAGGGTTAACTCAGTAAAGTATTACTAAACTAATATTCATTCAGAATTCTTTGATCCAATTTGTTTTGTATATACCCACATTTATGTCCAGTTCCATCTAAAGAAACTAGTGTAAAAACAATTTTGTTACCGAGCCTTATAGTAGTGTACGATTGAATTCCGGATATATGAAGGCCATAAATGTGCAAATTACATATGGGCCGTTAAAATTAGTGCAATATGCAGAGAACTTTGCATTTGAACCAATTTTACACGAATCCCGAGAGAAGACTTCGCGAATGTAGCATAGATTGTGTCTTAAAGTTACTCATATACAGACCATGACAATAGTCTACGAGACAAAGTTTGTGTCTGTGTCGTATCGAAAAGGTATCGTAAAAGTGGTGGTCTCTTAGGAACTGTATATGTACATGTATCTGGAAACGTATGAGTTCATGCCCACCATCAGCCATCTTTTGCAGAATTTAGTGAACGAGAGATAAATTTATTTATTTATTACTAAGCTACCAGATACAATCTCCAAGGCCATTTTACACTGGAGCACTCAACAAATCAACAATAATAACAACATTGGAAAGAAAATGGAAGGAGGGCGGCCAGGGTCTGTATTTTAAGGTACTACCATTTCAACATTGACCTGGTGTAACTTTGGAAAACCCTTGAAAACTTCAGTGAGGATACTGAACTCTGGATTCGAGCATGGGACCTACCGATTGCGAAGCAAAACGCTGCAATAATAATAAATCTTTGAATTTTACGTCCCACTCTTATGTCGGCTAGGCTAAAACAGATGGGGATGATGAGAAATGAATGAATGGTGGAATGAAGAAAGAGGGAGGAAATGGGCGAGCCCCGAGGAAACCCATGCACACGGTGTTCGTCCACCACAAAGTTCAATTGGCGGGAGCAGAGATGGAACCCGGGACCCCATGCAACACAGGTGAACGCTCTACCAATGAGCCACGCGGCCCTTATAATAATAATAATAATAATAATAATAATAATAATAATAATAATAATAATAATAATAATAATAATAATAATAATAAGTTGTAGTAGTAGTAGTAGTAGTAGTAGTAGTGTCATTGATAATAATTGCATTGTGTATGTATGGTACTTGAAGAGAGTTCTTGAAGTACACACACGCTTCGGCTCGATTTGGTTCGTTTTGGCTCGACTCGACTCGAAACTCGAACCAAATTCGAGTCGAGTTTCGAGTCGAGTTGGAGGAAACTTTTCGAGCCGAGTTCCCGAGTCGAGTTCAAAGATGTCTGTTTCAAAGAAAACTCGCTCGAACTCGCTCGTGCCCATCCCTATCATTAATCAGCCCATTAAGGTGTACAAGCTCGCGAACATGGCTCTTGCGCTCAACAATTGAGCCCGAGCCACAATGAAACAAGTCAGTGCGAGCCCAACTCAGAGAAGTGAGTCCGAGTGCAAGTAAGCACGAGCCCCAATGAAATACGTGAGCGCGAGCCCAATTGAGGGAACAGAGCCCGAGTACGAATGAGCGCGAGCCCAATTGAGAGGAATGAGCCCGAGCGCGAGGGCAGTCGAGAGAAGAGAGCGTGAGCCCAAGTGAGCGAAAGCCCAGTTGAGACAAGTGAGCGTGAGTCCGAGTGAGTGCGAGCTCAGTTGAGAGAACTAAGCGTGAGCCCGGGTGATTGCAAGCCTAATGGAGAGAAGTGAGCGCGAGCCCAGTTGGGAAAATTGATCGCGAGCGCTAGTGATTGCAAATCCAGTTGAGACAAGTGAGCGCGAGGCCGGGTGAGTGCAAGCCCAGTGAACAGAAGTGAGGGAGAGCCGAGTGAGTGCGAGCCGAGATAAGATTAGTGAGCGCGAGCGCGAGTGAGCGTGAGCCCAGTTGGGAGAAGTGATCGCGAGTCCAGTTCAGACAGGTGAGCGCGAGCCCGAGTGAGTGGGAGGCCAGTCGAGAGAGATGAGCGCGAGCCCGAGTGAGTGCGAGCCCAGATAAGATTAGTGAGTGCGAGCGCGAGTGACCGCGAGCACAGTTGGGAGAAGTGATCGCGAGTGCTAGTGATCGTGAGTCCAGTTGAGACTAGCGAGCGCGAGCCCAGTCCGGAGAGATGAGTGCGAGCCCAAGTGACTGCGAGCTCAGTTGAGAGAAGTGAGCGCGAGTCCAGTTTAGACAAGTGAGCGGGAGCCCGAGCGAGCGCAGTGGAAAATGGCCACCTCTGCAAACGGATCACTCTTTATTTAGCTCCAATTAGGTTAAGTGGGATAACAGTTTCTGATGCGACATATAATTCCATAACAGGTGAGACGTTAAAGATACACTTAAGAAATAAGTGACGTACAGGTCATGTTTACATTCCTCATTGGCTATCAACTGCCTTAGGAGAATCATCATTTACGTACTCAATATAAAATTATCTAACTATATTAGGCTTGTATATAGCCCGCTCCTCCCAGTTCTTTGTCACCGGAACTGGAAGAGTCACTACTAATACTACTGCTACTACTACTAAACAACAACAACTACTACTACTACTAATACTACAACAACAACTACTACTACTACTACTACTACTAATACTACTACTATTACTACTACTACTACTACTTATATCGAGAAAAGAACCAAACTAACCTCTGTTGGGCTTCTAACCCGTTCCTACTACTACTATTACTACTACTAGTAGTATTGCTACTACCACCACCTCCACTATACTACTACTACTGCTACTACTACTACTACTACTACTACTACTACTACTACTACTACTACTACTACTACTACTACTACTACTACTTATACTAAAATCTCCTTACCACAAGATTTACATCTTAAATCTTTATAACATGCGATTCCGATTCTTTATGAACTAATATGAATCGTTAGAATCACTATGATTTGTTAAAAATCACTGGGGAGGGCGGGCTATACTAAGGATGGCCACATTTTTTCGAAAAATGAATTTTTCGAGAACGAAAATATTTCGAAAAACGATATTTTTTTCGAAAAACGGAAAACGAATTTTCTTCGAAAAACGAAAACGAAAAATTCTTCGGAAAAATGAAAAACGAATTTTTTTTCGAGAAACGAAAAACGGATAATTTTCGTAAAACAAACTGAATTCATCTCATTTGTTAGTACTTCCAAACTATAGTATACTATGCATACGTATAGGAAGTCTTATAGAACGGCTATGTTCATCTGTCTGTCTATCCATCCGTTCGTCTTTCGGCTGGCATCAGAGCAAGAGTGGTAAGAAATAGCGAGATGCATACATAGTTTTGCAACGAATAGATTCATCTAATCCATTTGACTTTTATTTAATCCCAAATTGGTAGAGATCTATCGCTTTCTGCTACATTGTTGATCACCACGGAACACAAACGATAATATACAGAAAGACGCGGTTTTCCAGAACCAATTCAGTGTCCCAAGATTATATTCAATGTTCGCCCTTATTAGGCGAACAGGTGTCAGCGCAAAAACAGTAACAATATTGAGAAGTCGTTTCTTGCGGTCGATTTAGAGCCCCTAAAATAGGTTCGATCTCCTCCATTAACCCTCCATTCAAACCGTAAGTGGTTGAAATACTCTATTTTGGTTTAAATTTTTATCTCTATAGAACGAAAAGAGTAATAGATAGCGAGAAGCGATTTATTGCAAACAATTTAGCGTCTGAAGACAGCATATAACTATCCACAACATTCAATCAAAACCAGAAATTGTTTATATTTACTATTATTTCAGGTTTCAATACTGAATTATGAGATATCGAGATGTAGATTTTTGCAATCGATTCAGCTAGCAAGAAATAATAGGTCTATCTTTTCCATTAATCCTCTTTTCAGATCGGAAGTTGTTTAAAATAACCATTTTCGGTTTCAGCATTGATCGACATAGAATAAAAACAGTAATAGATAGCCACAAGTGTTTTTTTTTAATCTAACTGATACAGCGTCTCAAGAGTATATAAGCTATATATCATCTCAACTCACAATACTATCGAAACCGAAAGTGGCTGAATTTACTAGTATATTGATTTGAATATTGATTTTTATAAAGTAAAAACTAGGAGAAATCGTGATGCGGTTTTTCGCGATCGACTAATCGTTCTAAGAATAGGCTCTACCTTCTCCCTTGATCTCTATTCACATCAAAAGTGGTTCAAATTAACGATTACAATTTCAACATTTATCGCCGCAGAACAAAATTGGTAATAGATAGCTACAAGTGGTTCACCTACAATCAATTCAGGGTCTCAAGAGGAAATACCATTACAATCTGCAACACTCCACAAGGGCAGAAATGGTTGAAGTTTATTACTATTTTTTATTTTATAGGTAATAATAATTTCCATAGAGCAAAATCGGTGAGAGATATCGAGTTGCATTTTTGTAAAAAAAATCAATCGAGCATCCCAAGAATAGATTCCACCTTCTTCGTTAACACTTTATTTAAAACGAAGGTATTCAAATTAACCATTTCCGGTTTTAACACTTATCCCGATAAAACAAAAATTGTAATAGATAGCGACAAGCAATTTTCCGGAATCAATTCAGGGTTTGAAGAGAACATATCGTCATAACCTACTTCACTCTTTTGTAACCGGAAATGCTTGAAATTTACTCCTACTTTCGGATCCAATACTTATATTCATAGAGCAAAAGCTATAAAATATATCGAGAAGAGGTTTTTCTGAAATCGATTTAGCGTCTTAAGAATAGATTCCATATCCTCCCCTCTATTCAAGCCGGAAGTGGTTCAACTTAACTATTCCTGCTTTCAATCTTTATCGCCATAGAACAAAAACGATAAGTGATAGCTAATAATGGCTTTTTGATATGGATATGGATCTTTGATCTTATTAATCTATTCCAACCATGTGTTATAGTTGTGCTACTTGTTGTACTAAAAGTTTGAGTATTCAATTCGCATAGATTGGAAGTCTACCGTAGTTTTACACTGTGAAACGAAACTCACTTGTTTCTCTACAAAAACAGGAAGTAGGAAAAATGTATCACAACCAGGGGCGGATCCAGGGGGCGATCGGGGCGATCGTCCCCCCCAGAAGAGGACACTTTCTTATTTTATATATAAATAAAACCCATCCCAGAGTTTGGAACTCTTAAAAGTAGCTCTAAGTAGCAGTATTACAACCCACCACTACCACCCCGAGAAGTCCGTCCTGGATCCACCCCTGATCACAACTCCCGGTTTCAGTATTGATCACCATAGAGCATAAATAATAAGAGATAACAAGATATGCTTATATATATATATATATATGAATCCAGGATTCGCAAATTGTCATCTCGGTCGCTATCACTCTATGTAAACCGGAAATAGTGAGAAACTACCATTTCCGGTTTCATAGTAAAGAAAGACGATACCCGGAAGCAGTTTTTGATGTGAATTCTGTGCCACAATGGTAGTTTCCATCTCTAAGATTAATGGAACCGAAAGTGATAAATACTTACTATATCTCTGGTTACAATACTTTTTTCTCATAGAACGAGAGAGGTACTAGGAAGCGACAAACGTTTCTTTTAAATATTATAATTTCATAATTCCAAGATAAGATTTCAAGCCCTGCCCACTGGTCTAGTGGCTAGCGCTTATTCCTTTGATACACAGGATCCCGAGTGGGAAAACATTGAACGTGTTATGGTGGTTCGGATTCCACTTTAAAATCTAGGTCCACGTGTTGTATAGTCTCGCTCGATACTGTAAGGTCAGTAGTCTATTAATCAGACGTTTATGTGTTTAAACCCTGCAGGAAATCTGTTTTTTTTTTTTAAGTGTGTTCCTATTTTCATCAGAAGACTAAGAATTTCTTTTAATAACTCTCTGGCAAGTACTTTTCTTTCAAATTCGATTAGAACAGAACATTAAATGAATTGCAAATCTAAACTCCATAGCTGAAAGGAAAACATTAAGTTTCATCAAATTTCCATTATTATGCTCTGATTTGTAATGACAAACTATTTGTAAACTGTGATGATCTCAGAAGATTCCCCCCAAGGGTGAAATTTCTCAGGTCGACAGAATCTCAAATTGTCCCTTAGGTCACCTTTTAAAATTATTACTGTTTGAAAGGTCTTCATAATAAATAGAACATTACATTTATTTTTCGTTCTATAATTTGAAATGGCAAAGTCGTAATTTAAAGAAAATTATAATGTTAAACATAAAGAATTATAGTACTAATGAAGTAAATATTATCGTGTATATTATCGATTTCTAGTCGGATTAAAACCGGAATATTCATTTGGACTGCACTTGAAAATAAGCCCGTTATACATAATCCTTTCTGGAAAGGCATGTTTAATTCCAATTACTTAATCAATATTTTTACGAATATACTTTTATTGTAGTATCTTTACTCCATTTCCCAATGTTGTATACACTCCATTTCCCAAAGGAAAATCTCGTAAATGTATCTTGAACTTGTGAATATTCGCAAAATAATATGATTTAGTTTACATCAATCTAAACGTCTCATTTTAAACTTCGTACTTTAACTATTACTACTACTACTACTCATAATAATAATAATAATAATAATATAAAAATTATGGTCGTACCTTTATCAGAAAATTACAGGCTTAGTCATAGTTGAACGAAATCATATACTACTTACGCTTTCTATAGATATATGAATTTCGGTTTCTATTCGAAATTCTATTCAACCGAATCCAATAGGAATGCAAAGAGAAACTTCGAGAAAAAAATACCATGGTGGGACTAGAACTAACCCTTAAGAGTGCTTTGCAATCTACAAAAAAAAACCGCCTAAAACCACTTGTTTTCTTTCCTTTAACGTAACTGATTCACCGAAGTATCTCACAAGTAACACTTCCCAAGTGTAACACCCATATTTGATAAAATTTGGCAAGTAGATACTACATATAAAATAAATAAATACGTTTTTTTTCTACGGAAAAACGGTTTTAGGGGGCAAAAGTCCCTACTCAAAACTTTGAAAGTTGACGCCCGAAAGGTAAAAACAAGTGGGCAGGAGTGAACGAAATTGTGCACAGATATTGCAGACGTAAAATGAGGGAATTTGTGTTTCGTAATTTCCTGAAAGAAAAAGAAAGGTTAATTGGAGCACGGTCCCCTTGAACCTTTTGATAATGAAATATCAAAAGCCCTAGTAACAGTATGTCAGATGTGTGTAAAGGACATGAAGAATTGTAACGAAACTTTGTGTATGAACAATACGCAAAAGATAAGTGAATACGGGTTATTTTCTGGAGAAAAAGGGTTTAACTGGGCAAAAGCCGCACCCAAAATTTTGGAATTTGACGCCCGAATGGCAGAAATCATTGGACAGAAGTGAACAAAATTGTGCACAGTTATTGTAGACGTAACATGAGGGAATACGGATTTCATATTTTTCTGAAAAAATAAATAAATAAATAAAAACATTTGGGTGGGACACAGACCCCTCCAAAACTTTGATCGAGAAATATCAAAAGTGCTAATAACATTATGTCAAAAGTGCTTAAAGGACATGAATTTTGGAACGACACAATTTGTAGGGACAATACGCAAATATAAAGGAATACGGGTTTATTTTCTGCGGAAAAATGGTTTTAGGCGGCAGAAACCCCACCCAAAATTTTGAACTTTGAGACCCAAAAGGCAAAAAGAAGTGAACCGAATTGAATGAAGCTGTGCACAGATATTGTAGACGTAAAGTGAGGTAATTATATTTCGTATTTTCCTGGAAAAAAGCGATTGAGTAGGGCACGGACCTTCTAGACCGCTGATTATGAAATATCAAAGGTGCAAATAAGTATACCTCAGAAGTTCCTAAAGAGTATGGAGAATTGCAACGAAACTTCATATAGGGACAATTTGCAAACCAATAAATGAAACGTGTTTTAATTTGTGCGGAAAAACAGTGTTGGGTCCTAGGCCCCTCCAAAAAAGTAAATATTACCGTAATAGCGCAGGAAGGAGTGGACCAAAGCAAATGAAATTGTGTGTAGATATTGTATAGACCCTATGTAAAATAAGACCTTTCGTGTTTTTCAAGTGTCCCTATAAGTTTTGCTTCAAATTTGGCTCATCAACAGCAAATAGGAAATTAATCGACACATGTTTTTGTTTATGCGCAAAAACATTGTAAGGGTTAAAGGTGACTCCTGAAATACTATAAAATACGCTATACTGTTTGTGCTCGTTGTTGATCTGCCAAATTTGAAGAAATCGGATGGAAACACTTGTGAAACACGAAAGGCCTTATTTTACATATCCAATACCCACATACAATTTCATTCGCTTCAGTCCACTCCTTCCGCAACTCAACGCCTTGGTCCACTCAACAGTTCTTTTTTTCTTTGCAGGAAAATACAAAACACATATTCCCTCATATCACCTCTACAATATTTTTTCCACAATTCCAATCACTTCGGTCCACTTCTTTTTGCCTTTCGGGCGTGAAATTCCAAAATTCTTGGTGTGGCCTTTAGTCGCCTAAAATCATTTTTCCGAAGAAGACAAAAAAGAACAGTATTTGTTTACTTTTTGGTTTTTGTCCACACACAAAGTTTCGTTGCAATTCTTCATGTCCTTTACACACATCTGACATACTATTACTAGCACTTTTAATATTTCATGACCAAAGGTTTGGAGGTGTCCGTGCCCCACCCAACCGTTTTTCTTTTTCAGGAAAATACGAAACCCGTATTCCCTCATTTTATGTCTACAATATCTCTGCACAATTTCATTGACTTCGGTAAACTCGTTTTTGTCTTTCGGGCGTCAAATTTCAAAATTTTGTTTGTGAGCTTTTGCCCCTAAAACGGCCGCATAAAATAAAAATAAAAACACTATTTGGTGTTTATTTTATTTGTAGTATCTACCTGTCAAATTTTATCTAAATCGGAGTGTTACACTTAGGAAGTGTTACTTGTCAGTAACTTCCCTCTATTTTGTACTCGGTTATAAATTTTACAGATATTTCCAGTAACCTTGAACGACAGAAACACGAACACAAAATCTACGAGGACAATTAAAATTGGAAAGGCTCTTCCACCGGGAATCAAACCCGATACCCTATGCCACAAAGGCACAGGTTGCAGCCACTAGACCGGCGGGGAGAGCAACTGAATTGTATTTTGCATTGTCTGAAGTTTAAGCCTATTTCACTCTCATGTAACATGTCTATTGATTTTTTATGTATACTATATTTGTTACTTGGCGAATGGTAAATGTTATTGATATAAATTCTATTATTTATTCGTTCATAAACTATTATACAAATTTTCAGAATTATTTATGATCTGTGATGGAAATTCAATGGTGCATTCACGGTAGGCAGAGAGTGCAATTGGAAGAAGAGTTCAACATCCTTCCGCGAATAGTATTTGGTATCTATCTAGAAGAGATAGCGAACAAGAGTCTGCATAATGAAAATGGAATTTCGGTAGGAGGTAGAATGATTAGCTGTATACGATTTGGAGATGATATGGCAATTGTTGCAGAATTTAAAGAGAAAATCAATAAGACGTAGAAAACTTGAGAAAGGCTTGTAAAGAATATGGGATGAAAATAAATGTTACAAAGACAAAATCCATGGTGATTGAAACTAAACGATCGGTGTCAAATATAGGAGTAGGAGGGGAGCAAATAGAACAGGTGACTTGCTTTCGATAACTGAGTAGTAATAATAGTGATAATGTGGCGTACGAACGTAAATAAAAGCCAGGATAGCAAAAGCGAAAGAAGCCACTAGGAGAAAGAAAATACTATTTTGTGGGACCTTGAATAAAGAATTTGAAGAGAAACTCATAAAATACTTCGTGTACTGTATTTTATCGTACTGTACAGGGCAGAAACATGGACATTAGGTAAAAATGATGTGTAATAATTGAAGGTTTTGAAATTTGAGTGTGGAGAAGAATGGAGAGAATTAGCCAGGTCAAGAGGAAAACCGAATTAAAGGATGTTATAAATGGTAGGGAAAAAACAGATATAATGAAGAAGAGGAATAGGGAGACTGATTGCAACATTGGTTAAAAAGGAACTATCGAGGGACGTGCTAGTGGGCCTATGATGGCAGGAAAGACAGGGAGGGGATTAATTATAATATATCAAAACAGAGTTAGGCTATCGGCTATATCAAAACAGAAAAACCGTATTTGAAGATGAAGAGGTTAATGTAAGATCATGCAGCATGGAAGTTTCTCGGTTGCTGCAAGTAACCCGCTAATAATGGCGGAATATTTCTAATGATAATGATGCTGATGATGCACAGTAGAAATATCCACTTTACTGACATTGCTGATACGAATCACAGAGCAAAGTTCTACAGGCTGTCAAAATTCCTTGCTTTAAAGGCTGTAAAGAACAACTATCTGTTACTCTGTAAGAGGAAATTTTAGGTCGAGCAACAACGTGATGATCTGTCCCTCACATCGTTAGAGACCTGGGCTGCGATAAGAAAACACGAAAGAAATGCATTAGCGACTTGAAGAAGGTAGTTAATGGCTCATGTCTGAGCCAAGAAGTGAGAGACAAATAATATTAACAATAATAATCTCAGAAATTTATATTTATTTCCAGCAGGACTTTTCCGTGCCCTCCTTGTGCAGTATTATTTTTTGTAAATTGTCATTATAAAATTGTCATATTAATTTTAAAGGGTCATTATAACTGATGCTTTATTCATTTCACAGTTCATTTCTGGCAGTAGCTTTCATCCCTCTTACTCGATCTTCACGCCTCCCTAGCAAGAATCTGCGCGCCCCCATGTTGGGAACCACTATTTTCCACTGAGGCATTCTGACAATGCGCTAGAAATTTGCATTCTGATTCGTATCAGTAAATGGATCTATGTTCCTACTGTGCATGCACAAGTGAATTTCCAAGTTAGATCATAAATAATTCTGATGATTTATATAATATTTTGGACGAAAATGAAATAGGACATATATCAATAACATATATCATTCGCCAAAGTAACGAATAAGGTAAACATGAAAAAATCAGTACACATATTACATCAGGGCAAATAACTTTAACTTCAGTCACTACAAAATACATTTCAGTTTCTCTCCCCGCCGGTCTAGTGGCTAGAACGTGAGCCTTTGGGCCGTAGGGTCCTGGGTTTGATTACTGGTCGAAGAGCCTTTGCAATTTTAACTGTCCTCGTACTTTTTGAGTTCGTGTCCCTGCCATTCAAGATTACTGGAAATAACTAAAAAACGTATAACCGAGTACAAAATACAGAGAAGTTACTGAGATACGTTCGGTGAATCAGTTGCATTAAAGGAAAGGAAACAAGTAGTCTAAGGTGTTTGCCTTGTAGACAGTGTTCGTAGTTAGAGGGAAATTTCCCTAATCTAGGGAAATTTCGTAGGTAAATTTAGCAAAAACGGAAAATGGATTTTCTTCAGCAAAAAGTGAAAATCCAGGGAAATTCTCGTGCTGATTGATTGATATATAAATGGTTAAATATTTCTTTGTTCTTCAGAAATAAACCAATACAATAGTAATAGTGTGCACAGTTTCGTATTTACGATTTTGTTTCGAAGGGGATTTGGCTCACATGGAACTGTAAAACTTTGTTCCTGGAAATGTGAAAATATTTCATATACTTTAATGTAGTAAATGCAATTTCAGGGGGGATTCAGCACGATGCTCTCCCCTTAAATACACCACTGAGTGTGCATATGAGTGAGCGCGGGCGCTTGTGTGTATATATATGTGTGTGTGTTTTTGTTCAAAGTAGCATAATTTGCACCTATTGTTGGCTGGTAGTCTTTTTGTGATTTTTGAAAGAAAGTTAAGTAAGAAGTAAAAAATAGAAGCAAAAAATCAAATGTGGTCGACACTTTCTTTAATACAGCTAAAGTAATCTTATCACATTATTTCTGTCATAGGAATTAAAAATGAAATCTTTGTTTTACGTCCCACGATTATGCCGGTTTGGATAAGGAGAAGGTGATAATGAGAGATGAGTGAAATGGTGAAATGAAGAAAGTGGGAGGAAAAGGGAAAACCCCGAGAAAACCCACGAGTACGCTGTTTGTTCACAAAGTCCACACGGCGCGAGCTGGGATCAAACCAGGGACCCGAAGCATCGGAGGTGAAGGAAGGTGGGATGGCTTCAGGTGAGATGGCTCATTTGTAGAGCGTTCACCTCTGAGACCCTGGTTCTATCCTATCTCGCGCCAAGTGGACTTCGTGGTGAACAAACACGGTGTCCATGGGTTTTCTCAGGTTTCTCCCGTTTCCTCCCATTTTACTCAGTAGGGGAGTCTAGGAATGTCGTAGACAATAGAACCGCAGGTGGTCCATTACAGCTGTTACTTGAATACTTTTATGTCTGTGGGGCCGCCCCGGCCCTGGGTAGGTCCCTGGGGGAGGAAGATTGATTATCTGCGCAGTAGAAGGGGATGGGGTGTTTCTGGAAAGTAGAATGACCTGTATCACGTGATTTTTTATAGTGTACGTTTCTAAAAGAAACTCGAGATATGTGTCGGCTCATATGCTAAAGCATACTTTATAGAACAGCTATGACGTGATCAAATTAATTTAATTGGTTCGTTTTATTAAAGAAAACTCAGCATATGTATTGGATCGTGTCTTTTAAGCCCTTGTAATGATTACTCGCACACTGTGCGACCACACTAGAAAGCTCGTTAGTAAATTTGATTGTGATCATATTAATTAATTAATTTGGTTCGTATGGTAAAGCATACTCTGTAGAACAGCTATGCTGAGATCATATTCATTATTTTAATTGGTTCGATTTATTTAATTCGATCATTTGCATAGCAAATTCAGAACAATCACTAATTGTGATCATATTAAAAATGGGAGGGAATAAACTTTATTCATGCGGGACTTCTTCATTCGTATCTTTTATTATCTCGTAATTATTACTCGAACACTGTGTGAGCATTGTAAAAGCTCGTGTATGGAGTATGTATACAGAGAGTGGTTCTCGTACGTCTTTCGCTTGTGAACTCAAGACGAACTGAACTTTCCGCGCTTTTTGGAAACTGGTTGGGCGACAGTGGAAGATGACGTTGTCTGGTAATGACCTTGCAGGTACATGTTAAAACATGAAGACAAATACAAAGGAAAACTGCCACCTTGTCGGGTAGACATCACAGAGTGCCGACAGAGTAAGAAAACAAGTTGGCTCCGCGGTAGGTGAACACAAGACATTGTCGGCGGAGAATACAAAGAAGATTAATATCAGGGTAGGTGAACATGTTGAAATATGACCCTATGGTAATTGGTAAAAGAAAAGAAGTTTGGCGTCACGAATGCTGAACACGTGATAACCTTGTGGGTTATGAAAACACTTTAAATAGGGCTATAGCAGAAAATATATATAGATACATCATGCATCTCTTTGAGAAAGAAGAACCCTACGAAGTTAACAATGAAGCAATATCTGATGCTCAAACAGAATGTGCGAATCATCGTCAGATGAAGAATATGATTTTGAGACAATAGAATCTCCAGTGCTAACAACAGTTTCACCAATCCCACCATCGTCTCCAGTTGTATTATCAAGAACATTACGATTTTGGGGTTTATATTGTTGTTGTAATAGTCAAAAAGTGGATCGTAAATGTATAAAGCAAGCTATTGAAAAATGGGATTTCAACGTTTCATTATTATGCAACGAATGTAGAGAATGAGCTCTTCGTGATTTTGCGCATGATTGTATGAATTTACACCCAAAGTCACTGGAAACCGTGCTTGGAGTATTATAGCAAGTCCTAGTGTTGAAGAATATGTGTTTTACTTGTATGCAAACAAGCATATTATTGGAATATTAACAAGAGAAAAATTCTATGAAACATATGCGGAATTATTAAGTGATACAGACTACCTTCCGGAATTACTGGACATTTTCATAAGTAAAGAGAGACGGAAATCGGAAATTCCAGATTGAAAAAATATTCGAATGGAACTGGTGTTTTATGTGTGTTACGCAGTGATGAAAACATTAATGTGAATTGTGTATTAAAAACTACAAAAGTATACTTACGTAACAATGATCCAATTGAATGCATGTAATGCAAGTTATATCTTCCTCATGATTGTACTCATCTTCATAAACTGGAACATTTGCAACGAAGTACTTATCTCTTGTTAAAACTTTTAGTGAACTTTCTGAAGTTTTTGAACAAAAATATAGTGAAATCTCATTTATATGGTTTATGCATAAAATTTGTGACCTTTAAAAAAATACAGAATTTGTTGGGCAGATTATTCTATTTTTCATTCATCACACAAATGAAATTTCACCATGTGTAAATCAGTATATTATCTATATTCAAATTTTTAAAATGTCTGATAACGTATTTATCATTCGTGAGTTTTGTTTAACTGCATACGACGATACAATAAATTTCCATTGTTTGGTAAAATCACCAATATATTATAACTTATTATCATTAGGTTGTCAAAAACAAATTGGTTGGTTAACTTTAAAATTACACGGCTTGAAATTGAATAGCAACACTGGATATACTGTATCATGCATACGAAATCTCGTATATCAATTATGTTCAAAGAATTCAACCTTTTATTGTAAAGGTTTATAGAAATCTCTTTGGATTAAAAGAATATTTGGATTAGATAATGTCATTGATTTAGAAACAAAACATTGTCCTTCATTACGTAAAGCATGTGGAAACACATCTAATGAATATTGTGCTTTTCACACAAATATTGTAAGGAAATCAGGATGTGCATATCGTAATGCACAACAGTTGAATTATTGGTGGAAATATGAAAGATCAACAGCACTAACTAAAGCATTATCAAGATTGTAATGTTTTTTTCTTAGGAATTGTAAATACAATGCAGGGATGTGTTTTACAAATTATTGAAAATTTAAAAAAAAATATGATAAAAATAAAAAATGAAAATGTATAATAAAAATTTTTTAAAAAGTATTTGTGTTTTCTTTTTTAAAGAATTGTTTACATGCTTATAAACGATATCATCATTCTTTTTCAAATTTTTCTTATTAAACATTTAAACACTTTTGAAATGAATGAGTGCGAATAATATGATGCAAAAAGAACAAAACAGAATATCCGCACAATAGATAATTATCATGTTGATATTGATGATTATTTGTAAAGTACATGTGGTGGATACATTAATAATTGGCAGGTCAGATACTATAAGTGTATAAGGACATTGACTTAAGAATCTCTTGCATTGCTTAAAGCCAGAGTTCCGTGTAAAGAATTCTGTATACGCACATTACTTCATACGCATAGACTTCACAATCAGGAAATATGTAAAACACTTTGTTAAAATCCAGAGTCAGGTATAAGGAAGTCTTGCTACAAGGAAGACAATTGAGTCACTTACGAGGTAACTGTAACGATAGGAATTTAAAGTATTGCAAGAAATACGGAAGGTGGTTTTCGACCTGCATGTAGAGCTCGAGGAGAGCAGTCGCGACTAAACTCCCGTTTCGGAAAGATCCCGCGATTCGACATCTAAGTATCTATATGTTTTAGTGATTGTAGTCTCAACACTTCCATACCGAGACTGGAGTACTTCAACAGCAACCAGGTTAGTAGTTTCTCTTGAGATGTCTAAATTAAGCAAACGATCTTTAGCTTTAACCAAAGTCAATTAAATTAGTTTGAGTTTAAACTGTAAATCCAACACTTTATGAATGAAATAGGAAGATAGCTAGTAGCCACACTGCCCGTGCAAAGCCCTAAGTCGTTTATTAATCAAATTGTCATCAGAATCAAGAATAAATTATTTAATGATATATGTTAAGTGTATTTATTTAGCTGGTTGTCTGGTACGCTATCATCGAACCCAGATTGACCAAATTACGGTAATATTAGCATCAAATAATTAACCACGGTTATAAATCATTAACACCGAACCAGACACCACATACATTTTAGTATGTTTTGTTAAAAAGTTTCTTATTTCCCTGGGAATGTCCATAGCAAGACTGTCAAAGTAATAGCCATGTTTTTTCTCATTGATGTACACTGCTACCCAATGCGAACAAGCAGAACTAGATGTATCAAGATTAATCACAAGTGCAGCAGGAGGTTCTACCGTTACAGAAAGTCTGTCAATAGGGTAAATTCCACTAACACTTGCACCAGTCACTTTATCACTTAGTAGCACTTTTAACAATTCGCTACTATACATGATGAAGATTATTATTTCTAATCGTAGTAGATATGTAACTATCACTGTTATTCACATGTAATACAGTCATACACTGTCACATATTCACTATACAGTAATGCTTCATGAACACTGCACCTATATTGTCCGAAACGATGCTTATTATGTACACCGATGAATGTGAAAACTTAATGCAGTATACTTTGGACAGTTTATTTCTTCTAAATTTGTAACTTCTCTCTGAAGAATTTCTTGAAGAAAACACTTACTAGTTATTCCGTATGTGTATATGGTTGTAGTATTTGAACAATATGTTTGAAGTATTTCCTTAAGATGTGAATATTCTACATCGCCTTCGAGCCAGGTAATGCCATACACATTCTCACCTAGATATTTGTTAGTAGTTATGATCGGCTCAGCTAACTTATTTAAAGGAAATGGTGGTTTAAAAATCCAATTTTGGAGAAAGGGAACGTCAGGATTTACAATGGCTTGCTCCTTTACAATAAACTCATCTTCGTTATCGTGATACACCGAGAAGTGGACAACTCTCATCGTACTCAACTGAATAAATTAGAAGGTGTTATCAGTATAAATATTTCTATCTTTGTCTACTTGTGCTAAAGAATCGAATTGTGCATACACAATGCATGTAACAGGTTCAATTAAAGTTTCTGAAAATGATATTTTTAAATTTACAGGGGAATCCCGTACTACATCCAAAGTGTTATCATCTAAAGTTCCTGTTGAAGATAAAATAAAAGCATACAGAGCATATCCGTTTGGATACTCATCAAGAGTAACAGTATGTGAATAATTTAATAATATGTACCAGTACATGAAATCAAAGTATAGACTGTAGAATCGTTATTCAAACCAGGGGTGAAGGGGTTGGGAGGAAATGATTTTGAGCCGATTTGTAATTGAAGTTTGTTAACGTTACAATTTCGAAATTCAAAGGCATTAAGATGTGATTTCCCATTGAAGGCTGTACTGGAGATGAAACCAAAAACCAGGCCTTTAGGAACATCACCCAAGAAGAGCTTATCAATGTTGTAAGACTTTACTTGTGCAGGTATAGTATAAGACCTTGCCCCCACTCTCGTCAGAGGTAACTTGGCCGTTTCCGAACCCATTCATGTATTTGATTGCATAGCTAAATCTGCAGCTACATCAATACGTCGTACATGAAGAATAACATCCTCAAGTGCAACTTTATAACTTGTATTTTCAGGAGACATTAAGCAAAAACTATCTTTACTACGGTGTAGTTTTACACGTAAACTTACTTTGTTAGGAAGCATACGATCTAAACTTACAATATCAGTATGAAGACTTCTATACATTTCAAAACATTTACTATTTTTCACCTTATTAGCACGTTTTTGAAAACCAGCATTTGTATGATCTAATTTATTAAAATGTTTTGCAGTATCTTTATGCCACATGGCGCATGCTAAATGTATTTCAGAAGCATCATAAGAATAATTTAATAATGTTTCAATGTACGAACGATAAGGATTAGATGCTGACGAAGAACTAATTAATTTATCATTTAACGAAATATCATTTGACTAAATAAAGAATGTAAAAAATATTAACTGGTGCAACAGTATCATCTTCAGTTAAAGTTGTACCATCAGCTTTTGTAATTTTACAGTATACATAAAAATATAGATATGGAAGATGAATAAATTCCTCTGTTTCTCCCGGAATAACATATTCAGTACGTCCTTCTGAGATTAATGTAGAAATAGGACGATATTCAGCATTTGTAGTTGCTTCAATAGCTGTTTGTGTCATTGGTATAAAAATCAACCAAATTCATTGGTACAACATTGAAAAATATTTGAATTTAGGAGCGTCATTATTAAAAGATGTGTATATGTTTACGTTTTGTTGGTGGTCCAAACTTTACAATTGCAGGAGCTTTCCTCTTGCGTAACCGTCTCTTGCCGTTAAAAATTAGCAACTGCCCGATTTTATTAATTGCTATTGTCTTTAAACTATCATCAGCTTCTTTTACACGCGCACGAACAGATTCTTTACATGGTCGATTTTCTAATACATCACCCGCAACTTGCATACTGTTTTTTAATGCCTGGCGTCCTACAGTTTTTGCACCTTGTTTAAGAAATGGTAAGGCAAACGGAAAAATCCTTTAAAGAAACTACTTATACCAAGTCCCTTTTGATATACAGGTGTTAAAAATTTGGTATTCCACGTCCACGGTGATAAGTAATACATCTTGCTCTCATCTTAACTATTATTATTTAGCAGATGTAGGAGAGCGTTTAAAACGTAATGTTACGGTCAGTGTCGCAGAACAAAATGGCAAATTTAGCCTCGCATGATGTTTTAATAGTATTTCAATTGTGCTAAAACAAAATTTTGCAAATGGCACAAAACGAATATCTTCAAAGGTGATTGTTTGAACTTTTCCGTATTTAAAATGAGAGATTGTTGCTATACGTAATAATGGTGCTTTTGTATCACCTAATAATAATTATTGTTTATCTGTATAAATAAAAATTTAATGTGGATATCCGATATCCACGTATGGTTGTTTCAATCCAAGAGATCTGATTTTTCTGATTTTTGATCTGATTTTTCAGAAAAACCTAATTGTAAAGCTAATGTAGGTGACAATGTAACTGGTTATACACCTTCAGCACATTCAACATGTACAACATTTGAAAAACTAAATCTTTTAAAAGTTGATATTGCGTTTAATTCCACTAGTAAATGCTGAATAGATGGATAATATCCAACAATTTTACTTTTCATAGAAACTGCATTTTTAAATTTGTACCATATAACATTTTCACCTTCGGCAACATTATAACAGGTTAATAGAATATGTACTTCACATACTCCAACATGCCAATTGGATTCTGATTAACGAATATTATTTTTTAATTAATTAATAAAATCTGTTGGAATATTTGTAGGATATATATCTGTTAGCATTTGAAACTGATGTAATGCAAAAACTATCATTAATACTTATAGAAATCATTTTCGTTTAAACTGAAGTGTTAAGTTTGAAGTTCCAAACCGAAATGGTAATTTTAACCCGTGTTCATCTTTTGAGTGTACTTCTATCGTATCAAAATATTTCTTTTCAACTTTAACATAATGCGGTGTATGAAACGAAACATTTTACATGACCCTGTTGTATATTATATACACTAAGCTTTCGTACTAATGGTCCTACATTTTGTTGTTGTTTTACAATATCAATGCAAACGTTAATTGCATTGGGAATCTTATAATCTAAATCACATGGAAATTTTCCACGTGTTAATATTAAATCAACATTTCTAACTTTTGTGTATACAACATTTTTGACATGAAGTGTATTTTCATTAATAAATCCAAAAATGTGTTGCAATCCTGGTGTATACCAATCATACATTGATCTTCCAATTTTAAAGAATGTTTACTGACAATTTGTTTTTATTTTGTAAATAATAAACATGCGAACATTTTCAAGAATCAACTGTAGAATAGATTCAATTGATAAATAATATCCCAGTGTTATTGGAACATGGTGGCGTTCAACTTTACAGTAGTAATTATAATTACTTCATTTTCACCAACATTATAAAAACTCAACGGAATATTAATTTGTGTTAATGCAATACCCCACTCCCCATCACATAAATCAATATGTTGTGCGAATTTACCTCGAAATGATGATGTAGTATTATTATCAAAAAGATTACTACTTGCATTTGAAGAAAGAGTAGCGTAAAAGTCGTGTGTAAATTCGAATTCACTTTGCAGGTTGAACAGAATCTGATCTAATCTACGAAGTCATACATACGAAGAAAACATCTAATCTAATTTCTGCACATCCTAACTATTTTCCATACATACATCCATATTTACGTTTCAATACTTTTTCAATGAGATGTTTTCTTCGAATTTGTAATTACTTTTTGTAATTCTTGTGAATAAAGTATTCCTTTAATTTCTTCACCATTCGAATCTTTTTAATTAGTAATTGACCGGATCTGATTTAATACATTTGACAACAATAAATATTTCTTGTGACCATTTCGGTAGATATCCTTTTTCTAATACATGATTATACTTAGTAACACGAACATAATCACCCGGACTAAATTTACAAGCTATATGCTTTTCATTCTTTTTATTTCTGTTTCCCACAATTGATTCATATTGGAATCATTTACTTGTGCAGGTGCCATTTAAATACTTGAATGGTATGAATGATTATAATTATTTACAATTTGATCTAATACATTAATATAACGATAAGTATTCTTTGCAGTAAAATAACTATACAATCTTTCAATGTACGTATAAGACGTTCTCCTAATGCGCATTTAATTTCGGAATGAACTTTACAACGACTAATTTCATATTTTTTAAACAATTGTTTTGCATGTTTATAAAATCCACCACGTAAATCTGTTTTTACGTTAACCACTGGGAACTTGAAATTTTTAAAGATTATTGCTTTTACCATTTCAGGATCTTGCTTTGTTTCTAAGGAAACACAATATGCATAACGTGAAAAAATATCAATACAACATAATATATATTTATAATTATTCTTATACTTTGCAATATTTTGCATATCTGCTAAATCAATTTGTAATGTTTCATTTGGTGCACTAACATAATACTTTTTACGTTCAAAACTTTACGAGCTAGTGCATGTAATGTATAAGCATCTTGAGAAGCTAACCATTTTTTAGTTTTCTTTTTAGATAACTTTGTTTTGCGTTATAATGTTTGTATACTTAATAAATAATCAGGATTTGAATAATCAAATAATATTTTCGATAATTTTGTCATTTTACATACTATATTCTTTCCAGTGTTTAAATATATTAGCTACTACTGCAGGACTAGGAGATTTTCTTACTTTCGAATACGTTGTCTACAACTACTACTATTACTACTATTCACTTTTGATGCTGGTGTGCTAATAGGTGTACCAATAAATTCTTTAGGAATATTAAGATCTAATAAATTTTTAAATTCACGACTACCTATAGGATTTCCTGAATATTTTCTTGTACGAATAACATCATCTACTAAATCTATAATATTTCAACCTGGTATTGTTTTTCCATGAACTCGTACTGTACCAGACTTATCCCACTGAATTTTATCAGATCTTGTCAGCTGTTTTAATAATAGATCTGTTTTCCTACGAAGTGTTTTCGGTACTGATTGTAAAATGTCTGATACAAATGGTAAAATAGAAGTATTGCTATCTTTTTTGGAAGTTGATGACGATTTTTCTTCTTCTTGAATGACAGGTAAAGTAATAGGCTTATGTGAATATAATGTATACTGTAAGTAACGATGCAAAGCTTGCTGATATAATTTCCACTTTTGTTGTACACTAAGATCACGACGTTTTAAAATGTTACTAATTTCTTCATCTAAACGTGACTGATGTGAATATATGGATTTAAGATTCGATTGAATTTCATGTGCTGCATTTTCAGGAACTAAAATCATTTTACGTAATTCTTGCATTCTTAAAGACTAAAAATACTGTTTCCTATTACTGCAAGAAGTGGTCACAAGACTAACGGTAGAAGCGAACCATATTTTTGTAGTAACAACTACTTCTTTTTCTTCAATGCAGTACGCTGCTGAGATAGAGCACGTAAGATCTTTTTGTGTCTACGTAAACGTCGCTTCTGACGAGAATTCAAAGGGATGTTTCTTTTCATTGTTTTTAGCTACTTGAGAAATTGTTCGTATTAAATCCCATTTTGTAAAATTTGCTTTCTTTTTGCACTCTTGTATTTGGACACAGCATGGAGTGTGTTGTAGTGTTGTTTCACTTTCAACATCTTGATGCAGACTTAACAAAAATTTCTGTATGCATTTCTTTTACGTTAGGGAACACATACATGATTTCATTGGGAAAATATTTGTACGTATTCGCAATGCATCGTTTGTTTGCTGTGTCAAGTCAAGTAATAAATAAGTATGAGCCACGCGTGTTACTTCTTCGAACACGCTCATGATTTCTTTACTATACCGAGGCATAATCTGCCTTACTAAATATTGTATTTGTAGTTTAATTCGTGGATTTTTAAATACTATAATATAATCTGCATTTCAACTAATATCACGTTCATGTTTTCCTTTTACAAATTAATTTTGAATAATAAATTGAAACTTTAACATCTTGGAATCAAATGAATGAATACAATAGAGACTCTGCTTTATATACACACACACTCACGCATTGATCATCGAGCTTGCATAGGAATTTTAATATTTTCACAATCTTCGATTCTTCGGAGTTTACACAGTAAACGAAACGGTTAAAAACCGCTGGTATATAAGATTAAACCTTCAAATAACTAGTTTAAATATTGAGTTTGCACAGCAAACGAAAATATGAATAAGATGAGCTTCTATAAGAAGCGTACGGACTAAAATTGCACAGCGAAGGATACAATAAAAACATAATAAATTAAAAATAAATTAAGAAAAAATAATTTAAATATTTTGATAATCGTCGATTGTTCATAGCAGACAAAAGAAACATTCAACAAGTCACATTCACTCATTCGTGGGCCTATAACCGTAAGGTACACTTGCATGTTTTCGTATAGGTTCATCGTCAATCACGTCAAGTTCGTCAATACCTTTTAGTTTTTTTGACCTCACGCTGTATTTGTTTCTCTACAGCTAAAGATACGGAACCCCGGTCTGCGGACGATGCTATTTGGGTTTTCTATTTCTGTGGACCATAATTGTCCAGACACTAATTTATAGAAACTGTCAAAGTTAATTTTCTGAGAGGTCCTATCTTTAATGTTATCCCCATAATTTTGAATATATGCCGAACAACCCCTTGGGCATTTGTTAGCCTCATTGCGTAACTTTTGGCTCCTAAACTGATAAAGGTTGTAAACTTCCAACCTTCCTGAATATCATTTGTCAGATCATACCATGCCGTAGTTAAATACCTAAGAAACGTGACCTCATCACTAACGATTTTATTCTGTGACATATCTGTGTGTTTCCTCCACTTTGCACACAATGAATTGAGGTATAGTTTCGCACATTGCCTTAATCCAAGATTCATCCTAATATTGTCATTATTTAATCGTATGCCTTCATGGGCATAATATTCATCGATATATTTTTGTTTGTCTTCTTCAGTGGTACAGTAAGCAGGAAAAGGAGAGGCTTCCTGCTTCGTCTGAAGGAAGGAATTCACATAGGTCCCGAACAGCCCACCTGAATTCCTCTCTTTAGGATCTAGAAGTTCAAATTCCTATTACTCATGTATATCGATTATTTTATAACCTTTCTGAAGAGCAAGGTGTAACTCTGGAGTACAAAATGTTCCTGTGAGAGCATACTCAGCGTCACTATGGGTACAATCATTAGTGTTTTCTTCTTCCATGCATGCGCGGCAAAGACTGAAGAGTAATCGACCTCCCGCAACATATGGTTTGATCGGAAAATAGTGGTCTTTTGAAGGCAGAATGGAAGATTTTTCTACACCGTGAATACTTCCCACATCTTAGATTGACATAGGCAATTCGCTCATCACTCGCACAACTGACGTAGGAACGAAAGACCTCCGTGCGACCACCGTTGTAACAGTTCTTATGAATAAGAAAATTAGGTAGATTAGTACGTTCTTCAATAAACCTTTGTACTTCCATATCCGTCTTTACCTTATTGTCCCAAGAACATTCCCATATTTCGTATATCTTTACACCTATACTTTTCAGGTACCTACGAGGCAACATGGTTTACTCATATCGTTTCTCCATCGTATTGTACGAGTCTTGAGCGTCGTGAAGAATAGCGTCACGGTCAAAAGGGTAACAAAGCCTACAGGCATAGAAATAGCATCCGTAAATGTCGAAAGCAGCGTTGAGTCCTTCGTTCCATCCATCGACCTTGTACTTACCAATATACTTGTCCCCATTTCTCCTAGCATGCTGGATTTCTATCCCTAATTGGAGTTTCTTATACATAAGCATCCCATAGCTTTCGTACTATACTTGGTCGTATGATGAAATCCCTACGCGGGAATGTTGGCAATAGTAGTCTCCGCTAAATGCAAAGTACAATATGTCCACATCGGAAGACTTGCAATGGTGGATGATGTGATGAAACATTGCAATCCCTCCGTTTTCTCTTCGATCATATCACTAAATTTGATGACCACGTCTGTTAATATTCTAACGTCATTCTCACAATAAGCCAGCATATCCTTCTGCAGGTTAAACTCCTCGCAACTTACCGCACGTTCTTGGTGCCAAGTTTCCAATTGTTTCTTTCTTCCGTGCTTCGCGCCTCAGGGTCATACTATTCAAGCGGAGGGTAGGGACCGACATAATTTTGATTCTCTTCAGTATTAAACAAGTATGAGAAATCTCCCTTCTTTAAATTTTGACTAAGGCATAAAGTTTTCGGTAATTCGATAATTTCACGCCGAGGAAAAGGAAAGAATCACGGAAGAAGATAGATTACCTATGCTGATATTAAAAATCTTCTCACCCTGGATTAGAACACTAGGTATGATATGCTCGTCTTCTATTAGAGTTCTAAGACAGAAGAGACCATCGTAGCGACAACCATTATGGGCAATCGCCACTATCTTCTGAAAGACAGGATGCTCTACTAACACGTGGTTAATAAAATCCGTCAATGTCTTAAAAAACGAAAGATTTCCATTATTGTCACCGCACGTTTTACAAGACTCATCGATGCTTTTCCTTATACAGGTGTGACAAACGTGATGACAACTCACCAGTACATCTTTGTGTTCCCTTTCACCGTGCTAATTCGGTGCCTTCAACATCGTCTTTACATCATAGGTGATGTACATAAACCTTTTCGTATGAACAGGTCGCTGTCTCTGAACGTAACATATGGTTTGTATCAATATGTGTACGAAGCATTGAGCAGAAATTTTCACACATGTGATCAGATTTTCGCCCCCTCTTATCAAAGATGACACCACAATCGATGCAGAGCTTTACTTTATCACATACAGATCTAGCCGCTTTATTACGCTCACATGGTTTTCAAAACACACACCCTCAGCAAACTCTCTATTGCATGCAATGCATTTAATTTTGTTGGCAGTATAATCTCGTTCGTGAGTATCTTCGCAAAAAGTACAACGAGTTTTACAATTGTGTGTACGATATCTCTCATCATAAGCTTCCAAACAATAATAACAATATTTCCGTCCCTTAAGGAAAGTCCTAATGTTACGAATTGGTTCGGAAGGCCAATAGTGTTACCTCTTTGATATAGGATAAAGATCTTATTTTCTACGGATTCTCCCGGTAACGTACTATATACTCCCGGTTATTCTTTTCATGATCCTCATAAACCACGATTTGATACTCCCTTTTCAAATATGTTTGGAAAGTGCAAAGATCGGAAAACTCACAGTCTCCTTTACTTTGAACGTTAACAACTGCAATCTTCCAGAGAACTTCTGCTTTAAAAAGCCGTGTATCGCGATCATCTCTTTAAATTATAGAAATTATATTTTGTGCCGTGGAGCTTTACTTGGCCCCAAACTATGGCCAGAGGTAGACAATAAATATTTTTATTTTCAATGCAAATTAATCGCCTTTCCAAACAGTCATAGCATTTTGAGTATTTTCCAACGGCACTCGTTGTAGTATTTCTTCCCTGGCCATGCATGCTGTCGGCTATATGGAATCGAAACTGTACTTCTTGCTCCAAAAGGAACACGTCATTCGAATTTAGTACACATCCGATTGAAGTAAGGACTCTCCTAGCAAAGAAATTGCCCTTTCTTCTCCACGGGGCATACACTGGTTTGTTGTTGGTACTATTACTACTCTCTATGTATAAGCCAATGTCATCCGAAGGGGCATGCATTGAAGATCACATGTTCCAACGCAAAATCAATTAAACTTTCGATATAAGCTTTTGGGTTATTAATATTACTTTCATCACGCACAGGTCTGGCGGCAATTTCATGGCTCGTAAGATGAAACATACGAAACCTTTGTCTGTTTTCTCTTACAATTTCGAAATTACTATCTATTTGAATATACCCGCCATTATTATTATCACTACTACTACCACTTGTACTACCACCATTAGGATTACTAGTAGTACCACCTGTACAATCATTGTTGATGTTGCCATGTCCAACCATTGTTGGAACACCGGCATATGACGGGTCAGGCTGAGGAGTGAAAAACCTTTCGTCCCCATAACAGTGTTGAAATGGATTGTATACAGGATTTTCTCCCTGGACTTGTTGCGTGGGCATAATCACAGCGTTGTCCTCATTTTGAACCAAACTCCTCATTCCTTCAACTGGTATTTCAGCGGAATTTCGAGTGTCAATCCCATCTACTTCATCTAAGAAAGCTAAATGTTCATTGGTTAATTGTTGTAAATTATTAAGACTCAAATTATGATTTTGTTGAGGGGATACGAGTATGGTACTATTTTGAGGTGAGCATGGTTACGAAATAAACCGCGTGCCGAAATCAAAAAAAGTTCGATAACTGCATCTTTTTTCCTATCCACCAGTCCTTTCCCACAATATAATAAATACAAAAGTTTTCGTTGAGCCGATTCATAAGTATCATAAGTAAGGAAAAACTCTTACACAAACAAATCTAAGACATCAGCACTGCTTACGCAGTGCTGGAAAAGCAGCGTATCATTGCCTTCAAGGCACGAAGGAGTGCATCGCATCTCTCCGACCCCCATGTCCCAGGCGCTGTAGTTTCATTATGGCTTTCCAGGTCCTGAAGACCCTCGGGTGGACGTTGAAACCGCGCACCAATTCCTGCAAATAAATTTCGTCTACCATGTTGATTTCCTCGGTGGGGCAGATAAAATCCATCTGAAAGAAATAAGACAGAAAAACTTTTTTGAGTTATCAAGTTCACTTTAATATATCAATTAATAAAGAGAGAGGCCATTCAATTATTTTCTAGCTATAGTCATATTATGATCATGTGTAGATAGAAATCAATCACTTACTTTCAAGTTATAGTTAAATAATGATCTGTAAATAGAAAGGAATCTGCTTAATTTTTGAAAAGAAATAAGTAAATATTCACTTGATATTGAGTTGTAGACTATTCTCTTAAAATATCCACTAAAAAGTCTCTCTGTTCATTAATAATGGTTAAAAACAATTCAACAAAACTTAGAATATGTATAATTTCTTTCTTTTTAAAAAAAATTACAGTAAGTGTAAGAAATATAAAATACACACCTCTCAAGCCTTAGTTAATCTTTCACAAATCCACAAAAAGAAAAATAAATGTCGACTCCGTCGCAGTACGGATGGTCAACAAGATGTCTGGCTCTCCTAATTGCGTTGCTACCGCCACACAGGGTTCAGCAATGCTTCGCTGTCTTTAATACAATACGCTTATATCAATGTCTTGTATAATTTATTTAATACTATTAAATTCTATATACTTTAATTAAAATGCGCTTAGCAGAGGATAGAGCTCGTCTTTGATCTTGCATGTACACTGCCGTGAAAGGAAATGATGGCCCCGCACGCCAAATGCAAGTTATATCATGTCCTATCATGTATTGCGCCACCACTAGTACCAGTGACACCTAGTGGCAGAATTCTAAATTAGAGATTAGTTGTTCATTGAAAGTCCGGCACGGCAGACGCGTGTGTAACACTGTTCCGTAGATTTCTATATATTTAAAGTGAGTATAGTATATTTGTATTATATATGTTTTCAATAAAGCCATAGCACATATTTACTATTTCAATCTTATTGTCATACACTAGTTAATATTAACATGTCTCCCGTGCGCTAAGTTTTCTCTCTCTCATAAAATCAAACATTAATTCAATACTCACATACATATGCATGTATGCTCTGGTGATATTAATATTCTGTTAAGGTATTGGGAATCAATACAAGTATAAGTCAACTTAAAAAATAAGCTAATTTATTGGGTTAAATAAGGGGACATAAACTCAAGTCTTTCAGTAAGGCAATGAGTATTTAGTTAGGGGGACCGTACCCACTTCATTGACGGTGGATATCTACCTCTAGCACAAATGCTGCAAACGTTTACTTTGAAATCCTAATAGCAAAAAAGACAGAGTAAATGGTCTTTGGTAAAGGAAAAGTCCACTACCAAAAGGTTACTATATAACAACACTAGGGGTAAACCCTACATCTCTCACTGCGAAACAAGAAGTGTTCGCTTTGAGGAAACCAAGTATAAAACAAATAGTGTTCAACAATGGAAAAGTCTAGGGGTATTTACTCTTAAACACACGGGGTATAGTCTCCTCTTTTTGCTGCGAAAGGGACCGTTCGCTTTGGGGAAACCAGGTATTAAAAAATAGCGTTCAATAATGGGGAAATGTAGGCGAGAATTCAGTCTTCACCATAGTTCTATAATCCTCACATCTCCTTGGGTTCGATTTCTTAGCCATTGGTATCATGATCGTTTTCAGAAAGTCTTTTGGCCATTCTCCTGTTTCATATATTTCATTGCATAGTCGAAACAATTTTTTCCTTCCCTTGTCTCCTATATTTTTAATGAATTCGATTGGTATGTTATCTATTCCGGTTCTCCTTCCTAATCTCGGATATAGCCTTTTCCAACTCATTCCGAATAATATTAAATCCTTTATCTACCTCACCTACTTCATTTTCTACTTCAACATTTAGGCTACTCGGTCTATCTTTACTCTCATATAAGTCTTCAACGTATTCTTTCCACCTTCCTATGTCCTCATTTCTCTCGCTGACTACCTTCCCATTCTTATTTTCTACTGCCATCATAAAGCACCCTTGTTTCCACCGAAATTCGATAGATTTCACCTCCTTGTACATTTCCTGATATCTCCCAACTGTTTGTAATTCTTCTATGTCCTCGCATTTTCTTTTGTAAAACTCATTGCTCGCTCTGTCTGTTTCTCTTCGTAATTTATTATTTAACTTTCTGTATATCTTTCTGCACTCTTCAGTATCAACCTGTTTCCACATCTTTCTCTCCCTCATTTTCTGCAACATCTGCTATGTAACCAAAAGTTTCTTAGCAGTTTTATGTTTACGGTAACCTACTTCTTCTTCTGCAGCCTGCTGTAAGCAACGTTTAATATGTTCCCACCGTCCGTTATTACCTGCGCCTATCCTTTCCTCGTTTGAACTTTTTTCTTCAAATTTTTGGACGAAAAGATTTCTTATTTCCTCGTTTCAACTTTACAGTATTCAACACTTTTTACCTACTTTTCTTCTGCCTACATTTTTCAGTTAAATATCTACTTCTCACAAGATTATGATAAGAGAAAATATCAGGCGCGGGAAGGGTCTTCGCGTTCTTTAAGCTATTGCGATACCTGTCCTGAATTATAACATAGTCTATCTGATATCTTCCGCCGTCTATTGGTGATTTCCATGTATATCTTCTTCTCTTGTGCTGATTGAACCAAGTGCTCCCAATTACTAGTGAATTCTCTCTACAGAAATTCACCAGTCCCTCTCCCTTTTCATTTCTTTCGCCTAAACCATATTTGCCTATGATACTACCTTCTTGTTTCTCTCCCAAAACTGCATGGAAATATCCCATTAGAATTATGCATGCACTCTTCAATAATTTCTTCTATTTTCTCATAATTTTCCTCTACTTCTTCAGTTGCATGCGTAGTCGTCGGTGCATTTGTCTGTATCACCACTAGATCCATCGTTTTCCCTTTAAGTCTTAACATCATAAATATATCATCAATAAATTATACTTTCACTCCCTTCTCCCTAAAGTGCTTTCCAAGAATTATTCCTACGCCATTATGACCGCCCTTTTCATTACCTGAGTAAAACATTCTATATCCTTCGCTGTTCAATACCCCATTATCTTCCCATCTAACTTCACAAACGCCTACCAAATCTAAATTATTTTGTTTCATTTCTTCTTTAAGATTTTCTTATTTTCCTCTCTGTAACATAGTACGTACGTTCCATGTCCCTATCCTAAACCTTTGCTCTTCCCTCTCTTTCTTTCTCTGTGTGTCTTCCCCATTATTACTTTCTCGTCCAATAGTCCTTCCAAAGCCATCCCCCTCCCGGAGATCCCAATGGCGGGATATTTTACCTCCAAAACTACATTTTGACCTGAGAAAGACCATTGTTCATATGTTCTCTTTTTGCTGCCAGCAAACTAGGGAAAATAGAGAGGTGGTTTCCCGTTGCATTCCACCCCGCAGTATCCCAGCCGTTAAATTCACTCTGACCACGCCTGGGACTAATGTCCAAGTTGCCGTACCAATCACTATGATTTCCGCCAACTTGGATACTGGAGAACTGCTACCTTGTCCCCGAACACTCTTCGTCTGGCTACTCCATTTAGACCAATTCGGTAGAAGTGGTCCTTCTGGTAGTGAACTACCACCAACACAGCTCTAAATTTCACTGTAGCACGCAATCCTCTCCACCCGACACATAAGTGTCTTCGTAAAGGTTGTGTTTATCGGGGAGGTTTTCGTAACACTTTAAATTGGTTAATATAAAGAATAAGGACATACACAGACAAGACCACATAAGTCCTGTAATGGATCAAAGTGGTCCATTACAGAGTATATATGGATTATTGTTGCTTGGATATTTACAAATGTAAAAATCACGTATCATATTCGTACGCATGTGTATAATTAAATCTGAAGTGTAAAGAACTGGAGTATGCAGAAGTGACTGGTTCAAGAAAATTTGCCGCCCCGGTCAGTGAGTAAATACGGTCCTGGTTCCTAAATATGTTATTATATTTAACTTTTATTATCAGCATTTGCATTGAGGTTAAGTGGATGAATTTTGCATCTGTTATAAATACACCTACAAATAAATTGTCATAATAAATAAGAAGATACGCTGGTTTGCAAAACGTAAGGACTAAAGTAAGTTTCGCAAGCTGTGTCACTCCCATGTAGCATTGTGGTCAGACTTGAACCATACAGAGAAAGTAGTGCTATAGCAAACAGAAAAAAAGAATACTGATTAGAAGGGCAAATATAATTCTTGTATATAGAGCCAATATAATAAACATTGAAAACATTACTATTTATGATGTCCCTCTGACATTACAAAAGAAGTAAAATGATCCTTAAAAGACTCTGTGGGCATCACGAACAGGAGATCGGTATCCTCATGGAACATTATGCCTCCTCGTACAGTAACATCGGACCACCAAAATGACCATGTTCGACAATATTCCTACGTTAACTATTTGTTCTTCCCTCGAGTCTGATGAGTCTGATAGTTATAACTATATATCTAAACGTGTTCTATGAGTCCAGAATTACTACTCAGACTGAATTTGCTCTCATCAGAGAATAGAACGGGACCCCAGTCCTAATGTTTTTGTCACTACCGCAAACTTTAACGACTATGTCCGTGTGTCAACGGAATATAACGTAATGGTCATCGGTTGAAGACGCCACACTTATGAAGTCGATGTGCCACTGTGGGGTGTGAGATAGGGCAATTTGCAGTCCTCTTTGATGTGGTTGCAATTGCAGCCGTTGCTTTACGTCGATCCCTTTTTGTCTGTTTCACAATGTGTTGGTCGTCTTCTGAAGCGAAGAACATCTCTCTTTCGAACACCATTGCCTGTGGTTCCGAATGTTTCTCATGCACGTGAAACAATGCTCTGGGCAATACCAAACTCTTGGACCACGCTCGTCACACTTCGTCCTTCTTCGAGTTTCCCGACGATTCTTCTCCGCATTAAATCACTCAAATGTCTCAGGTCTATGTTACTATGAGTAATAACATCACAATGCACTTAAAATCTCTTTGATTGACACACACTGACTCGTCCGTTTAATTCAACTGCTTCATGTTGGGGAAGCAGACATATTTGGGGCTAGGGTCTAGTTGACATCACACCATGAAACATCTTTCTTCCTATGCGCGATGGGAGAGGTCTGGCAACATGCTACTGGGTTTCCATCCATTCCCATTGACTATATAATACTAGTGTTAACTTATCTAGGTATTTCGTTCTTACATTTTGCATTCATTACAGTTTATATAGAAAATGTTTGAAATCTAATTGTTAAAACATGGTTAATTTGATTTTATTTCACAGGAAGAGCCTGGTGTAATGGGAGCAGTAGAAACTGCCATGAGAGATCCTATCTTTTACAGATGGCATACCTTCGTAGATGAAGTGTTCATGGAGCACAAGAACTTACTACCACGCTATACCCAACAGGAGGTAACTTTTAACTATAAGAACTGTGGCTGCTCTGAACTGATATACGTATTTAGATGTATATGTTCACATATATGTATCTATCTTTACAGAAACTTATCCATTATACCAGTTTTGCCTATTACATATTATAATTAAATAATAAACTAACCGCTGAGCAAAACACATTTTCTATTATGAAACTAATATCGTGCAACAGTTTGGTAAACTAAACAATTTGGCTTATCAGACACTATGATCACTAGCTGTCCACATACATGTGTGGCATGTCATACTTTATACCGATTAGACTTTGAGTTAATTCACCATATAACAATATAGAGAAGTTAAAAAAAACTCCATACTTTTATGCCCGTGAAAGGGAACAAAATAGACCCTATAGCCTGTAATTCAAAAATCCTGGTCATAAAAGAAGTTGAGTATTAATTTTGGATTACTTTCCAAGGTGTGATAAGATCACATAATCTCATTACGTCATATCCCTTGACCGACCCCCATATAATGATTCATAACGAAATAAAACATTAACAATGAGATCAAAAACCTCCTAATTTTTTTTCGTAAAAAGGCTCGAGAAATTTAAGTTGGGCTATACATACACCATCCAAGATGCAGTACTCTATCATATAAAGTAAAAAAGCGTTCATCAAAGTGTCTGACAATCTTCAAATTTTATGCCCGTAATAGGGAATGAGAAATTTTTAAGGTTAGTCTATACATAACACATCCTTAAGGTGGGCTATATGTACCTCTGATGGGTGCAGATGAGGGACATTCATGTCCTTCTATGCTCAATCATATAACAATATAAAGTAAGAAAGCATTCATCAAAGATGATAAAAGCCCGAGTTTTATACCCGTAAAAGAGATCGAAATAGACTCTAATAGCACCTAATTCACAAACCTCGGTCATAAAAGAGGGTGAGGGATTAATTTTAAATTACCCGCAAGGGTGTGGCCTAAGACCACATGACCGCATGACGTCATACCACGTGACCTAAGAGCGTATTTCCAGAGGGGCGGGGCTTAAGATTATGTGACCTCTATCAGTCAATCAGAATCGACAAAATTTTGTGACTCGGCTGCATATATGGGAAACCCTACTACTAACATAGCAGCCGGTATACAGTTTAGATACAATATTATGAGACTCACATCTGGTTTCAGTTCCAAAATTGAAAACTGAAGAATACTTATTGACGAACTGTATTCTTCACCTGTCTTGTTTTCTTCAATCCTACTTCTTGTTGGGATAGTGGAAATACACCAGGAAAACCTCTTGTGTCAGAAATAGTTTTTGCTTCCATAAATGCTGGCTGTAGGTATGAACGAATGTGATCCACTCCCCTTTTGTCAATGTTATGGAAAATAATGCCATCAACGTGTGCACTACTGTAGGCAAACACTTTACCAACGGATGTAATTTGATCTTGGAATAACAATAACGAAGAAATAATTTTCACTAAAATCCAACAAAACAATAACTCCTCTAACACCGATTGTCCCTTTCAGGTGTTTTAGATAGCCTCCTCTTGTTTTATGATATATGCGTTGGGTACAAGGAGTTCAAGCTTTAACACTACTGTTGCTATAAACTAATTGAAATTTTCAGTGACAGTTTGTAATTTTGTTCTCTCCGTATTGGCTCACTGATAATATTCAATTACATCATCTGGGTCACAGTCAACTTACTAACGAGGTGGTGCTTTAGGATTTCTACAGAAGGGCAGTGTTCGCATTGTCGGAACATACAGGCTGGATTCCAATCGTCACACAGAAATAAAATAAGTTTACTGTAGTTATAAACTAGAGCATGAAGAAGCAGAAAAGGCAACTCAATATTTTGATGCATGGTGCAGATATAGACAGCGTGGATTCCCGTATTTCCTGCCAAAATACACCACTTTGAGCGTCGAGAACAGAACTTCGAAAACCCTTGAATTGAATATATTTATCCTAAAGGAACAGTAAAAGTCATGTAAGTTGCATAGGAGAAGACTTTTCTGTTTGTACACTTCCCTGGACATGCTGACTCTATCCTTTATTCTTGGCATTTGCCTGGAAAATTCATATGTAACTTATTTTTGTATATGTGTATATAACGTTACACTTTAGCCCACAGTTCGAATATTTCTAAAATCTAGTTTACTATTTTACCAAAATTCACTTGAACACTTCATCTTGATATTATTTATAATACGTAATGAAGGAAATATTTACACCTTTTAAATAACATGCATGAAATTAATACAAAACGGATCCTTTATATCTTATATATCTGTTGCTATGGGGACCATTAACATATATCATTAAATTACTATGTTAACAGAACATCAAAACATCAATAATAATATGAGAAAGAAAATTAATTCTAGTTCTTTTTTATATTTTCTTCTTCTTCTTTTAGCTAGATTGTGCATATTTTAATAGCATATATTGCCCGTAATTACAAGTAAAGATATTAAAAATACAAGTAATAATATAAAAATACACAATATCGTTATATTATGCAACCCGAACAATACCTTTTGTTTACAATAAATAAAAAAGAATCCTGAACAGTTTGATATTCCATATTAAAAAACCTAAGTTTCTGAATGACTCTCGTATATATAAAAATTACATTTCATATAATTATATATCATATTTCTTTATATTAATATCATTTTCTTATTTATTCTAATTCTCAAAATTAATTTTATTTTAAATATTCATACAATTCAACGACGTAAATAGAAGGTACATTCAAAATACGTTATAAAAGTTATTTATTTTTAAGTCCTTTCGTGTCCATTAATACTTATCGAAAGTAAGAAGTTAACAAAATCTATATTATTTTCTCGGGCATAACTAAGAAGATTTTGTAAAAGATATTATTATGACATTCATATAATTGTTCTTTTGAACGAGAAAAGATCAAATATCGTATATATTTAAACAACATTCAAATTACAAACGAAATATCGACAATGTTTAGAACAAAACAAGATAATCAACATCGTAACAAAAACTAATTCAAATAAAGAAATTATCATATTAAGAATTAATTCAAGGATTAAATGTCATTGATGTTAACTTTAGATACAACTTCAGAAGGAACCAATGTCTTAAATAATTGCATTCATTTACTTTTAGTATATTTTGAAGAACGCCATAAATTAAGTTCACAATATTGCGTAAACCCAAACGTTTACCAGTTTTTACATTCACTAGTTCGAAAACGTTAGGATTAATTTGTTTAAAACATAAATGTGGTTTTATACGCTGGACTTTTACCATGTTAAAAATTAATATAGTTATTAGAACTTTGATAAGCATTATTCAAATTCTAAATCTTTTGTTATATATTATGAAATTCTTATCATTGATATTTATTTATATTATTTTCATAGAATTCAAATAAAAAGAAACGAAATCGTAACGGTATTTACAATGAAATAAAACAACAATCAATTGAATACGGTTTTCTCGGACGCCGTAACTTTAGTTTAAGTTACATGGCCAACGAATTCGTTCAAGTTGCATTGAAAGTCATAGACCGGAATACAGTCTTGAGCGTTATTTATTTCTACAGTTCTTTACTTCCTATTTTGAGAATTTTTACCATCTGTGAAATTTCTACAAAGTCTAATTTGAGGGAAAATAAATTTAATGACTATATGCTTCTTAAGTATAGTACGATTACTATTACTGTTGCTAGTCAAATTAGGTTCGGTTACATTACCTGTAAAATTAGGTTCAGTTCTCATCCGTTTGACTAGTGACGAAATGCCGTGTCTTCTAACAGGGCTGCACTTATTTCTTCCACAATATTCACGGTAATTTATCCTACAACGGTTTCTGTTCCATGAAGACTTGCTCTGGTCATCTGATGTATCTCTGTCCTGCTTTTTAGAAATAGCCTCATCGCTGTCCGGCGGATAACGTTTATCTGACTTCTGTCTCTTTCTGTCAATCCAATCTTCTGTTCGCCGATTATTTTGACTTCCATCTCTGTACCTCGTCCTCTTTCCTCGGAACTTATCTCTCCGCTTGCGATCATGTTCATCATCGCTGCTTCCCATGGTTAGCCTCGCAACATTATCAGAAGTAAGTTATTTGCTTCCATTTGCTTCGAGGATGTACAAACAAGGAACAGAATCAAAGCACTGTAAGTCGCTGTTTGTCTGTGAACTGTCATGTCAGTCACTGTTTGTCTGTGAACTATCACTGGATGGAGAATTGAGGCAAATTCTGGATTCATGCTGATTGTCTTGAGAACAGCCGCCGTTCTTCACATTCTCGTTGTTTAGATCCATTGCACTCTGTTCTGTATGCTCATTAACTTTAGCTTCAACAACTTTTACGAAAATTTAGTGTAAAACAAGCTTCAATATCAGTTCAAGCTGTTGTGATATTTGCTGATTTGTTTGCTCAATCAGTGATATTTGCTCAGTAAGTTGTTTGAAAATGTCATCTATCTTTGAGAATATATCCATTCCTATATTACCACTTTTCCAGGCATATTTTCACTCCCATTAACACTCATTTTAGTAAAAGTGCTACGTAATCTTAAAATCAATCTAAAGTTAGCTATTTAGAAGATTGTTTACTTATGTTCTCACAAATCTCCAGAAATCTTAAGGCGGAACCACCAAAATAAATGTAACGTATTTTTGTATATGTGTATATAGCGTTACACTTTAGCCCACAGTTTGAATATATCTAAAATCTAGTTTACTATTTTACCAAAATTCACTTGAACACTCCTTCTTGATATTACCTTTTATTTATAATACGTAATGAAGGAAACATTTATACCTTTTAAATAACATACATGTAGATTATACAAGATGGATTCTTTCTTATATCGTATATCTCTCGTTACTATGACGACCATTAACATATATCATTAAATTACTATGTTAACAGAACATCAAAACATCAATAATAATATCAGAAAGAAAATTAATTCTAGTTCTTTTTTATATTTTCTTCTTCTTTTTCTTTTAGCTAGCTTGTGCGTATTTTAATAGCACACATTGCCCGTAAATAAAAGTAAAGATATTAAAAATACAAGTAATGATATTAAAAACACACAATATCGTTATTCATCATCCTGGTAAAAATCTTGAATCACTTGCGCGGGTTCTTCTTTCCTGGTGTGGGGTGAGGAACTGCACAGATTTCGTGTTTCAATGTAAGTTTTCATGCCAGCCGAACCATGTACTCTGAAACGTCGAATTCGTTTGCACGATTGAGAAGTCGGTATGAAAATTTGCAGTTTACGTTATGCATTCGCTGTGGGCAACTTGTGTTTCATTAAAGAAACCAAATGATCTAAATCTGAAGCTTTCTGTTCCAGGTTACACTCACATTTGTCACCATCGCTGCTTCAAATCAAGTTCAAATTCTAAAACTTTGGATATCTTGTCTGCTACAGCTTGTGCAAACTACTGCACTTTACGTTTCCCATATTTAGATCTTGCACAATTTCATACGGATTGCAGTTTCAATGGTTACTCTTGCAAATATAAAGTTCTGTCAAGTACAGCTCGATTTTTTTCTGTCACTACTTCAGCATTCAACTTCTAAGTGATATCTTTTGTGGCTCTTAAGCGATAGATAAGAGCCTCTAAGTGATATATTTTGCGGCCTTTGCGGCAACACTTAAGTGACGGATTTTTGCGGATTCGTCTTCTTTGGATATAATACCTGTCTTCTGCATAAGTAGGGTTTGCTTTTTATGGCGGTAAAGCCACACTTCTCTTTGTGTAACTCACTTTATGGCATTCTTCTTCTTCTTCATCTTCTTCTTCTTTTTTTTTGCTTCTAACAGAACATGGTTAGATTTTGTGACTAGTGGCCATAGTTTTATTTGATTCAGAGCACTGAAACTATTGAATCATTTAACTTGTTACAAGTTCTTTGAATCGAATTGATTTAATTCAATTATCGAATTAACTACGCATTACCTGCTACCCCAAGTAAACCTAATTATGGAACACAGAAACTGTACTAGCAAACCAGTGTTGCAGACTCGGTAGTGACACATTCTTCCCCAGTCTGTAGACAACTGAACACACTGCAGCAAAAGTTCTGCCTTCAAAGTATAAGTTATGGATTATTCCAGACAGTTCGAGAATGTTCTGGAAGAAAAAAGAATACAAGTTCTGCAAAACTCGAAACTGTTCCAAAGCATTGTAAAATATTATGGAATGTTTCATATTCTTTCGAAATTATCTAAGTATTCCAGTAGGGGACAGAAATAAAGCACCAAACGACCAAACAAGAACTAGATTTTCCAAATATCGAAAATAGTAGGTATCATAGCATGTCTGAATTAATGCAGATATACCCTTAAAGTAACAACGCTGTTCATCAATTGCCTATACGTGTATGTGTATTACTGAGCTTCTTATATATCTGTCTATTTTAGCAGCGATATTAATTTGCTATGAAAACGTAAAACTTGTTTTTCAAAGTTAAAAATGGATAAATTCAGAGAATCCTTGTGTTTATTTATTATTTATTTACAATATGTAAGTGGCCGGTTATGTTGCATTTTTGTACTTGGGCCCCTCTTGTCCTCGTTTTGAAGCAATCTTGGAAATACTTCACCTACTGACCACAGCTTAAGCACATAATTTGTAATTTAACAATTCATAAATTTATAACATATATTAATAATATCAACATGTACCCAAAATCCTACTGTTATCTTTCGCAATTGTTTAGAGCTGAACTTTACGTTTAGCTGAAGTAAAAAATTACAACCAAAACACCTGGGCCTTTTGTGATAATTCTTGTTTAGTGATGCAGTGTTTTCGTTCCATAAAAATGAAAGTTATAACATGAGATTTTTTAAAACAAAGACAGAAGTTGCCTATTTCGCTGAAATAGTTTTTCCTGAAATCTACAGATCTTAGTGCTTCTCTGAGAAAATTTTCACGTTTGTTAGACCGTAAGCTATAACATCTCAATTTCGAGTACAGTCTCTAAGAAGAATCTCGGAAGCAGTGAGCATGAGCTATTTTCCTAAACTTTGATCGCGTCCAACTCTAAACCGATTTGATCTAAGGAGAAAAAAATTCACACAGATTATGACTTTGGTACTAATAAGTGGCAGAAGTGCCATAAAAATGTGAGATGATGGGTAAATTCGCCTGGGTGAACTGACGTGAAATGAAGTTGTTTCATGCAATCAATTAGGCGTCTCAAGAATATAGTCTATCTTTACTATAATTCCTGTTCAAACCGGAAATGACAGAAATCAACCATTTCTGGTTTGAAAGTTTATCGAATGTCTCAAACTTGAGAGTGAGAAATAGTAAAAATTAAATAAATAAAATACGTGAGTTGGAACTTAAATAGTGGCAACACTGCTTTGGAGACACTATGCAATGAAATGTACTAGTGGCGCTGATAGCGCACGTTGTTGACATACCTACCTAACCTCCGAGCAAATAACGTAAAGATGTCACTATATTTCGAAACAGGAACAACGGAGTTGGATCAAGATTGAATGGGCGAGAGATCGTACAGTACGACAGTGTCATCAAGGGCTTCGAGAGGCGTGTGGGGAATCGATATTGCCGTACAGAACAGTGGCACGGTGGGTAAAAGCCTACAATGAAGGTCGGCAAACTGTGGCAGACATGCATCGGGCAGGTCGTCCTAGCGTATCTGAAGGAGAAGTGCAAGCTGTTGCCGCGTTAGTGGACAGTGATCGATGCCGACGAATGCTTCTGTCGCTTGTGCGCCTCCCGGTGACGTGGGACGGGCGAGTCTATTAGGTCAGAGGTTAGGAAGATATGTCAACAACATGCGCTATCAGCGCCACTAGTACATTTCGTTGCATAGTGTCTCCACAGCAGTGTTGCCACTATTTAAGTTCCAACCCTCGTAAATAACTTGAAGTTTCACCTTGTGCGTGTACTTCCAAATCATACTCCTTCATCGTGTACGAGGTGCACACCAAAAGTACGTGCCAAGTTTTCTAAAGTCCACATTTTTTGTCATTTCATGAAAACAACTACGGCGTTTGAAACTAGGTTAAAGTAGGTTTGGTTTACTAGGTGGAAGCAGTTGAGTCACCGTGCCTAAACGAGTATCAGACGTTCTGATACTGCCCGAGGACATGGAATTGTCGGTTGAAGAGCAATCATGTTGAACATTGCGCAGTTGAACATTGCGCAACCGATATTTATCTTCAATTGAAAGGTGTGTGTGGTGATAGTGCACTTACAGAAAACATTGTTAGGAAGTGGGTGCATGAGTTCAAAGCAGGACAAACAAGTGTGAAAATGAGCAAAGGTCTGGACGCCCGAAACAGAATGAACCGACGCTATCATTGCCCATGTTGAAAATTTCATCATGAAGGATAGGCAAGTCACCATGCGGGAGATTTTTGATACACTGGGCGAAAAATGGAAACAGTAGAATGAGGAATTACAAAAGAACTTGCCCTAAGGAAAGTTTCATCTCGCTGAGTTCCACGAATACCGAATGACGCTCAAACAGAGGCAAGGATTTGATCAACTGTTGCAAATTTGACACGCTTCAGAATAGAGATTTGATTTCTTAGAAAATGTTGTGACAATAAATGAATCATAGATTTCATTATTTAATCAAGAAACAAAAAGGGAGTCAATGCAGTGGAAACACATACATTTACCACCCCGAAAATTTTTCAGGGCGTATCTAGTGATAAGGTGCTCTACGTTATCTTTTGGGATTTCTAGAGAGAGATATTATCATAACCTGTTACGAAAGGTCATGCAATTACGGGCGAGTATTTTCGTACACTCTTGGATACAGAATTCCTGTCAAAATTGATTGAGTAATTACCACAAATAGCAGATGGCAACTTCATCCTCCACATGGACAATGCACCAGCGTACCTTGTTAATATTGTGACTTCATTCTTATCTGACCATAGTATTTAACTTCTGCACACTCACCCTACTCACCAGGTTTAGCTCCAAGTAACTTCCGGTTGTTTTCATACCTCAAAGATTCTCTTCATGACTCCATTTTGCAAGTAAATCATTCTTTGGAAATGTTATTTTCCAGTATGTGCAACATAATCCCAAATATCCCCGTGTGTAAATTGCCACCAACTATCATCAGTCCGCTATCGCCTTTTGGCGGATAGCCACCGAAGTGAAGGGAAAATGACTGCCGCCATCGGTCCGCTTTCGGTTCCATGCGGAAAGCCACCGAACAGAAGCAAAGTGGCTGCCGTCACCGTAAAGTTAGATGGCAGTTGTCGTTGTTTCGCCAGGTGGTGTTGTAGAGACTTTTCGAAGAATGATCGCTGAATGATACTGAGAACTTGGTAACATTCGCTGAAAACTGCTACCTGTTGTTCTTTTCTGTTTTCCTATGTGCTAGGACATAAGAACAACAGGTGGGAGCACTGCTACTCGTATAACTGTTGTCAGACAGTTCATAGGCTCATAGAAGTATTTTCGTGACTGATTAGAGGAGAAAATGTTACATTATTCGTTACTTGGCAAAAAAATGTCAAATATATTACGTACAGCTTTACTCGTTGTAAACAATAAAATCCAATTAACACTATAACCGTAATATAACACCTGAAACGTTAACTGCAATACACAGTCTGTGAGACCGCTACATTGATTTTTATTTATAAACCATACATTTTTATAAAGTAAGTGACCGAAAAGCAACTAACATGTTTACGTTATTCTTTCAACAGTTGTATAAAATGTTTAAACTTATTTTGTGAATGAGCTTCTTCAGTATATCGTTTTTAACTAGCAAGTACACATGAGGTATTATAACTCGCAAGTACTTGACGAAAGTATACACCAATGCAATAAACATAATTAAGTATATGCTTTAAGAACTTATCTTAATTACAAACACTGGCGCAAATCCCGGCGGGATGAGGGGGACATGTCCCCTCCAATAGTCGAACTGAGTGGGCCTGTCCCACCCAATAATCCTATTTGAAATGTGCTTTTGCGGAGAAGTATGATGATTTTTGTACGGTTGCCACAAAGGAACTTGAGGTGAAATTGATGTCCCCCAGAGTAAGCCTAAATCTGCCCGCCTCCCGACATTGAAGACAACTCTGCTCCTCTAATCCTCCACAACATTGTTTTTCAACTTCATAAATATTTTGGACATCGCAGAAGTATATATAAATGGGAACGGTCTTACCCGTCCCCCACAATGTTGAAGACAGATTTGCGCCGCTGATTACAAAATCATTACGAAAAGGTACAAATGCACCATAGGTATGGTGGACCATTCTCGTTTTTTCTCAATCGACCGAAAATATACTCAGAAACCTTACTATTATCAATAAGTAGTTTTCTATAGTATCTCACATTCTATTTCATCATCCTTTTCATTTTCATCTACACTATCACACACGTAACTTGAGTTTTCCGTGTTTCCTCTTGTAAAGTACATAATCCGGATCCGCATCGAAATCATCCATAGCATCACTTATTTCACTGCCACTGTCACTAAGTTCTCCTTGACATAAGATCAATCTGCTACGACCTATAGGAACAAATCTGTTATCTCTAACTAAAACCTTTTTACTTGTACTTGGCTGTTCCATGGTCTCTACTAAGGCATATATAAATAAAATAATAACAAACTTACATTACTACAATAAAAATTAGTCGAAATAGCGTATATGGGGTACAACGTAATGTGCGGTACGAAAGACCGCTGTGAAAGTGACGTATACTGCAACATCCGGTATGTACGACCAGGAGTGTTTCGAAAAGCAAACTGTAACAATCGAGTAGCCCATTCAAACTGCGAAATAACAAGATTATTGTGTAGAGGGTTAAAGAGGGGGAAGCTACTGAGACGTAGAGAAACCTAAGTGAATAAGGGCTACCACTCGACAAAAACCAATATTGTTGAAGGTCTCACAGACCGGTATTACGGTTAAGGTGTTAAAAATTCACACTGACAATTAGTAGTTACGTCTGATGTGCTCGGAAGGCATGTCTTTGGGGGGATTCATACTTACTTAACCAAGAAGATTAGCCTCTCTTGTGTTATTACTGTGCCAGCGAGGACCAAGTATTGCAAAACGTACTTGTGAGCATAGCACACTTGCGCTGACGAACGTTCTGACTTTTCGAGAGCAAGCTTGCTTTTTGTACATCACTTAATCATCTTTCTTTCCGCTTCCATCTTCATTTAGGCTTCGGCCCTAGGCTCGTTACTCATCATGACTGACCTTGGCAAGGCGTCTGGACCACTGTATCTCGATCAAGAACTTCCTGTTAATATCGGACTAAACGGACGTCAGAAAACGCCATCCCGGATTGTTACCGGAACGCCACGATCAAGACTTAACACCTTTGGTTCACCCAGTTACCCTTACTGCATTAGTAAAGGACATCGCATTCGTTCTCGGTCTCTCTCGGATGGTGAACAATCTCTGCATCCAAAGAAACAAAGCATTAATTCTATAATTGATCAGAGTAGCAGCTCCAGCATGGATTGGGCATCAACTTCAGTCGATAATTCCAACACACTCAACCAACCAGAGCCCGTTTATAAGTTTCTGTTAACAAATTACGACCAGAAGTATGATACCGTTCGCGCAGTTTTTCAGCAGTTCGTTAAATATGTACCTCGTATTGAGATACGCGAAATCATCAAAACTCGTAGAGGCATAATCCAATTCAAACTTTGTATCGCATGTGCTAACAAGGCCACTTTTGAAATATTTGGTCCAAAGGCTGAATTAACAGCCCAAACTCCAAGCACACCCAAAACTCCTCCTCCTCCTAGACGATACCCAGTGCTCTCAGTAGTTATACTAGGAGTGGTACCGGACCTCACCGATGAGGTTTGTAAGGAATTACACCAGAAAGGATTCCCTGTAAAGCATTGCATCAGGATGAGGAACAATAATGGTCCAACATATCTTCTGAGGATACTCGCAGATCAGTCACAATTGATAGATTAATTGTTATCGACGGGGGCTTACATTGATTGATGTCGTTATAAGGTCGAACCCTCTCGCACACCCCTTCCTCTACTGTTACGATGCGAGAGATGCCAACTGTATAACGCACATCCCACATCCGAATGTACTAACGATATTAAATGTGGCTCTTGTTAATTGCAACATTCAACCAAGGATTGCCCCAATCAAAAGCCACCACCATAATGCAGGACATGTCCTGAGAAGCATCCAACTTACAGCTATAGATGTAAGGCTAAACCACAACCTGAGCCATCTAAACCAGAACTTGTTGCACCCATAAGGTCTGCTGACCGTCCCACTCCACCTGCTAATTCTTTACTTCATCCTGTTACTGTCGAAAATCTGCTCTGCTTTCTCTCAATTAGTTTACAGAACCTCCATCCATTTTTTCGCACTCACATTCTCAACCAATCATTCATGCAGCTAAAATCTTGTTTAATCTTCAACCACATGCAACCTATTCTTGATCAACAGTTCATTTTCAGATCCAACCTCTTGAAGTCTACCTGTAATATGGCAGCTACTATTTGCTACTATTTCTGTGTTTTCGTGATGGCTTACAACTTATTGTTTACGTATTATCTGTCAGGAAAGTAAATCTGAACCTATTTTTCGAGTCTGGCATTCCTGCGCTCCATCCGTGGGGAGTATGAGAATTAAATCAATCAAATGTTTACTGAGGGACAAGAAGAAAAGTCTAATCTGAATAAGACATTGCAGAGGGGCACAAGCTGTGAATACGAATAGTGCATAGTCTAAATAAAGGGCGACACCGAAAGAGAGAGTCAGAAACAGCTGCTAAACGGAGAAAATAAAATAAAAATTGTCGAAGTGGGAACATAAAATACAAATACAACAAACACGCCGACAACTAAACGTTTACCACGCAATGATCTTGGTGTAGTGGTTAAGGTGCTGGTTTACAAATACAAAGGACGCCAGTTCGAATCCCCGGCAAAGAGATTTTTAAAAATTTTTGTTAATAATACATACAGCTCATGAGAGATGGTAAAAGAGGTCGTATTATTCTTTCGTAGCAATTATTATTGGTAATGCTTAGTTCTGATAATACTTTTCGTCTTTTCGTATTGCTTTTATTCTTGTCTTCATATCGAAAGAGAAGAATATCCGAACAAATGCCACCAAAATTTCGCTTATTTTGAATGTAAACGCCATTTGCAATTAGTAAAGAATATAAATTGAACGTAACTGCAAAAAGTAAAAAAAATGCAAGTGGAGGGGTTCGATCCCATATTCATAGTTATTAAAAATACAATCTCTACATGCCTTACACCTCTTGACCACGTTTCTACGTTAGCAAATAAGAGGCTTATGTTTAGGTTAGGCTACTCAATACGTTTTACAGAGAGGCCCGGCGCAGCTCTGTGTTTTAGCTCTGACGCAGCACAGGTGCGAGAAGGAAGAAGAGAGCAAAACACTCTATCTATTTATATATAAGTCTATTTGAGAATGCCATAACCAACCCTAATTTTGAGCGGATTGAAACAAAAGTTGGTACAAACATTAACTGTTGAAATATCTTGATGGGTTCGTTAACCAGAATAATCAGATGAAAAGTTTAAAATGGCGACCCTTCAAACTCTTAAAAAGTTCCAAGGGAACCAAATTTCGCCCATGAATAAGTATTCAAAAAGTTTGAGTAACTTTTCCTCTTTTACTGAAATATTTGTGTTCAGGGACTTATCCTCTTTTATTGAAATATTGGACCCAATTAATCGCCTAAAGAAGGTTCACACCCTTTCGCTACGGTCAGGCTTTTTTTTGCAGGAGGGGGGATATTTTCCTATCGGAACAAGATGATTGTTAGTGATGAGATGAAATTACACATTGAAAGTGAAGTAACTTGTGGAACGTGTTACTTGAAAGAATAATATAATAAATGTGCTTTCCCCTAACACAGAGAACTGTAAATAATGTATTTTAAGTTCAGCATTGTTGTTTGTGGCAAGACAATAACTTCTTCAATTCTTCTTCAAACGTAATGATTTTAACGCCATATCTCCCTTACAAACAAAATATTAGCAATTTATATCGAGAGATCGGGAAATTGTAGAGTGATGGGAGCAACGTTGGACAGTATGCACTCATAGTACTCAGAAAAATAAGCGATTTCAATGCAAAATGAACCAAGAGTCATTGTCATGAGTAGTCATGGGGCCACGGCAGATCCCTCTTTAGGCAAAATGTCGATAACTTGTATCGAGAGAATAGAAGATTATAGTGGGATGGGACCAACGTTGGACACCGTGGACCCTTCAGGCGCATGTAAAAAAATAGGGGGAGGGGCGCTAGCCAGCCTTACTTATTTCCACATAATAATATAAAATTATATTGTTGAAATACACACACGAGTTAGCTAGTAATACTTCTTATTAATATTATTATTATTATCAACAGCGCCTTTTCATTACGTGTGCATGTTTGACATGAAAGAATAGATCCATCATTCGTAGAAAGAATAAGAGAAGATCCATCATTCGTAGAAAGAATAAGAATAGCCAGTTACTTTAACTGTGTAGGACGGCGAAAAATACGAAAAGAGTGACTACCTGTAGCGAAAAGAAACAATACTTTCTCTGAAATGGATAAAAAATCAAGCCGGGATAGATTCGAACTCACATGAACGGCGCAAAAAGCCAGTGCTTTGTTCATTTTTTGTTTTTTAACTTACTCACCGAACATGTTTCAGTAACTTACTTATTGCTAATTTTACTTGCTTCACTCGTTTAACTTGCTTTTCCTATTAACTTATAACGAAGGGAGACGAACACAGAAACATCGAGAACGGTTAAAAATCATAAATACTCTCCCGCTTGGAATTGAACCCGGGACACCATACACGAAAGGCGCACGTGCTTGCCACTTGACCAACGGGGAGGACACCGCTCATCCCTTGGGTCGTTAGGGATTTCAAGCACTATATTTCCAGGTACCACGTCTGTGGGTTGTATACTCTGATCACATGTTCCTTCTTTACTGGAAGAATTAAACCTACATTCTATGTAATACATGACGTATTTAGACCTATATGCTCTTCATATAATGTAATAAAAGGGTCATGCTGGAAATAAGAAAAAGAACATTCCTTGGACAAAACGGAAACTATTGGCATCAGAAATATTTATCCACGAGGCATGCGCAGTAGTATAATTCAGAATAGTTACTGTTTAGTTCAGTAAACGAAGAAAGGGGTATAAAAAAGCAAATATGTCGCGTCAACGTGAACGACCAGTGTTGACAGAGCCGGAAGCAGATGCGTAGTAATACAACAACTTGGTTAAAGTGATAATTCGATTTGTATCCTGTAGTAGATTGTATCACAACTTTACGGTAGAGCAGAGAAAGACTTAGTAACGCTATCATATAGTAAGCTTTAGTAACACGGTCATATAGACGCAAGTGGATGTAACTGTGAGTACTACAACTTGGATTTAACAAAAGGAGTATAGATATTCAGTGGTTTGCAGGGTTGTATAAGACACAATAAGATAAGACACAATACAATTCTTCATGCTTCAGCTTCCAGTAGCTAGATACATGCAATTTCTTGTTAAATACTGAAACTCCTGTCAGATTTTAATACATGACGTATTGCAGGATACAAAATGCTTTGCATTACTTGTTTGTTTGTAGACAGCAACTTGCCAAGTGTTTTGAAAGGTTGTGTATAAACTAGGGATGACCAATTCCGGAATTTTTACTTTCCGGACTACCGAAAGTAAAACCGGACAAATTCCGGAATTCGGAAAATTCCGATTTTGGAATAATTCCGGAATTCGAAAAATACGGAATTTAGAAATTTCTTATTTCATTAACGTTCTGGAATTCGAAAAAATCCGGATTGTTTTCGAAATCCGGAGTTTTTCTCAATTCCGAAATTTTCTAAATTCCGTATTCTTTCCGAGTTCCGGAATTCTTCTGAATTCCATACTTTTCCGAAACTTCCGCTTTCGAAAAATGAATTTATTTTATTTATTTTATTTATTTATTGAACAAATTCCCAGATACAGCATAACTTTGCCATTTTACACAGGGACATGCTAACAAAAGAAAGAAAAAAACAAGACAACAATAACAACAACATAGAAAAAAAAGAGTGTAAAAGTAAAACTATTCCGTCAAAGCTCGTTTAATTGCTCTTTCAAACACTGGGTAGCTCGAAAAAATGTCCACATCAGTTGTTACTTGATTATAACAGTTTGGTATTCTATAAAAAAGAGACCTCTGTATAACAGCCAACCTAGGACGGGAAAGATGGAATAGGTGGGTATTCCGGGTGATGCGGGAAGGGACACGTAAGGATAGTTCCTGAAGTAATATTTCCGATCTTAAGCTTCCATTAACTATTTTCTGTAGATATTTCAGGTCAGAGATAATTCTGCGTACTTCAGGAGTCTGAATATTAAGATGTCGCAAGAGCTCCTTCTTAGATAATATTCGAAGTGTAGGAACACGAAAACGGACTATAGAGATGAAGAAATTGAGAACAGAATCAAGTCTGGAGAGATGTGTAGGTGCTGCCATGGCCCATATGGGAGAGCAGTATTCGATCTTGGGCGCTATTAAAGTCTTATAAAAAGTTGCTAATGAAGAAACAGTGCGTAGTTCGGTGAATCGATAAAGAAGTCCCAACATGCGCATTGAATTCTTTAGTATTGAGGAGATGTGGTCAGAGAAGGTGAGTTTTGAATCAAAGATGACACCAAGATCGTTATGACTAGCAGAATGTGTGATAGGGGAATCGTTGATGTGGTATGTGGAGGGAACAGGAGACTTTTTCAAAGTAATAGTAATACTGTCACATTTCTTACTGTTGAGTTTCAAGTGCCACATTTCACACCAGCCTGTAAGGTAATTTATGTCTTCCTGTAGAGCAATTGTGTCATGGAGACACGATATTTCTCTGTATAACTTACAATCGTCAGCAAAAAGGAGAAGGCCACTAGGTTGAGCTGATAAGTGCGTGTAGAGATCATCCATATACAGGACAAACAGCAGAGGCCCAAGTACACTCCCCTGAGGCACCCCTGAGATCACGGGTTGGGGGTTAGAAGTCGCCCCTGAAATAACAACTCTCTGTTTACGGTCCTTCAAGTAGCTTGTGATTAGAGAGAGAAATTTGCCATGTACATTAAATCTATTGGAGAGTTTATGAAGAAGATGAATGTGACTGACAGAATCAAAGGCCTTCGAGAGATCAAAGTAGATAACATCTAATTGAGTATTGTTATTAATATGAATCCTGGCGGAAATAAGTCTTTGACCAGGTAATGGCGACTGCTTTGAAAGAAAGGCGTGGGAGACCCGGGTTCGATTCCCGGCGGGAGCTCATGTGGTTCGGATTCCACGTTAATCAGTAAGTCCACGTCTCATATAGCCTCGCTGCTGAAAGGGACGCTAAACTAAAATCAACTCAACTCAACTGCTTTGAAAGAAATGTAAAGTATGAGAATTCAATCTGTCATATCTGTAGTTTCGTGTGGAGAAAAAACAAACTTGTAAACCAATGGTTGAAGAACAACTCAAGTTATTATTGTAAACTTTGCCGACATCAGGAAAGAAATACGAAAGACATTTTGAATCGAAGAAATATAACATACAAGTTTGCAAGCGGAGATAAAGAAACCTAACGTAACCAGACTAAAGACGAGTCGTTTACCGCGTAGCTATCGCGGTTCAGTTGTCAAGGTGCTTGTGCGAATCCATGTCGCAATTTTTTTACTTTTGGATTTTTGATGGCGATTGATTGGCGAAGACATACGTTTTATTATATTTAGATATTTGAATACTCGGATTTTTCAATACTTGAAGTATCAAATCTTCAGGAATAATAATAGTAATAATAATAAACTAATAATAATAATAATTATCTCCTAGAAGATTAAAAGCTAGGAGCTAATTATCGCTCAGGTCATACCATTACAAGCAGAAATGTGACATTTGGAAAGGATATTTCAGTTTGGTGTAATGTTGCCCACGAGAAGAGGAATTTCGCATCTCGTTTCTAAAACAAACAAAATAACATGAGAATTAACATTTTACATTCGAGACGGGACAAGGCTAACTCAAAATTTTCTTCTCGCTTTGGAGATGAGAATCGAGACGAGACGAAAAGTATCGTAAATATTTCTCGTCTTGTCTCAATTCCCGAAATAGTGTATGTCCATTCTTTAAGTAGCAATTGCTCTGTAGACTGAATCTCATAGGCTATTTCGTTAGATTGTATTTCAGAGCTCATTGAATTATGGTCTGTGTAGGTATTTTTGTAGCAAAGTTTTTATATTCACCTCTGCATATCCCAAAAAGTGGTATATTATATGCCTTACTGTAGCGTGATATTCAGTTATATTTATTACAGTTTTTTCCTTAAAACATACAGTAGAATACTTTCTACATGAAACTTCATTGGAAAGCTCTAGTTTAAAATTTTGGTAGTTGCAGAGGCGTGTCTTGAAGGTACGGAACCTTTTCCCTAAAATCTCTACTTTTAAGTAAGTTATGCCAAATTTTAGAGCAAGTTTAAAACTTTTAGTGCTATTCTTCTTCTTCTTCTTCTTCTTCTTCTTCTTCTTATTATTATTATTATTATTATTATTATTATTATTATTATTATTATTATTATTATATCAACACCGTGTATAATCTTTAAAAGATCTGCGGTTTGTATGTGAATAGTAAAAGGTAATTGAGTCTCGATCTCGTTCGTCGGGAAGTCTTCAGAAGGCAAGGACATTGGTCACGTTCTGGGTTTGAGTTGCGAAGGGGCAAGTATTTGGGCTCGAGTCAAAAATTGCTAAAAGATATAGGCTTCAGCCAAACGTGTTCAAAACAGCTGGGACCGAGTTGTAATGGACCACTTTGATCCATTACAGGAATTATGTGGTCTTGTCTGTGTGTGCCCTTATTCTTTATATTAACTTATTTAAAATGTTATGAAATATTGTTATTGTTGAATTTGAGCAACAAATTATGCCAGTCTGTGTGTTATCTGTTATAATGTTCCATTCTATTATTACTATTACATTGTTCATTATTTAGGTGCTTTGTACAGAAGCTTTGTCATCTCCGTGAATGCCATTTCTCTGATTTCTAAGTACTGAAGTCTTGAAGAAAAAGAGAAAAATTGTTAGTTCGGAATGAAAAGAAAATTGTGATACTATTAATCTTAAAATGTACTTGTTATACCAAAGTAGGTAATCTACAATTAGACATAGGAAAGAACTACACCTAATTTTGTGAATCTCGTTATCAAATAATTAATGTTTTAATATAAATTATTGAGTAGCTACGATTAATATAGTAGAAATGTCGTTCTAAGTAGCTCTTGTCCCTAATCCCTATACGTCACTAAGCTTTAATGCCTAAAATTTAAGTTACCAAAAATAAATCTACAATTTATAAGACTATATCAAGCAAATCTAGTTCGATATATCTATTATTTAAATAATATAAAATATCAGGAGCATTGAAGTACCGAAACTAAAAACTTGTATCATACTTAGGCTTATTTGTAGCAGCAATCCTTTCATTAAATGTACGTCAAGCAAATGTTGGAATAATATAATTTTCAACGGAATATCGTATGTCAGAGTTGTATCAACAGGGGAAGATTATAATTAGTACGGCGATAAATAAATAAATAAATGAAAAAGATAATGTATAAAATGAATATATGTATTGTTTTCGATAATTGTTTTATGAAGATTATGAAGAATGAAAAAGTACCCGATTTGTTGACAATTGCACTCTGTTGTGTTCTGTTATAATTTAGTAATTTGTTCCTACAATGAGCTAAATGTACATATGAAGATATGAATGTTTTAGATATGTTGCTGTAGATTCGCCGGTGAAACTACTGATGGTATGATCTCGCCTAAAATAGAATATATACAAGTGGTAATAAAATTTGTTCTCCTGAAATATTAAAATCCATATCTATTTCTTTAATTAATAATTATTTTGCTTGATATTTTACTGTTGAGACATCATATTAGTATAATCTGTTTACTTTATCTGCATCAACTGTACAAGAATCTGGATACCTGATATGTGTGAGATGCGTTAGAAGCGTTCTGGTCCTATATTATGTAGTTGAAGGATTATTTTGAAAACAAACTATTAAAAGAATTGTTGGCAGGAGGGAAAACTGTTATGCCCCACTACTGGCCGTAACAATTTTGTCTTATTTGTTAATCGTGATTTCATTATGACTTACAAAAATATTTCATTTTATAAGTTATTGTGTTTATGTAATGCATTTCATAATAGTTTGTTTAATTTACCAAAGTTAGAATTTCTTAGAATTTCCTAAGTTATTTAATTGGTTATGTTATTCTTTATCTGAACCAAAATTACACCTTGTTTAGAATATTAATTAATAAAAGATTTAATTGTCCGAAAAAGAAGAAGAAAGATTTAAAATTTAAATCGATAAAAAAGAAAGATTTGTAAATGGTTTGAATATAGAATTAAACCATTGTGAATTATTTAGCAATTATTAAGCAGAGCAAATTTATAAGGAAACTTAATATAATAGAGCCGACAAGATTACTAAACGTAATACTATCACTTAAAGTAGTTATTTTACTTTATTTATTGTTCAACATTTGATAATTGTGATGACAGGCCTAACTGAAATCAAAATGCTGCGATAGAAAGCTCTTTCTAGGGGCTTAGGCCCTTCTTTATTACCGTAGGCCACCAAAAGTAAATAAACATGTAGAAATAGTAATCAATATATATATTTAAAACTTTAAGTCAAAATTCCTGTATTTCGGCTTCTGTTCTGTATAAACCCAATATGTTTAGAATGCTGCATATTATCTTCTTGTAACAGTTAGATTTTATCATACATACATGTCGGCCTATTAACCATAACTAATATTGAGGATGTTATAAATAATTTATTTATGGATGAGATATCTTATTTGACTGGAGATAAGCAGATTTCAAAACTTAGTGATGCTGAACGTTATTCTTTTTAGATTCGAATCTTAACATGTGAAGTTGGGCAAGGTTGAATTAGTTAAGTGAATATTATGAGATATGAAGAATATATGTAATAATTAAATGAGAATAGCAATTGTTATATTAAATGAGTAGATAATATGTATAAATGAAGTTTCAACCTTGTGACAAGATGTAGAAACATGATGATAATTGAAGATACTAAGTACCTGTTCGTTCTGCTGCGAAATGTTACGGTGATATCTCTGATATAATTATGTTGTGAAATATCAAGAAACTACATAGATATCAATACTTTCGACGCGCCGATATGTATCTAATTGAATAACTATAAAAGTAGAGAACACTTTTAGTAACTCCTATGTGCAACAGAGGTGAGAACTGCTTTAAAATATATTATTTGGATGCGATTGCTGAAGATTCTAAGAATTTCATATGCCAAATAGGAATTTAATAATTTTGTGCAAACTATATTATGTTGTTAATTTTCCAAGAAGCTATTGTAAAATATTACCGTAACATAAATCAGTAAAGCTATTGTAATTGCATTTGGATTTCTTTGAATATATATATATATATACTAATGTAAGAAATTAACGATGGCATCATTCACAGAAGTCAACCAGTCGCGGTGTTCATTGTCCCGCGCGATGTGATTATTTTACAGATGCGGTTACACTCAATATCCTGACCCTTACCGGAATCTTCTGAGAAGACTTTTCCACGTCACAACGCGTGGTGGCGACCCAGGCAATATTAAATACATATGTGTTTAACCATAGTACAAAGCGCATTAGCTAGGCAAAGCGCAACTCAAATTTAGCGTAGGACAGGGTTTAGGCTTCTCAACGGCTCGAGCGGCTCGGCTTATAGCTCATTCACTACCGAACCGAACCGAGAAGTGTGCCGAGCCAAGAGCTCACCTAACCGAGCCGATTTGAGCCATCGGCTTAGTTGAGCTGAGTCGAACCGCGCCGATGGACTAGTTTAAACTTAGCTGGCTCTAACCGGTTCACATGAGCTGAGTAGGTGACCCATCCCAACCGAGAAAGCTCGAGCCATCGGCTCAATTGAGCCTAGTCGATGGCTCGTTCCAACTGAGCCGGCTCAGGTCATCGGCTCAATTGGGCCGAGCCGACGGCTCATCCCAACCGAGCCGACTCGAGCTGTTTGCTCAGTTGATACGAGTCGAGCCGGTTAATATCACTACCCTTGTTGGTCTTCTGCTTGGGCTCAAGAATTCGACCGTGCAGGTCTCAGCCTTGATTTTAAGAACCACAGTACATACTTATATTGGTGATTACGACATTTGAGGCTGTGTCGTAATAATTAAAAAAAAACTCTTGTCCTCTCGTTATCTACACGAGACGAGAAACACTAAAATTGCCCCACGAGATGCACTAAAATTACGAGACGAGATGAACCCCTGTCGTGAGCAACACTAAAAGTATTCCACATTACTGCTTACATTTCTCATGGCTTTGGTTTCCAGTTTAATCAGGCCATTATTTCAAAACGAGTTAAAACGAGCTGAACGAGCGAGCGAGACATTGTCAAGCTCGACTCAACTCGAAACTCGACCTCAGAAACAGCGACTTGGGTCGGAACTCAACTCAAGAAAATTACCTTTGACTCGACTCGAATTGAACTCGAGTCGAGTCAAATTTTGGCTCGACTCGTGCTCATCCCTATTCGTATTTGTATTTTATGTTTCCATTTCAACAATTTGTACTCTTTTTTGCTCCGTTTACCTGCTGTTTCTGGATGTCTCTTTCGGTGTCGTTCTTTATTTACACCATGCACTGTTCTTATTCCCAGCTTGTGACCCGCTTCAATGTGTTATTCAGTTTAGGCTTTGCTCCTTCCCTTGACTACACATGTAATTGATTTGATTCTCACTTTCCGCGCAGGACCGATGAAAAATTATTATTATTATTATTATTATTATTATTATTATTATTATTATTATTATTATTATTATTATTATTATTATTATTATTATTATTATTATTATACTATTGAACTTGCAGGGCGAAATTTCTGTATAATACGATATCATTTCTGTAATTTTACTCCATTGTATGTTATTTAGTTCATTAATGGGCACTAAATTGTCTCCAGATCATTGAATAAATTAACTTCGGCATGCACTTTGGTGAAAATATCATTACAGGAACATTACCGGTTCGTTCCAAACATCAGGGCTGAACTTAGCAATATTTAGCTTATGGTGTTGCATGAGAAGATAATGTAGGGGTGAAGTGCTGGACTTGCAAGTAATACAGTTAATCAATATAACTTCAAACCCTTTTCAAGTTATTTTATTTTCAAAGCAATCGTGAAGAATCAAAGAGTGACCTCTCATACTAAATGAGCAATCCTTAAGAAAGTGGACGCAAATACTTGTATCATGATAGAGACGATTTATGTATGTTAATTGGGAAAGGGCAAGGAAATTACTAGGACATTCGAAACACTTCGTTCATCTGCAGTATGCACTTTTTAATTTATCGTTCTAAGGAAAAAACACTACACCATTTGTTATTATTAAGCTAACTTTGGCTAGCGTAATCTGTGGAATATGACGGTCTCTGTAATAGGCACATTTCTGAAGAAGTTTGCCTATTGTAGAGACTCACATGTGTGAAATTCGGAAAAAAATTTCCTTTTATCGATCACCGCCCTCTGGTTCATACCCCTGATTAGATATACTTGCTTCGTCATTTTCATTGTATCACTTCTCTAATAAATGTAAGTGGAATTTTTACCAAGTTTTCACTTAACATCTCAAACGGGTAATACGCTCTCTTTTACCACCTCTCACTTTCAATCTAACATCTTAGCCACTACATTTCTGCGTTCTAACCATCTAGAATATGACAAGTAAATCAATACAGAGAAAGCGGAGAAAAAGAAAGTAGAAATTGTCGAAGTGGGAACATAAAATACAAATGTGAACATATATTCCAACAACAAACCAAGCAACGATCTTCATGTAGTGATTAAGGCGCTAGATTACAAATCCTATAGGCAGCGGTTCGAATTGCTCCAAGGAGTATATAATTTTTTTAGGTTTTAAAAATAATGCATAGAGCACATGAGAGGTGGTGAAAGAGAACGTATTATCCGTTTAATACGTTAAGTGAAAAATAGTTAAAATTTCCGGAGAAATTTATTATCTGAGAAGTAAAACAATGAAAACGAGGAAGCAGGTATATTTAATCAGGGTTATGTATCAGAGGGTGGTAATCTAAAGAACTGCAAATTTTCCCGAATTTTGCACATGTGAGTTTCTACGATAGGCAAATTTCTTCAGAAATGTGCCTATTGCAGTTACCATCCTGCCAGAAATCCTGTAAAATTTCTATGCAATTTTGCCCTTTTGTCTATCATCACCTCTGAAACGGAAAGAGAGAGAGAGAAAGAGAGAGATGTTCCCGGAAATGAGAGTGAGGTGCTTTCATTCAAATCAATGAGTTGACAAATAGACGCTTACGTAATGAGAATGCGGAATACAAACAACTATAAAACATCAAAGTGATAATTGCAAGAATTATCACCTAAAGTTCCGGAACCGTGACGGTCAGTGAAACATGATCCGATGTCTGACGTCAAGAAATAATTTGATAATAAAATGAAAACAGATTAGAAAATAAATTATTATGATGCGCTAGACACAACATGATTGCCTGTTTCTTCTCCTCATGTTAAATTGTCTCATTTTAGCTATGCGAGACGAAGCCTGTGTCTCGTCTCGTGGCTATGCCAGTGTCATCTCGTGTTTCCGAAACGAGACAAATTGTTATCTCGTCTCCTTTCCTCTAATTTTCTTTCTTAAACCTCATAATAATAGAAATAAAATTGGAAGCCATGCGACTTCGAAATGTAACGAAGTTTTGGAGTTAGAAATGAAATGAAATGAAATCTTTGAGTTTTACGTCCCACGCTTATGCCGGTTAGGTTAAAGGAGACGGAGATGATGAGTAATGAATGAAATGGTGGAATGAGGAAAGTGGGAGGAAACGGGAGAACCCCGAGAAAACCCACGCACACGATGTTTGTCCACCACAAAGTGTTTTGGAGTTAGAATTGATAATCGGACAAGAGAGGTCTATGGAATGTTTTCGAGACATTTAAAACGCGATGAGTCCAGACAAGAACATGTCACGTCTCGTGTCGGAAAACGAGACGAGACAGACGCTTTGTCTCGTCTCGTCTCGGATTTAACAAAGCCTATGTTGTCTCTCCCATGCTGAATTGGAAACCTCTCACCAGAATTGAAGTGGGTCTTGTGTCAAGTGAGACATGTGGGTCAAGATGTGTAAGTCGGTTAGTGGGTCAACAGGATGTGACCCACTGGAATCCACAACCCACCGTGACTCACCGATCCACCATAACCTACAAACTCACTACGACCCACCGACACACTCTGCTTAGTGCATTATATATAGCATTCTCTGAACAGTGGTGAATATGTCTATATTTTACTTTTAGGTTCTCTATTTTCTTTTTTTATTTTTGCCATTTGTTTCTATTTACTTACCTGAGATGATTTATCTCCCAAGGAAAAAACAGACATTGTTAAATGAACTTTGGCGAGGTAGTAGTACATATTTAAAGTGTTAATATTACAAACTGGGAGAGCGCAATAACCAGAAATACCTTAGAAAATGCGTCTTAAAGTTTCGACTTGCCGTATAGATGATACGACTCCTAAAATTCCCAGGTGACCGTGTTTTAGTGTGTGGAGCATTCGCGATTCACGCGTAAAGGATTACGAGTTCGATTCCCGCTCGAATCAACTTGTTTTTGCTTTTATCAATAAAGTAGTTATTTATAACTGCAAGTAAAATATTGATTTACCATATGTTTATAATGCATGAAACAATAGGAATTTTTAAATCAGTTGTAAAACTTTTCAATGTTTCATGTGAACTAGATACAAATATAATCTATTTCGTGAAGTCGTTAAATAAAAACTTTTCTTGACGATTCGTGTCTATATCTGCGGACAGAGTGGGAATTGCAAGGGGGATTATTCGGAAATCCCCTTTGGCTATAGCATACATCCAGTATTCCCTAGCGGACATCCCCCTTATCCCCCTTGCAATTCGCACACTGTCCACAGATATAGACACGAAACTTCGGACACAACGACCGTGGTAACCGTAATATAGCTAGTGATATCAATATATTTATGAAATAGGTTATATTTTGTATCCAGTTCACATAAAAGATTGGAAAGTTTTACAACTGATTTGAAAACCCCTATCGTTTAGAATATATGAACATCTAGTAAATTAATATTTTACTTCTAGTAATAAATGACTACTTTATTGGTAAAAAGCAAAAACATGTTGACTCGAGCGGGAATCGAAGGCTGGACCCTTTACACTAGAGTCGTGAATGCTCCACACTTTGCCACACAGACACTTCATGATTTTACGCGTCGTACCATATATACGGCTAGTCGAAACTTTGAGACGCTTTTTCTAAGCTATTTCTGGCTATTGCGCTCTCCCAGTTTAAATGTGCACTGCTATCTCGCGAAAGATGGCGCCTAAATTCATTTAGCAAAGTCTGCCTTGTCCTTGTTAGATATACTCATCTCAGGTAAGTAAATAGAAATAAATGCAAAATAATAATAAGAAGAAGCAAATTGAATCCTAAGAGTAAAATTTAGACAAAATCACCACTCTTCAGAGGATGCTATATACAATGCACTAAGCAGAGTGTGTCGGTGCGTCGTAGTGGGTATGTAGGTTATTGTGGGTCACGGCGGATGGTTGGTTGCAGTGGGTCACGACCTGTTGACGCACAGCCCACGATCTACTTCATCTCTGGTGAGAGGCTAACAATCCAGAATGGGCGAGACAATATATATTTTTTTAATCCGAAACGAGACGAGACGAGACAAAGCGTATGTCTTGTCTCGTTTTCCTAGACGAGACGTGACAGGTCCTTGTCTGCACTCGTCGCGTTTTAAATGTCTTGAAAACATTCCATGGCCCTGTCTTGTCCGATTACCAATTCCAACTTGTAAACTTCGTTACATTTCGAAGCCGCATGACTTCCAATTTTGCTTCTATTATTATGAGATTTACGAAAGAAAATTAGACGAAAGGAGACCAGATAACAATTAATCTCGTTTTGGAAACACGAGATGACACCGGGATAACCACGAAACCAGTGGCGGATCTAGAAGGTAAAAACTGTGGAGCTGCCTGAATTTAAATTATGCTAAGTATATCATGACCTTATTATAAATTTTCAAAACTATATAAATAATAGCTTAAATTATTTTCCTCAATCTGAAAGTGGGGGCCCCAGGCCCCCTCCCCGAGCTAGATCCGCCACTGCACAAGACGAAACACAGGCTTTTTCTCGCCTCTTTAAAACGAGACATTTTCCCATGACGAGACGAAACAGGCTACCATGTTGTGTCTAGCGCATCATAGCCATTCCTTTTATAAAATTCTGTTTTCATCTCATTATCAAGTTATTTCTCGAAATCCGTCCTCGGATCATCTTCCTTACATTGACTGTCATTATTTCCTTCACTAACTTGTGTTCATAATTGTAATTAAAAAAAATCATTGTATTTTCTACGGTTTTCATTCCACCGTCAGTCTACGGTTTTCATTCTACTACTTGTGAAGTGTAATTAACATATGATAGGTTATAATGGTGTTGTGAATGTTTTCTATGTGTCTAATTTTTTGAAACTAGTGTATATTTAGACAATCGATATTATGTGGGGTTAATTGCATTCATCTATTACTACTTAACTGTCTATGTATGGTATATCTATAAGTGTAGTGTTCTACTTTTTCCTTCGCGGAACAATGTTGTTTTAAGGCCCTGGATTAAGTGTAATGGAACCGTATAATAGTCTAGGCATGTAACTTTGATGGGGAAATGGAAGTTAAAACTACAGCATGAAGTGTGGAAAGAGGGATCTTTCTTTTTTCTCTTGAAATGACTGTAATGCATTGCTTGTTCCGTTCACTATCTGCAGGCACGTAGCCAGGATTTCGTAATAGGGGGGGTCCGTGACATGAAATACTGTGGTTATCCACACCAGAGTTCGATTATTCTAAACTATTTTACTGGGTACAAATATTGGTTCGTTTAGTCAGGATTTCGTAATGGGGGGGGGCAGTGTGATATGAAATATTGTGGCTATCACACAAGGGACTTGATCACTATTTGTTAGAACAATAAAATGATCACGTGATAGTATTTTAGTAACAAACTATGAATAAATGTCGAATAAAGGAATTTTAAAAAGATTTTAAAAGATTTTACAATATCTACGTTCCTTCTTCTGTTCATCCAAATATTACAATTTTCCTTTCATTATGGCCTCAACTATTTTTAATGAAGTTCGTATCCAATAATGTCTGGTAAAATATTTTACAGTACTTGCGCTCCTTTTTCTATTGAATCAAGTGTTAACGGAACTTTCTTACACATAACTTTTTGTTTTTAATATCCGTCAAATATTGTCTGTTCCAAATGACAAGTTAAAGGAGCAGTTGAAAACCGTTTCCGAAATAACATGTTTAATACTAGTGCGCGGAGTTAGCGTAAAAACATTTCACTTCCGGCTACCAGTCTGCAATTTTACACAGTTGTTATATGTATACCAAAGGAAAAGAATCCGCCGGGAGACACTTGATCTGACGTCAGGAACTCATGTGATGACGTCATCAAAATGGCGGACAGCTCGATTCAAAAAATAAGCCGTATCTTCGTTATTTATAGACCGATTTTCTTCAAACTTCCCTCATTTTAAAGGAATTTAAATTTGCAATAAAACATGTTACCAAAATATTTCCTCTAAAATTAACCGTTTCGGAGTTATTTAAGAATTTAATAAATTAATGAGTATTTATTGAAGAAAAATACAAAATAACTCCGAAACCCTTAGTTTTAGACGAAGCACTTTGGTAACGTGTTGTATTGTTAATTTCATTACCTTTAAAATGAGCTATTAACGAAGAAAATCGGTCCATAAATAACTGAAATATCACATATAAACGTGTTAATTACATTACTAAAATGGCGGTCACGACTTCTAACAGATAGCGAAAAATTCAGCCAAAATACTTCACTTCCATATACCGGTCCCAAATTTTACACAGTATTTATATACATAATAAATAATTTTAAAATACCTGGGAGACACTTCATTTAACACGCTAAACTCCTATGTTGACGTCATCAAAATGGCCGCCGGGATTAAAAACATATGTTTGCTCAAATACACTTAACTCCGTTACCAATCATTTTATTGAGTCTTCCAATTGTTCCATTTGAAAGAGCATGAAATAAGCTACAAAAATTTTATTCGATTTTAAATGGTTTATAGCGATGACAACGTGGAAGTGGATGAAAAGAAAAAATGAAATGAAATCTTTAGTTTTACGTCCCACGTTATGCCGGTTAGGCTAAAGGAGACGGTGATGATGAGAAATGAATGAAATGGTGGAATGAAGAGAGTGGGAGGAAACGGGAGAACCCCGAGAAAACCCACGAGCATGGTGTTTGTCCACCACAAAGTTCACACGGCGCGAGCTGGGATCGAACCGGGGACCCCAAACTCCAAAGGTGAACGCTCTACCACTGAGCCACCGCAGTATTGTACTTACGTTTGAAGGAATGTCCATAACGCAATTCGGATTGCTTGTGAAAATAACTCTCTTAGTGATGGTATGTGTCTCGCCGGAGTAGCAAGAATTCTTCGCGATGAAATGTTTCAAGACTATCCCAAATTCGATGGGTCATTCAGTGGAGAGTTTACACCTGAGAATTGTGTCTCTTCAACGTTAATGATATTTTTCAGGATGCTTTTAGAGGGTGCAACTACAGATGAAGAGCTTGACGATGGTGGAACGGACATGGAAGATCAGATCAAAGTGTCAAGTGCTACAGAATCTATTGAGCAACTAGTGCGATTCAATTGCATAAAAAGAACAAGAAAGGGATCCAGAAAGTCAATTCGTTAGCCTCTGGAAAAAGAAACACCTTTACCTCTCTATCTTGGCCTCATGCTTCATAGTCAAACTGGCAGCGCTGATGTCATTGATAAACTCTTTCGCTTGGAGTTGAGTATTTCATACAGCAGGGTAAAATCCGTTCTAAATGCTACGACCAGCTCAATGTGTGAGCATTTTGAAAAACATGGTTTTGTCTGTCTCCCAAGTGTTGCAAATAATGTCTTCACATGTGCAGCAATAGACAACGTTGAGCATGACTCGTCGTCGAACTCATCTATCAGCGATTTTCACGGCACTTCCATATCTTTAATTCAATACGTGCCCGAGGACACGGAACTTACGGAGTCTGTAAAACTTGACTTGAACTTCCAATCAAGAACAACACATCTGCCCGAAAATTATATGACATTGCCACCGACTCCAAAATTCAGAAGTGAAGTTCCAATGACTACGGTAAATACCGATCTGCAAAAGGTAGCAACCGAAATGTCTCCTGAGCTACTCAAATGGTTGAATGATAGAAGAAGCTTTGCGGGATGGGAAGGATTAATACCGTTGGTTCCCTACTTCTCCAAGAAAGAGTTCAATTCCACGAGAAACAAATGTACGACAATCTTGCTTCCAATTATTTATGAAGGCATCAACTCGTCATCGGCTGTACGACATGCAACAAATATTGTATCTGCCATTGTTCGTAAGGTTAATCCGAACCAAACCCCGGTCATCACAGCTGACCAACCAGTTTACGCCTTGCTGAAGTCTCTTCAATGGGCCATGCCGGATAAATATGGAGAAGACAAAATCATAGTCATGTTAGGTGGTCTCCATATAGAAATGGCCCTGCGTCTGCGATAGGTACATGGGTAGAAGGAAGTGGATGGACTGACAACCTTGTTGAAGCTCGTGTCACAACATCGGGAAGAGCAGAAACATTATTAAAAGCGTTGTATCTCAAGAGAACACGATACGCTCACGAGATAACAATAGTTACTCTTCAGATCTTGTTAGAAAGAGCCTACCAAAATCGGAACGAAGACGAAGACGTATTACTTGGAAACTGGACTCAGCAAAGGTCAGAAGAGTCGGCTCAGTTTGTGTACTGCAAGGCCATCATGGTGCTAGAATGTCTTGTACGCACTGTCGATGTGTAAAAATGCACGAACTTTGCACTTTACTTTGTAGTTGTGAGGGTCAATGCAGAAATTAAGTTTAATCTTACAAACTTGTCACTTTGTTTAAAGTTTACATTGTTTTCAATAGTTGTGACTTCCGCGTTAATAATCCATATGGACTGTACATGTTTTCATTGTGAGAAACTGTTGTAAATATCTGTTACCCTTCCTAAAAAAGAAAAGCTTTTCTTTTTCTTCATTTTTACCAATCAGTAAAAAGAGGGTATTGGATCCACTGAAAGATGTAAATAACTATTTTTATTTTCATATTCACTCTTTTGTGGTATAATTTATAATTAAAGATGAATCACTCATAAAAAAATTATGCAGGCATGCAACATTGCAATTGATGTAATGTGTATTTACTTGAGTTAACGCCTAGGGATGCGCTCGAGTCGAGTCGAGACAGAATTTTCCAGACAAAATTCGAGTCGAGACAGCCCTTCCAATAGGAAACTATATATTTTTCGAGTCGAAACATCACTTTTACAGCACATTTTCGAGACGAGACAGTCTCAAATCTTGTCTCGTGCGCATCCCTATTAACGCCTCTTATAATAACAGAAATATCATTGCAAAATATATTAAGCCAACAGCAACCATTTCAAAACTGATTTTTTATCCCCTTCCACGTTGTCATCGCCATAACCCATTTAAAATCGAATAAAATTTTTGTAGCTTATTTCATGCTCTTTCAAATGGAACAGCTGGAAGACTCAATTAAATGATTGGTAACGGAGTTAAGTGTATTTAAGCAAACCTGTGTTTTTAATCCCGGCGGCCATTTTAATGACGTCAACATAGGAGTTTAGCGTGTTAAATGAAGTGTCTCCCAGGTATTTTAAAATTATTTACTATGTATATAAATACTGTGTAATATTTGGGACTGGTATATGGAAGTGAGGTATTTTGTCTGAATTTGTCGCTATCTGTTAGAAGCCGTGACCGCCATTTTAGTAATGTAATTAACACGTTTATATGTGATATTTCAGTTATTTATGGACCGATTTTCTTCGTTAATAGCTCATTTTAAAGGTAATGAAATTATCAATAGAACACGTTACCAAAGTGTTTCGTCTAAAACGAAGGCTTTCGGAGTTATTTTGTATTTTTCTTCAATAAATACTCATTAATTTATTAAATTCTTAAATAACTCTGAAACGGTTAATTTTAGAGGAAATATTTTGGTGACATGTTTTATTGCAAATTTAAATTCCTTTAAAATGAGGCAATTTTGAAGAAAATCGGTCCATAAATAACGAAGATACGGCTTATTTTTTGAATCGAGCTGTCCGCCATTTTGATGACGTCATCACATGAGTTCCGGACGTCAGATCAAGTGTCTCCCGGCGAATTCTTGTCCTTTGGTAAACATATAAGAAATGTGTAAAATTGCAGACTGGTAGCCGGAAGTGAAATATTTTGGTGGTTTCTGACACTAACTCCATGCACTATACTACAGAGAAGCGATGATGAAAAATTATTTTTATTTTTAGCTTTTTATTTTTAACGCTACTCTTCCTATTTCTCGTTTCTTTTTGTTTTATCCTTCCTTATTTTTTATTTCTGGTCTCGAAGGGGGGGTCCGGACCCCCCGGACCCACCCCTTGGCTACGTGCCTGCTATCTGTCCTCGCTGCTTCCTTCAGGCGTTATTCAGCGTGCCTCGGCGGCTAGCTTCTGCATAGCAAAACTCACGAGTGTAATATGCATGACTCACTGTGTAACGCAGTGTTGCAATAACTTCGTTTGTCGTTAACAAATATTGTGCTTTTGCTGTCTTGAATATGAATAAAACTGGTTGTGGAAAAAAAATAACTGAATACGAATCTGCTAAAAGTCTACATATATCGTTTAATATTGTAGTCTCAATATGGTCTCTCATCCCAAAACTTGTGATTGTTTTCACATGACACATTTGGGGAGAGGGGGAGTTGTGTAAGTCACAATATTTTGGTATTCGGGATATTACTGATATGTTGTTCAGATCTTGGAACGTTAGGTGATAACGCTTGCAATTATTACTTTGCTGTTTTATGGCTGTTTGTATTCGTCATTCTTATTATGTAAGCGTCTATTTGTCATCTCGTTGATTTGAATGGAAGCAGCACACTCTCAGTTCCGGGAGCATATCTCTCCCTCTCCCTCTCTCTCTCTCTCACACACACACACACGCACACACACACACACTCACACAGGTGTACATTTACTTTTCTGACAGATAATACACTTCTCCAAGATATAGTTGCACGCCCGATTTTTTAAGATTGTAAGAAATCCCTTACGATTGTAAGTTTGGCAACACCGCTGTCGACGTGATGGTAGGAGAAATGAAAAAAATAACGAGACTTCCCAACACAGCTCACAGATTGCTGTTTAAAATACTCAGTTCTCTTTTTATAACTTAATGTAATGATACATTTGGAACATCCTAGTACTCGGTAAATGCAGAAAACTTGGTTGTAAGTAAAGCACAAACGCTTTTCGACCACAATATTCGTTAAGAAAGGGAGGGAGAGTTGTTAAGAAATTCGTTCTGTATTTATGCAATAGGAATGGAGTTTCTTAGTATTTTCGATAACCATGCGACCTAAGTTCTTAGTTTCTGTGCGGACTTAGTACTTTTGAACCTGGTTCGAGTCCCACTCGATGCTCTTGCTCTTTTGATTTTGTAATTTTTTATTTATTTTTGTCGTATACTTTTATAGTATATGTATAACAAGGAGGTGATGGACAACTTTCTATTTTATCCAAAAATAAGAAGGTGTAAATATAGAATATCCTTTTCTATATAGAATATCCAAAAAGTAAAAAAAAGAAAAAGACCCTTTTCTATATAACCCATTGTGATTCCTTCTTGGTGCAAATTACTTCTTGCATCGATCCGTAAGATTTTCGTAAACTTCAAAATAGATCCGGAGTTTTAGTGTCCAGAAGATCACTATCAGCCCTAATACCTCCTTCGTCACTACCAGAACGCAGTTCATATTATTATTATTATTATTATTACTATTATTATCATTATTATTATTATTATTATTATTATTATTATTATTATTATTATTATTATTATTATTATTATTATTATTATTATTATACGCTTGTTTAGCGTGGGAGACCCTGATCGACTCCCGGCAGGAGGTCATGTGGTTTGAGGCTTACGTTAAGCTGCAGGTACACTTCTCATATAGCCTCACTGTTGAAAGGGGCGCTAAACTCAAAATCAAATATTATTATATGCGTCTTTGGTGTGGGAGACCCGAGTTCGACTCCCGGCAGGAGTTCATGTGGTTCAGGGCCTACGTTAAGCGGTAGGTTCTCGAGGGTCGTAACTTGTGGGGAGCATCGGGCAAGTGTCCCTTCCAGAGAAGCTCCCCGCCGTTCGATGGAGGCCCATGTTGAGGTAAATTGTTTTTACTCTATATACCATACGAAATAATATGTATTAGTATGGCTTTGAGATTTGTCAATGTTGTACCCATAATTTAAATGTATGAAACGGGCTCAGGGGCGCAACTAATGGAACCGCAGACCTTGCCGTGTGGGAGGGCCCACACTCTCCGGGGGTTCATAAAGAGTAGGAGTAAGATGGAAAGAGAGGGCCCAAGAATCAGAAAAACAACTTTTCTATGGGACCCTAATACACGTCTTAATGCTTGCTCCCCCCCTCCCTGAAACAATCTAATATACATCGCTGGTTACCCCTATGGACTGTATGTTGTTTCTTGGTGTATCAGAACCATTTTTGATAGGTTTTCACGACAACCTCACATTTTTTACTTAAACGTCTTAATAGTTCTCAATAGTATCACATTTGCTAGATTCTATCTCACAAGAATGTCCTCAGCTTCATGAAGCCTTGGTCATTATCTTACCCCGAACAATCTCTCATGAGTATTTTGCGAGTGGAGATGAGGTGTTTTCTCTACGGCTTTCAAATCAGTATTTTTCAAGTTCCAAGTAGTGGTTTTGTGAACGGCTAGAGCAGCTCGGCTCCCGGCTCAGTCACTACCGCGCCGAAGTGAGAAGTGAGCCGAGCCAACAGCTCATCCAACCGTGCCGGCTCGAGTCGATGATTCATTCCAATTGAGCCGGCTTGAGCCCATCGCTTACCTGAGCTGAGCCGAACCGAGCTGATGGCTCACCCCAACCGAGCAGGCTCGAGCCGATGGGTCACCTGAGGCGAGCCGAACCGAGCAGGTAGCTCATCTCAACCGACCGCGCCGAAGTGAGAAGTGAGCCGAGCCAACAGCTCATCCAACCGTGCCGGCTCGAGTCGATGGTTCATTCCAATTGAGCCGGCTTGAGCCAATCGCTTACCTGAGCTGAGCCGAACCGAGCTGATGGCTTACCCCAACCGAGCAGGCTCGAGCCGATGGCTCACCTGAGCCAAGCCAAACCGAGCCAATGGCTCATTCCAATCATCCCGACTCGAGCTGTTGGCTCAGTTGAACCGAGCCAGAGTTCAAGCGGCGCCGGTGGCTCAGGGCTTGAGCCGAGCCGGTTGTCACCACTATTTCCAACTCGATAAAGTTTTTGCATAACTATCGTAAAGAACTAATCGATTTAAGCAGTGCTTAGTAGTTTACATCGGTTCAGGTGAATAGGGCCATGGTGTTCATGCCCCTTCTTTGGTTATGACCCGAGTACTCTAAATTATATCCTTAACTTTAACAGTTTTCTGAGCATACAGAAAACCAACTGAGAAAGGTGATAAATATCCTTATATCGCTTGTTGAAATCAAGGAACGCAAGATCGCCTAGAGTAGACACGAGAGGCACACGTAGAAGGCAAGTATATACTATAGTCACCATTTGCGAACATTATTTTAATATGAGCAGTGATCGGAAAGTTACTTTCCAAAAGTAGCTGCTCTACAGCTAAATTATAAAAATTGTAGCTCGCTACAACTATTAGCTAGTTTTTCAGAAACGTATTCGCTACTTAAGCTCTTGTCACAAATACAGTTTACTTGGCATCATATGTCATAGCATCTACATGCGTAACTGAACTAAATGTTTGGTTAAAATATTACATAAAAGCTTTGTATGTCAATTTGCATTTCACAGTAAAGTATGCAGTTTGTGTGCTCTTTTGAAAGTATATATATATATATATATATATATATATATATATATATATATATATATATATATATATATATATATATATATATATATATTACCCCTCCCCCAAAAATGTATATGCTTTCGCTGCTAGAATGACATGTAGGCCTATTTTAAGAGTCATTACTATCCTTTTGACCGACCGTCAGTACGCAATTTATTTCAGAAAATTTTCTTGTAATATTGTTGCAAAATAATTGGAGATAGAAATAAGAAAACAATCGTATTTTCTCCCTATCATCATATAAAAAATTACTAAAAATTGTGAGGAAATGCTGGAGTTTGTCTATGATTTGGGAAAGTTACACTTAAGATCGTCCTATAGCTATCCGTTTTTATTTGTTTCTTTGAAACAGTAATACAGTATATGTGTGATATGCGAGTATCGAATATATAAGGAAACCGTATGTGTAAAGAAAATATGAAGCAGAACTACTCTTATACTTTTTCTTGCATTGTATGAAAAATATATGGCATGAATTAGCATTTTTCTATCAAGCATTACAGCGTAGTCAGAACACTAAGACGTGATCGTTTAAATAAGGGCGGGGTAGTTTTTTTGGGGGGGTAACTTAAATTCACTTTACACTCACATATACATACAACAATAATTGCAAGTTTCATGGGATTGGGATCCTCCTAGCCACCCTCTATCTACGAATTTAATTTCAGCCTACCCATTTCAAAACTTCACGCTACGTTACTGAATAACTGTAATAAATATAACTGAATATCATGCAACAGTAAGGCATATAATAAACCAATTTTTAGGATATGCAGAGGTAAATATAAAAGCTTTGCTACAAAAATCCCTACAGAGACCATAATTCAATGAGCTCTGAAATACAAAGTAACAAAAAATCTATAAGATTCAGTCTACATAGCAATTGTTACTTAAAGAATTGTCATGCACTATTTCGAGAATCGAGACAAGACGGGAAATGTTTACGATACTTTTCGTCTCGATTCTCATCTCCAAAGCGAGACGAAAATTTTGAGTTAGCCTTGTCCCGTCACGAATGTAAAGTTTTAATTCTAATGTTATTTTGTTTGTTTTAGAAACGAGATGAGAAATTCCTCTTCTCGTGGGCAACATTAAACCAAACCGAAATATTCTTTCCAAATGTCACGTTTCTGCTTGTAATGGGATGACCTGAGCGATAATTAGCTCCTAGCTTTTAATCTTCTACAAGATAATAATAATTATTATTAGTTTATTATTTTTACTATTATTATTTCTGAAGATTTGGTAGTTCAAGTGTTGAAAAATCCGAGTATTCAAATATCTGAATATAATAAAACGTATGTCATCGCCGATCAATCGCCATCAAAAATCCTAAACTAAAAAAAATGCGACGTGTATTCGCACGAGCACGTTGACCACTGAACCGCGATCGCTACGCGGTAAACGATTCGTCTTTATTCTGGTTACGTTAGGTTTCTTTGTCTCCACTTGCAAACTTGTATGTTATATTTCTCCGATTCAAAATGTCTTTCGTATTTCTTTTATGATGTCGGCAAAGTTTACGTTAATAACTTGAGTTGTTCTTAAACCGTTGGTTCACAAGTTTGTTTTTTCCCCACACGAAACTACAAATATGACAGATTGAATTCTCATACTCTCCATTTCTTTCAAAGCAGTCGCCATTACCTGGTCAAAGACTTATTTCCGCCACGATTCATATTAACCAAAATAAATTCATTTTTCGGAAGCGGAACTTTCACTTTCTGGATTTCGGAAAATTATGGAATTCAGTTATACTCCGGAATTCAGAAGAATTCCGGAACTCGGAAAGAATCCGGAATTTAGAAAATTCCGGAATTGAGAAAAACTCCGGATTTCGAAAAAATCCGGATTTTTTTCGAATTCTGGAATGTTAACGAAATCAGAAATTTCAAAATTCCGGATTTTCCGAATTCCGGAATTATTCCAAAATCGGAATTTTCCGAATTCCGGAATTTGTCCGGTTTTACTTTCGGGAGTCCGGAAAGTAAAAATTCCGGAATTGGCCATCCCTAGTTTGTACACAACCTTTCAGAACACTAAGCTAGTAGCTGTCTACAAGCAAACAAGTAATGCAAAGCATTTTGTATCCTGCAATACGTCATGTATTAAAATCCGATAGCAGTGTCAGTATCTTACCAGAAATTGCATGTATCTAGCTACTGGAAGCTGAGGTATGATGAATTGTATTGTGTCTTATCTTTTTGTGTCTCATACAATACGGCAAACCACTGAATATCTAAATGGCTTTCGTTAAATCCAAGTTGTAGTACTCACAGTTACATCCATTTGTTTCTATATGATCGTGTTAGTAAAGCTTACTATATGATAGAGTTAGTAAATCTTTCTCTGCTTTCCCGTAAAGTTGTGATACGATCTACTAACAGGATACAGAACCAAATACCAATTTAACCAAGTTGTTGTATTACTACATATCTGCTTCCGCCTCTGTCAACTCTGGTCGATCTCGTTGACGCGACATATTTGTTTTTTTATACCCCTTTCTTCGTTTACTGAACTAAACAGTAACTATTCTGAAATATAGTACTGCCCATGCCTCGTAGATAAATATTTCTGATGCCAATAGTTTCCGTTTTGTCCAAGGAATGTTCTTTCTCTTATTCCCAGCATGACCCTTATATTAAATTATATGAAGATCATGTAGGTATAAATACGTCATGTTTTACATAGAATGTAGGTTTAACTCTTCCAGCCAAAAAGGAACATGTAATTATAGTATACAACTCACAGAAGTGATAGCTGGTTATACTGTGGTCGTTATCTCTAAAGACACAGGGGGCGAGCATTGTCCTTCCCGCTGGTCTAGTGGTTAGCACGTGCGCCTTTGGTGTATGGTGCCCCGGGGTCGATTCCCGACCGGAGAGCATTAATAATTTTTAACTATTCTCGATTTTTCTGTGTTCATGTCCGTATCGTTATAAGTTATTAGAAAAAGCAAGTTAAACGACTGAAGCAAGTAAGATTAGCAATAAGTAAGTTACTGAAACACGTTCGGTGAGTCAGTTAAAAAAAAGAGCACTGGTCTTTCGGACCGTTCATGCGAGTTCGAATCTATCTTGGCTTGATTTTTTATCCATTTAAGAGAAAGTATTTTTCTTTTCGCTACAGGTAGTCACCCTTTTCGTATTTTTCGCCGTCCTTCACAGTTAAAGTAACTGGCTATTCTTATTCTTTCAACAAATGATAGATCTTCTCTTTGGTTTCATGTCAAATATGCACACGTAATGAAAAGACGCTGTTGATAATAATAATAATAATAACAATAATAATAATAGTATGAAATATTACTAGCTAACTCGTGTGTGTTTTTCGACAATATAATTTTATATTATTATGTGGAAATAAGTAAGGCTGGCTAGCGCCCCCCCCCTAATTTTTTCGATGCGCCTTATGGGTCCACGGTGTCCAACGTTGGTCCCATCACTCTACAATTTCCCGTTCTCTCGATATAAATTGCTAATATTTTGTTTGTAAGGCAGAGCGTTACATTACGTTGCAATCATTACGTTTGAAGAAGAATTGAGGAAGATATTGCCTTGCCACAAACAACACCTATTATTATTATTATTATTATTATTATTATTATTATTATTATTATTATTATTATTATTATTATTATTATTTATAATGTTGTTATTGTTTTACTTACCACTAATGTTGCCTGCCTTTATTTGCAATGCAATGTGTTAGTAAAGAGCAAATCAAATAACACTCCTCGCCATCACGCTCCCGAGCTCGAAATACATGATTTATAGTTCTCTGTGTTAGGGGAAAGCACATTTATTATATTATTCTTTCAAATAACACGTTTCACAAGTTACTTCACTTTCAATGTGTAATTTCATATCATCACTAATAATCATCTTGTTCCGATAGGGAATACCCCCCTGCAAAAAAAAGCCTGAATGTAGCGAAAGGGCGTGAACCTTCTTTAGGCGATTAATCGGATCCAATATTTCAATAAAAGAGAATAAGTCAATGCACACAAATATTTCAGTAAAAGAGGAAAAGTTACTCAAACTTTCTGAATACCTATTTAGGGCGAATTTGGTTCCTTTGGAACTTTTTAAGAGTTTGAAGGGCCGCCAGTTTGAACATTTTTATTTGATTATTCTGGTTAACGAACTCATCAAGATATTTCAACAATTAATGTTTATGCCAAGTTTCGTCTCAATCCGCTAAAAATAAGGGTGGTTATGGCATTCACAAATAGCATTATATATATACACACAGATAGGTAGATAAATAGACACACAGAGGGAGAGAGAAAAAGTGTTTTGCTCCCTTCTCCCACCTGGGCTGCGTCACAGCTAAACCGGGCCTCTTTGCAAAACACCAAGATCACGGCGTGGCGAACGTTTAGTTGTCGGCGTATTTGTTGTATTTGGGTTTTCTGTTCCCACTTCGACAATTTTTAGTCTTTTTTCTCCGTTTAACAGCTGTTTCTGGCTTTCTCTTTCGGTGTCGGCCTTTATTTACACTATGCACTATTCGTATTCACCGCTTGTGCCCCTCTACAGTGTCTTATTCAGGTTAGACTTTTCCTTTTGCCCCGCAGTAAACATTTGATTGATTTAATTCTCATACTCTCCACGGATGGAGCGCAGGATTGCCAGACTCGAAAAATAGGTGTACATTTACTTTCCTGACAGATAATACCTATCCTACCTATTAGGCAACTGCGGTTCGTAAAACATGGCTTTTGTAAAAAAATAAAAATAAAAAATAAATAAATAAATAAAAGTACAAAAGAAAACACAGTAAGACAAAAACTGTATTTGTAAGGGATTTACGATGTCAAAAATAGTACGTGCGTGGTAAATAATTAAAACAAAGAAAGACACTAAAGATTTCAGAGATCGTGTAATATTCGTACCTGTAGGAAATTCAGAGAAGATGCCCAAAATGACATTCATCAACCTGCACACATGCATTTGTATGTTGTAGCAAAGAGCAGCGCACACATACAAATGTGCAAATGCACTGGTTGTTGCAGTAAAGTGTCATAGGGGGTTTGTACTCGTTGTTGTAATGTATTCACATCAGATACCGGGGTAGCATAAATAATATTTTTAAAGATGTCTCGATAGGTAAAAACCAAGTGGGTTGAAATCTGGTGAAGGGGCAAGCCATGGCATAGGTTCGCAACGCTCAATCCACTTGTCAACAAACATGGTACTCAAATACTCGAGCACCGGATGACACAAATAAGTTGGGGCAACATCATGCATGAATAATGCCAAAAGAACATCCTGAAGAAGGGTAGGAAGTGCCTCCTGCAAAAGAGTCACATAAAGGGGCCCGGTAAGCCGTTGTAGGAGAACAAATGGTCTAATAAGATAATCTCCACAGGTTAAGCTAAACTGTTGCTGGTGATGCCATTGTGTCCTTTCGTATGGATTATCCACAAACCATAGATAGTTGTTACGGAAAGTGTGGATGCCATCCTTTCTAAATTTGGCTTATCTGTAAACAAAATGGAGGAGATTAAACCTACTGAATTAAGGATCAAATCTAGGAACTTACGACAAAAGTTCATCCTGGGACTAAAATCCATTGCAGATGGACGTTGCATCCGTTGTAAGTGATAGGGGTAAAAAGAGTTCACATGTATGATTGACAACCCTGTCCAATGGCTGACATTATAACGACGGGCAAGTTCACAACCCGATTGTACTATCTCACTGCACAAATTACTTCAACAGACAATATAGGTATGTTCTTCGCTAGAGCCGTCTCTTGCTGGCAAAGCGAGTCTCTCTGGTAAGAACTCTATGCATAGGCGTAACCTGGAGACCTCTCACGGAAAGACAATTGATAGATATAAATAATTTTGAACCCGAAATGATCATATGAAGCATTCAAATTGAGCATCGTGTATGCATCTGATACTACTACTACTATTAATAATAATAATATATAGGTAACCAAGAAAGTTTTGTTGCTTTTTCACCCACTAGTTTCAAATATCGATATGTCATCTAAGACGTACCTGGAAGAACAAAAATAGTTCCCATCAGCATCGACACCTTCTGGAAACGTTCTGGAAGACCATGGATACCATCGCGTTGAACTTGGTGGTCCGTGAAGCGAATATATCAAGTGCAGTTTGCACCTCTGCTAGGGAATTGAACTGGCGTCCTCTTAAGATGATTGTCCAATGAATGGGACAGGTGATAATTGGACGGTTCAATGTCAAGGGAGTGTGGTAAATTCAATAGTGTTTCACATCCAAGGCGTAGAATCGTGTCCGAGATTATCCTAGCCATGTGGAACTTAGCGTTGTCCCATAACAGGAGGACCCCTTTGCGATTCAGAAATGCTGGCTCCAGAGTTTTGAGTTTTTTTTCTGAACACGGCTCAACTACTGACAGTACGTAGTTGCATTGATGCTCTGACCAGCAGATAGCAGTTCCCGATGCATGATACCGCGAGCAGTCCACCAAATACACAAGACCACCTTCTTCTGGTGCAGTGCCGATTTCGGCTGTTGTGGAACAGGTTAATGGGGTGCTAACCAATGATGAGGGCGCCGTGGAGCTTCATACAGGACCCATTTTTCATCATACGTTTCTCTCTGTCAATACCCTGTCCAGAAATGGCTCCTTCCTCAGACGAGACAGCAAAGAAACACTCGTGTCTGCTCGCATTGCCTTCTAGCGCGGAGTCAAAGTATATGTGACACATCGACCTAATTTGTAGTGCTTCGCAAGTAGATGGAGGTGCTGCCGAATGATTTCTCCACACACTGAATTGTAGTCCCATTTCCTCACATGTCTGGCCACTGTTCGCCTCAATTGCTGCCTGGAGATCTTCATTTTGTACATGTGTTGGTCTTCCGGCACGTGTCTTCGAGTGTTTCGTCACCGTCTTTAAACTTGGTAAAGCACCACTGCATTGTCCGCGTGGTCACGACACCCTCACCAGAGGCCAAGCATATCTTTCGCCCCTCTGCAGCGATGTTTGACCGCAGTTTGAACTCGTATAGCATACACGCCCTTATGATGCTCTGTGGAAGTTCCATGTTCACTCTGCCCTTACGCAAGTTCATGGTGTAACTGAACTACCATAACCAGGTAGTATGTTGGATATACCCACACCATCTTCGCCGTATCTCCATTCGCATTCAACTCACGATGTGAGGGTCAGTGCAACACAACCCTCCACAAAATGTGACAGAACTTTCTTGGTTACCTTTATAATAATAATAATAGAATTATTATTTTGTTTGTGTTCTTGTAGAAGTGTGCATAGTCTTTATTATCAAAAGTGTCTGAATTGAATTACGCATTGAGTAACAAAACCCAACGCCTTTTTCCACGAATTCCGCCATTTTCTTGTTTTGGAGATCGCTGTAAAACGCAATTTTTAGAAGCGATACTGTCCTTCCTGCATTACCATCGGTCCAAGAAACCACCTCGTTTGTGATATATTCTGTCGCATACATTGCTGCACGACGTTACAGTGGGAATTCCCATTTGCACGTTTCAATCGATCATTCAGTACGAACGCTAAACGTAACCAGGTCATTTTACGTTTGTACGTATTAGTAATTTTCACGTCCCCTACTGCATCTCATTTAGTGAATCCCCTTCTCTCTTTGGGGAATCCCCTTGTGCAAGTCTCTCTGCTTCTTTCTGTTTGCGCCATAATTTTGGTGGGGCATGACTTTCTTTACATCCTTTTGACCCGACGTCAATATCTCTATTTGTTCGGCCGATATTGCACTTAGAAGGAGGAGGCCGGCGAAAAGTTGCACCTCCACGTGAGCCCCTTGTTCCCCGCCAGAGACGCCCGTGACTGTAGAATCATGTTTGAATTATTTCTGTCACTCAAAAAACTGGGAGGCCTAGGCCACCTGGTCGCAGACTAGATTCGTTTCATTGTCCCTTCCCTTTACCCCGAGGAGTCCGTCCTGGATCCGCATCTGTTGGTCAAATATATCCTCCAACACTTAATATTGTTATTAATTCGTATCGTGCAGCTTGTTGCATTGCGCTTGAAGATATTGCATTTTGTACTGTAATTAATCTTTATGTTCTCGTTGTTCATTTTTCCCTAACTTGTACGACGCCCAAGGCTCTTAATGTACACTAATAAATATGGCATACAACTATTCATCGATATATCACTTCTATTTTAATACAATTTTATTGAGAAATCTAAGTGTTGTATGCATTGGCTTAGTGAAAGCACTTATGGTTTTATATAACTGTGGAAATATTCCGTGCATACTGCGGAGAAAGATTGGAGGAAGTCCGCATTATACATACAGTAAATACGATATTTCGATAATTAGCTAATAGCACTACAAGTAGGAAAATAATAACATATTTAAGTATATTCATAGAATATAACTATCTATTGCAGTATTGTTTAATTTTTTATGAATATTTACACGCTCATATGAATTTTGTAGCTTGACTTTCCTGGAGTCCGAGTACAGTCCATAGAAGTGCAAAGTGGAAGAAATCGAAAGAACTCCTTCGCAACTTTCTGGCAACAAAGTGACATTGACTTAGCTTCTGGGGTTGATTTTATGCGACAAGGCCAAGTAATTGTCAGATTCACTCATCTTCAACATGAGTCTTTTACTTATAACTTTACGGTGAGTAGATCCTATAAAAAAGTTTTCATTTGAGTGAAGTAGCTTATTATTTGACGATAATATAATTTGGCAGTAAGTTATCCACTGTAAGGAAAGAAATTTAATTTTCACATTTTTTAAATAATATTGGTTTAAAGTTTCTTTTTATTGATGGGAGTGTAGGGTGAAGAAGAAACCTTCAATTAAATTCCTGTTTTATTCGTAATTTCTCGAAATTAATGCTCAAGGTCAATCATTATAATCGTAAATTATCTTAGAAGCCAGAATGTAGAAAGGAAAATAACAATAATGAAAAACTTTGGCTCCTCGTAACAATAAAATTATTCATTCTGATGTAGATGCTTATTGTGGTTCTTACTCAGAACTCCAAAATCTACGGTATTAATTTTAACAAACTTGATCTGAACCGATAGAGTCTTTGTGTTTTAATTTAAACTAAGGATATCATAAGCTAAAATGTGCGTTTTATTTACTAGACATTGTGTTCTGCTAACATAACAGAATTCTGCTAACATTCGTTTTCTGTGTGTGCACAATATTTATGTACTGTATCATAGTTGTACATACATCTGGGTCAGTAACTTTAATTATTTTTCTAACAAAACATATACTATTACATGATGCTTACTTACGTACTAATTTCTTTTAGGTGGAAAATACAACAGGGAAAGATTTGCAAGGTACTGTAAGGATTTTCTTGGGTCCTAAGCAGAATGAAGAAGGTCGTGCATTTTCTTTTAACGACCAAAAGAACTTAATGATCGAGCTGGATAAATTTGTTATCAGATGTAAGTTCAAAACATAAACTATATTTCAAACATGCAAACTCTAAAACAAAGTAATATCAAACTTTTTCACGGGCGATGAGCATTCTAGTTTTAAGCCACTATGTCTCTATGTTTATATATTTCATTTTTCCAAGATTGATTAAATTTAGTCAAAATAAGAGTTGAAGCAAAATTGAAATTCTTGGCGATTTTATTTGTTCAGCTTCGCTAAAAGTGCAGATAAACTAAAGAAATATTCCGAAGTAGCTAGCTGGTCTATTTTAACGAAAATAAACACAGTATCCTAACAAATTGACCTTTTGAACATTTTAACTCTAAATAGTAGAAAATAATGATTACTTTTCAGCAATTCATTAAAAGTATTATTGAGGTTACAATTATGAACTAATTCCTGCTTTGAAGTAAATGTGAAATAATTCACGTACTATAATTTATAAACTAAATAAAATTTAAAATTAAAATTTTGAATGTATCTTCTTATAGAGATGAAATTCAATCACATTTTACAAGTAAGTGGGAACTTTGAAAAGGGTAACGACATAAAGTTCATTATAATAATTTCAACTCATCATATTCGAAAACAATAATACTTCATGGAAAACCTACTTGAAGTACAGTCAATGGTATTTAAAAGTGAATTTGTTTATTGAAACTGGTCTAATAAACTTTTCAGAGCTAATTAAGATGAACTTGTTGAGTGCAAATTCAAATATTTGTTTTAGATGATGAAATAATTAATAGGATTCAACAAGGAAATTCGTCCTTAAATTTATTGTATTAATAGACAATAATTCTTGTCAATAGTTCTAACATATTAACAAAGGGTGTAATTGAAGCATATTTAAAGAAGGCAAGAACATACGGATCAAATAGTTCTACATATTAACAAAGGGTGTAATTGAAGCATATTTAAAGAAGGCAAGAACATACGGATAAAATTCACTTTGGTACATTTTCACCTTTGAGCATTTTTCAATTATCTTATTTGTCCAAATCCAAATAAGCCAAATAACTCGCTTACATTCTTCCGTATATGAAGGTGGAACTTGATATTGATTTGGACATACCTGAATTTCTTTAACTCTTAAATTTCTGAGTCATTGTACAGTGATACCAAGTACATTTAATTTAATTTTCCTCAGGTGAGTCGGTCCATTTTCAATATATGATAGACTTTTCGTAAGCAAGGATGAGGTTTAATGTGAGATTGAAACTACTAGTGCAAACTGAATTCAAAATTGGCTCAGGAGCGTGTCATTCAAATTCTAAGAAATTTCTTAATATGTTCCTGGACTGATCAATTCTTTCTTAATTGATACTTATTAAGACACAGTATTTTGTATTAACATCCTTGCCGCCACATTAATATAAAACTAGTTAGATGGAGGTGGTAATGAAGGTCCAAAGTACTTTAGCGTCAAATAGTACGATCATGATTTGAGGTATTTTAGATAATACTAACAAAGCTACAAGGGATTCGCTAAAAATACTTAGAAAGTATCATATCTACTTATGTAGTTATGAATCAACATAAACATCATAAAGCAGTTTAAAGTAAATTAATATCCCAGCCTGTTCCGGAAATACGATGAAAATTGGTACAGTTTACAACACTGCTTAAAATTGTGTAATTGAGAAAACTTGTAATTACAACTAGTAAATTTTCTTGCTGTAATGTTGTGCATGCAAACGAAAACAACAATCATTTTTAAAATTTCTGACAAATGCTTCATTCTACACGTGCTTCCTAAATCTCTGAAACGATATGAGATATTGCTTAGTTATTCTGAACGGCATTAAGATTGTTACATCTATTGGAAACCATCTACTTGACTGAATGTGATACTTAACTAAGTAGTATTTTCGAAATAAAGCCTTTCGAAAAATGTGAAATTTTTCAATCCCTTGTAACTTTGCTATTTACTTGAAATAGTCATACCATAGTTACATTATTCAACACTAAGGTACTTCAAATGTGAATTCCTTTGTCCATTTCATTTAGTTGTGAATATTTCAGGCCTCCAAAATTTCATGTTTGAATACTCTAGCGTTTTTAATTTGTAAGACTGAATAGTAACTGTAGCACAGGGTGTCCAATATACAATGCAACCCGGAGTTTGGGATAGTAGAACTTTTGAACTTGAAGTGATACACAAATAATAGTTATACCAAAATGAAGCCTTGTTCACGCATATTTTTTTAAACTAGGAAACAACGATTGAAGTAAACTAGGAACCACACAGTGTTGCCATATGTAGCCGAAGGTGTAAATCAATTTTATTTTTATTTATTTATTTATTTATTTTTTGCAAACCATGTAAATTGACTCATAACTCATACGTATGGATGTTCTATCGTTAATTTTCAGTTTGTTTAGTTGGAGTGGCTTGGAAACTATGGAGCAGAAAAAAGAATTTTTCATTTCCACTAATAACTAATCGAATGAGGCCTCTGTAAGGGGGAAATAGGGAAATCGTAGTTTTCATAAACTAACACTCAGAGTTGGCAAATTTGCTGTTGTTTCAGTGCATCAAAAGGTGTGTTAAGGATTTGTCTACATTATGCAATTTCTGAAAACAATGAAAAACAAACTTTGAAATTATCATGATAAAACGTTAATTACATAATACTAAAATATACACAACTGGCAGAGGTAATAAGTTTAAATTGACTCTTTGCAAACTGAAAATATTTCTTGCTAGAGCGAAGTTCACCCAAAATATAATTCTGTGTGTTAACAGTAATAAAAAGTTGCACCATATTATACTTTTGAAATTAGTGTTTGATAGTATATGGCTGAATTTAGTAAATAAAACAATTCTGTTATATAACTTTTTAGGAAGTTATCTTACATGCTTATTCGATATTAGATTTTCAGATATCCAAACTTCTTAAAAGTTTCGTTTTTTCTTTTGCCATTGACATAGAAAGAATTATATTGAAGGCTAAACTTTAGATGTTTGTTTTATATCCATCTAGAAGGTCAAGTAAATAGTCGACGCTACCTACTAGGTTTATTATAATGTATTTCGGATCAGTATGTTTAATGAACACTACCGAATTTGCAACCGAACCACGCAGAAAGAAAGCATGTATTAAATTTTTGACACGATCCTAGATGTCTCGGAGCTCTACAGTTTCACTAGAAATTGAGTATTTAATTTGACCAACATGTTTGGTATTCCTTTTAAAAGTGACTTAGTGAGTTTTTCAAGCATCCTCTATATATTCGTATAGTTCTGAAAAAATATAAAAAACAAACTGAGAGAAAAAGGTATTAAATCTCTCATTTCTAGTCTATTAGTCTTGTAGCTCTCAGTTTGTGGAAAAATTACTGATAGAAATAAGGACAATGAATTATGATTATTTTGTACAACATTCCACTTTACTATCACAGGCATTTCATCTTCCACTTTTCTTAGTTGTGAAAAATTATAGTGTATATTGCTATACTGTGTAAAGTATGTGCACTGACATTCATTTATGAAGACAATCAGAAATAGAGATAAAAGATAAATTATAGTAATAAGTAGTACGAAATGGATCGATCTGGCTCAACATTCTTCATAAGAGAACAACTCACAAGCCCCTGGGAAATTGAGCATCGTACACCGTGAGCCCACGGTCTTTTATGGCCTCAAATTTAGGGGTGAATTTAATCCCTTTTATGAGCACCTTTTAGGGGGTGTATTCGTTCTCTTTTACGACCACTTTTTAAGGGGTGAACTCGTTCCCTTTTACGAGCCCCCCTGGGAATTGACCACCGTACAACGTGAGCCCATGGTCTTTTACGACCTCCATTTTAGGGGTGAACTCGTTCTCTTTTACGACCTCCTCCATTTTAAGGGGGTGTGTGTACTCGTTCCCTTTTATGATCTCCATTTTAAGGGTGAACTCGTTTTCAACCCCTACGAACACAGAGAAGAGAAGATAACACATAACACTACATAACATACAGCAGAGGAGATAACACATAAGAGAACGTAACATAACAAGGGTGTATTCGTTCCTTTTTATGAGCATATTTTCCAACCCCTATTTTAACATAGGAGATAACACATAAGATTACGAACACATAGAAGAGAAGATAACACATAACACTACGTAACACACAGCAGAAGAGATAACACAAAAGAGTACGTAACATAACAAGGGTGTATTCATTCCCTTTTATGAGCATATTTTTCAACCCCTATTTTAACATAGGAGATAACACATAAGATTACGAACACATAGAAGAGAAGATAACACATAACACTACGTAACACACTGCAGAACATAAGAATACGTAACACACAAGGGTGTACTCGTTCCCTTTTATGAGCACATTTTTTCAACCCCTATTCTGAACATAGCAGATAACACATAGAAGAGCAGATAACACATAGCACTATTTTAACATAGTTGGTAACATAAGATTACGAACACATATAAGAGCAGAAGACTACATAACATAGCAGGCCTCCATTTTAGGGGTGAACTCGTTCTCTTTTATGAGCATATTTTTCAACCCCTATTTTAACGTAACAGAAATGACATAAGAATACGTAACTCATTCCAACCCTTATTTTAATATAACGAGCAAAGATTACAATCGAACACCCACGGTCTACAGATAATCATTTTAGAGGGTGTATTCATTCATTCTCTTTGATGACCATTTTTTCCACCCCTAATGAAATTACATAGGAGAGCAGATAATACATAAGATTCGTTCCCTTTTATGAACACTTTTTAGGGGGTGAACTCGTTCCCTTTTATGATTACTTTTTCAACCCCTATTTGAACATTTTAACATAGCAGAAATGACATAAGCATGTCCTCAAACTACTGACCATCGTGAACAAAGGTCAAACTCGAAAACGAAACAACATATCGAGGTGCTGTTTCCACATTTAGCAATTGGTCATCAAAAAAGTACTGACCATCAAGGTCAAAAATTAAAACTCGAAAACAGAGCCACATTTAGTAATTGGTCATCAGGTACTACATGTCCCAAAATTAGTGGCCATCGAGGTCAAAGGTCAACATACTTAAAACCCAATAACTCGAAAACGGAGCCACATACTCAGGTGCTGTTTCCACATTGAGTAATAGGTCATCAGGTACCACAAGTTCCAAAATAGTGGCCATCGAGGTCAAAGGTCAAAATACTTAAAACCTAATTACTCGAAAATGGAGCCACATACTCAGGTGCTGTTTTCACATTGAGTAATAGGTCATCAGGTACCACAAGTTCCAAAATAATAATCATCGAGGTCAAAGGTTAACATACTTAAAACCTAATAACACAAAAACTGAGCCACATATTGAGGTGCTGTTTCCAAATCTAGTAACTGTTCATCAACTACTACAAGTTCCAAAAATAATGACCATCGAGGTCAAAGGTCAACACACTTAAAACCCAATAACTCGAAAACGAAGCAACGTACTGAGGTGCTGTTTCCAAATCTAGTAACTGGTCATCAACTACTACAAGTTCCAAAATACTGATCATCGAGGTCAAAGGTCAACATACTTAAAACCTAATAACACGAAAACTGAGCCACATATTGAGGTGCTGTTTCCACATTTAGTAATAGTTCATCAATCACTGCAAGTTTCAAAATAATGACCATCGAGAGCTTGTAAACGGAGCAACGGATAAATTTTGTACAAAGCAGAAAAAGGGAAGGAGGAATAAATTTGAGTGGCCTATTCAATTTTGTACCAACGAGAAATGCCATTTTAACTAGCTGAGAATTATATGTCTTCTTGTACTAATTAAATAAACGAAGGAATATTGTACCAATGAGAAATGTCATTTTTCTAGACCATGTTCTAATATTTAAACAAACGAAGAAGTGAATTTGAGTGACCTATTCAATTTTGCATCAACGAGAAATAATTGCGTATTTTAAACAAACAATCGGATAAATTTAACCGGCTCAGAAGTTCAATACTATTTTGTACTCTTGAGTGAGCTTTCCAATTTTGTAGCAAGAAGGACCATTTTTTTTAAAAACTAACTCAGAATTTCATTTCATGTTTGTAGTACTCAAATTTGGATGAAGTGTTTAGTTTTGTACGAACCAGAAAAGCTTGATTGGATTATTTCCTTAGGTACCAACTGGAAAAAGTGAAGGACCATTATTCAAATAAACGAAGGAATACCAACTAGAAAAAAAGAAATGAAGTATGAATAAAATTTAGGTGGACTATTTTCTTTTGTACCAACTGGAAAAGAGAAGAAGGGCTACTTTAACTAGCTCATTATGTACTGTTTAAAGAAACGAAAATTGACTATTTAACTAGCTCAGAATTTATGTAAGAATAATTTCGATGTTCTACTTTTTATACCAACGAGAAAAAATGAACTAGCTGAATATTTAAATATACGAAAGAATAAATTTAAGTGACCTATTCAATTTTGTACCAATGAGAAATGGCATTTTTAACTGGTTCAGAATTTTACTACTCAAATAAACAATGGAATATTTAGTTTTGTACCACCGAGAAAAAACAAAGAATATTGTACCATTTTGGAGTATTCAAATAAACAAAGGAATTATAACTTGTGTCAACTCTAAAATCAATTAAACGAAGTAATGCATTTGAGTGAGCTATTTAATTTGAAAAACCGAAGTTGAGTATTTTATACCATTTTGTATTATTTCAACAAACAAAGGAATAAGCAAAAAAGGATCATTTTATATCATTTTAAACTAATCTAATAAACGAAGGCATAAATATGAGTGAGCTATTTAATTTTGTAGCTGAGTATTTTAACGAAAGAACAAAATTGTACTAACCAGAAAAAACCGAAGAAGACCCACTTTAACTAACTGAGAATTTCTGTACCTTTTTGAACTATTTAAACAAACGATGGAATAAATTTGAGTGGCCTGTCTTTTGTACTAACCAGAAAAATCGAAGAAGGTCCTTTGTACTAGCCCAATGAACGAAAGAACAAATTTGGGTGTTCTAATTTTTATACCAAACAAAGAAGAACCATTTTGTACTACTCAAATAAACGAAAGAAAAAACGAAAAAAAGACCAATTTAACTACCTCAGAATTTATATACTTTTTTTTAGGTGTCCTAATTTTTGTACCAGCGTGAAATGCCATTTTAACCAGCTCAATAGTATTCAAATAATCAAAAAACCGAAGAAGGATCATTTTAAGTAGCTCAGAATTTCTGTACTTTTGTGCCATTCAAACAAATGAAAAAACTAAATTTGGATGGAGTATTATTTTTTTGTGCCAAGCAGAAAAAGGAAAGGCGAAGAAGGATCATTTTATACCTTTATGTGCTATTTAAATAAACGAAGGAATAAATTTGAGTGATCTATTCAATTTTATACCAATCAGAAGAAAAGCAAAGAAGGGCCATTTTAACTAGCTGAGTATTTTTGTGCTACACAAATCACCAAATGAATAAATTTGAGTGACCTATTCAATTTGGTATCAACAACAAATACCATTTTAAATAACTCAGTATCTTATACCTTTTTGTGCTATTTAAATAAACGAAGAAAGCGAAGGAGGTCCAATTTAGCTAACTCAGAATTTTATACCATTTTGTACTAATCAAATAAACGAAGGAATAAATTTTTGTGACCTATTCAGTTTTGAAAACAAGCAGGAAATGAAAAGAATTAACATTTTGTACTAATGAAATAACCATATTAACTAACTCAAAGAAACGAAAGAATAAATTTTGAGTGGCTTAAGCAAAGAAGGTCAATTTGTACCTTTTGTGCTATTAAAACTGAGTGACCTATTCAGTAGAAAAAATTTTGTTTGCAATTAAAAAAAACGGAGAAGGTCTATTTTATGTACATTTTGTACTACTCAAATAAACAAAGAAATACCATATTCTGCTACTCAAACAAACGACGGAATAAGCTCAGAATTTCTATACCTTTTCGTGTTATTCAAATAAACGAAGGAATAAATTTGCGTGACCTATTCACTTTTATAGCACGCCCCTTTTAGTTTTATACCAACCATGAAGGTCCATTATACCATTTGTATTACTCTATTTCATTTTTGTAACAATCAGAAGAAAACAGCTCAGAATTTTATACCTTTGTGGTGTTACATTTTGTATATTTTTGTGTCATCCAGAGAACAATTTAAATTGACTCTCCCTGACAATTCATTTGCCAGAGTCCAATGTTTGTAATATTACAATACTACAAATTGATCCAGTTAACAGTTCAAGTTCTTCTATTCTTACACAATCAAATGCATATGCTACAGTGGGCTCAGTGTTCATTTACAGAATTAAATAATTGTTTATCTTTCTCTAAAAACATTTCTACTATTTTGTTGATATAATAATCACACTCTGTAATGTATTCATATACCAGATTAAATTTTTTCTCCAAAGTATAAGTGTTCTTAATATTACAACTTTTAAAATGCTTCTCTATATAAAGTTTATAGATTTTTTCTCTCATTTCACGTTTAATTAAGATCGTCCACACCTTTTGCAATAATTCGTAATCATACTGCAGCAAACAGTTGTGATCTTTTTCATTCTCATTATGTTTAGAACATGCTTCACATAATAATACTGAATTTGGTGTATACTCATTAAATAATTGTATAACACATGTATCACTAATAGTTTCACTAGTACAGTCACACTCATTAGCTTCCAGTACAAAACAGGTAATATTTGAAACACTGTCATCATCACTTTCCGGGAGTATTTCATCATTATATCTATTATAGCGTCTAAAATAATACACTTCTTCTATTTCTTGTGTTGGATATATGATTCTCACTTTATCACGTAATTCATCTGGCAAATCGTGGTCAGACGGCTGGATTAACAGTATAGGTTTCTCGTTTTCACACTGAATTTCTTTTTCTCTAGGTGAAACATAAGCAATTTCCATGCTAGTCATTTTTCTACTCTTCAGCAAAAACAAATCAAGTGTGATACATCTATTTATATACCTACAATAAAAGCATTCTATGCATTCTCCGTGTTTAATAATATGTTTCAAGCAATATAAAACATCATGATGTATGTTCTATTATTTTCCAAATATACTCTGTAATGGATATATATATTCCATTATAATAAAATACATAAATGCAAAAATATATATATATATATTTGTCTTTTTGAACTTAGACGAGGAAAAAAGTTTTAAAAAATAATTGAATCGTTGAGCAATACGCAGTACCTTAGGACTCTCACTATACTAGCAATACAAATGTTAGGTAACGCATTCGTAACGTTGTTTAAATATCTGCAGCACTCTTTATAGATGGTATGAAACATGGAAATTTGAAAACTTCTCTTACTTTGATATAATCTCTTCTTCTGCTGATTCAAAATGATCAAGTATGCTCTTTCTTCTTTTTTCTTTAGTACGCAAATTGCTATGTAGTCTGTTCTACACAATTATGACTCAACTCTGGTTTGTTAAATCTCACGTTCAATATTTTATGAGCCTTTCTTAGTGACGGGAGAGTCAATTTAAATTGTTCTCTGGATGACACAAAAATATACAAAATGTAACACCACAAAGGTATAAAATTCTGAGCTGTTTTCTTCTGATTGTTACAAAAATGAAATAGAGTAATACAAATGGTATAATGGACCTTCATGTTTGGTATAAAACTAAAAGGGGCGTGCTATAAAAGTGAATGGGTCACACAAATTTATTCCTTCGTTTATTTGAATAACACGAAAAGGTATAGAAATTCTGAGCTTATTCCGTCGTTTGTTTGAGTAGCAGAATATGGTATTTCTTTGTTTATTTGAGTAGTACAAAATGTACATAAAAAAGATCTTCTGCGTTTTTTTTTAATTGCAAACAAAATTTTTTCTACTGAATAGGTCACTCAGTTTTAATAGCACAAAAGGTACAAATTGACCTTCTTTGCTTAAGCCACTCAAAATTTATTCTTTCGTTTCTTTGAGTTAGTTAATATGGTTATTTGATTAGTACAAAATGTTAATTCTTTTCATTTCCTGCTTGTTTTCAAAACTGAATAGGTCACAAAAATTTATTCCTTCGTTTATTTGATTAGTACAAAATGGTATAAAATTCTGAGTTAGCTAAATTGGACCTCCTTCGCTTTCTTCGTTTATTTAAATAGCACAAAAAGGTATAAGATACTGAGTTATTTAAAATGGTATTTGTTGTTGATACCAAATTGAATAGGTCACTCAAATTTATTCATTTGGTGATTTGTGTAGCACAAAAATACTCAGCTAGTTAAAATGGCCCTTCTTTGCTTTTCTTCTGATTGGTATAAAATTGAATAGATCACTCAAATTTATTCCTTCGTTTATTTAAATAGCACATAAAGGTATAAAATGATCCTTCTTCGCCTTTCCTTTTTCTGCTTGGCACAAAAAAATAATACTCCATCCAAAATTAGTTTTTTCATTTGTTTGAATGGCACAAAAGTACAGAAATTCTGAGCTACTTAAAATGATCCTTCTTCGGTTTTTTGATTATTTGAATACTATTGAGCTGGTTAAAATGGCATTTCACGCTGGTACAAAAAGTAGGACACCTAAAAAAAGTATATAAATTCTGAGGTAGTTAAATTGGTCTTTTTTTCGTTTTTTCTTTCGTTTATTTGAGTAGTACAAAATGGTTCTTCTTTGTTTGGTATAAAAAGTAGAACACCCAAATTTGTTCTTTCGTTCATTGGGCTAGTACAAAGGACCTTCTTCGATTTTTCTGGTTAGTACAAAAGACAGGCCACTCAAATTTATTCCATCGTTTGTTTAAATAGTTCAAAAAGGTACAGAAATTCTCAGTTAGTTAAAGTGGGTCTTCTTCGGTTTTTTCTGGTTAGTACAATTTTGTTCTTTCGTTAAAATACTCAGCTACAAAATTAAATAGCTCACTCATATTTATGCCTTCGTTTATTAGATTAGTTTAAAATGATATAAAATGATCCTTTTTTGCTTATTCCTTTGTTTGTTGAAATAATACAAAATGGTATAAAATACTCAACTTCGGTTTTTCAAATTAAATAGCTCACTCAAATGCATTACTTCGTTTAATTGATTTTAGAGTTGACACAAGTTATAATTCCTTTGTTTATTTGAATACTCCAAAATGGTACAATATTCTTTGTTTTTCCTCGGTGGTACAAAACTAAATATTCCATTGTTTATTTGAGTAGTAAAATTCTGAACCAGTTAAAAATGCCATTTCTCATTGGTACAAAATTGAATAGGTCACTTAAATTTATTCTTTCGTATATTTAAATATTCAGCTAGTTCATTTTTTTCTCGTTGGTATAAAAAGTAGAACATCGAAATTATTCTTACATAAATTCTGAGCTAGTTAAATAGTCAATTTTCGTTTCTTTAAACAGTACATAATGAGCTAGTTAAAGTAGCCCTTCTTCTCTTTTCCAGTTGGTACAAAAGAAAATAGTCCACCTAAATTTTATTCATACTTCACTTCTTTTTTTCTAGTTGGTATTCCTTCGTTTATTTGAATAATGGTCCTTCACTTTTTCCAGTTGGTACCTAAGGAAATAATCCAATCAAGCTTTTCTGGTTCGTACAAAACTAAACACTTCATCCAAATTTGAGTATTACAAACATGAAATGAAATTCTGAGTTAGTTTTTTAAAAAAATGGTCCTTCTTGCTACAAAATTGGAAAGCTCACTCAAGAGTACAAAATAGTATTGAACTTCTGAGCCGGTTAAATTTATCCGATTGTTTGTTTAAAATACGCAATTATTTCTCGTTGATGCAAAATTGAATAGGTCACTCAAATTCACTTCTTCGTTTGTTTAAATATTAGAACATGGTCTAGAAAAAATGACATTTCTCATTGGTACAATATTCCTTCGTTTATTTAATTAGTACAAGAAGACATATAATTCTCAGCTAGTTAAAATGGCATTTCTCGTTGGTACAAAATTGAATAGGCCACTCAAATTTATTCCTCCTTCCCTTTTTCTGCTTTGTACAAAATTTATCCGTTGCTCCGTTTACAAGTTCTCGATGGTCATTATTTTGAAACTTGCAGTGATTGATGAACTATTACTAAATGTGGAAACAGCACCTCAATACGTTGCTTCGTTTTCGAGTTATTGGGTTTTAAGTGTGTTGACCTTTGACCTCGATGGTCATTATTTTTGGAACTTGTAGTAGATGATGAACAGTTACTAGATTTGGAAACAGCACCTCAATATGTGGCTCAGTTTTTGTGTTATTAGGTTTTAAGTATGTTAACCTTTGACCTCGATGATCATTATTTTGAAACTTGTAGTAGTTGATGAACAGTTACTAGATTTGGAAACAGCACCTCAATATGTGGATTCATTTAAGAGTTATTTGGTTTTAAGTATGTTGACCTTTGACCTCGATGGTCATTATTTTGGAACTTGTGGTAGTTGGTGGTCGATTACTAAATGTGGAAACAGCATCTCAATATGTGGCTCAGTTTTCGTGTTATTAGGTTTTAAGTATGTTGACCTTTGACCTCGATGATCATTATTTTGAAACTTGTAGTACCTGATGACCAATTACCAGATTTGGAGAAAGCACCTCAATACTTGGCTCCGTTTTCGAGTTATTAGGTTTTAAGTATGTCGACCTTTGACCTCGATGGTCATTATTTTTGGAACTTGTAGTAGTTGATGAACAGTTACTAGATTTGGAAACAGCACTTCAATATGTGGCTCCGTTTCTGAGTTATTAGGTTTTAAGTATTTTGACCTTTGACCTCGATGGTCACTATTTTGGAACTTGCACTAGTTGATGACCTATTACTAGATTTGGAAACAACACCTCAATACGTTGCTTCGTTTTCGAGTTATTGGGTTTTAAGTATTTTGACCTTTGACCTCGATGACCACTATTTTGGAACTTGTGGTACCTGATGACCTATTACTCAATGTGAAAACAGCACCTGAGTATGTGGCTCCATTTTTGAGTAATTAGGTTTTAAGTATTTTGACCTTTGACCTCGATGGCCACTATTTTGGAACTTGTGGTACCTGATGACCTATTACTCAATGTGGAAACAGCACCTGAGTATGTGGCTCCGTTTTCGAGTTATTGGGTTTTAAGTATTTTGACCTTTGACCTCGATGGCCACTAATTTTGGGACATGTAGTACCTGATGACCAATTACTAAATGTGGCTCTGTTTTCGAGTTTTAATTTTTGACCTTGATGGTCAGTACTTTTTTGATGACCAATTGCTAAATGTGGAAACAGCACCTCGATATGTTGTTTCGTTTTCGAGTTTGACCTTTGTTCACGATGGTCAGTAGTTTGAGGACATGCTTATGTCATTTCTGCTATGTTAAAATGTTCAAATAGGGGTTGAAAAAGTAATCATAAAAGGGAACGAGTTCACCCCCTAAAAAGTGTTCATAAAAGGGAACGAATCTTATGTATTATCTGCTCTCCTATGTAATTTCATTAGGGGTGGAAAAAATGGTCATCAAAGAGAATGAATGAATACACCCTCTAAAATGATTATCTGTAGACCGTGGGTGTTCGATTGTAATCTTTGCTCGTTATATTAAAATAAGGGTTGGAATGAGTTACGTATTCTTATGTCATTTCTGTTATGTTAAAATAGGGGTTGAAAAATATGCTCATAAAAGAGAACGAGTTCACCCCTAAAATGGAGGCCTGCTATATTATGTAGTCTTCTGCTCTTATATGTGTTCGTAATCTTATGTTACCAACTATGTTAAAATAGTGCTATGTGTTATCTGCTCTTCTATGTGTTATCTGCTATGTTCAGAATAGGGGTTGAAAAAATGTGCTCATAAAAGGGAACGAGTACACCCTTGTGTGTTACGTATTCTTATGTTCTGCAGTGTGTTACGTAGTGTTATGTGTTATCTTCTCTTCTATGTGTTCGTAATCTTATGTGTTATCTCCTATGTTAAAATAGGGGTTGAAAAATATGCTCATAAAAGGGAATGAATACACCCTTGTTATGTTACGTACTCTTTTGTGTTATCTCTTCTGCTGTGTGTTACGTAGTGTTATGTGTTATCTTCTCTTCTATGTGTTCGTAATCTTATGTGTTATCTCCTATGTTAAAATAGGGGTTGGAAAATATGCTCATAAAAAGGAACGAATACACCCTTGTTATGTTACGTTCTCTTATGTGTTATCTCCTCTGCTGTATGTTACGTAGTGTTATGTGTTATCTTCTCTTCTCTGTGTTCGTAGGGGTTGAAAACGAGTTCACCCTTAAAATGGAGATCATAAAAGGGAACGAGTACACACACCCCCTTAAAATGGAGGAGGTCGTAAAAGAGAACGAGTTCACCCCTAAAATGGAGGTCGTAAAAGACCATGGGCTCACGTTGTACGGTGGTCAATTCCCAGGGGGGCTCGTAAAAGGGAACGAGTTCACCCCTTAAAAAGTGGTCGTAAAAGAGAACGAATACACCCCCTAAAAGGTGCTCATAAAAGGGATTAAATTCACCCCTAAATTTGAGGCCATAAAAGACCGTGGGCTCACGGTGTACGATGCTCAATTTCCCAGGGGCTTGTGAGTTGTTCTCTTATGAAGAATGTTGAGCCAGATCGATCCATTTCGTACTACTGTAATAGTTTTCTGTTACTTGTATTTTAGCAAATTTTTGGCTTAAAATTTTTGTCCGGGTTCACCTTCTTACCCAGCAACCTTCGATACAGAAATGGAAGAACATATATGTTTTTTGATTGTTGATTCCAATATATATCAGGCATTATTTTTCGGAACTAGGCCTATGTGATATGTCGATATATGGACATCGTCGATATCGATATGGACATGTATCAACATTCAATATCGCGAATATATCGACATCGATATATCAGCGTCATAAATTTTCGATATAGATATTCGGGAGGGCGAGGTATAGGGGACTTCTAAGACTTGCAATGGATGAAGAAACAAAGCTTAATTTTTACAGTAATGTCTTCTAATGACAATTTATTTATTACCACAAGTAGCAATGTAAATAAATCCACTAGCAAATTTGCAATATTATATACTGTAATTTCTGAGCCGCCAGAACTTTTTTGTTTCCGAAAAAAGAAACAAAAAAGTGCCTGTCAAAAGCAAGTGTTTCGAACCTTAACGTACAATTTATCATAAGAAAGTCTTTTGTTACTCGCTTTCTAAGATTTCCATTTTTTTGGCCTTTGACACCGCTCATTGACAAAAAGTACACACATGACCGCTATACGCAGATATGCTCTTAGGCAGAGTCAGAGATTTTGAAAGGGAAATAATAATAATAATAATAATAATTATAATAATAATAATAATTATTATTATTATTATTATAACAATTGGGGTACAACTAGGGTCCCATCTCTTTATCTTGCATGGGAGGTCCGCGAAGTCTACTGCTCCACTGGTGTCCTTTGTTCTGTGTTTGTCACTCTTTCTGTTTCGTCTTGATGTTTGGATTTGTGCTGTTAGGCTTTATATTAAACCTGTATATTATGTAAGCTTTTTTTTTACGATTTATTTATTTATTTATTTATTTATTTATTGTAAAAAGAACAGAAACTCTTTTCCTCTGATATCTGTTTCTTTCCATTCATCTTGTTTGAACTGCTTAAGTAAGATCATTTTGTAGCTTTTTATGCCATCCATTGCCCTCACGATAATAAAATCGTCATTCTTAACAATTTATTTTATTCTCTTATTTCCAATTAGTAACACTGATATATTTGTAACAAAATTGAGGTTTGGTCCAACGCCTTTCTAATTCTCAACCACCGTAATGACCCTGTTTTTTGGGTTGCCTACTATTGCAGAAAAGGAAGAATAGCAGATGGGAATGTACTTTTGGAGTCGTGTATGCATTAACCACCGTGTATTATTTGTATTTTATATTCCATGTGATTATAAGGATAGCCAAAAGAGGTGTGACGTCTTCTTTTATTATAATTGAATCGGCACATGCTAAAAGGGCCTCAGTCAAAACGTTATAGTTTTAAGAAAAATAAAAAGAATCGTTGTAACCAAAATGTAACGCAATGAAAAAATTGCGAAAAATATGAAAATGTAGCACTAAAATAGCTAGACCACCATATTATGGACTTTAGGTTTTAAACCATTCCGTTATCATGTAAAAAGACAATTGAAATTGCTCGACTGAGGTTCTTTTAGCATGTTACAGGAATTTCAATGAAACATTGTTAAATGCAACAAAGAATATTTTATTAGACGTCTTGCTAGATATTGTACAGAGTACACTCTGTGTTTGTGGGGATCAAAAGTTTCAGTCATTATTATCACTGGTGTTGTTCGCAGCTTCCCCTTCTTCAATGTTCCTGTACCAATCCAAGATTTCGTTGAAGAACTTAAGGTAGTCAGCAGGAATGTATGGTAACAATTTTTTGATGTCCGTGATTGTTTCGTTTTTAACTGGCACTTTATCATGTGGATAAGCGATTTTGGCAGGTAAACGTATGTCACGAACTCCAGGATGTTTAAGGCTGAATGTGTGCGTGCCACCAGAGAGTCAATGAAATGTCTAGCAACTACCTGTGATGGAAACTTTAGGTCATAGGTAAAGTGCATAAATGTACTTCTAAAAATGTACTTTTTTGTAGTATGGTACACCTCTTGGCTTGGTTTCTTCAGAGATTACCTGTTTTATGTAGAAGTTTAGCCACCACCTTTGGAAATCAAAAATTTCGTGCGAAGCCACTTCTTTAAACATGAATTTTTGGTGTTGCTTGCCTGAATAACAATGCTGGCGATTTCATGGCTGCTTTAAATCCTGTCGTGATGCTTAAAGCTCGTTTTATTATACCGAAGTCTCGGTCATAGGGCAACAACGAATGCCAACGTACAGGAAAAAAGTGCTCATTTTTTTACAAATCCTTTTATGTCTATTAACGCTAGAAACAAGATTGTTAAAGCGTGACTTCTATTTTGTCCGCCGCAATTGTCTGAGAACACATGAAGTTCTATGTAGCGAGTTGGTAAACTCTTTAGGTAGTTACAAACCAGTTAGCAAACCTCATTTGCTCCTTTTTCGGCAATCCCTTCATGGTACAGGTAAATGACCGCCGTATTCCGCTTGATATCATGAATGCAAAAAACAGTAGTAGTCAATTGCCTCCGGTAAAAAAAAAAAGTGTCTTGCACTGGGATCCGATTCAACCGCACATTTTGCATGTAATCGAAACAAATAGATAAGGTTGTTGTTTCTCCTTCACATCCCTGTCAAGACGGCTTATGTTCATCTTTTGAGGGCAAATGATAAAAATGTGTCAAGATCTCATTCTGTTCGTCCTCTGGCCCACTCCGCATGAATTGCGACAGCTACGCCGTGCAAGAAGGCCACCCAATATACACCTTCTAATCCCATAATCGTGGCAGGTAAAGAGACCCCCTCTCTCTCCTCCTTTCTTCTCTCCTATACTAAAATTAACTAACAACATGAGCGCAATTCTAATTTCAAGTTACACATGTATTAGCTTCAATAAAATGAAATAACAAAACTGAGACGAAACAAGATACATAGGTTCATGTAGATAGAAACTGAAACACACACAATGAAAAATTTAATGCATGTCATTACAAAGAGAATCAGAAATGAGGCAGAGAGAGAAAGACAGAGAAGAGAAGAGAAGAAGAAGAAGAAAAGGAAGAAGAGATACAACTGTGGAATTCAAACGTAGTAAGAAAATAATCTAACATCATAAAGTTCCGTTTCCAGAAATCTAACAGTAATATACAAATAACGTTTGTTTTTACATATATTTTCAGAACTATTCAAATATACAGAGGATGCTTTAAACATTCATTATGTCACTTTCATAACGGATAGCACACTCAATTTCCGGTAGAACTGTATATCTCCGACACACATCTAGGATAATATCAAAAGTTTAACACACATGCTTTGCTTCCACGTGTTTCAATTGCAAATTCGGTAGTGTTCATTGGACTTACTCATCCAAAACACATTATCATATACCCATTAGATAGCGTTGGTCATATCCCCAATTTCAGACTACTAATGCAAACTGAACAAAAAGAAAACAAAAACAAAACAAAAGAACGAAACGAAAACAAAAAGAAAGAAAGAAAGAGAAAATTGAAGAGTGCTATTTTACTCCTGGAATTCTATCAGAAATACCATATATTAAAATCCAAACTGTATTATAATGAAAAGTTACAAATGTTCGAAAAGAAAAGTTTATGTTCCTCATAGATGTAGCTAGTTTCAAATTTCAACGTGAATAAAACATATTGAATTATAGGATGCGAACAAATTTTGTGTCGAAGTAGTATAAATAAAATTTTGTTTTTTCCGAAGTCTTTTCCTCAGATGTATCCCTTCCGAACACTCAACATTGATTTCGTCTCTTCCGGATATAACGTAATTTGCACAGATAGAATGAACACTCTAAGAGCTCAAACGGATCATCGTGTCAGTCGGATCATATAGAGCGCCACTGGGTTGAGGATTCAAATCTGTAGTGACCCCGTAATTCGACTGAGACTTGATAACCAAGAGGATAAAAAAGAGATTTTACTTATTTCCTTGCATTTAAACAGTATTTCTGCCAGAGGTGACCAGGACTGGGGATGTTTTCCCCAAAGCACGGAAAACACGACGCCGAAGTTCCCAGTTAATAAGATTCTCCAGACCAGGTATATCGAGCTCTTGCTCCGTTTTAACTTTGGAACATGAAGTGCGTGTGTATGTGAAAGAGGGGGGAAGTGAAAAATGCAAAGACAGGATAGGGGAACGTCAAGAAAGAGAGCGGGGACGAACATAAATATGAAACGTACTTATCGTTCCAGTGCATGATGTAGAATGCACATACTGTTTACTCGAATTATCGTCAGTGATGCTTTGTAAGTTCTCCATTACAAGATGAATCTCTGTTTGCATCCATTATGTTATTGGAAAAGTCATCCTACCTGATGGGGAATCGAACCCAGATATACCAGTTTGAAGTCTAGCACGCTATCACTACACCACCGATTGCTGTAGCCAAACTTTGTTTAACAAATGGTGTATTGTTTCTTTCTCAGAACGATGACATGAACCGCGTATACTGCAGACCAATGATGGCTTTGGAATGACCTGGTAATTCCCTTGCCGTTTCCCAACCAACATTCGTAAATCGTTTCTATCATGATACAGCTGTTTGCTTCTACATTCTTAGGTATTGTTTGTCGATAAGTCCGGTATGATAAGTCGATTCTTCCCAATCACTTTCACTTTGACATGAACAGGATTGGAACCTATGTCAAATAGCTGTATTATTCATAAAGCCATTACGTTACCCCTACACTATCAGAACACCTAAAATTTCAAGCCAAATATTACTTACTTTAGCCCTGATCTTTGGAACGAACCAAAGTGCACAACGAAATGCATTTATTCGACTGCCTAGAGAGAAATTAATGCCCATTAATTAACATACAATCCAGGAGAAAATAGAGAAGTGAAACATATTTTGAATTATTTTCTCCATGCAAGTTCAAATGTACGTGAATAATAATAATAATAATTATGTTTGAAATATGTTTATCGGAAGCAAAAAGCATTACAGCTACAGGTGCTCCGAAGAAAGAAAAAAATGTTTTTACAAGCATAGAGCGCATGCAAATAGAATTAACAACATACAACTGATTAAACAAAAATAGATGAAATGGATAATATATTAGTTCAGAAAAATAACATAAAAACATGGATTATCTGTTACAAACTGGGAAATAGAAAAATAACAATAGTAAAAAAATAAAAATAAGCATTATTAACATGCATATAGAAAAAGTATGCCATATATCAAATGTATACAGTGTAAAATTCAAAAATAGATTATTACTGACCATGTAGTTCCAACAGTTTCCAAAATGTTAAAAGAAAAAAATGTTGAAAAAGACACTATGTAAATATTTCTAAGTTAAACACATCAAACAAAATACACTGATTCATAAAGCTAGTAATAATGACGAAAATAAAATAAACATAAAAAAATTACATATAACACAAATAAAGGTTCATAACCATTTTTTTAAAGTGCGTATTAAGGAAGGAATTAAGCATTGAAGAAAAGAAAAGATGATAGGAAAATAAAAGACGACAAAATAATTTTAAAAAACCTAACAAAAGATAAAAAGGTCCTTCAAATGGCACCTTGCAAACTTTACAAAATGACCTCCAGAAATATAAAAAAAATAAGAAACAAACATGTGTATCTGTTCAGAACTAAAAAGGTTCTAACAATTTGATTATATATATATATATATATATATATATATATATATATATATATATATATATATATATAACAAATCTATACAGTATTTAGTGAAAATACAAAACAAAATTAAGACAAACAGTTGCAAGCCTTAAAATATTGAGACATTTCATAGTTTATTTAAAAAAAATAAAAAATAATTCGTGCACCTTCTTGAAACTCTTATGAAAGAAGTCAAGAACTGGAAATAGTTATTAGCTGTTTTTATACTTTTACCGATTGAAGACCTAATTAGATATTTAATAATAAACGGAAGAGATTTCCTAATGTTTCTGTAAGGAATTTTAAAGAGAAAAAGTTTTCCAGAACAATATCACCATGCAGAATAACATGAAAAAATTTCAAGTCAAAGAGCCGACGCCTGTCAGACAGAAGGGTAAGATTAAGATCCACCCTTATGTCTGACGTTAAGTAGATGAATTTTATAATTAATAATAATAATAATAATAATAAATGTTCACATTCACAGTATAGTTGTCTATTATTACTATTATTATTATTATTATTATTATTATTATTATTATTATCAATTACCCGCTTCGTTATGTTAAATTGAGAAAGGATAGTAATATGTTCCGCCACTCATGAGGAAGGTCCATAAGCCGTGAGAGTTGAATTTTGATGAAAATTTGTGATAAGATTCAGTTCGAGTTACTAAGTAACGTAGTAATAGTCACACGATGCGCAAATGCTTCGTTGAGCTGCTACACCGACGACATCTTGAAATCCAGTAGGCAATGACCAAGAATACCCTTTTGGCACAAAAATGAAAAAGCTTTTGATAGATCTGACTTCAGTATTGTAAACCAAGGTAGAGCATCTATATATGGGAGTGCTTCCACTGCATGATCGCCATTTTGAAAGGCGACATATTGAATCGCGGTCAAATATGATAAATCGCAAGGGGGTCATGTGGGGTATCAAATAGCACTGGAATTTACTTCTGAATCTATTTCCGTAACCAAAGTTATATGTTTTCACTTCAGAGTTAAGAGCTCTCTCGCTCAGAGGAACATATAAAAACTGTGCAAGTAAAATTGGTGTTATGTAGTGCGGTCGTGCGAGCACTTGCAGGATTTTAACTAATGCAGTAGTTGGCATTTGATCTACAATAGCCACTATATCAATCAGATCTTGAGACTAGTGAAAGAAATCGTTAATTAAATTGAAATTCCTGTAGTAAAAATGGAATAGCAGCACTGTAACAAATTATACCTATTTCAAAGTGTGCTATATATATTAGTCTATGTGTGTTGCGATTATGCATAGCATTTAAATGATGTAATATAAGTTAGGTGCAACGGCACATATGACTTTACAAGAATATGTCTTGAAGCTATTAGAAAATTAATAGAAAAGTTTATTAGAAAAATAATATAAGCTGGTGCACATAAGCAAATATTAACCTACTAACCTTTTGCTCTTCAGTTGTGATGATAGAATCCAAAAGGAAGTGATTAGCACACAGCATCGTGGAGCAGTGCAAACACTTAACAAATGCACTTTCGTGACAATCTTCATGACCACAGACGCTATTTTCTACTAGTCTCCAGAACATTTGTAAATGAACCAACTATTGCTCCTGTGACGTACCCACATTTCTGCTATGCATATGCAAGCATGTCCTTTAGGACTGGCGCACAAAATTGATGATACACAACATAATGCATTTTCGTTATGAAAATTTTGCCATATAACTTGTACACCGAACAAGTGAAAACCTGACACAACAAGTTATTTATCAGAGCTGATATGAAAACTGGTCTTGTCTTTATTATAAGCAAGTGTTTTATCGTTAAAGGTGGAAAGATGCAGATATTTAATTATTTAATATTGAAGGGAAAAGCAAGAAAGAGGCTTGTTTTATGGATTGCAACTTGGTATTGAATCTTGTAATAATCTTTATTACCATCTATTCTTAGCAGGTGTGTATGCAATCTCTTAATCGCTAATAGCAGAACAGACACAAGAAAAGTGAATTCTAAGTTTCCAGGTGTATCTTCTTGTAAGAATTGGCTGTGAACAGATAATTTAAATCCCCTTCATTGTTCAATGCGTCAGCAATAAATCGATTGTATTTAGACAAACTGGCAATAAATACATTAAAGTACTTTAATTTCGTAATATGCACGGTAAATTATAGGTTGCTAAGTATGAGTATTGAAAAAGAACACAATATTCTGCGACAATGATGGTCTTTGCGTAAGGTTTCAAGATTGGATAAGAAAACATAATACACTATAATGGACCACGTAAAACTGCCTAATATAGATTTTTGATTTGATTCAGTTCAACATCCCACACTTACGCCTGCTACGCTACAGGAGACGTGGACCTACTGATTATAGTAGAATCCGAACCATTTTGGTCGTTGAACAAATATGCACCAGTTTCTATCATTTTTCTAATATATATACTGAACAATCCCTTTGGTATTCTCTGCTCGTCAGTACTATTAGGCATGGGTTTCATCGACGAGCAGTCTATTCCATCGCAGTTTGAAATAGGTATAACTTGTAGCATGCTGCTACTCAATTTTACACTACAGGCATTTCAATTTAATTAACGATTTCTCTTACTAGTCTCAAGATCTGATTGGTATAGTGGCTATTGTAGATCAAGTGCCTACTACTGCATTAGTTAAAATCCTGCAAGTGCTCGCACGACCGCACTTCATAACACAAGTCTAACTGGCACAGTTTTTATATGTTCCTGTGGGTAGAGAGCTCTTAACTCTGAAGTGAAAACAGATATGTAAACTTTGGTTGCGAAAATAGATTCAGGAGAAAATTCCAATGCTATTTGATACCTCACATGTTCCCCTTGCCATTTATAATATTTGACCGCGATTCAATATGGCGCCTTTTGAAATGGCGATCATGCAGTGGAAGTAATCTCATATATAGATGCTGTACCTTGGTTTACAATATTGAAGTTAGATCTATCAAAAGCTTTTTCATTTTTGTGCCAAAAGGGTATTATTGGACATTGCCTACTGGATTTCAAGATGGCGTCGGTGTAGCAGCTCAACGAAGCATTTGCGCATCGAGTGACTATTACTACGGTACTTAGTAGTTCGAACTGAATCTTATCACAAATTTTAATCAAAATTCAACTCTCACGGTTTATGGACCTTCCTCGTCAGTCACTGCTTAGTATTACTAACGCGCTCTTTGATATCGGTCATTTTTAATGAGTTTTATTTATCCCCTCCCCAGCCTATGTTGTGGGCCGCGACATCTGTAGCGTCATTTTTCATATCAGCGAGCCGGAAAACTATGAATTCGACACTGATATTGGTTATTTCAATCATTTTTATATGTCTTCCCCTGCTCCAAGTTGCGGAGTTGAATTTGGATTTAAACAGCATGAGATGAGTCACTGTTAATCTCAGCGACTCCAAAAATTATAGATTCGCCACTAATACCGGTCATTGTTCGTTCTTTTTTAAATGTTGCTTGCCCTCCCCATTACTTAAGTTATAACGTCAATGTGATATTGTAACTGTACGGTCTAGTTGATCGATTATTAATGAAGAAAATTTTTAACTTTTTAAATGAACCTCGCATAATAGTGCTCTCAAGAATTTTTCTCTCAGCCAACAAACGAATGTGCATATATGTATGTGAGTCTCGTCTGCGACGGAAATCGTAGAGTTCCTCTCTCTTTCCCATATAAGGAGCTAAAATTCAGCACAGAGAACAATCATCGTCTCTAAACATTCCTATCTATGGTTTGTCATAGCTATTTTTAGCTTCTGACATCAACAAACTGCGTAGCAAAGCGCACTGTTGCCTAGCAACAAGACAAGACGGAGAGAAAAGTGAAGTTAGTGTTATAGGTACACTCGAAGAGGCGACCACAAATGAATTAGCTAGTGCGAAAATACAGCAATAATGGAGAGTCTGACAATTGTGCTTGGTGCGATAGCAGCTTGTGTTTGCCATGGAGGCTAAACTAGACGAATAAACATACATTACTGCATATACTATAATATGTTTTTAGTATGACATTAATTATAATGTCATAAAACATCACAGGAGTGTTCGCAAAATGAATGTGTCGATAACATGAAGAGTTATACCAAAAATCGTTCGACAATGGGAAACGGCTGAGGAGTGAAAGGACCTACCTGTCTGCCACTAGGAAGATAATGGGAAACCAACCCGCAACCTTCAGGACATCCCCCCTAAAATCCCTGGAATAGTTTCTCTTCAAGTGTCACAGTGAGTAAACGATGCTAGTGAAACAGTGAAATCGACAATGTGATGAAATATAACGAATAATTCGTGGCAACCGCGTCAACCGCGTTCTTCATATTAAATGGGCCTAAAATAAAATATTATTACCATTATTGGTTATCTAAATTGAAGTGCTTCTGCTAATGTAATATTTGTTCGTGAAGTTCAAGTGTTAATTAAATCAAAGATCGAAACATGAGTATCCTTTCAAAATAATAATCATGGTTTAAATTTATATGTGTTAACTTTAAGAAGTAATCTAATTCACTTTTCTTTACAGCACGAGTGATTAGCGCCTATGCAACTTAGTAATTCATACATTATTAAATTGCATTAGCGCTAAAGAATACAATTGAAATTAGCTTTGTGCCGGTTTCCCGTAACGTTCTGACCGAACTCTGAACCTGTTGTCCAGCGGCTATATGGTCAGTTTTAATGGTCTATCCAACCCGCTAGTAAATGCTAAAGAAAACATTCGAACGGTGGAGAATCGAACCCAGACCATGGTAAAAGCGCAAGCCTACTTTGGGATTGTAGGACACGAATCACATACAGTAATAAAAGGGTTTATCCCGATAGGGAGTGACTGGAATTAAACTCAGTACTTTAGTATATGGTTAATCCCTATGTGAGACGTACCTGAATCGAACCCAGGACTGCAATAAATGGCTTCTCCCGAACAGGAATAAACGGTACTTGAACCCCAATACTGTAATAATATGACAGAAACAATCTCAGGTTCGAACTTCATCTAGGCTGAAAATTTGATCGAGATTGTTTGGTGGTTCAAGAGTCATTAAGTTTTATTTATTTTTATATATCTCCCTCACCCATTCCCCTCCTCAAGTTCTCCCGTGAAAGTGAAATGATAAAAATCATCTCAGGTGCGAATCTCACCTATGTTTAAAAAAATGATCGAGATTGATCTTTTGTTTCACGAGTTATCAAGCTTTATTTATTCTTTTTAACTCCTCCCTCCCCCATCCCTAAATCTATCGTCAAAGTAAATAGACAAATACCATCTTAGGCCCGAACCAAATCTATGTTGAAAATTTAATTGAGATCGGTCGGGTGGTTCAAGAGTGATGAAGTCAAAAAGACAGTCACTTTCAATATCATTTTTTTTTTTTTACATATATTTTCCTCTCTCCGGCCCCTAAATTGCACCGTCAAACTGAAATGATAAAAGTCGTCCCAGATCCAAACCTTATCTATGTTGAAAGTCTGATAGAGATCGGTCTGGTGGTTCAATAGTTATTACGTTTTATTCATTTTTATAAGTTCTACCATTAAAATGAAATGGCAAAAACGCTTCCCAGGCCCAAACCTTATCAAGGTTGAAAATTTGATCAAGATCGGTTGGGTGGTTCTAAAGATTAGGAGCCACAAACCTAGTTAATTCCAATGTTATAATATAGGTTATTATTATTATTATTATTATTATTATTATTATTATTATTATTATTATTATTATTATTATTATTATTAATATTATTATTATTATTATTATCTGCGTACTTTTGAACTTGAACTGCGAAAATACTGCAAAATATGCTTTATTTCTCTATTTTGTCCTAGATTGTATGTTTTTCCTTTATTAGTGAGTACTAATTTCTCTCTAGGCCGTCGAATAAATGAATCTCGTTGTGCACTTTGATGCAAATTATGTTAGAGGAAGAAGCCGGTTCGTTCCAAAGATCAGTTCTAAAGTAAGTAATATTTGGATTGTAATTTTAGGTGGTATGATAGTGTAGGGGTAACGTAATGTTTTCATGACTAACACAGCTATCTAACATAAATTCAAATTTTGTTCACGCCAAAGTTAAATTCTTACAAAGTGATTGTGAAAAATCGACTTATCATACCGGACAAACAATACGTAAGAATGTGGAAGCAAACAGCTGTATCATGATAGAAACGATTTACGAATGTTGGTTGGGAAAGGGCAAGGGTATTACCAGGTCATCCCAAAGACATCATTGATCTGCAGTATACACTTTTCATGTTATCGTTCTCAGAAAGAAACACTACACCATTTGTTAAGCAGTATATGCATTCTACATCATGCACTAGAATGATAAGTATGTTTCATATTTATATTCGTCCCCGCTCCCTCTCTTTCTTGACGTTTCCCTATCCTGTCTTTGCATCTTTCACTTCCCCCCTTTTTCACACACACACACGCACTTCATGTTCCAAAGTTAAAACGGAGCAAGAGCTCGATATACCTGATTTCGGATAATTTAATTAACTGGGAACTTCGGCGTCGTGTTTTTCGTGCTCTGGGATAACATCCCCAGTCCTGGTCACCTCTGGCAGAAATACTGTTTAAATGCAAGGAAATAAGTAAAATCTCTTTTTTATCCTCTTGGTTATCGAGTCTCAATCGAATTAGGGGTCACTACAGATTTGAATCCTCGACCCAGTGGTGCTCTACATCATCCGACTGACACGATGATCCGTTTGAGCTCTTAGAGTGTTCATTCTATCTGTGCAAATTACGTTATATCCGGAAGAGACGAAATCAATGTTGAGTGTTTGGAAGTGATACATCTTCGGAAAAGACTTCGGAAAAAACCAAAATTTTATTTATACTACTTCGACACAAAATTTGTTCGCATCCTATAATTCAATATGTTTTATTCACGTTGAAATTTGAAACTAGCTACGTCTATGAGGAACATAAACTTTTCTTTTCGAACATTTGTAACTTTTCATTATAATACAGTTTGGATTTTAATATATGGTATTTCTGATAGAATTCCAGGAGTAAAATAGCACTCTTCAATTTTCTCTTTCTTTCTTTCTTTTTGTTTTCGTTTCGTTCTTTTGTTTTGTTTCTGTTTTTTTGTTCAGATTGCATTAGTAGTCTGAAATTGAGGTATGACCAACGCTATCTAATAGGTATATGATAATGTATTTTGGACAGTAAGTCCAATGAACACTACCGAATTTGCAATCGAATCAATTGGATACAAAGCATGTGTGTTAAACTTTTGATATTATCCTAAATGTGTTTGGAGATATACAGTTCTGCCGAAAATTTAGTATGCTATCCATTATGAAAGTGACAGAATGAATGTTTAAAGCATCCTCTGTATATTCGAATAGTTCTGAAAATATATTTAAAAACAAACGTTATTTGTATATTACTGTTGTATTTCTGAAAACGGACATTTTATCTGTTCTTCCTTTTCTTTTTTCCTCTTCTCTCTTCTTTCTCTCTCTCCCTTTCTTTCTCTCTCTGCCTCATTTCTGAATCTCTGTGTAATAGACATTCATTGGTTTCAATTTTCCATTGTGTGTATTTCAGTGTCTATTTACATCAACCGATGAATCTTCTTTCGTCTCGGTTTTGTTATTTCATTTTATTGTAGTTAATACACCTGTAGTTTGAAATTAGAATTGCGCTCATGTTGTTAGCTAATTTTTGTATGTGAGAGAATAAAGGAGGAGAGAGAGGGGGTCTTTTTACCTGACACGATTATGGGATAAGAAGGTGTATATTGGGTGGCCTAACTGCACAACGTTAGGTGTCGCTTTTTTTTTTTTTGATGCGGAGTGTACAACTTCAACGCAGTTCCTTCTCTTGCAACTGAAAAAGATCGATAAAAGTAGGATTAGAGTTACAGGAGAAGCACATAATAGGCACAGATTCGAACGGATACAAAGGAAACCTTCACAGATTGTTTATTGGTTCAACGTAGATGCCAGGATCGTTGCGCAAAGAAACTGAGTAAGGAGGCAGAGGTGAAAACACCACTCTCGAGTGCAAGGATGTAGAACATTATTCTAAAAAATACGGGAGTTTATTCAAAATTGGGTGGCAGAATTAGCCAAAAATAGAAAGATTTACAGGAGGAAGGAGTTAATAGTGTTGAATTGTAATCAATGTGTGAGTAAAGTATGATTAGAATTTAAAGGTATGTACGGGGAAATTACCAAAGTGTAAACAGATGAAACTTAAAGGCGGTTTAACCGTTTTGACTTATGGGTTGAGTACAATGAGGTACGTAACGTAACCTAACTAAACTTAACGTATCCCAACCTAACCTAACCTAACGTGCCAATAAAGAAAATGGCACAAAAGTAGTATGGAAAACTGGCCCCCGAATTCTTTATAATGGCCATAGTTTTTTAAGTGTGCATATTACTTCTGACTTGAGGAAGGAAAGATCACTTGCTATTTCGGACTTCAGGTTGGTTAGGCCTACAGTAAGTTTGGTTGCTTTAACAATATTGCAATACAGTTATTTCATGCAAAAAATGGAATCTGCGAACTTGAACTCCTTTGAGCAAAAATCTGCTGTATACATATTTTGACTTGTGTCAATTCTAGTTCCAAAATTTGGAACTATATTCTTACGTTTAACTTGTTTACTGAAAGTGAAAAACTAATCTAATCTAGAATGTCTTACCTGCATGCAGTCCCTGTTGTTTTTAGGAACAATATTTCTTCTGTTAACAACAAACTCTATGCCTTTTACTCTTGCATTTTTGAGGACATTTCTCTTCCATCTATCTTTGTTTCCCTTTTTTTACGCATAACATGGTCTTCGCTATCATCCATAATACTACGCAACGCCAGAACAATAAAAAACAGACATGTCTACAGCCAATGGTTAGAATATGAGAGTGACTAATTGACAACTGGCAGAACAACCAGCAACGGTTCCAGACAGCTCACCGTGTGCCGTGTGCAGCAGAAGAGAAAGGGAAGTGTTGCCAAATCACGTGCAACAAGGGCTTCAGTCACTGACTGAGGCCCTTCTAGCACATTCCCAATATTTTTGTCCCTGGTTTCAAAGCCAACAATGCATGCAACTGAGTCCCCTTAAATAGCTATCCTTAAATATGGGATTTAAAACAAAAACCCAATTTATGCATTTTAGTTACTGAGGCCCTTTTAGCATGTACCGATTCAATTATCGTAGGGCAGATTTTTATCGTGCGTTTAAAAACTTAAGAAATGTTACAAACATAAATGAGGCTCTGATATTTTCTATGGTACAATATATAAAATTATTCAAACGTGCTTATACCTAAGTTTAAAAATAGAAATAGAAGAACATTTCCACTCTGGTTGGATGCTGAAATAACTTATGTTCTAAAAAGAAAAGAGTATCACAGTCGTCCCCCCCCCAAAAAAAAAGCTCGAATTATCGTAAAGTGAATGCAAATGAATTTCGTACATATTTGAAAAAATTGATAAAATTGCTTATAATAACAATGGTAAGTCTTTTGAAGAAATAATCAAGCATGACCCTTAAAAATGGAATTTATTGAAGAGTTAAAGGAAAAGTAAATCTAATTTTTTTGTAATGCAATATATGAATGATTTATTAAATTCACCTCAAGAAATTGCAAATTGGTTCGCTAAGTATTTTTGCAGTGTTTATGACTCTAACCGACCTACATATACTTTAAACGAAAATGATGGAACAGTTGTAAGCTACAGCTCAGCAATAACACATGCTTTTAAAAATAAAACTCAACAGCAATAAACCAATTAAAATACAGCAGAGCTAGTGGTTCAGATGAACTTCCTATATATTCGTTTAAAGGCTGTGCTGAACTTTTATTAGTCCACTATATCTGATATTTAATTTAATTTTCAAAACTCAATCGTTTCCGGATAAATAGCAGCTGAGTAAATTAACACCGATATTAGAAACGGGAAATTTTAAAAATATTTAAAATTACATTTCTATAGCACTAATTTAAGCTCTTTAAAAAATGTTTGAATAAACTCTATTTAATAGAATTTTTTCGCATGTCAAATCCTATATTTACATTTTCAACATTTTTTTCAAGACGCTCAACTCTGACTCGTTTAACTTCTTTTTTCAATTTATTATAAATCCTTTGAATAATGAATATTACATTGATATAATTTATACGGATTTTCAAAAAGCATTTGATAAATTAAATTATATTTTTTTTTAATATATAAGCTTCTGGCTATGGAATTTTCTAACACTTTGATAAATATGATGATCTCTTACTTACGAGGTAGAATATATTTTGTCAATTATAATTTTGTAAAGTCTTTTATTTATGTAACTAATTCAGGTATACCGCAAGATTCTAACTTGAGCACATTGCTATTTTCATTATTCATTAATGATTTACCAAGATTGTAAAATATAGTATTTTTTTATTATATGACTATAATGGTGAATAATGATCTGCATGAAATACAAGGTGATATTAATAATTGTCTGTAGTAAAGTATAAGTAACAAATTATGTTTTAATATAAAATATGTAATGTTATAACGTTATCAAAAAAATAATTGTCTGCCTTTTGAGTATAAGATTAATAATGAAAAGTTAAAAAGAGTATATTCTGTTAATCACTTAGGTGAGCTACTATATCACAACTTTACATTTAAATGTCACATTAATAAAATAATTCAGAGTCGTACAGGGCCCTAGGTTTTTAATAAGGAGTACAACAGACCTACATAATATATAAACTTTAAAAATATCTCTTTATAGAAACGATTAGGAGTAAATCCGAATCTATTCTAACTGTTGTTTTCTTTGGGATGCTTTTCATAGATTACAAGCAAACAACATAGAGCAAATGTATTTTATATTTTTGAAACATTTTATTTCATATTGAATCGCATATCAGCAACTAAAAATAAGATCTCTTACCTCTTTTCTTTTACTTAAATTTGATATGCACTCTCTTTACAGTAAACTTTTTCAACACATATATTTGTACAAAAGAGTAAAGTCAGTGACAGACAATTGTAATTTACTCCAATATATTAATTACAGTATACCAAAACGATCAGTGCGTAAGAATTTGGTATTTAATGAGAAGATGAGACCTCATATTACAATTCACCAGGAGTCCTTCATAGATAGAGCTTGTATAAATGTCAATCAGTTGGTTTGTTCAGTTCTGGATTTTGACTTCTCTTACCCTATCTCTATATAGTTGCGTATTCTCAAATATAATATTTTCAAAAGACATATGTATAGAATAACAATTAATTAAGAAATGCTATCTCTGAGTTTGAACCTATAGTGGAGACTACTTTTCATTTTTTCCCAATTCTTTTTAAATATATATACAACTAATACTTTAATTTAGTTTTATTTTTAATTTGTACTTTTCTTCCTTTACATGTATAATATTTTTCTCTATTTTCCAATATATAAATATATATGTCTTTCATATGTAATTTTACGAATATAAATATGATCATCTTTAAATTGAGTTTGGCTCTGTTAAGGACTATTATAAATAAATAAATATTCCAAGTACACTGTATGCCTTATCTATAATATATAGTTATCTACTGTTGCAAAGTTTGTATAAGTTTAAAAGTGTTCTTGCAAAACTTATCACAATAATGTATATTATTTGATAATTATTTCCCATAAACAATGTTACACTCAGTTTAGTTCAGACCGGTTTAGACTGTTCAGTTGGATTATACACTGATAAAGACTGATGAAGTGATCTGTTGGATGAGTGAAACAACTGTTTGTGTCAAAATGGTGGATAAGTTGCTTTATAATACCGTTTTATGTCAAGCTTTTTCTCCGTGTGGGAATTATCCTGAAGAATTATATTGAATTTGTATAGTCCGTAAATATCGTTACATTTAGTAATAAATATATTACTAAACTCCGTAGAAAATAGTAATATTAATAATAAAAATTGACAATAATATATATCAATGTAATAATCTTATTAATAATAATATATATCAATGTAGTAATAACAATATGAAACATTTGACAATATATATTCTCCTAACGTTACTACTCGTTAGGAAGCAACTTGCATCCAGTAGTTTTTAGAGAGCTAGAGGAGAGCAAGAAACATCAAAACCATGATTAATAGTGACGGTATACGGTAGAAGTGGATATTATCCGAAAATTTCCTGTTTCTGCTATGTCCAATCCAAATATGCAGTGGACAATTTATTTTTGGTTTCCTTCCGAGGAAGAAAAATAGTTTTGGATCTTGTATCGTAATTTAGTGCCAGGGATTCTTTGTTCTTAAAGTTCAATATACAAGTAACAATGCACATTATTAACATTATTATTATTGAAATTGTGTACTCCCCAGATTTATTGCATTTTACAAAAATATAAAAAGTTTTATATTGTAAAAAACTATCTACTTGTTAATTGTTACTAAGTTAAACAATTATTCCGCCACCACAACTATAGTCCTACACATATAGTACTTACTATAGTTATTAATATTGTAGAACTCGATTTCACTAGAATATAACGATGCCTCAGCAACTTCCACTATATGTATTCTTTCTAACAGAAGTTCAAATACAATGATTTTATTACGTATACTTCTACCATTGAGATATAAAATGGAAAATGTTCCCTGATGTTTGAATCAATACGATTTTTAGAATAATTTTCTATGTTGTCAAAACTATATTAGTATAGATTAATACGTGAATGTTCATCCATGATCGATCTTCTTTACGATTCGATGGTATCAAACTTTCCATATTTTGCTTTGTTTCTCAGGTTTACTAGAGTAATCTATATTACTACTCCAAATATAAGTTTAACATAATACTAGTCCATAATCAACTCGGGATACTTCTCTTTCATACAGCATTTTGTATGTTAGGCACTCCTTTTCGTTGTCAGCAGTTCATCTATTCTTCCCTTTTAGCCGTGGTGTACACTGAACCACAAAAGTATCTTCTCCCTAAGTGCTCTAATTCCATTACTTGGGATCCAGGTCATTTGCAGTTGTGAAAACGCCTAGATAGATGCAACCCACCTACAAGTAACATTTCTCGGCACTGACAGCCCCGATACAGGTGTGTATGCAAATAAATTGTCAAGTAGGTGACTAACAAAACAGTTCTCCATTCTAAGATGAATCTATATGGTTCGGATCGTGTTTTCCAAAGTTCACCATATATTAATCTCAATATTGTTGTGTATGTAATCTATTATTTCTGTATATACTGTATGTTTAGAGAAATAAAAATACTGAACACGCATGAATCAAGGAATGCTTGAAAGTAGCTGAAAATATCAAATCTAGAACAATTGCTAGAAATAAGTTTGTAAATGATTGCCCCTGTTGGGAGACCTCCAATCCTCCTCATTCCAACGTCTTTTTCTTTCTGGAGGAGATGAGATCTTGCTTGTCCCACTGAGTATGTATTGAAATTGAACATTTGAAAAAGTTCGACCTTGCCGGGATTCGAACCTGGGTCCGCCAAATACAAGTTCACTACGCTAACTACTTACCTACCGCGTCACCTCATCTTTTATCTAAACTTTTAGCTAGTCAAAATCGTTGCATGTAAGAGTATACAAAATACTAGTGCTTGTATAAGAAGACGTTCCTTATGAGTATAATGACTTACTCGAGATTTCCTTCTTTAACTCAAAAACAAGTTATATAGACCTTCGTCAATGAGGAAAATATCACTAAACGTTCTTCAAGTTGAGGCTACCTGATTGTTTTTAACGGCTACCGATTTACATTACTACTATTCTTCATCATCGTAACTTCTACTATCCAAAGAAAAGCCGGCAGGATTTACACCGATCTCAAGAGTTTCAGTATTCGCGCGCAACCCTAGTCAGTTGTTTGAAGTTGGTCATGTAAAATGTACCGAAGAATTTGGGCTAGAGAACAGAACCTAACCAACCTGTGCGGGACTTCTAATCCGTTTCTATAATAATAATAATAATAATAATAATAATAATAATAATAATAATAATAATAATAATAATAATAATTATTATTATTATTATTATTATTATTATTATTATTATTATTATTATTATTATTATTATTATTATTTCTACTACTCCTTTTACTACTTATACTAATACTTTTACTATGGATCCGTATAGTAAAACTGCAAGCTTATTTTAATAAGAAAAGTGTTATGAAAATTGAAAAAATAAACGGGATATCAATTTTTGAGTATTATTTTCAATCCTATTTTGATGAAAAGTGTGTTATAAAAAATTAAAAGAGTACAAAACAAACCCTTGGGCAGGGTTTTAACCCACGCCAAAAACGGTTTTCATTACTAGCATGTTGCGCTACTTTCCACTATATGTAGGTCATGACTATTGATGTGCTACCTGTATCGGCCAATAAGATCATATGATGTCTGAAATTCTAGGAATCCGCGAAAATGCAGCCGGTAGACATTATTTTCGTATTTTTTAAATTACATCAACACGTGTAGAAAAAGTAAGTTCTACTTTTACCTTCCGCAACTAGTACTTCATTGTTTTATCTTTGTATGAGGAATTTGTGGCGGATTGACAAATTATGAAATTATGGTAGAGAGACGGGTTCGAATCGCTTCGTGGCAATTTTTTTCTTAATTGCAAGATATTGTTTACGTAATTGATTTTGAAATTCTGTTATTCCATTATTATTATTATTATTATTATTATTATTATTATTATTATTATTATTATTATTATTATTATTATTATTATCATTATATAATAATAATAATAATATTGCAAAGTTGAGACATGGCTACACATTTTATATTTTATGAATTTTCTGATTGGATTTCAAGTCTTTTTGTAGAATAATCAATACACTGCATTTTCCGGGGTTTGCGGGAGGGTAAAATTATCCTATTGCTTTTTATTTGTTTACTTGCACGCTACACCAAGCCTGGATACTACATTTCGCCCTTCTATATCTACGGGAAACACCCTAAAGGTTTTGATGATCATAAGAGAGTAAGTGAATAAATGGTGGGATCAATGAATTTTGCGTATTAACAACATTTAAAGTATCAGGTTGTCGGAAAAGTCATGACGTATTTCAGTAAAATATGACAAATAATGATTTGTGGATATAGTAGAGTTGATCGGATCATGCAATAGTTATGCAGCTAAGATATTGAGCGTTTTGTGTATTAATATTGCTCGTTTGTTTGGTTTCGTTTTACAGATTTGACCAGAGATGGCGTGGGTCAATGAAAACTTGACCCATGACTCACTGACCCACCACCCACTGTGAGAAACTCTGAGCCACGACCCACCATCACCCACCACCCACAATGACCCACTCCGACCCACCATGAACCACTGACCCACCAAAACACATCATCATCAACTCTGACACATGATCTACGGCCTCTTCTCTATTGACTAAAGAGTCGATACTTGTAATAAAGCCAGGTTGTCAAATTCTAACTGATCGGAGTTTGAATTTCTACGGTCAATCGCTGAAGCGTCGCTCTTTTACAATAACGATTGATCTTATCTTTACGATATAAAATGGTAAAGTGTTTGTCATAGGGAAACTTACGATGAATTTCAATTAAATTACCATGGTCCAATTATTTCCTTATTGAATTATCGATATTTTTCAGTGGAAAAACGGATAAAATTTGAACGTTCCAAATCAAGATAAGTAGACCAAAGAACAGAAGCTTACATTAGAAATTTTATGTCTATTTTTCTCACAACTTTATGGGTTGATTGCCCTGTGCTCTATGCGCTCCATATAATAAACAAGCGTCAGCAATTATTATGATGTGCATGGTAAGCATATATTGATATATGATGCGAAGCACAGTATTTTTTGTTGAGTTGAGTCGAGTTGATTTTGAGTGTAACGTCTCTTTCAGCAGTGAAGCTATATGAGACGTTGACCTACGGAATAACGTGAATCCGAACCACATGAACCGGAATCGAACCCGGCTGTATTTCTTTCTGAATTTGTTTCTAAACTAATATCGATCGTTTCCGATTATTTTTACAAACTAACTCACTATAAATTTACCATATATAGAATGTTCCACCTCTCCCCGTAAAGGAAAATGTTAAAAATGCTAGGAGACGTTCTGTTGATTTTCAATGTAGAGTTAATATACTTAATTTTAGCTTCGTAAGTTTACCGGCTTGTGAGATACTAACTTTTATCGCAAATATTCGGATGCCCACTATCCCTAAGGATATTATTATAATGGAAGAAGTATAAAAAGTCCCAGTTTGGATTAGGGCCTAACTATATAAGATAAGATGAAATAATACTCAAAAATGTTATTTACTTACGTTACGTGTGCAGTTTTGCTATACGAATACCAAAGATAAGTAGTATTTATATCAACTGCTTCTTCAATGTTCTCCTTCTTCTTCAATTCCAACAAAGTGACAATTTTCTTCTATTACTACTACAATACACAACACATACACCAGAAGATTTGGACAATCGCAAGCTGCAACCAATCAGAAACGTGTTTTTAGTTTCTATGGCTACGGTCGAGAGGGGAAATGTTCAGAATATGCTGTCTACAATGCAGTGAGCAGAGTGGATCGTTGGGTCAGAGTGTGTCACAGTGGGTGGTGGTCACACTGGGTGATGGGTCGCAGTAGGTCACGCTGGGTGATGGGTCGCAGTGGGTCACATGCTATTCACACACGACCCATTGACCCTCTCGCAAAACTCGATCCATTTGATCCACTCACCCACTCCAACTTTGAATTGGACAACACAAAAGATGGAAGACCAAAAATTGCATGTTCACCAAATTTTATTGTTTTACTTCAGGCAAGGGAAGAACGTGCGATATCTTTAATACTCTTCTGAATTGCCCTTTGCTTGTTTTGTCTCAGCCTTAATTGCAAGTTTTTCCTCAGTGGAGAGCTGGGCAAATTGCTTTTTTTCTGTAAGTTATTTACAAAAATCGTGGTATAGAATTCATTCAGAATTTGTAGGTTATTTACAGAATTAAAGCACACACAACTGAAGTAAACCTAATAACTAAAACCCAAAACAGCAGATTCAGAAAAGACAGCTGATACAAAAGAGGTATATGAATCGAGAATGTCACTTATACACTAACCCACACATGTGCGTAAACGAAAAACTACATTCCAAATCATCCGTCTTGGTTGTAAGGAATGCACTATGAACACAATATACTTCCACACGACGCGAAATAATGTTTATTAGTGATACGTTCTAGAAAGCATACATTGAAACCCACCAGATGTAGAATCAGCATGTAACAAAAGCTAAACAGAATTGCCAGTTCTACATCCAGAAATGTTTCCTGGGAGGGGTCCAAAGTATTTGAGACGGTCCAATTTCATTTCATTTCATTTCATTTATTTGCCTGCTTCATTAGCTTACAAAGCATGAGAAAATTCTCATGTAAGCATTACAGTTGTCAGAAAGAAAAAAAACATACAATATTGTCAAGTACCAGAAGTATACATCATGCAATCTTTCTAAAAATACAAAACCATATAATAGGATATATTAAGTATAAAAACATGACAATTTACCTCTAATTAGATAACTGTTTCTACCACACCAGGTATGTACTCACGGGTAAGTATTTGTTTCCAACTCTTCAGTTAATGAGTCATTTAAATATTCTTTAATTGTGTAATAGCACTTTTCAGTGAGTAGATTATATAAAGTCTTACCAAGAATGGAAACATTGGTCATATTTTTCAAGTACAGAGGAAGTTTATTATACAATCTGACACAATTCATGTACACGGTTTTGCTTATATTAGCATATTTTTGATGCATCACAAATATGTCACTCCCTTGTCTTGTATTATGGCTATGAACATATTTATTAAAGATAAAAAGATGTTTGTTTTTCACACTAAAAAGAATAGATTTATAGATGTGTAAGCTGGGGAGTGTTAAAATTTTGGCTTCTATGAAAACCTTTTTACATGACGATTTCCAATACACCTATGTAATATCGAACCTGTCTTATTCTGCACCCGAAGAGGTGATAAGTACTTAATTACTGTCACCTATATTTTTTGAAAAAGAAAACAACAACAACAAAAAAAAACTGATAGAACGATTATTTTTATAAGAAAAGAAAGAGTACATGATGAGGCGTAAAATAAAATATTTAGCCTACATGAATCATTTTTCTGTTAAACAAGTATAGTTCGTTAAGAAAGTCTACAAATGTTAGTCGAGTTTGGAAATTGTTGGGAGGTCCGGACCCGGTGGACCCCTTCCTCGTGGCTACGCCCCTGAGTATTGCTAACTAGTCCCAAATTCAAAGTGGCGTTTCCCATCATAATGTTTTATGTGGAAAGTTATCAAGAGTATAAAATACATTTGATTCATAAAATATATGTATATGGTAAAATACTATCCACAAAGGAGGGGCGGGGATTCTATATCTTGACTTACTATTCTCTGTTTCACATAAGCTGATAGGAAAAAGAAGAAGTTTTTTCCCCCACCACGCTCAAGTAGCCTACAGGTGAATGTTGGTGTTCCGTCTTCCACCATCAGCCCCGCATACGGAGGTATAGAGTGTATCTAAATAGGTCTGGACCTAAATAATAAATTATAAGTTTCATAATAGCACTACGTATTTTAAAACACTTAATTACATTTACCTGCATTAGTGAGTAAGTAGCACATGTGTCATTATAATAGAAATTTTATTGAACAGTTGTATTGTTTATTTTCCTTCTTTTTTGGCAGTCGGGGTTGTGACATAATGTTGGAATTGCAATGGATGTCAGGGTTGGTAATTGAATGGGTATTTACTGCTTTGAAACAATAATTTCATAGCATAAAATCGGAAACCAAGTACAATATGTATGGGTAAATTATCAGAGCGTTAAGATGATAACAATAGAACTTGAAATAATAATAATAAAAATATAACACTTCTCGTTTTCTCTCTTATAAACATATGTTCTCCTGTTTGATATACAGGTGTTCTTACATTAAAAAGAACCAGAAGAAAAATAACCATATGCATACACATTGATAATAGTGAATCCATGCCTCTCGCTCCGGGCGCCTCAACTCAGGCCAATGTCCTGGTTTCTATTGATTATTTTTCAATGAAATCATTTTCCAACGTTTTTCTCTTCGTGCGTGCACCTGATCTGATGGTATCAAAGTATCCTTTTTGTTTGTTTGTTTGTTGTTTATTAATATACGGCGATAAATTTACGGTAAAGCATCACACATACAAGATTAATCAAAATTGAAGTCTTCTGAGTTTATTAAGAAAGAAATATTTGTTATGATGGACTTAGAAAAACAATCCCAGATTGATTGAAGCCTGACACGAAGTAGTAACTACAAATGCAACGTAATTTGAACAGGCCATGGTTGAGTCTGCCGTTTGCAAGTAAGATTATAAATATTGGAGCTTAACCATCATAGTGAATTTGACACCCCGAAAATACCCTAAAATTTGGCGCCTTGTGCGGTTGCAATCCTCCCCCGGCCCTTTCGTCGGCCTTAAGTTTAGTCAATTGATAATAAAGGAAATTGACTTTTGAATTGTTACTTGACTATTTTAATAAAAACGGAGTTGTCAATTGCGCTGACGACCGTTGAGGGAGAAGGAGAGTTTGGAAATGAAATTAAATCTTTGAGTTTTACGTATCACAGTTATGCCAGATAGGCTAAAGGAGTCTGTGATGACGAGAATGAATGAAACAGTGCAAAGAAAAAAGTAGGAGGAAACGGGATAACTCCGAGAAAATCTGCAAAAAGAGTGCTTGTCCGCCACAAAGCCCACTTAGCACGAGCTGGGATCGAACCAGGACCTCATGCACAAGAGGTGAACGCTTTACCACGGAGCCACCACGGCCCCAACAAAAGTTCGGAGTTCTCACAGAACTCTTGTCTGGAGGTCAATTCAATGAATGGGTGACTTGAAATCCTCTATAAAACCAACACATATAAATACACACAAAAGGACAAATAACACTGTTAGTATCAGTTGCTGCCCTCCAGAGGTTCTGTATTCATACTTTAGTCATTCTCGTCAGAGTCGTCACTGTTGTCTTCAAGGTTAATAATGATTTTTTTCTGTAACTTCGTCAGATATCCTGTCAAGTTCCCAGTATTTCGTTTCTTCCATCTCCACTACATGTTGCACACAATCTCTCCACTTTTCACCTGTTACCATTTCTAACCCTTCCTCCAAAAGAGTATTCACTTCACTAAATGTAAAACGTTTATTGTTTCGTGCCACATGCCCCTTTACTTGACTCCAAATCATTCAATTGGATTAAGTGTACAGTAGTAGGGGGGTATTCTGAGAACTTCCCTTCCTGAAGAGGCCGCAATTTTGTTCAATTTATACTTGCGGCATTCACTTTTGACTGCATGAGGTACAAGACTAATTAACTCAGTTTTAACGAACGAGTCATCATAAGAAATGCTTTTATTTTGAAGCCATTCTTTTATTTTATTTTTTGTCCAAGACATGGTGGGAAGCTGATCTACCTTTACACTGTGATAATATGCGTTATCCATGACTATCATGCAGTTCTGTTTTAGAAGTAGAAATATGTTCTAAAACCAAGGTAAAATTTTACCTTTACCGGTAGGGTTCTTAAGTCCAGTAGAGAGTCCAGAATAAAAGGCTTGTTTACTAGAATTCACAGTTTCATCTACCATTACCCTTGACATAGTATGAAAAGCATTTACCCATGTCTCATCAAGATAGTAGATTTTTCTATCCTCTGCTCCCTACTTCTTCATTAAACGGAGATATTTTCTCCTCCATAATACTATGTCATCGATATCAACTACAACCGACTTTTATTATGCGATACATATCTGCATTTCATTATTTTCAACAGCGTATGGAAAGTTGAGCGAGAAAAGGAAGATAGTTCATCATCTGTGTTTACAGCTGCCAAAATTTAATTTAGCGTTGGCAATTCATTACGGAAAAAGAACTGATGTGCCATTGATCGAATTGCCGATTTCGTGAAGAAGTCATAGTTTTCCGCGAGAAAAATACTTGGACGTGTATTTCTGGAACTTTTAAATTTATTTTCATTAAATTTAGCCTCCCACCTAATTCTATATAGCCTTTCCTACGGTTGTTTGTTTCCCAGTCATGTCGGCTAATTTTTCAACAGTTAAATTAGGGTGTTGTTTCCTTAAAGCATGGAAGATATTCAAAATGCAACGCTTCTCACCACTTCGTAACGCTCTCCCGGGCTTATGTTTTATCGCAGAACTACTAAAAGCATCATGAATTGTCGCTTCACAAAGCACTAAATACGCAATTATTTACAATTTAATATGCACTAAAATTTGTTTCAGATAATATAAACTATACAAAATATAATGGATACAAAATACAATTTAATATACACTAATTTCACACAACACTATGGGTCTTATGCGGAGTCGTTCTGACGTGTGATTAGTGCCATACTAAATAGTTCGACTAACATGTTTCCTGCAGTAGTAAAGCCTTTAATATGACGCTAATCATAGTCGAAACGACTTTGCATAAGGCGGTATATATAATATAGTTACCACACACGCTAAATTCATACACTGTTTGCACAGGTCGGTAGTCTGCGTACTCGATACCCAGACAGACGGAAGATTACTTTCCTTGAAATTGTAAATAAAGACAGATCGCCTTATGCAGAGTCGTTTCGAAGTTTGATTAGCTTCATACTAAAATTCTGACTACTGCAGGAGACTTATGTTAGTCGAACTCTTTAGTATGCGCTAATCGCACTTCAAAATGATTCTGCATAAGACCCAGAATGTCGACACGATTGGTTTGCATCCTCTCCCGATTCTTAAGTGAACCAATGATGGAAATTAACTTCATAACGAATTACTTATTATTTCTAGAAATGCAATTTAATAAATAGGACTAAAGCCAAAACTTTAGTACATAAATAGTAAGAAAGACTTCTCTTAAACACAAAAATTAAAAGAAAACAGTAATTGTTTGTTATTCGGAGTTGACAGGTAAAAGTAACAGCAATGTTTTCTCAACATAAGGTGCGAGCGAATTGACGTATGAATTTAGAGTATACACGATTTTGTTTATTAGAAAAGCTTCCCTCCCTGTGAAGATCAACGGTTTGCTTTCCCCTCTACACTAGAGAGTGGTGGGAGGGAGGGGAGTTTCTTATCAAGTTGCCTGGAATAGATAATATCTGGTTCACAAATTGCTGTACAGCCAGCCACAAAAGTAATCCTCCCCCTCTAAACGCTCTAATTCCATTACTTGGGGTCCAGTTATTTTGCAGTTCTGAGAACGCCTAGACAGATGCAACTCAATTTACACGTAACTTTTCTCGGCACTGACAGCAGTTGGTACCACTGAGTCAAGTCTCTATGCAAGTAAAATTGTGAATAGATGACGCAATCAATCTCTCTGGTTCAGAGCGTGTTGTCCAATGAACATCATATGTTAATCTCAATATTGTTGTGTATGTAATGTGTTTTTTCATTATCTACTGTATATTCAAAGAAATAAAAACACTGACCACATATGAATCAGAAAATGACTGAAAGTAGCTGAAAATATCAAACCTAGAACAACTGCAGGAAATAACTTTGTAAATGATTGCCTCCATTGAGAGATCTTCCACAATTCTCCTCAATCCAACATCTTTTTTCTTTCTAGGGAAGAGATCTTCCTTATCACACTGAGTATGCATTGAAATTGAAATTGAAAGAGGAACACTTGAAAAAGTTTCAGCCTCGCCGGGATTCGAACCCGGGACTACCGAACAGAAGTTGAATGTGCTGAACACTCACCTACCGCGCCAATTAAACTTCCACTAAAACTAATAACTAGTTAAAATCCTTTCATGGAAAAATATAAACAAGATACTTAAATATAACAAAAACAAACAAAAATATAAATAAGAAAATATAAGCAACTTGTGTGAGAGTCTTAATGACTTACTCCTTGTTTAACTCAAAAACAAGTTATATACTCGTTGCTCAATGAAGAAAGTATCACGAAATGTTCTTCAAGTTGAGCCTCGTCATCGGCAGAGCCGTAAATTATGGGGAGGGCAACTACCACCCAGAGAAGCTCCCCGCCTTTCGAGGGGACCCATTTTCAGACAAAATTTTCTTACTCCATATACGATACGAACATGAAATTAGAAATGAAGCATCAAATAGGGTCGCAACATTACATAAACAAAACAGCACACAAAAGGTAAATAGAACAAAAATGAGTTATGTACCCATTTGAGTAATATTTATTCGTGTGGCTATGAGATTTATTAATATTGTCTCCTTAATAATTTTGATTGTATGGAATTGGCCCAGGGAGTAACTAACGGAACCGCAGACCTTGCCGTGCGGGACGGCCTATAGGATCCGGTGGGCCCGTAAATATTAAGAGAAAGTTGCAGAGAGGGGGCCCAATAATTAAAAATCAACTTTTTCTAGGGGCTCAAATAAGCTTATTAATGCTTCTCCCCAGAAAAGAGTTGAGTTGATTTTGAGTTTAACGTCCCGTTCAGCAGAGAGGTTATATGAGACGTGGATATACTGATTAACGTGCAATCCTAACCATATGAGCTACCGCCGGGAATTGGACCCGGGTCTCCCACGTCAAAGGAACCCGCAGAAAAGAATCTAAGTCACGGCGCTGGTCATCAGTTGCAGGGATGGTCCCGATTAACATTACATTTCGTTTTTAATAATGTTATAACTTCTAATTTCCAAAGAAGAAAAGATGACAGAAATTATTTTAACATTCTTTAAGTTGTATCAACACGTGTAGAAATAGACATTTCTATGTTTATGTTCCATAACTGCTAGTTAATTTTCTTATATTCATATGAGGAGTTTGTGGCAAATTGATGCTGCTGATCATGAGGCGCAATCCACTAGATGTTTCAATTCCTCTGAAGAGCTAATAGAAGATCGTGGAGCATGGCAGTTTCTCAGTCGCGGTAAGTGACCCGCTGGTAATGGCGGAATACTTCTGATATAATGATGCGGATGATGCACAGTAGAAACAGAAAAATCCACTTTACTGTCATTGCTATTACGTATCACAATGCAAATTTCTACAGACTATCAAACGGAAGCAGTAGTTCCCAACCTGAGGACGCGCAGCTTCCTACTGGTTAAGCATTAAGAGCGAGTAAGGGGGCGAAAGCTACTGGCAGAAATGAATTGTGAAATAAATAAAGCGCCACTTATAATGACTCTTTAAAATTTAGCTTGACAATTTTATAATGACCGTTTAAAAAATAATACTGTACTAGGAGGGTATGCTAAAGACTTGCTTTAAATAAATCTAAATATGTGACATTATTATTATTATTGTTATTATTATTATTATTATTATTATTTTATTGGTCTCCCACTTCTTGGCCGAGATGTGAAATATTCACCACCTTCTTCGTATCACTACATCAATTTCTTCACTGTTTTCATGTCACAGCCCATACCCCTAGCTATCTGAATGGCAGTTTGTCCCATAGTTACTCGACCTATGATTTCCCCTGTCATAGTAACAGATAATTCTCTACAGCCTTTAGAACAAGGCATTTTGACAGCCTGTAGAAAGTTGCATTGTGATTCGTATTAGCAATGACAGTAAAGTGTTATTTTCTGTTTCTACTGTGCATCATCGGCATCATTATATCAGAAGTATTCCGCCATTACCAGCGGGTCACTTACCGCGGCTGAGAAACTGCCGTGCTCCACGATGTTCTATTAACCTTTCCATCTTCACATAAGATTTTTCTGTTTTGATATCACCGATAGCCTAATTATGTTTCTATATAGTCTAATTAATCCCCTCCCTCTCTTTCCTGCCACCATACCGTCTATTACATACCTCATGATACAGTTCCTTCTTAACCAATATCCCAAACAGTTTTTCTTCCTCTTCTTAATAATATTTTTCTCCTTCCATTTCTAACACCCTCTCATTCGTTTTCCTCTCGACCCAGCTATTTCTCTCCATTCTTCTCCACGCACATATTTCGAAAGCCTTCAATTGTTTCTCATCATTTTTTCATAATGTCCATGATGCTCTCTTATAAATACAGTAAAATACAGTACACCAAGCATTTTATGAGTCTTTTTTCAACTCTATCCAAGGTCCCACGAAATAGTATTTTCTTCATCCTAAAGGCTTATTTCGCCATTTCTATCCTTGCTTTTATTTCACGTTCGCCTATCATATCATCACTAATAATACTACTCAGATATCGAAAACTAGTCATTTGTTCCTTTCTCCCGCTCCTACTTGTATATTTGACACCGATCGCTTCGTTTCAATCACCATGGATTTTGTCTTTCTAACATTTATTTACATCCCATATTCTTCAGAAGCCTTTCTCAAGTTTTTTACATCTTAATAGTTTTCTTTTTAGATTCTGCAACAACAACTATATCAATCCCAAACCGTATACACCTCATTATTTCATCTCCTACCGAAATTCCATCTTCATTAGGTAGACTCGTTTCCGCTATCTCTTCTATATAGCTAATAAATAATGTCGGGGAAATACATAATCTCTGTTGAACTCACCTTCCAATTACACTGTCCGTCTACTGTGCATGCACCAGCGAATTTCCATGAAAGATCATGAATAATTCTGATAATTTATATAGTATTTACGGACGAATACGTAATAGAACCTATATGAATAACATATATCGTTCCTCAGAGTACCGAATACGGTAAACATAAAAACATCAATAGACATGTTACATCAGGGCGAAATAGGCATAAATTACAGACATTTCAAAACAGATTTCATTCGTTCTTACCGCTGGTCTAGTGGCTAGCACGTGTGCCTTTGGTGTATGGGACCCCGGTTCGATTTCCGATGGGGAATTTTAATTGACCTAAATGTTTTTGGTCAAGAAACAAAGTGTCTAAGGCATTTGTAACTTGAAAGGAACTCTTGAAGCTTAGTTACAGTCCCACCAAAGTAACATATTTCTTTTACCTGTTCTCGAAGTTTCTCTTTGTATTTCTATCGGATTCGAATAAATAGAACTTCGAATAGAGACCACGTTGAATTCATTTATTGAGTAAGCCTGAAATTCTTATAAGATATGGCTATGATTTTATTATTATTATTATTATTATTATTATTATTATTATTATTATTATTAGTTAAAGTACGAAGTTTCAAATGAGGCGGTGCAGTATTTACGTAAACTAAATGATAATTTATTTGATAATATTCACTAGCCCACTATACATTTGCGAGGTTTTGCTTTGGGAAATGAAGTGTACGACATTGAATAGTAAAAATATTACAATAAAAATATATTATTAAAAATATTGATTAAGTAATTGGCGTTAAACATGCTTTTAGCAAGAATTATATACAGAGAGGATTTACTTTAAAGTGCGATGCAAACGAATATTCTAGTTTTAATCCGATTAGAAACCGATAACTTACACAATACTATTTACTTCATTTATTGTATAAACCTTAATGCTTATCGTATTATAATTATCTTTAAAATTATGATTTTGTCATTTCAAAACGTAGAACGAGAAATAAATGTAATATTCTATCTAGGTATTTGTTGAGGAAACCTTTGAAACAATGATGATTTCAGGGCATGACCTGTGGGAGAATTTGAGACCCTGTCGACATTAATTCGTAGCCATATCTTCGATCATGCTCAGAGTGGACTAATAATGTTCTATCAACTTCCTCTCATTCATATGTTGACCGTTACACGGGGAAAATCTTCTGAAATCATCAATGCTTATAATCAGCTTTTCATTACAAATCAAAAGATAATAATGAAATATTGAACATACTCAATATTTTGTTTTCAGTTTTGGATTTTAGATTTGCAATTCATATAATGTTCCCTTCTAATCGAATTTGACAGAAAAGTAGTTGCCAAAGATTTATTCAAAGAAATGTTTTCAGTCCTCTGGTGAAAATAAGGAACACACTTTTAAGGGGAAAAAAGACAAAGCGAATACTTCCTACAAGTTTTGAACACATAAAATTATGATTGATAGACTATTGACCCAAACCGCTCGACCAGTTCGTACGTCTTCATTGAGTTTCTTTAGACTTTTGTGTAAAGTAGTTTCCTGCTTCACACTTTTTTGGTTTATGTCGATACCACTATAAGTTTGTGGTGAATATTTGGGCGTTACAGGTCTTGAAATGCATGAAGGTCTTTTTCGTATAAACTACATTCAATTTTACGTCCTAATGACTAATATGCAACAGGTTGAATCTGTGAAATGATTGGGGTTGGAGTGATCGTAAACGTTTTCTTAGTTAGGAGCCTGGATATGCAAAACCGCTTAACGTGGGAATTTAGTATTGTGAAAGTTGGTACAGTTAGAACAAATGGGATATGGATAGCCACCATTAGAGGTTATTATCCGTAGAGGTAACCAAATTGACTCTATTAACAAACTCGGCGGAGATAATCACTCGAGCGTTCCATAGAAATATAAGAATTCAAAAATTTGCATTCGTTCAAGAATTATCGTGTGAAATAACGGACATTACACTTATAAGGTCCGCCATCATGATCCCAAAAATCTAACTGGCTAGGTTTGACTACATTTATATATTGCTTCCTAAGTGAATCTTAAGCGTATTTTTGTTAAAAGTAAACCATTTGATCTTTTCTTGAAGTTGAAAGTCAAATTCTGAATAACTTTCGAACTTTCTTCTTTATTCTTTTGCACAATCTATATGCTTCTACTCGACATGCTCTTGTAATTAAGAAAATAATTATTGCATTTAATTTCTGCCAGCAGAGAGATGTTCAATTGCAGGTATATTATTATTATTTTATTATTTTTAATTATTACTAATGTAATAATTAATATATGTAATTATTCATTTCCAGTACCTGCTAATCAAAGAACGGTAAATGTTACACGACGCTCTGAAGAATCCACAGTGACTATTGCTTTTGGAAAGACATTCCGTGATCTTTCAAACCCACCAGAGTCTCCAGAAGAGAGAGCAAGATTCAATTTCTGTGGTTGTGGATGGCCTCAACATATGCTTATCCCAAGAGGAACTGATCAAGGATATCTGTGTGAACTATTTGTTATGGTATCCAACTGGGAAAATGACAAAGTAAGATTAAATTTACATTAGTAAGCGAAGATGGATTACATTTGTATGTGCGCGTTAATAGATTAATTTTTCATGTTTTACAGTGACCGTTGATATCATTCTTATTATGATAATAAATTAGGATATATCATTATTAGTTTCAAACTGTTAAATTTTTATCATGTGTTACATTCGTATAAGCAAAAATGTTAGTGAAAGTAGTATTAAAATTCATTTCTTTCCGCGTTACTGGAAAATTAGTAAATGTTAACAGAGAGGTACGCATATTATATCCATACTTCTTGCTTTCATTTTCTAAGAACTTATATAAGACAAGTTCTGTGAGCTGTTTCACATCTCAAGTGCCCAATTTATTCCTCAAAATTTCATTTTGAACAGTAGAATACACGTTTAATTGTTCCCGTTTTTTGCTTAAATGCTGCTACTGAATAAAATTATATTGTGGATATTTCATATATAAATATGACCCAAATTTTAGTTGGGTTTTGCGTTAAAATGTATATTTCTATATATTTGCTTATTTAATATATTTGGTCAATTTTATACAAAATCTTGAGAAATATACATATTTATTTTTAACAGTAAACCGACAAAATCTTGAAGTATGTACATATTTCTTAAAGATATACCAACAAAGTAATATATTTTCATAATTCGAAACAACATAAATTCCTAAATTCGGTGTAAGAAGTGCATCTTCCTAGCACCTCTTACAATCTTCTAACATTCACACTTTCTAAAACCAAACTAAATGGACATTTCCACTGAATTTTCTTATTGCTTTAAAAAAAACTTCAGAGCTAGCTGATTACGGAGAACACTTCCTTTCGCTCGTGTGATGATTCTAACCAGTCAAAATTTGCGATTGAATTCCTGTCTGTTACTCGTGCGCTTAAAACAATGACCACTATGTTTGTACAGTAAGGGACACTTCTGAATGGTATAGCCGGCCATAACAATAATTTTCCCCTATGTATGCGCTCTAATTCCATTACTTGGGGTCCGGGTCTTAGCACTGAGTCAAGTCTTTATGCAAGTAAAATTGTGAGTAGATGACGCACGAAACATTTCTCCATTCTGACATCAATCTCTCTGGTTCAGAGCGTGTTGTCCAATGAACATTATATATTAATCTCAATATTGCTGTGTATGTAATGTACTTTTTCATTATATACTGTATATTCAGAGAAATAAAAACACTGATCACATATGAATCAGAAAATGCTTGAAAATAGCTGAAAATATCAAATCTAGAACAACTACTGGAAATAACTTTGTAAATGATTGCCTCCATTGAGAGACCAATTCCCCTCATTCAAACATCTTTTTCTTTCTAGGAAAGAGAATATCTTGCTTATCACACTGAGTATGCATTGAAATTGAAACAGGAACACTTGAAAAAGCTTCAGTCTCGCCGGGATTCGAACCTGGGTCTACCGAACGGAAGTTCAATGTGCTAACCACTTTTTTATTTTAAAAAAAAGTTATCTGAGCCACCGAACGTGCCTCAGCAACTTACTTGGCCTAACTACACTTGACTTGCTTTAAGTACTTTACTCGGTTAACTGGCTTTACCTAGGAACGACAGGGACACAAACACAGAAACATCGAGGAGAATTAAAATCACAAAGGCTCTCCCACCGGGAATCGAACCTGGAACCCCGTATACCAAAGGCGCACGTGCTAGCCACTAGACCAGCAGGGAGGCTATTTCCGTTGCTAGAACGTTACCCTAGAACGCTTGGCCATGAGGGCCTCCACTCACCTATCACGCCACTTAACCTTCCACCAAAACTAATAACTAGTTAAAATATTTTCATGGAAAAATATAAACAAGATACTCAAATATAACAAAAACAAAGAAATATAAACAAAATATAAATAAAAATATAAATAAGAAAATATAAGCAACTTGTGTGAGTGTCTTAATGACTTACTCGAGATTTCCTTGTTTAACTCAAAAACAAGTTATATACACCTTGCTCAATGAAGAAAGTATCACGAAATGTTCTTCATGTTGAGCCTACATAATCGGCAGAGCCGTAACTTGTGGGGGGGGGGGCAACTGTCCCCCAGAGAAGCACACCGCCGTTCGAAGGGCTCATTTCCAGACAAACTTTTCTTACTCCATATACGATACGACCATGAAATTAGAAATGAAGTAACAAATAGGGTCGCTACATTACATAAACAATACAGCACATATAGGTAAATAAAGCAAATGAGTCGTGGACCCATTTGAGTAATATTTATTCGTATGGCTTTGAGATTTATTAATATTGTCCCCTTAATAATTTTGCCATGTATGGAATGGGCCCAGGGAGTAACTAACGGAACCGCAGACCTTGCCGTGCGGGAGGACCCAAAGGCTCCGTTGGGCCCATAAAAATTAAGACAAAGTGGGCTAGAGGGGGCTCAATAATTAGAACTCAACTTTTTTCAGGTGCCCAAATATGCTTATTGATGCTTGCCCCACAGAAAAGAGTTGAGCTGATTTTGAGTTTAACGTCCCGTTCAGCAGAGAGGCTATATGAGACGTGGACCTACTGATTAACGTGGAATCCTAGCCACATGAGCTCCCCCGGAAATTGAACCCGGGTGTCGCACGCCAAAGCCCCCCACAGAAAAGAATCTAAGTTACGGCGCTGGTCATCAGTTGCAGGGATGGTCCCGATTTACATTATATTTCGTATTTAATAAAACTTCTAATTTCCAAAGAAGAAAAGACGACTGATATTATTTTTACATTATTTAAGTTGTATCAACACGTGTAGAAATAGACAGTTTCATGTTTATGTTCCATAACTACTAGTTTATTTTCTTCATATTCATATGAGGAGTTTGTCACAATTGAGGCCACATGATCATGAGGAGCAGTCCACTAATGGTTCGAATTCCTCTGAAGAGCAAGGTTTTCTTTTATGACTTTTATTAACATAGTTAACACCTAGCTTGAACTAGGTTGTTGAGAACTAGCTGAATGAAATGGTGCGACTGAAAACTTTTACCTTGCCAATTCTGTTATCTGTGGCATTAACTTACAATCTCTTGTGTATGTACACTTGGAGTGTGTACGAAAGCGCATCGCTCTATGTGGTCCTTTGCATGGCACATTAACCCGTCCCTTCTTAGAGGGCGAGCTAAAAAGGACAGAAAAAATGAGTCAGAATGGACGGCTCGACGGTTATAAGGTTTGAATCTGAACCACCCAATTTTTTTGGAAGGCTATGTTAACATTTAGCACCCACACCCTCTCCTATGGGCGACATTGATAAATTCTAATCCTTTCAAATTACAGGTAAAATATCAAGCTTTAATAAACACTTTTTCCTTCATACCTGACATATTATTAACTTCCGCATTCTTACCGACACTTAAGATTTCATGCCGACTTTGCAAGCAAAGGAGGTTAGCTTGCTGCACTCCGAAGCTAGGGTTCCTTCCTTCATTCGAATGTTAGTCAGGCATGTATATTTTCTGGGGTAGTCCATTAGCCTCACGTAAGAGGTGGACCTAAAACAACTTCAAAAAAAAAAAAAAAAAAATCATGGTTGACAAAATTTGGTGACATTCGAAAACTTTTGAATACTCGACGAATGAAGTATCGTGATGGTTCGACAATAACCGAAATGTCAATAATATTGAAAGTTTGGATAATGCACGAAATTTCGATAACACCCGAAGTTTCGAGAATACCAGAAATTTTGTTAATATTTGAAGTTTCGAATATACCCGAAATTTCTGTAATAATCAAATTTTCAAAATCACCTGATATTTTTATAACCTGAATTTTTAAATACCTGAAACTTCGATAATATTCGAACTTTCGATAAAATCCCGAAACTTCGATCAGAGATGGAATGGGTCAATAGGTCAAGTGGGTCAAGATGTGGGTCGATGATTGGGTCAAATGGACTGACCCACTCTGACCCAGCGATCCACTCTGACTCATCGATCCATTACGATTCCATCGTCTCATTCTACTCAGTGCATTGTAGACAGCATCTTCTGAACACTGGTGAATTTGTCTACGTTTTACTTTCAAGACCTCAATTTATCTTTTTTTTTTTTACTTATTTCTGTTTACCCAAGAGAGTATATCTGAGTGAAAAAAAAAACTTCTGGCACAATTTGACATTGATATTTGCAATTGTAAAAATAACAATAGGACTCACTACTTGGCTTTTGAGGAGTTTTTAGATGAGTTAACTACTGTAAAAAAATATTTTTGAATCACCTATAATATATGAATTATTATACATAAAGAATTGAGTGTAAATATGTGTGCGTGATCATCACGGCCAAATTACAAAGTCAAATGAAATGACTTTTGGCATATAGTAAGTCCCCAATCCCAACTGGAAAGTTATCATATGTGTATCACATCTTCATTTTAATACAAATCCTAAGGGAGGGATCCGAACTTTTGCAAAAAAATTGAATATTTCACAAGCCGTTAAACTTAGAGAGCTCAAATTCAGTATACTAACCCTTTATTATAAACACAACATGTCCTATTGTAGCATTTTTAAAATTCTCTTTTACTGGGGAGGGGGGCATTTTATATATATTGGAAATCGGTAGTGGATTTATTTTTAAAAATAATCGAAAACGATTGATATTAGTTGAGAAACAAATAGATAAACAGTTATTATCTGTGAAACAAAAACTACAATACTTCGCATTTTATATCAACTGCTTTCTATTATAGGTGCCTTCCATTTCAATTCAGGCAGAGCTTGTATTATCTGTCAGGAAAGTAAATGTACACCTATTTTTTTAGTCTAGCATTCCTGCGCTCCATCCGTGGAGAATATGAGAATTAAATCAATCAAATGTTTACTGAGGGGCAAAAAGAAAAGTCAAATCTGAATAAGACATTGCAGAGGGGCACAAGCTGTGAATACGAATAGTGCATAGTGTAAACAAAGGACGACACCGAAAGAGAAAGCCAGAAACAGCTGTTAAACGAAGAAAAAAGAGTAGAAATTGTCGAAGTGGGAACATAAAACACAAAACAACAAATACGCCGACAACTAAACCTAAAGACGCAATGACGTTGGTGTAGTGGTTAAGGAGCTGGCGTACAAATGCAAAGGACGCCAGTTCGAATCCCCGCCAAGGACGTTTGAAAAATTTTTTGTTAATAGTACATACAGCTCATGAGAGATGGTAAAAGAAGTCGTATTTAGTCTTTCGTAGCAATTATTATTGGTAATGTTTAGTACTGATAACACTTTTTGTCTTTGCGTATTGCTTTTATTCTTTTCTTCATTTCGAAAGAGAAGAATATCCGAACAAATGCCATCAAAATTCCTCTTATTTTCAATGTAAACGCCACTTGCAATTAGTAACGAATAAAAATTGAAAGTTCCGACGTGGCTGCAAAAAGTAAAAAGAAAAACATGGAAGTGGAGGGGTTCGAATCCATACTCATGATTATTAAAAATACAATTTCTACATGTCTTACACCTCTCGACCACGTTCCTACGTTAGCAAGTAAGAGGCTTGTGTTTAGGTTAGGCTGGTCAATACGTTTTGCAAAGAGGCCCGGTTTAGCTCTAACGCAACACAGGTGGGAGAAGGGAGCAAAACACTTTTTCTCTCTCCCTCTGTGTGTTTATTTATCTATCTGTCTGTATATATATATATATATATATATATATATATATATATATATATATATATATATATATATATATAACGCTATTTGTGAATGCCATAACCACAATAATTTTCAGCGGATTGAGACGAAACTTGGCACAAACATTAATTGTTGAAATATCTTGATGAGTTCGTTGACCAGAATAATCAGATGAAAATGTTCAAAATGGCGGCCCTTCAACATCTTAAAAAGTTACAAGGGAACCAAATTTCGCCCATAAATAGGTATTTAGAGAGTTTGAATAACATTTCCTCTTTTACTGAAATATTTGTGTGCAGGGACTTATCCTCTTTTATTGAAATATTGGACCCGGTTAATTGCCTAAAGAAGGCTCACGCCCTTTCACTACGGTCAGACCTTTTATGCAGGAGCGGGGGTATTTTCGTATCGGAACAAGATGATTGTTAGTGATGATATGAAATTACACATTGAAAGCGAAGTAACTTGTGAAACGTGTTATCTGAAAGAATAATATAATAAATGTGCTTTCCCCTAACACAGAGAACTGTAAATCATGTATTTCGAGTTCGGGAGCGTGAATGGCGAGGAGTGTTATTTGATTTGCTTTTTAGTAACACATTGCAATGCAAATAAAGGTAGGTAACATTAGTGCTAAGTAAAACAACAACAACAATAATAATAATAATAATAATAATAATAATAATAATAATAATAATATGTGTTGTTTGTGGCAAGGCAATATCTTCCTCAATTCTTCTTCAAACGTAATGATTGTAACGCTATATCTCCCTTACAAACAAAATATTAGCAATTTATGTCGAGAGAACGGGAAATTGTAGAGTATTGGAAGCAACGTTGGACACTATGCACTCATAGCACTCACAAAAATAAGCGATTTCAATGCAAAATGAACTGAGAGTCATTGTCATGGGGAGTCGTGTGGCCACGGCAGAGCCGTCTTTAGGCAAAATGTCGATAACTTATACCGAGAAAACACGAGGTGATAGTGGGATGGGTCCAACGTTGGACACCGGGGACCCATAAGGAGCATCGAAAAAATTAGAGAGGGGTCGCCAGCCTGCCTTAAATACTTTTACATAATAATATAAAATTATATTGTCGAAATACACACGAGTTAGCTAGTAATATTTCATATTATTATTATCAACAGCGTCTTTTCATTACGTGTGCGTGTTTGACATGAAACCAAAGAGAAGATCCATCATTCGTAGAAAGAATAAGAATTGCCAGTTACTTTAACTGTGAAGGACGGCGAAAAATACGAAAAGAGTGACTACCTGTAGCGAAAAGAAATAATAATTTCTCTCGAATGGATAACAAATCTAGCCGAGATAGATTCGAACTCGCATGGACGGCGCGAAAAGCCAGTGCTTTGTCCACTTTTTTATTAACTGACTCACCGAACGTGTTTCAGTAACTTACTTATTGCTAATTTTACTTGCTTCACTCTAACTTGCTTTTTCTAATAACTTATAACAACAGGGACACGAACACAGAAACATCGAGGAGAGTTAAAAATCATAAACGCTCTCCCGCCGGGAATCGAACCCGGAACACCATACACCAACGGCGCACGTGCTAGCCACTAGACCAGCGGGAAGGGCACCGCTCACCCCTGTGTCGTTAGGGATTACGACCACTGTATTGCCAGCTATCACTTCTGTGGGTTGTATATTATGATCACATGTTCCTTCTTTGCTGGAAGAGTTAAACATACATTCTATGTAATACATGAGGTATTTAGGCCTGCATGCTCTCCATATAATGTAATAAAAGGAGTATGCTGGGAATAAGAAAAAGAACATTCCTTGGACAAAACGGAAATTATTGGCATCATAAATATTTAACTACGAGGCATGTGCAGTAGTATATTTCAGAATAGTTACTGTTTAGTTCAGTAAACGAAGAAAAGGGTATTAAAAAAGCAAATATGTCCCGTCAAAGAGTTCGACCCGAGTTAACAGAGGCGGAAGCAGATGTGTACTAATACAACCACTTGGTTAAATTCATAATTGGTTCTGTATCCTGTAGTAGATTGTATCACAAACTTACGGGAGAGAAGAGAAAGACTTACTAACGTTATCATATAATAAGCTTTAGTAACACGATCATATAGACATAAATGGATGTAACTGTGAGTACTACAACTTAGATTTAACGAAAGCCGTTTAGATATTCAGTGGTTTGCAGGATTGTATAAGACACAGAAAGATAAGACACAATACAATTCTTCATACCTCAGCTTCCAGTAGCTAGATACATGCAATTTCTGGTTAGATACTAAATGCAATACTTGTTTGTTTGTAGACAGCTACTAGCTTAGTGTTCTGAAAGGTTGTGTATAAAGTAGGGATAGCCAATTTCGGAATTATTCTTTTCCGGACTCCCGAAAGTAAAACCAGACAAATTCCGGAATTCGGAAAATTCCGATTTCTAAGTAATTCCGGAATTCGGAAAAATCGGGAATTTAGATATTTCTGATTTCGTTAACATTCCGGAATTCGGAAAAATCCGGATATTTTCAAAATCCATAGGTTTTCTCAATTCCGGAATTTTCTAAATTCCGGAATCTTCCCGAATTTCGAAATTCTTCTGAATTCCGGAGTTTAACTGAATTCCATAATTTTCCGAAATCCGGAAAGTAAAAGTTCCGCTTCCGAAAAATGAATTTATTTTTGTTAATATGAATCGTGGCGGAAATAAATCTTTGACCAGCGACGACTGCTTTGAAAGAAATGGAGAGTATGAGAATTCAATCTGTCATATTTGTAGTTTCGTGTGGAGAAAAAACAAACTTGTGCACCAACAGTTTAAGAACAACTCAAGTTACTAATGTAAACTTTGCCCACATCATAAAAGAAATACGAAAGACATTTTGAATCGAAGAAATATAACATACAAATTTGCAACCGGAGACAAAGAAACCTAACGTAACCAGACTAAAAGCGAATCGTTTACTGCGTAGCGATCGCGGTTCAGTGGTCAAGGCCAGATCATCGAATAAATTAACTTCGGCATGCACTTTGGTGGAAATATCATTACAGGAACATGTTTGGAACGAACCGGTAATGTTCCTGTAATGATATTTCCACGAAAGTGCATGCCGATGTTAATTTATTCGATGAATTAGAGACAATTTAGTGCCCATTAATAAACTAAATAACATACAATGGAGTAAAATTACAGAAATGATATAGTATTAAACAGTAATTTCGCCGTGCAATTTCATTAGTATAATAATAATAATAATAATAATAATAATAATAATAATAATAATAATAATAATAATAATAATAATAATAATAATAATAATAATAATAATAATTTCATCGGTCCTGCGCGAGAAGTGAGAATCAAATCAACTACATGTGTAGTCAAGGGAAGGAGCAAAGCCTAAACTGAATAACACATTGAAGCGGGTAACAAGCTGGGAATAAGAATAGTGCATGGTGTAAATAAAAGACGACACCGAAACAGAAATCCAGAAACAGCAGGTAAACGGAGGAAAAAGGGTAGAAATTGTTGAAGTGGAAACATAGAGTGCAAATACGAATAGGGATGAGCATGAGTCGAGCCAAAATTCGACTCGACTCGAGTTCAATTCGAGTCGAGTCAAGGGTAATTTTCTTGAGTTGAGTTCCGAGCCAAGTCGCTGTTTTCGAGGTCGAGTTTGATAATTGCTCGCTCGCTCGTTCAGCTGATTTTAACTCGTTTTGAAATAATGGCCTTATTAGGCTGGAAAGCGAAAGCCATGAGAAATGTAAGCAGTAATGTGGAATAGTTTTAGTGTTGCTCACGACAGGGGTGCATCTCGTCTCGTAGTTGTAGTGCATCTCGTGGGGCAATTTTAGTGTATCTCGTCTCGTCTAGATAACGAGAAGACAAGAGTTTTCTTTAATTATTACGAGATAGCCTCAAATGTCGTAGTCACGAATATAAGTATATACTGTACTTCTTAAAATCAAGGCTGAGACCTGCACGGTTGAATTCTTGAGCCCAAGCAGAAGACCAACCCGAGTAGTGATATCAACCGGCTCGGCTCATATCAACTGAGCGAACAGCTCGAGTCGGCTCGGTTGGGATGAGCTGTCGGATCGGCCCAATTGAGCTGATGACCTGAGCCGGCTCAGTTGGAACGAGCCATCGACTCAGCTCAATTGAGTCAATGGCTCGAGCTTTCTCGGTTGGGATGGGTCACCTACTCGGCTCATGTGAACCGGTTCGAGCCACCTAAGTTGAAACTAGTCCATCGGCACGGTTCGACTCAGCTCAACTAAGCCGATGGCTCAAATTGGCTCGGTTGGGTGAGCTGTTGGCTCAGCTCACTTCTCGGTTCGGTTTGATAGTGAATGAGCTGTAAGCCGTGCCGCTTGAGCCGTTGAGAAGCCTAAACCCGCTTCCAGCTTCTTTGAACATGTTCTAAAATATGGCAAAACATACTTAAAAGTAGAGATTTCGGGGAAAGGGTTCCGTACCTTCAAGACACACCTCTGCAACTACCAACATTTTAAACTAGAACGCTCCATTGAAGTTTCATGTAGAAAGTATTCTACTGAATGTTTTAAGGAAAATAACTGTAATAAATATAACTGAATATCACGCAACAGTAAGGCATATAATAAACTAAATTTTAGGATATGCAGAGGTAAATATAAAAGCTTTGCTACAAAATACCTATACAGAGCATAATTCAATGAGCTCTGAAATACAATGTAACGAAATACCCTATGCGATTCAGTCTATAGAGCAATTGTTACTTACAGAATGGAAATAAACTATTTCGAGTATCGAGACAAGACGGGAAATGTTTATGATACTTTTCCTCTCGTCTCGATTCTCATCTCCAAAGCGAGAAAATTTTGAGTTAGCCTTGTCCCGTCTCGAATGTAAAATGTTACTTCTCATTTTTTTCTTTTTTTTTTTTTTAGAAACGAGGTAAAAAATTCCTCTTCTCGTGGGCAACATTAAACCAAACCGTAATATTCTTTCCAAATGTCACGTTTCTGCTTGTAATGGTATGATCTGAGCGATAATTAGCTCCTAGCTTTTAGTCTTTACGAGATAATAATCATTATTATTAGTTTGTCATTATTACTATTATTATTCCTGAAGATTTGATAGTTCAAGTATTGAAACATCCGAGTATTCAAATATCTAAATATTATAGAACGTATGTCTTCGCAGATCAATCACCATCAAAAATCCTAAAGTAAAAAAAAAAAAAAAAAAAAAAATGCGACGTGCATTCGCACAAGCACCTTGACCACTGAGCCGCGATCGCTACGCGGTAAACGATCCGTCTTTAGTCTGGTTACGTTAGGGTTCTTTGTCACCGGTTGCAAACTTGTATGTTATATTTCTTCGATTCAAAATGTCTTTCGTATTTCTTTTATGAAGTTTACATTAATAACTTGAGTTGTTCTTAAATCGTTGGTTCACAAGTTTGTTTTTTCTCCACACGAAACTACAAATATGACAGATTGAATTCTCATACTCTCCATTTCTTTCAAAGCAGTCGCCTGATCAAGGAATTATTTTCTGATCAAGGAATTATTTCCGCTACGATTCATATTAACCAAAATAAAATCATTTTTCGGAAGCGGAACTCTTACTTTCCGGATTTCGGAGAGATATGAAATTGAGTTAAACTCCGGAATTCAGAAGAATTCCGGAACTCGGAAAGAATCCGGAATTTTCGAAAATTCCGGAATTGAGAAAAACTCCGGATTTCGAAAAAATCCGGATTTTTCCGAATTCCGGAATGATAACGAAATCAGAAATTTCTAAATTCCGGATTTTTTCGAATTCCGGAATTATTCCAAAATCGGAATTTTCCGAATTCCGGAATTTTTACGGTTTTACTTTCGGGAGTCCGGAAAGTAATAATTCCGGAATTAGCTATTCCTAGTTTATACACAACCTTTCAGAACACTAAGCTAGCAGCAGAGATGGAGTGGGTCAGTGGGTCAAGTGGGTCAAGTTTTCTGAGTGGGTCAGTGGGTCGTGGGTCAACGGCATGTGACCACTGTGACCCACCACCCACAGTGACCCACTGCGACCCACCACCCACCATGACCCACTACGACCCACCTACTCAGTATGATCTACCGGCCCCTCTGCTCACTGCATTGTAGACAGTATCTTCTGAAGACTGGTAAATTTGTCTCCGTTTTACTTTCAAGACCTTCATTTCCCTTCCTTTTCCACTTGTTTCTGTCTACTTACCTGAGGTGAGTATATCTAACCAAGTGAAAAAAGAACTTCAGGCACTTTTGGATATTGATATTTTTAATTGTAATAATAGCAATAGGACTTACACTACAACTTGGCTTTCGAGACCTGTGAGTTTTCAGAGCTAACTATTGGAAAAAATCTTTTTTGAATCACTGTAATATATAAAAAATTGAATGTAACTATGTGTGCCTGATCATCACGGTCAAACTGCAAAGTCAAATGAAATTACTTTCGGTATATAGTTCGGTCTTAATCCAAATTGGGATGTTATATTGCTTTTATTATAATGCATAATATCCTAAGGAGGTAGTGAGGGTCCAAATTTTTGCGGAAAAAAAATGAGTATCTCGCAAGCCGTTAAACTTACGGAGCTGAAATTCAGTGTATTAACTCTTTATTGAAAATAAACAGAATGTGTCCTACATTTTTTAAAATTCTCCTTTATGTGAAGGAGGGGCACTTTCTATATACATATGGAAAATTGGTAGTGAGTTGGTTTGTAAAAGTTAGGGATGGGCACGAGCGAGTTCGAGCGAGTTTTCTTTGAAACTCGACTCGACTCGAAACAGAAATGTTTGAACTCGGCTCGAAAACTCGACACGAAACTCGACTCGAATTTTGTTCGAGTTTCGAGTCGAGTCGAGCCAAAACGAGCCAAATCGAGCCTAATCGTGTGTGTAGTTCAAGTACTCTCTTCAAGTCTCATACATACACAATATAATTATTATCAATGACACTACTTCTTCTTCTTCTTCTTCTTCTTCTTCTTATTATTATTATTATTATTATTATTATTATTATTAGGACCGCCGTGGCTCATTGGTAGAGCGTTCACCTCTGGTGCATGGAGTCCCGGGTTCCATCTCTGCTCCCGCCAAGTGAACCTTGTGGTGGACGAACACCGTGTGTATGTGTTTTCTCGAGGCCCGCCCATTTCCTCCCACTTTCTTCATTCCACCATTTCATTCATTTCTCATAATCCCCATCTCCTTTAGCCTAGCCGAAATAAGAGTGGGACGTAAAACTCAAAATATTTATTATTATTACAGCGTTTTTGCTTCGCAATCGGAAGGTCCCATGCTCGAATCCAGAGTTCAGTATCCTGACTGAGGTTTTCCAGGGTTTTCCTCAGTTACACCAGGTCAATGTTCAGATGGTACCTTAAAATACAGACCCTGGCCGCCATCCTTCCACTTCATTTCCCAATGTTGTTATTATTGTTGATTTGAGTGCTCCAGTATAAAATGGCCTCTGAGATTGTATCTGGTAGCTTAGTAATAAATAAATAAATATATCTCTCGTTCACTAAATTCTGCAAAAGATGGCTGATGGTGGGCATGAAGTCATACGTTTCCAGATACATGTACATATACAGTTCCTAAGAGACCACCACTTTTACGATACTTATTCGATACGAGACAGACACAAACTTTGTCTCATAGAGTATTGTCGTGGTCTGTATATGAGTAACTTTAAGACACAATCTATGCTACATTCGCGAAGTGTTCTCTCGGTATTCGTGTAAAATTGATTCAAATGCGAAGTTCTCCGCGGTCCAATGCATATTGCACTAATTTTAACGGCCCATATGTAATTTGCATATTTATGGGCCTTCATATATCCGGAATTCAATCATACACTACTATAACGCTCGGGAACAAATATTTTTTACACTAGTTTCTTTAGATTGAACTGGACATGAATGTGGGTATATACAACAAAAAATTGGATCAAGTATTGGATCAAATAATTGTTTTGAATGAATATTAGTCTAGTAGTACTTTACTGAGTAAATAAGCAGAACGATATTTAAGAGAGATTTGAATCGGATAAGCACAACAGTGGCTTGTGATTGAAGAAGACAAAATTATGTGTGTAACACTGCTGTCAGAAATAAGATAAAGTATGAATAATGATAACATATTGTAGATATCCACTATTATTATTATTATTATTATTATTATTATTATTATTATTATTATTATTATTATTATTATTATTAATTTCAGCACACAAAGTGTCACACATGTAAATATTTCGTGAAAGCAGAGAAATGAACTTGTTTTTCCGATTGCCTTTGTAAATAGCTGTGGGATTCTTCCTGTTATCTGAGGAGTGTCTGCAAATTTTGACTACCATAGCTTTGCTCAAGTAAATGACACACTGTCGCAGAAAAGTAATATTGTTCATCTTCTATTTTCATTGCCTACTATAAAAAAGGAAAGAGGTTAAAACTATTCAGTAAAGAAAAGTCTGAACCTCTGTCGGGACCTCTGATTACAGATTCCGTTTGGTGGTAACTTGTTTACTTGCAGAGTTGCAGGGCTGTTGAACAATAAACCACACGTGTTCAGTTGCAGTCCAGTCTAAATCTGTAAGAACGTTTGCCTCCAATGAATAAGATAAAAGAGAATTTCCGGTCATACAATATGAAGAAGCGAAGTCAGCACTTTATTTACCATGATATGTGGGGGGCGCGGTAGCTCAGTAGTAGAGGGTTCACCTCCAGTGCTTGGGGTCCCTGGTTCGATCCCAGCTCGCGCCTTGTGGACTTTGTGGTGGACAAACACCGTGCTCGTTGGTTTTCTCGGGATTCTCCCGTTTCCTCCCACTTTCTTTATTCCACCATTTCACTCATCTCTCATCATCACCGTCTCCTTTAGCCTAACCGGCAAAACCGTGGGACATAAAACTTAAAGATTTCATTTCGTTTTTACCATGATATGAGAGGATATAGCGAACATCATGATAATTGTCACTTCTGTTAAAATTAAGTTATTAGGTGGACTGGATTGGTATTAAACCACAAGGGAAACTTGTTTGGTATGTGTCATTATATCGAATTGCATAGGAATGATGAACTTCCTTTTCATACTTACTCGAAAGTCAGAAAATGTGGCATACAATTATGTTTCCACGAGCTGCCGATATTATACAAATAACAACATTGTTATTCGGAATAGGCTTTTTATAATATTGGTAATAATAATAATAATAATAATAATAATAATAATAATAATAATAATAATAATAATAATAATAATAATAATAATAATATGTAGAAACTAGATGACGATTATTCTTCTCGCAAGAAATTGTAAATATGAGGAATTTAAAAATACCATAGGAAAATTATAAAGCTAAAGACAATATAGGAATATTACGAAAGAGTATTATGAAGATAATTTAAAGTTAAGTATGATTTCTTTTGTGACTAGAATTCTTTATAATGATTTATACTAACAGAAAAACAGATTAATAAAGCAATATGTTAATACTGAAAAATTAGTAATTTCTCCATATAGCCTATGATAAGATATTCAGAAAAGTGATCAATTTTGAATTATCTCTTTTATTAATCATTCATAATGGGAGCCATTTCAACACAGCTATACACAGTCACATATATAAAGACAAGGAGATTTAATGTTGATAATTATGGTTGGAGGGGTTATTCGATATATATATTCCGCCCGGGTTTAGGGTTGTCAACGGATCGAGTGGCTCGGCTCACAGCTCATCTACTATCGATACGAACCGAGAAATGAGCCGAGTCAACACCTGACCTAACCGAGGCGGCAAAAACTGATGGCTCACCTGAGCCGAACCGAACCGATTCGGTGGCTCATCCCAATCGAGTCGGCTCAGACCATCGGCTCAATTGAGCCGAGCCAATGGCTCATCCCAACCGAGCCGGCTCGAGCTGTTTGCTCAGTTGAACCGAGCCGAGCCCGTTGACATCACTACCCGGGTTGAGCTTCTGCTTAGGTTCAGAAATACGACCGTGCAGGTCTCATCCTTGATGGTAAAAACTATAGTATATACATATATTGGTGCTCACGACATTTGAGGCTGTCCTTTTATTTTAAAAAAAATCTATTGTGGTCTCGTTATCGAGACGAGATGAGATGCAAGCAGTGTCCCCTGTCGTGAGCAACACTAAAAGTATTCCACAGTACGGCTTACATTTCTCATGGCTTTCGCTTTTTAGTTTAATCAGGCCATGATTTCAAATCGAGCTAAAACGAGCGAGCCATGTATCAAACTCGACTCGACTCGAAACTCGATCTCAAAAACAGTAACTCAGCTCGAAAATCGACTCGAGAAAACTATCTTTGACATGGCTCGAAACTCGACTCGTGCCCATCCCTAGTAAAAATGATCGAAAACGATCGATGTTATTTAAGGAAAAAAATCAGAAACAAAAAATACAGTGCTTGGCTTCATATATCCATTGCTTTCTGTTATAATAATTGCTGACGCTTATGTTTATTATATGGAGCGCTTACAGCATAGGGCAATCAACCCATAAAGTTGTGAGAAAAATAGGCATAAAATTTGTACTGTAAGCTTAATTACACGGAAATTTTAAGTTTGGATTGTACGCATAATTGTATGGAAAATTTTACATTTTTTTCCTTTACGTTGGTCTACTTACTTTGATTTGGAACTTTCAAATTTCATCCTTTTTTCCACTGAAAAGTATTGATAATTCAACAAGGAATAGTTATATTATGATAATTTAATTGAAATTCATCGTAATTTGGCACATGACAAACAGCAGTGTGGTAATTGAAGGGGAAGAAGGATGGAAATTCCCATTCACCTCTGAACACTTTCCAGGAACCTCGTTCTCTTTCGCTTTCTAGACGGGGGAGGAAACTTGGTAATGGTATCAAACCTTCATGTGTAATTACAAAAATTAAATTTATAAAGAAATAAGAAATCATCAGTTTATCAGGCTTTAATTGATAATTTATTCACAAGATTCCCTATCAAAGGCGTGGTAGATGAAGTTTCTGTTCTACATGGGTCGACATTGCCAACTGATATGGTCGATATGGAAAATATGTTGTATGGTGATATAGAGATTATACTTCTTGCTGAGTATTTCAAACCTGACCAAGAAAAATCGTTTTCAGACTTAAGTCTAACAAGTAGATTGTCGATGAGAAGTTGCAGAAATCGGGTAGAAGTATTATCAATTTCTACGACAGAGTGCGAACAGGGATTTCCCCTTATGAATTTACAGATGACTGATATTAGAAATAGACTAAGTTCTCAAACATTGTCTAACTTGTTGTTCATCAATGTTAATGGCCCACCGCTAGACAAGCTCGAAATAGACGAGCTAGTTATCTCTTGGCTGAAGGATGGACATCATTTGCGCTGCGGACGATTTACCACGAAAAAGTTACCAACAGGAAATAAATCCGATTTCAGACTTGTTTTAAGGTGGAAAATTACGAGTTACGGAAAATGTATACTTGTATTACTAATGGCTTATTTGTGTTATTCAACTTTGTACCTAATTTTTAGTAAGTCTCTTCTTTGCTTTAGGTAAACTACTTTCAATAAATATTCATAATAATTGCAATTATGCATATTTGTAACTTAAATTTAACGTGGTGTTTTAGTGATTACACAAATTACAATTATGAGCATGCTTTATGGAAATGCCCCCACATAGGTTACCCGAGCACCTTTATACCCTATGAACAACTGATTTTTCAAGTCTTTTGTGAGAAAAATACTGTGAACTGAGAAACCATAACCGTTTCCATATTGTATAGGGATATTTTCCTGCGAATAAAAGTTTCTTGTGGAATGCGTTCAGAAATGAACACTTGCAAGAATATTCTCTTAGTAAAAGTATATTTTAGACACACACTAATTTTCCCCCACCTCGAACTGTTTCAATTTCCTCACTGACACACACTTTACCATATTATATCGTAAAGGTCAGATCCACCGTTATTGTAACAGTGTGGTGCTTGAGCGATTGAGTAGAAATTCAAACTCCGATTAGTGACAATTTCACAGTCTTGTTTTATCACCGTGGGTGGTGGGTCACGGTGGGTGGTGGGTCAGAGTGGGTCACCGTGGGTGGTGTGTCACAGTGGGTCATGGTGGGTGGTGGGTCAGAGTGGGTCACAGTGGGTGGTGGGTCATGGTGGGTGGTGGGTCAGTGAGTCGGTGGGTTACGGTGGGTGGTGGATCAGTGGGTCGTGGGTCAAGTTTTCATTGACCCACGCCAACTCTGGCTAGTAGCTGTCTACAAATAAACAAGTAATGAAAAGCATTTTGTATCTTGCAATACGTCATGTATTAAAATCCGACAGGAGTTTCAGTATCTAACCAGAAATCGCATGTATCTAGCTACTGGAAGCTGAGGTATGAAGAATTGTATTGTGTCTTATCTTTCTATGTCTTATACAACCCTGCAAACCACTGAATATCTAAACGGCTTTCGTTAAATCCAAGTTGTAGTACTCAGTTACATCCATTTGTGTCTATATGATCGTGTTACTAAAGCTTACTACTGTATACGATAGCGTTAGTAAGTCTTTCTCTGCTCTCACGTAAAGTTGTGATACGATCTACTACAGGATACAGAACCAATTATGAATTTAACCAAGTTGTTGTATTACTACACATCTACTTCCACGTCTGTCAACTCTGGTCAATCTCGATGACGCGACATATTTTCATTTTTATACCCCTTTCTTCGTTTACTGAACTAAACAGTAACTATTCTGAAATATACTACTGCGCATGCCTCGTAGATAAATATTTCTCATGCCAATAGTTTCCGTTTTGTCCAAGGAATGTTCTTTTTCTTATTCCTAGCATGCTCCTTTTATTACATTATATGAAGAGCATGTAGGTCTAAATACCTCATGTATTACATAGAATGTAGGTTTAACTCTTCCAGCAAAGAAGGAACATGTGATCATAGTATACAACCCACAGAACTGATAGTTGGCAATACAGTGGTCGTAATCCAGAACCACGCCACAGGGGGTGAGCGATGCCCCCGCTGGTCTAGTGGCTAGCACGTGCGCCGTTGGTGTATGGTGTTCCGGGTTCGATTCCCGGCGGGAGAGCGTTTATGATTTTTAACTCTCCTCGATGTTTCTGTGTTCGTGTCCCTGTTGTTATAAGTTATTAGAAAAAGCAAGTTAGAGTGAAGCAAGTAAAATTAGCAATAAGTAAGTTACTGAAACACGTTCGGTGAGTCAGTTAATAAAAAAGTGGACAAAGCACTGCCTTTTCGCGCCGTCCATGCGAGTTCGAATCTATCTCGGCTTGATTTTTATCCATTTCAGAGAAAGTATTATTTCTTTTCGGTACAGGTAGTCACTCTTTACGTATTTTTCGCCGTCCTTCACAGTTAAAGTAACTGGCTATTCTTATTCTGTCTACGAATGATGGATCTTCTCTTTGGTTTCATGTCAAACACGCACACGTAATGAAAAGACGCTGTTGATAATAATAATAATAATAATAATAATAATAATAATAATAATAATAATAATAATAATAATAATAATATGAAATATTACTAGCTAACTCGTGTATGGATTTTGACAATATAATTTTATATTATGATGTGGAAATAAGTAAGGCTGGCTGGCGCACCCCTCTAACTTTTCGATGCGCCTTATAGGTCCACGGTGTCCAACGTTGGTTCCATCCCACTATCACCTCCTGTTCTCTCGATATGTTATCGACATTTTGCCTAAATATGGCTCCGCCGTGGCCCCATGACTCCCCATGACAATGACTCTTCGTTCATTTTGCATTGAAATCGCTTATTTTTCTGAGTACTATAAGTGCATACTGTCCAACGTTGCTCCCATCACTCTACAATTTCCCGTTCTCTCGATATAAATTGCTAATATTTTGTTTGTAAGGGAGATATGGCGTTACAATCATTACGTTTGAAGAAAAATTGAGGAAGATATTGCCTTCCCACAAACATCACCTATTATTATTATTATTATTATTATTATTATTATTATTATTATTATTATTATTATTATTATTATTGTCATTATTATTATTATTATTATTATTATTATTATTATTGTTAATATTATTATTATTATTGTCGTTGTTGTTTTACTTACCACTAATGTTGCCTACCTTTATTTGCATTTCAATGTGTTACTAAAAAGCAAATCAAATAACACTCCTCGCCATTCACGCTCCCGAACTCGAAATACATGATTTATAGTTCTCTGTGTTAGGGGAAAGCACATTTATTATATTATTCTTTCAAATAACACGTTTCACAAGTAACTTCACTTTCAATGTGTAATTTCATATCATCACTAACAATCATCTTGTTCCGATAGGAAAATAATCTCCCTCCTGCAAAAAAAAAAAAAAAGCCTGACCGTAGCGAAAGGGCTTTAACCTTCTTTAGGTGATTAATCGGGTCCAATATTTCAATAAAAGAGGAAAAGCCCCTGCACACAAATATTTCAGTAAAAGAGGAAATGTTACTCAAACTTTCTGAATACCTATTTATGGGCGAAATTTGGTTCCCTTGGAATTTTTTAAGAGTTTGAAGGGCCGCCATTTTGAACGTTTTCATCTGATTATTCTGGTTAACGAACTCATCAAGATATTTCAACAATTAATGTTTATGCCAAGTTTCGTCTCAATTCGCTGAAAATTAGGGTGGTTATGGCATTCACAAATAGCGTTATATATATACAGATAGATAGATAAATAGACACACAGAGGGAGAGAAAAAAAGAGTTTTGCTCACTTCTCCCTTCTCACACCTGTGCTGCGTCAGAGCTAAACCGGGCATATTTGCAAAACGTATTGACCAGCCTAACCTAAATACAAGCCTCTTACTTGCTAACGTAGAAACGTGGTCGAGAGGTGTAAGACATGTAGAAATTGTATTTTTAATTACCATGAGTATGGTTCTTTTTCATGTTTTTCTTATTAGTTTCTGCAGCTACGTCAGAACGTTAAATTTTTATTCTTTACTAATTGCAAGTGGCGTTTACATTGAAAATAAGAGGAATTTTGATGGCATTTGTTCGGATATTCTTCTCTTTCGAAATGAGGAAAAGAATAAAAGCAATGCGCAAAGACAAAAAGTATTATCAGTACTAAACATTACCAATAATAATTGCTACGAAAGACAAAATACGACCTCTTTTACCATCTCTCATGAGCTGTATGTATTATTAACAAAAATGTTTCAAAATGTCCTTGCCGGGGATTCGAACTGGCGTCCTTTGCATTTGTAAGTCAGCTCCTTAACCACTACACCAAAATCATGGCGTGGTGTTCGTTTAGTTGTTGGCGTATTTGTTGTATTTGTGTTTTATGTTTCCACTTCGCCAATTTTTACTCTTTTTTCTCATTTTAACAGTTGTTTCTGGCTTTTTCTTTCGGTGTCGTCCTTTATTTACACTATGCACTATTCGTATTCACAGCTTGGGCCCCTCTTCAATGTCTTATTCAGATTATACTTTTCTTTTTGCCCCTCAGTAAACATTTGATTGATTTAATTCTCATAGTCTCCACGGATGGAGCGCACGAATGCCAGACTCGAAAAATAGGTGTACATTTACTTTCCTGACAGATAATACATAGGGATATAAATAAACTATATTTTATTATAGTTTGGTTTGCGCATGCGTATCTTTTTTCTACATAAATTAGCAAATGAACGTCAATTATCTGAAAAGTCGAAGTTTGCGAATCTTTTTTCGAGCACTTCCAGTTCGAATTTTAAAATTTTGTTATCACGGTTGGTAAGACCTAATTACCCGCTTTCCGCAAAAAAATGAATCGCTTCTGTGTGCAACCGTTTTGTCGCAAAAAATTCGAGAAATTGTAAAATTTTCAAAAATCGCCATTTTTTCGGAAACACCACCTTTTAAAATTCTGAAATTTTGTCAGATGATTCAACTTTACATGAATAATAAACACACCAAACACTATTCTCGACCAATGATTCGTGAATCAACTATAGCTTTTTGAAGTTAGCGAAGTTTCCTTAACTTTGATGTCACAGTTAGCAACACTGGAAACAATAAAAGTGCAATGATTTGATGATGTTTGTGGTTCATATTCATTAAATGAAGAACAAAAGGTTTTTCTGACTATTTTTGTGTTATTTTGATCAAAAAGACTCTCTGAAACAGTAAATTGATCCTGATGAAAATGAAAGTGTTATGTATGCCATATGGGAAAACAATGATCTCGTTTAAAAAAAAAAAACTGGGCCACTTTCTGTTTTCGTATCGTACATTGCTGGTTTAACTGTAAGGATTGTAATTCATGACTACATCAAGAAAATCCAAAGAGAATTAATTCCTACTGAAAAGCATCGTATAAAATTTCAAGATACAAATTTTATTTTACTTTATGTGGACTTCGTTGAAAACTGGACTGTTATTCTGTGAAATTCAGACTTATCACCGGAATATGAAACAACTGACAGTTTTATCGTAATAAAGCGGCGACAAAACACACGATTCGGCTCATGTATTCATAGTCATAGACAAGAGTCTAAAAATACTCGAACAAAAGCGAAAATGTAGGTTATAGAAAAAGGTTCGAATACGTGAAAATAAGTGAGCTCTCTCGGCTAAGCGGTTGGCGTACGCGCCTTTGGCGTGGGAGACTCGATTCCCGGCGGGAGCTCATGTTGTTCGGATTCCACGCTAATCAGTAGGTCCACGTTTCATATAGCCTCGCTGCTGAACGGGACGCTAAACTAAAATCAACTCAACTCAACAACATGAAAACAAGTGTGTACAATTTCCCAAACCGTATCAGTGATTTTTGATGGTGCTGCATCCCACTTTAAAAATCGCTTTCAGATGTTCGAGATGCAAACAGGTCCCATAAAGCAGTGTTCTTGAAGTGAAACCGGCCATGCAAGGGTATTTGCGACAGTATTGCGGGTGTGGGGGGAGGGGTAAAGAATGTGACAACGCGGCATAACCTTCGGCAAAACACATACACAGTATTAAAACCGCAGAAGAATTCGTGGGTATAGCACAAGTACAAACTCCGGGTATTACTCTCGTTTTGTTGCCTGGAACTGAATTCGACAACTTCCGGAATAAATAAAAGAAAGAAAAGCAAAAATGAGAAAGAGAGCGACCGGTAACGTGGCATTCGGAAAATGGCCAAGTTTTTATGGCAGTAACGGGTCACCATGAACAAACTTCATGCTTCCCCCAAAATCGAGCTTCTGCAATTCAATGCGTAGATTTAAGAGGTCAGCAAAAAGGAACTTTTGCTACATACATATACGAATGACAACCAGTGGTGCGTAGCAGAAATATTATGAATAAATCATGAATTACGTGAAGTTGAAATGCTGTTTATGCTTCCACATGGACCTTCAGCAGAGTACAGGTTTCCAGAAGAGCATAAGAGAAGTGAAAATGAGTGTTTTGTGGCTATCGACAATGTGCTACGCAGGGGCGGATCCAGGATGGACTTCTGGAGGAGGGGTTGTAATACTGCTTCTTAGAGCTACTTTTAAGAGCTAAAATCTCTGGGTTGGGTTTTATTTATATATAAAATAAGAAAGTTTCTTTTTCTTGGGGGGGGGGAGATCGTTCATCTGGATCCACCCCTGGACGAGTTGTGAGTGCACCAATATCTATTGGAGCATCTGCACGGTTACATGCTATTACCGAAGAAGACACCAAGCAAGCAAATGATTGGTTCATGTGGAAAAAAAAATCAGTGAAATTTTGTTTCCGAAGACCATTTTAAGTAAATGAACTTGAAATTTGTGTTTCGTAATCGTAATTTGCATCTCAGATTACTTCGGAATAAAAAAAAACGGAGAAGAAGTGTTGCTAACTGTGACATCAAAGTTAACGAAACTTCGCTAACTTCTAAAGGCTATAGTAAATCATAAAGCATTGGTCGAGAATGACATTTGCGGTGTTTATTATTCATGTAAAGTTGAACCATCTGACAAAATTTCAGAATTTTAAAAAGTGGTGTTTTCGAGAAAATGGCGCACAAAAATGGCGATTTTTGAAAATTTTACAATTTCTCGAATTTTTGCGACAAAACGGTTGCACACAGAAGCGATATAATTTTTTGTCGGGAAGCGGGTAACTAGATCTTACTAACCGTGAAAACAGAATTTTAAAATTCGAACCGGAAGTGCTCGAAAAAGTTCGCAAACTTCGACTTTTCAGATAAACTGACGTTTATTTATTAAGTTATGTAGAAAAAGATACGCATGTGCAAACCAAACTATAATAAAATATAGTTTATTTATATTCCTATGTACATACCACAACAAGAATTATAACTGTATCTGTCTCCATAGCTGAATGGTGGGGCTCCGAAGTTGACCATTTTCCATGTCTTCTACAATTCATAAATTGTACTCCCGTCTTTGATGGCCCATTACTTGGCGGGAAAATTTTTTTCAACAAAAGAAAAAAACATGGGTCTCTTAGAAACATGTCTAGTTGCTATAAAAAAAAGTTTCAACAATATCTGAGATGGTGATGGTACTTTTTTTTCTTTTTTGCCTGAATTGAAATGGAAGGCACCTATAATAATTGTTGAAGCTTCTGTTTATTATATGGAGCATTCAGAGCATAAGGCAATCAAGCCATAAAGTTTTGAGGAAAATTGACATAAACTTTGTACTGTAAGCTTAATTACATGGGAATTTTAGATTTGTGCGGGATGCTTAATTATATGGAAAATTTATTTTTTTTCTTTCTCTATGTTGGTCTACCTTGATTTGAGAGTCAAATTTCATCCTATTTTCCACTGAAAAGTATCTGTAAGTCAACAAGGAAATAACTATATATAATTAAATTTAAATTCATCGCAATTTAGCCCATGACAAACACTTTACTATTGTATGTCTTAAAGGTCAGATTCACCGGTATTGTAAGAGAGTGGTGCTTGAGCGATTGACCGTAGAAATTCAAACTCCGATTAATGGTAATTTCACAGCCTTCGTTTATTATAAGAAGGTAAACCTGTAAACTCTTAAACCTGTAACTGAAGAGGAGGGCGTGAATCATGGGTCAGAGTTGATGACGAAGGGTTTTGGTGGATCGGAGTTGGTCACAATGGGTCAGAGTTGGTCACGGTGGGTGGTGGGTCACGATGGCTGGTGGGTCGTGGGTCAAGTTTTCATTGACCCTCGCCATCTCTGACTTCGAAAATATTCGAACTTTTGATAATACCCGAAACTTCGATAATATTCTTTCGAAAATACCCGAAACTTCGATAATAGTCGATTTTTCGATAATACCCGAACTTCGGTAATACTCGAACTTTCGATAATTCCCGAAACTTTGATAATACTCGAACTTTCGATAATTCCCGAAACATCGATAATTTCAAATACTCGAACGGTTTTAAGTAACCAATGACAACTCGATAAGTTTTCACTCCCGGAATTCGATGGTTCTCAGCCTTATCGAACACACCTACTGCAGGGAGAGGGACGATGGAGAATATCGAGTTCAAAGCGTTTCGTTTCTGAAAAGTTGTTTTTGTTTGGTAGACTTGCTTGTAAAAGATCTGCTAACATATGGGTTCTTATGAAACAGTGATAATTCCCGGACTGCGTAACCCCCGCAGTGGCCCAGAAGCTGTTAAGCTGGGAAGTAAACTACCCAGCCCCGTTTCATACGCACTTGTTTAAGAAAAGATTATATTGAAAGTAAAACGAAAAGTGATTTAGCACAAATAAAAATTGAAAATATTGGAAGGAGGTTTGTACAAACATGCAAACATTAAGAGAAACCGTCACTGATAGAAAGTGTTTCTGACGACACTAAGAACGTTTCGGACAAGAGGTATAATTAACCTGAATGTTTCTACAGGGTGGGCGGAAAACAACTTCCTATTTTTAATATTTTTCTATCCTAGAATATTGTAGGTATAAACTTCATCTTTTGCACACATATGATTTTTCCATATCTGAAGATATGTACAACTTAAGATGGAAAGAAATATATAGAAAGAAATCAAATGGAGCTTAAATATACAGGTAACATTCCATCTTTCGTATGGTGGGTTTGTTTCGAAGTAAATGCGGGATGGCCAGCCGCAGGATTCGAAGCTCGGATCTTCCACTTACGAAACAAAGATTCTACAAACGTGGAAATCATTTTATGAAAATAATTTAGATAGTTAGAATAAAGAGGATATCCTATAGTTTCCAAATGTAATGTAAGCTTCAAATAAATATACCTGACCTCTAATATTAGACAATTTCATTATCGGAACTAAATAGTGACAGGATTAATTTCTTTAGTATCTTTCCAAGAATTGTGATAACAGCAGTTTTTGACCTTGGCAAAAAAATAACTATCTTGGAAAAGCTTTCTTCATCCATTAAATGTTTTAGTGTTTTCCATCATATTACTAGTTTATAAAAACATAATTAAAAATATTTTATAATTATATTAAAATATATGAAACCAGTGTTAGTTTCAGACAGTACCGTAAACTTGCATATTTTCTTCATTATTTTGATAGAAAAATAATACTATTACAAAATAGACATAAATATAAGAAAAAAAATATAAAGAATCTTAAATGTTAATGTTGCTTAAAGCACACGAGGTTCTTAATTGACACTTTAGATCCTTAGGCATCTTTTTACATACTTTTCACATGTAGTTCTTTAAAATGAAACAAAACACACAAGCATTTTGTGTGCTTATTAAATTGAAAATATTACACATAGTTTCCTAGAATCTGTGTGCTATATTCGATATATGTACTTTTTTACAGGCTGAAGCTGGTTCTACTCTTGATGGTAGTGAAGCAGATGCTGCAAGTTATTGTGGTCTGCGCAACAAGAAGTACCCTGATAAGAGATCCATGGGATTTCCATTTGATCGCTTGGGAAGAGATGGAGTAACAAATTTACGAAACTTCCTCACACCAAATATGATGGTTCAAGATGTCACTATTCAATTCACTGATCGGGTATTACCTCCGAAACAAGGAGTTGGAGCACGAGGATTATTTGCCTAATATGTTTCTTGCAAACGACTTCATTATGTAGTTTCAATGACATTCACTCTCATATAATACAGTATAAATTCTAGATCAGTTATAGTTAGCAGGGGTGGATAGGCATCATTAGGGGGGCGCGGGCGCTTTTTCCCACAAGGACCACTAGCATCTCAATGTCAAAAATCAAGTTGCACAATTTTCTTTCTACACTAACAAGGGACGCATGCGAACCGTGACAGCTAGATATTTATGAAAATTGGTACCCTGACTAACTGTGGATCGCTAATTATCGTGGTGATAGTCACTCAGTGCGGAAATGCCTTGTTTACCCGCTACGTATAATACATATACCAGCTACTGGGTGAGGCTGTGCCGAGTTAATCCCAAATATGCCGGGGAAAGGCAAAAAATAAAAAAAATATATGCAGGTAACCTAATACCTACGGAAAGGGAATACGTGACCAAGAACATGGCAGTGGTGTCACACAAGCAGTGTTGCTAGGGCGAGAAATGTACGCATTTTGACATATTATATATGGATTTTCTGCTGGTATGTATTGGTGTATTATGTTAAAATGTCTTGCGCCTGTATATTACTGGAAACCTAAATGCAGTGTGTTCCATATTCATCGTTGTCTCACATGCTAACCTTTGCTATATTCTCGACTGACATCTATCACAGGTCATTAATCTTTGCGAATCGATTCTGACGTAATTTCTTGCCACAGATTTGTTACCTTTCGTGGCACAGCTTTTCTGTGCCCTTTTCAGGTGCTACGCCGTAGTTTCTGTGGTTTGGAAGGCATGCAGGAATTTATGCAGGGTTGCAACCCTAAGATAGTTCGCTTTAAAGCTCTTGGGAACGGCTTGAGATATCGATTCCACACAAATGCCATTGGAATTGCTGAGCTACAGGTAGACTTCCTGTTCACATTTCCACATTATGGGGCTTCTTCTTTCTATGGCCACTCTAACATTTGCCCTTTTTGTGTGAATCCTGTATCAAGCCCGTTAGTCACTGGATGCCGTGCATGCTGTGGTTTACTTCCTAATGTACATTAGTTCCTTCTACAGTCTTCTTGTTGTACATTTGTTCGTATTATTGTACGGAACCCATTGTTCGTATTATTATACGAAATTTCTCAATTTTAGAGCCTTATATCTTCCTTATTTGGCAACACTGATAATAACCTTTTGCTTATTTTCTTTCACGTTCCGTGCCAATTGTTTTAATTACATAGAGTGGTACATATTCTATTTGGAAAACTATAATTTTTATTGGGATGACAACACTGCTTGTGACACACTGTCATGTTCTTGGTCATGTGTCCCTTTTCTGTAGGTATCATGTTAGCTGCATACGTTTTTCATTTTCTGCCTTTCCCGGGGGTATTTGGGGTATAACTCGGCACAGCCCTACCCGGTAACTGTTTGGTATATGTATTATGCATAGTGGGTAAACAAGGCATTTTCGCACAAGTGACTATCACCACGATAATTAGCGATCCATAATTAGTCAGGGTACCAATTTTCATAAATATCCGGCTGTCACGGTTCGCATACATCACTTGTAAATCAATAGTATTATCAATTAACAATTAAACTTATATTCTTTCATCAGCATATTATTGTGAATTGTTTAAAGTATTACATGAAATTCAAGGAGTACGTATAATTACAAAATTAGCAGATGTTGTAGTGTACTACTTTTTGATACTACTGGCTCTATCATCTCTTCATTCGAATCATTCGTTAACAAATCTTTTTCAATAGACTTCAACATAAATATTTTCAAATATTTCTGAGACATGGTATCTCAACCTATTTTTAATATATTTCAGTTTCGAAAACCTTCTTTCACATGTTATCTTAGTTACAGACAAAGTCAATAGAAATTTGTATGCTACTAGCAAACCTGGATACACATTACTGTACAAATTACAACTTAGCAAAATTAGAAAATCGCATTGGACAATTTTTACAACACGTCTTGCACTCGCCTTCCTTGTGAAGAAATGTATTTTCTTCTATTTTCTGAATCACTTGCGCCATCAGCACAATCAATCGTTTTTTCTCGGTTGTACTCGTCGTTAAGACTGACTTTCAAGAACTCCCACTTCCTTGAAAAGTTCAACAGAAGACTTTATAGAATCCTTCGAAACTTCTTTACTGAGTTTTCGCGGAAGGTGAGTAAGTTTATTGAAAGCCATGTCTGAAAGTTCCCTTACTTGATTGAAGTTTCTAGGGTCCAAACAATCCATAAAGTATCTTGCTTCTTGAATATTGAAGAAATGCTCGAAATTACCGTATCGAATATTGTGTTGAATGCTTCGATGCAGTACCTGGTCATTGGATCATCTTCACATTCATAGGGAAACATCTTTCTCCACCTCCGAAGTCGAGTTGTCGTCAGGTTAGTAGAAAGAATGAAATCACGTTCTAATTCTTCAATCTATTCTTAGTTATTGGCCTATTCTTCAAATCCTAACGCTGCAGTCTTAACAGTTTCAAAATCAGCTCTCTCCTCTTTCCATTCGGATTGAGTAGTCTCCACCATTCGATACGACTACAATACACCACCAGTGTTTGGAAATAGTTTGACAGAAGCGTCGCCACTTGAAATATTCTCAGGAATAATTGTGCTGTCAGAATTCTTTTGAACTTGAAATCTTTTATATATATCCTTCCGCTTTACGCCTAACTTCTGGTTTGATATCTTCTTTAGAAACAATTTTCATCGTTATGGTGAACTCTATGCACTTTCTAGGTTTGAAAACTGAACTAGAATAATAATAAGTTTTTCTGCAAAGCAGATTGTTTTCCACCATCTTGTTTCCGCAATACTCACGCATTAATACCGCACATTCGTTCAGCAGAACAAACAAGGACACAGTCAATGCAACATTTTGTCAGAGCGAATATGACAAGATTGAGTATATGAACGCAACATGGAACATGTAACTGATCATAGGTGTTTTGAAAAATCCGAATATTGTCCTTGCATGTTACTTGCACCATCGGTTGAACTTCCAATAACCTTCTTAATATCAAGGTTCAACTTGTGCAGAATTTCCAGCAGTAAATTGCAAATAAACTGGCCTGGGGTAGATATGCATTTTACAACGTCAACAATTTTTTCTTTAACAACATACCGTAAAACAACTGAGCATTGGCCTGTTGAGTAGTGTCTAGTAGAACAGAAAACATTCCAGCTTGAGAGATTTCTTTCGAAATATCTTCTCTGAAGTATGTTAATAGCACCCAAAACATAATTCACCGTATTTTTTGAAAATTATGTGACTACCATCCTGCTTACTTCCTCATACATGACTCAGTTTACTCTTCTCGATGTCCTCTAAATCACTTTTAAACGGAAGGTCAAATTTGCTTAACAAAAGAATAATATCCAAAAAGTTCCCATGATCTGTAGCTGTGTCTTCCAATCTATAGGCTGCTTCGTTTCTTTTTCCTCTGAAAGTGAGCTCTCTTTTACCAATAAGTTTCAGCACTTCGACAACTCGATGCATTACCTGTCTGTTCTCAACCTGATACTGCCGTTATTTTATTTGTCCATGAGGAAGTAGTTTCTTAACACTACGTTTTCTTTTGTTAGATTCGTAAGCATCCACACTGGTCTGAAGTATTTTGAAAGACTCGTGTTCTTTCAGTCGCTGATAAGCGTGTTTAGTATTACCTTCGTCGCGCACAGAAGGAACGTGTTTGTTCGATCTGCAGAATAAGCTATCCACACGCTGCATAAAACGCATTTTGAGCAGGCAATATGACAGCCAAGCTCTATTGGTGCCATCTGCTCGTTTATAAGCAAACTCAGGACTAAAGGGTATGCTTTATTTTGAGTGATGGATTGAAACTCAAAAACTTGAGGATATTATCTTCTTGAGTACGTATGAAAGAGTTCGTTGCTCTGTTCTTTGCTGCATCACACTTTTCAATGTTTTCAATAACTTCGGAATCGGCATCACTAGAACTGGAGCTTTTCTGTTCATTTTATTCTTTGACAGAAAAATTCGTAGCTGATGTTGGAAGCGCACTAATTTCAATACTCACAGAAGTGGAACCTTCTTGTTTATTTCCCACTGTGACAGTGACATTCGTAGCTGATGTAGTGGGAGCATTCATGTCAGCATTCATGAAGCTAGAGTTTTCCTGTTTATTTTCCGCTCTGACAGTAGCATTCGTAGCAGATGAGGTAGTATTCCTAACTTCAATACTGTGTTCAATCTGTTGGCTGTCAGCAGTTGATAGTCTTGCAAGTTCGAAGGCACTAAATAGGTATCAGCATTTGCTTCTAATAGCTTTATCTTCTTTCTACGAAGAGCATCGATTTTCGCGATTTAAAGCTTGGTCCATTCAATCCAAAATTGTCTTTTATATGTTGCATCTTGGGCGGGGGCGATCTTTGAGAGGGCGCACCGGGCACCGCCCAGTAGCCTGGTGGTCCTATCCGCCCCTGATAGTTAGTGTAAAGTATATTGCGTTGTGTATATTCTTTTCAATATATTTCGTATACATAAGCATATTGCCCTCTGCATTGAGTGATAACTCTCTCAGAATTGTTATGTTACTGCATATGAAAGTAAATTTCATCGAATCTGTGGTGTACCATAGAAAGCATTGACAATGGTTCTTGATTATGGCAATGATTTTCAATATAATTTTTGATTAATAAACATACTTTCATAATATTATTTTAAAATATAGAAAAAGAAAAAAATTAATAGTAACGGTCTTAATTTTGAGCAGAGGTGTATCTGACTTAAACAGCACCTAAAACAAGAGCAAAAGTTGCTTTGCTTTCTACATGGATAACGTTCCGATTCGTTTCTCCTTACACAATTTTCACTCTCGAGGAAAAATAATATAATTTTCCTACATCATGTACAACATGATGTACAAACCAATTACAATGTTTTTTCCTTGCCTGCATTGTTAAAAATTGATCTACTATATCCTAAAGTGTTTTATCTTTCTTTCTATTTTTTACTTTTAAGATTTTCAATAGGAAAAAAAAATAACTTGCTGAATAGTCTTTCAGCTGACAGTGGAAACTAAGGTTACCAGTATTTGTTTCGTAATATATAGATTGGGAAAATATTCTCATCTTCTTGGTGCACTGTAGAGCCAAGCAGTCATTCAGACTTTGATGCTTATGCACTTCGAGCCAAAATAGGGTTACCAGATTTCTCAGAGAAAAAAATAGGTAGTTTATTTATTTATTTGTAATATGCAATATTCGAAATTTACATATAACAAAGATATGTATTGTTCTACGGAGAAAATAAAATCGTGTAATACAACATGAGAGAAAATGTAAAATTTATGGGAAAATGTAATATCTGTCAATCTTATGTCAAAAGTAACATTCTACAATTAAGAATTTCCTCATAAATCTTCTGGTTTTCGTTTATAACATTGTTCTGATCACTTAGTGAAAATAAGATGTTGCTCCAATACATTTCTGCTTGACTTGACTTAGAAGTTGTTTCGTGACAGAATCAGAAACAAATAGAAGTGTCAGAAAGGCCTATGTTAAAGTTTCAGTCCTTAGAATTGACTTCCTGTGCTTCACAGAGGTAGGTTTCGTATCATAAGCAATTTTGTGTAATGAAAGTTTCATGCCAAATTTTTCCTTTTACCTTGCCATTTAAGTTTGAATTTCTTTAAAAGTTTTACAGCAATTATTTCTATCTATATTTACATCTATTACATTTTTAACTTCTATCATCTATTGCACATTCATTATTCATATTCCCATCAACTCTTTTCAACTAAATTTCTTTAATTTATTTCCATTTTGTTAAAGACTAATGATAATCTTGTATTTCCCTAAATGTTCATCCTTTCAGGTTCGTTTCCTTTCTGAAATTATGTTTCCTGTTTCAATACAAACTGAAGATTGAAGGAAACAGAAGACACTAAAAGGAAATAAATCAATAAATTACAGGGATAATACTCCAGCCATGAGTAAATGACATCCTCACCACCATGTTTTGTTCATAGAACAAATAAGATCCTTGCTATTCTAGAAGTATTTTCCAACCATTTATGTCAGTTGTATCCTCAACGAGTCAGATAATGACGCTTTTCTTATGCTGTTGTCGAGTAATAGTGGTCAATAACTTCTAGAAAAATAGATGTGGGAAGTAGGTCAATAAGTTCATACCTAATAATTCTTGACTTATAACTTTCATTTTTATCTAGTACTTTTGTGAAGCACTTGATCTCACTATGGTCGACTTTCTTGAAATTCACTTCTGAAACAGTTTAGACAATTGCCACAGTAATCCAAGTTAACAGTTGAAACTTATCGGATATGGGACATACAGAACTTGTTCCAAGACCTTTAAAGAAGCTTAAGGAAACTTGGCTTTTCTACTGCATCTGCCTCCAACTATGGTCTCATCTCTCCTGTCCTTCAGCTTTACTTTTCTTCTTTGGTTTCACTGATTTCTACATAAGTTTTTAAGTTTCAAATAGAACAATTTTCTGATACAATAAAAAACTTCGTTTATCATTAAATATAAAACAATAGATCTCCTTCTTTGAATGTTTCAAATGTGTTTGACCGATTAAAACAATTGATAATATTTGTGGTACTGAAAAATTGGAATCAACACCTCTTTTCTTAATTTCTATTTATTATTAGTTATGATCTTTGTTTTTTGAGATTCGTTTGTTATCATTTTTTCTCTAAATTATGATTTGTATCCGAATTTAGTATTCCCCAACGTTTCCTGTAATTATTATTAGAAGTATTGCTTATGTTCATTTCTTATCAAGTTCTTTTCTAAGTTAGTTTTCTTTAATAAAACTATGTGTTTCGTCTGTTTTCGAATTCTACCATTCCTCTGCATGAGCCCTACAGATGTGCCTTTAACTCGGAGATTTTGATAGAAATTGGTCTAAAGGTTGACGACACTTAAAGAATAAATTAAACCATTTTTAACATATAAAACTCATTATGAGAATATTTTATATGTCAAAGACAAAATGTTCACTTTCTCAGTCGAGAAAGATAATTTAGGGACGGCTAGGAAGTTATTGTAGACGAGATGGCATTTCTTTTCGATTAAGCTTATTTTATTTAAATTGTCTAGTGCTTGCTGAATCATGTTAGTTTAAATCATTGTTATTTCTTGTAAAATTTGTGTTGTAATTATCTCGTTATTGTTATTATTTTACTGTATTATTTTGAAAACATACATAGTTTAAGTTTATTTGTGTACGCTTTCTAAAAATTTGCATTTTTTTTTCAGTTTTAGTTTTTGAACTAATTAAATGATTTTAAATAGCATTTTAAGTGTATTCTATTCCTATTCTTATGTTACTATGACTACCAGTGTTTCTTAATTTCTTAGTATAATTGTACTTTAAACATCAGTTTTATCGTAGTTCACAGAAAGGCGGACTGGGCCGCCCGGATACCCGGAAATTTCTGAGTGGGCCCTGCACTCTGAAAAATCACTTAAGATATTGCTCGGTTAGTTATAACTAATTCAAACCTCCGTTCTCGCTCATAGTAACCAGTGGCGTAACTAAGAGGCCCGCAGTTCTAATGAAAGGGGAGCATTAGGGAAGCGGGCCGCTGCCCAAGCCGTAGCATTGTTTGTTGAAAATCAGTAAGACAATAAAAAAGTCTCAAAAATACATGTAAGAGTTATTAACTCGAAAATGTAATCTCATCCATAATTTATGTATTCAATAACGTGATGTGCAATCGATAACATATAAAGAGCATGGAACTGATTCTCCTACGGTAAGGAAACCGTGTTAGACATGGACTTCTTGGACGCGAATGGTGACGATAAATAGTGGTCCTTTGAGCACAGCGGTGATGTCAGAAAACGGGCCCGAAACCCCAGAAATCGCCCCCCAAAGTTTCGAGCTTAAGTCCCTTCTATTCGCCAATGAAATATGCAGTTCTTGGACGTGGGAAGTGGTACGTGTCTTTGAGGAAAGGTAGTGGGTCCTCTGAGCATGGCGGCGATGTTATAAATCGAGCCTGGGGCCTGATGTCTCAAGATATCGGGCCCCAAAATTATAGGGTCGGGTCTCTTCTATTCACCAATGAAGCATGGATTTTTATTTATTTATTTATTTATTTATTTTTTACGTGGATGGTTGGTTGCATTGGAAAGGGTCGGTTTCCCCTTAGCACACCGATGATGTCATAAATATGGCCCGGGGCCCGTAGCCCAAGAAATAGGACTCCAAATGATGTTCATGCCATATTCTCCATGCTTCTAGCTCACAAAAGAAAGTTACCTTATTATTCTGCCTGAATGTTATTCAACCGAACACTACAAGACTGTGGTGCTGCATGTCAGTAAGGGACAGCGCAAATATACTTGATATCAAAAGGAAGGGACCTGAGGCCAAACATGTGGGGCCCGAATTCTTGGGTTTCGGGCCACGGGACCGATTTCTAACATCATCGCTGTGTTCAGGAGACCAGGTTCTTTTCAACGCCACAACTCGCGTTTCCAACTTTATGCCTAACACGGTTCTCTTACTGTAGAAGGATTTTCATGTAATATTCTCCATAGATTAGAGGATTGGTGTAGGCTTTCATATCTTAGTAAAAAGTTGTTTTCAGGAGTTAGGGTTGACAATGACACAAGTTGTAGGCATTGACAATGACACAAGTCAATTAATGGTGCTTCCAATATGAGAGATGAATTGTCAGGATTACAGAACTATATTCGAAATGAATCACTGCAGAGCGTGTGAATTTGGTGTTATTCTCGCATTCTGAATGTGTGCAATACTAATAGATGTGAGAGTGTTGTAGAAGTGAAAACATTTTTTGGCAATCTGCAACAGTCGGCTACAATGGTAAATGAATCATACAAGCGAATTAACATGTGGAAACCATTCATAGATAGTAACTACGTGGGTCATGATAAAATGAAAACACTTCACAAAATGGGTGGGATTCGGCGGTGGTTGAAGGTAGAGGTGTAGAGAGATTATTTGCGTGTAAAGGTACCTCAGAAAATGGGGTACGTGTTTAATTAATTGTTATGTTCCGTGCAATTTTGTGTTCTGGAAAATTTGATGCCAAGTAGTGGCAGTGGCTTCAGGATTGATCTCATATTGGTTGAAATTCGAGCGTATGGTACTTGCTATTTTCTTTGTTCACTTGTTTGATATAATTTCTTTAGTTTCTAAGTACCTTCAGACAAAGAGAGTGGATACGCTAGCTGCAATGAGGGTATTCCAGAAGGTGCTTTGCAGGAGATAGCTGAAATATTATAATTATACTGCGAACGGTGATAACGATTAGAAATAATGTAAGTAAAAGGCTAATAGTCACCGCAAGAAACAAAGTTTATCTCTATGAATTATTTTCGAAGAATATCTTCTTCATCGTCATTCATAAGGAGAAGCCGGCACTCAATTCAGATAAAGGTGACATAAATGCCATTTGGAGAGATATTTTTGCTACTCATTTTCGCCGTCTGGAATATAACAGAAAAAAACAGTAAGCAACAGTGAACAGTAACCAGTGAACCACAGTTACTATTACCATGTGTCTAATTATAGTGAGAAGATTTTTACTTCGTGCATTTTTAAAAATTTTTTTGTGGTTTAAATCCTTTTTGAAGTGTCCCTAGGCTGACGATGAAGACGATGTTCTTCGAAAGCACTTCCTAGAGATAAATCTATCGGTGTCTATTAGCCTTTTACTTACATTATTTCTAATAGCTGAAATATGTTTAGTTGAGCACGAAAATTTGAAATTTGAATTGTATTTTGCTAAAATTTTTGAAAAACTCTTCTAGACTACTGTGATAAAGCAAATGTTAAAACTTTACCGACATACAACCCGACGTAGAAGTTGGAGAATGCGACAACTCTACTAAGTGTAGTACCTCTGACGGCGAAAGTGAACCTGAGGAATGCATTGCCTCTTTTTCAGAAGGCCAGCCTTACAAGATGTGTAACGAAAATCACCCGTGTAAGCACTGTTACTTGTGTTGGTACAGGTTGCTATTAAGATATAACATGCATGTTTTCACTTTCCGAACACACTTCACTGTATACAAATATTCGATAACTCTTCAGTTACTTAAGTATCGTGTAAGCGAGCATTCTGTTATCTTAAATTAACCCTAGAAACACCAAGCGGGAGGGGGGGGGGGTAGCTCGGAGGCCCACAAATTATTTTTGTTACATTTTGTAGCATTTCCAATTGAATAAAAAATCTGAAAAAAATTATATTGTCAAGCTTGACCCCAGTCATCATAAAACGTACCTGTTTAGGTTTTAGTGTTTAGTTTTTTTTCTAATTATACATAAAAAAAAGCTGTGGGCCTCAGAGGCCCCCGTTGGTAGTACTAAGGGACTATTCATCGCATACGCTAACTGTTATATTTCAGTGTTTTGACTACTTATTTCATTTTCCTTTGAAAACAAATTTGGTATTACGACATGCAGTGACACTCTGAGCTATTATTCTGGTGCAGTGTTGCACACTGCACATAAAAATTCAGTATATATATTTTTTTGATGAGTTTTTTTGGCACCTAAATGTTTTATTTCCTATTAGCTTATTCCTTCAAACCTGCTAATACCCAAATATGTCACTTTATAATATAATTATATTATATTATAATATGTCACTTTATATTATAATCACACACACACACAGGGTGCGAATTGGCGGGGAAGATGCCAGGGATTTCCCCCCCTGACAAAAATCTTTCCCACCCTGGAGAAGAAAAATTTATCCCTGGCAGGGATAACTTTTTCCCCCTCTGGAGTATTTTTAAGTGGACATAAAGATAAGTAGGTCTACTTTGCGTAGCTAACCTAAATATTACTTGAGTGAAAATTTATGAAAGATCTCACATCTCAACTGTTTTGTACTTGTTAGTGTATATATATATATATATATATATATATATATATATATGGGGGGAGGACTGGGTGCGCATATGGGTGAAATTCATCCCCCCTGGGAAAATTTTTCAATTCGCACACTGCACACACATATTACATAGATAGATAGATAGAGATAGATAGATAGATAGATAGATAGATAGATAGATAGATAGATAGATAGATAGATAGATAGATAGATAGATAGATAGATAGAGAGAGAGAGAGAGAGAGAGAGAGAGAAAGAGAGAGAAAAATCAACTTTCAATCGTGAGTTTCAAGTTTCACAGCACACCGACGTTCAATGTACATCCATTTAACGTTCGGGCAAGAATTTACGGGTTGTCCATTGGACGTGTGGTTTTGGTCCATACAACGTCTATTGGATGTACACGGGACAGTACACGTGGCACAGTTGCCATGCGTCTACTGGACGTCCAGAACGTACATATTATGTCCATTTCTGGTACCAAAACGAACTAATTATGGACGTACAGACGCCCAATGGACGTTCAGAGGACATGGACTTTTGGTCCATACGACGTAGACTGGATATACACAAGACTGTTACTTTGGGACAGTTGCCATGCATCCCGTGGACCTCCAGAACGTGTCCATTTTCGGAGCTAGAATGGATCAATTATGGACTTCAAACTGATGTGGAGGATGTCCATATGTGGATATCATTGGAACCTGAACGTAAAATTGTGACTATTTTTGGTTCCTACACGGACCAATCATGGCCCTTCACTGAATGTTCTAAAGGACTGCCATAGAAGAATTATTCACTTAAAGCCCGCTACAGAAGCCATACTATCTAGAATTAATCTATTTTTAACATATGTTAAATTTTACCATATCGATGCGACATCTAAATAAGCCATCTGCCATAAATTTTTACTATCAGTCAACAAATACACACGTCAACATTCATACCATAAAGTTTTATGTGCAAAAAAAAAAAGCAATGAGACATATTTCTAATACGTTTAATATTTCGTACCTTTCCAGTCAAAATTCTTGTTCTGTGTTCCACGAAAATAATTGGTTTTCAATTTTTATCTACTGAAAGGTCAAACTATTAGAAGATTCGGTATCAATAGCAAATCTAGTTCCAATTTTACGTGAATTAATCCTTCCTTAATATAATGCATCCTTATCTCCCGATCTGTAAGTTTTATGTAAAAACCTAAGTCAATTCACTCTAAAATTTCAAATTCATTTGTAAAATATCAGTTCTCTATTTTCCTTAGTATTGAGAACAGACAAGACAGCCACGCTTCACTTTTCATATTGAAACAAATGATGACCAAAACTTTTTAACACTATCCCAAAAACTTTTTTTCTTTTCTTGCATAGTATCATACTCATAGGAGAAACATTAACTTCAATCAAAACATGTCGTACATTAATGGCCGAGAACGTTTCATATTATTGAAATTATATACATTAAAGAATAAGAAAGGAGTAACCTAGAAAGAAGCGAATAAGATAACAATATATTTTATTGGATTACCTCTAATTACATCTTAAAGTTCTTAACAGTGCTTTTTATATTTGAGTTTTTGTAGATATACTTCTCAACAGTATTTCTCTTTTTAATATATTGAATAAGATTGTAATACGATTTTTTCGCATATCAATGAAATCAAAAGTTTGGTATACCTGTTTTATTCTTGAGATCATAAACTCATAATATTGTTACTAAAATAAATACTTCTTAAAAACAAGTGAACTTTAATCTTCTAGAAGTAGGAGTAAATATATACATAACCATTTTAGTTTACATAGATGTATGGATATATTATATTTAACTATTATATTATATTACAATGATTCACTGACATATCATGAGATTCTTTCTTCATGCGCTACATTTTTATTTTTTCTGAAATTAAGAAAATGAAAAAAATAATTCTAGTTATATCAACATTACAACGATCAAAATTAAAATCAGATTATGAGGTTTCTGTTAAGTAAGGTTCTTTATGTTTAACTTTAAAGAGTAAGAATTATATGACGGATTCAACCTGGGACATTTTGGCTATAAACTATACAATCGAAACTCAAAGGTATACAAAGTTACAATTACAAATTTCAAATTGCACTACAAATTACAAAATGTATTATTAGCGGCAGTTTCAAGTTTTAAAAATCTACTTTTTTCTTGCAGCCTTGGACCACAAAATGTTTCCTTTTCATACTTTATTCTGTTCAAGCACAATACAATGAATCTCAAATTTCACGTTTAACTTCCACAAGTCGTTCAATCTAAGAAACAGGCTTTCTCATTTCATTGTAAGAACGAAGAATGTTAAAGGAAGGGGATTATTTTCTAAAATATCGGAAAAACATATAATACTGTAAGTACGAATATATCCCCACCTTTCCGAAATAATATATGTACAGGTGGCGGCAGTGCGAAGCTCAACAGTGGCGTTGTTTCCAAAGCTTAACACATTTAGGCTTTATAGCAACTTTTGTTACCACGGCATAGTATCGTATTTGATCGCTTATTTAGGTTTTATAACAAATATTTAAGCCGGGTTTTTTTTATTGGTCAAGTCTAGGATGGACCAAAGAACATCCCAGATGCGTTTGGGAACCGGATGGGGAACTTGGCGATGCCAAGTGGGGGCGGAGGCGCGTGACATTTTTCTTAAAGCAAATTTCAGAAATTTTTCACGCCTTTTATTTTCAAGATATCAGATTGACACTTTGCATACGGACTGCGTGCGCCATTAGGTATTTCTCAATTTTTTTGAGATCCCTATGTGAAATCAGGGTCGGGTACGAGAGGCTCAAGTGTTTTCCGGAGGGGTCCGAGAGGGTGAATTTTTCAGAAAAATTTCCGATTCTCCCGATTGTTCCGGTTCATGTGTACGATACGGACATGTAGTGGTGTCGTTGGAAAGAGCTCGTTATACTGAAGAAAATGACGTTTGGACCACGATTCTAGGTCAGATACTAATGACGCAATACATTTTTGAGTATAAATATATGTCGACCCAGGCCCGGGCCAGAAGAGCGCAAAAATTTCGATTTCTTTTTTCCAAAAAATCTCCCAGTTTTTTCCCATTTTCAATGTATAATACGGACAAGCGAGTGATACCATTCGAAAGTATCCCCTATCCTTAAGAAACAAGGTATGAACCGTGATCCTACGACAAATATTAACGAAGATGTAGCTGTTTGAGTGAAAGTCTCAGGTTAACTCAAAATGTGGAAATCCTAAAAGGTTCAAACATTTCTATGCATTTATTTATAGTTTCTTACCTTAATCTACTACTTATGTAGCATGAATACAAATGAATATCAAGCTGTTCGGTGAAACTATGACTTTTCTTTTAAAAAGTTTTGTTAAACACTGAGTAAACACCCTGACATTTTTTAAAAATTAAATTAAACGGGTAAGTGTAAGCAAGTATACTATTTCTTCAATACAACATAGCTTCTTAGTATCATAGAGTTTGTTGTCAGAGTACATTAAAGTTCAGTTTCTATTTGTACGTTATCTTGTTCGTCTACCAGATGTTCTGCGCAATCTATTAAAACAACCGTAATATCATTTTACTATTGACATTTGTGGAATTTTATAACTTGAAAATACACTTGCTCAATATATCATAACAACTAACCTTTGTTCTCTTCCCTTCTGTCTCTCCTTCGTTCGTCGCAGCCACTTCTGAATTATCGTCTCCACTTTTTCTCTGTAACTGTCCCGCAAGCTTTTTCTACGGATTCTGTGGAAACATGAATATGTGTTATAGTTGAGTCTGCGTGTATTATTTTGACATTCTAACATCTGCAAATCTATGAGATCTAAACTAGTTACAACCAGAAAATGTATAAACAGCAACTAAAGAATTTTGCAGCAATTGACATAATCATGCCTGTTCGCCTATAACCAGGGCCGTAACTTGTGGGGTCAGGGAGGGCAACTGCACCTCCAAGGAAACTTCCAGCCGTTCGACAGCTACCACTTTAAGATATTTTTCTAATTCCATATACTGTACATGTAATTATAAATGAAGCATCAAACAGGTTCACTACATTACATAAACAAAACAGCACACAAAAGATAGATAAAACAAAAATGAGTCGTGGACCCACTTCAGTAAAAAATGTCTACTATTAAGTGCCCTAGAAATAATATTTATTCTTATGGCTTTGAGATTTGTAAGTATTGTCTTTTCATTTAATTTGTCATGTATAAAATGGACAATGTAGAGTGCGGGAGGGTCCAAAAAGAGTAAGAGAAAGATGGAAAAAAGATATATTTTCGAATTTTGTAGGAGGGTTCACAACAATCTTTTGGAAGGGGCTCAAATATTAATGCTTGACCCCCAGAAAAAATGTAAGTTACGGCGCTGGCTCTAACTTTAATTTAGAGCAAGACATGATATATTATGTGTAATTGAAAGGTAAAATGTTATGAGGCAGATATTTGTAATCGACTTCAAAAATGTTATCTATCTCACATTGAGCTCATTTACTACGAAAATATATTTATCGCACATTAAACTTGCGCAAAAAAAAAAAAAAAAAAAAAAAAAACACTAACGCAAAGGATGGCAAACACAAAAAGTACAAATAACTGCCCCGTAATACTATGTAAATATTTATTCAGTTTACTCTTCCTAATATATATGTCAACGATGTGAACTGCTTTAATACTTTTTCATATGTTCTGGAAATTTACATGTACTATTTTTTTTAAAAAAGGAGATAAACATATTTGTGTCATTGAACGTCAAATTGTCACACTACAGCCCATTTTCAAACCGACCCTTTAATTTCAACTAAATTTTATTTCCGTGTTATCCTGGATAAAAGTTTAATTAACTGTCTTATAAGAAATGATCAAATCAATTACAATTTTATCTACGTTCATTATAGCTTACAATTTAACCTTTAAATATTAGGACTAAAACCAAATTGATGATACAATATTTTTGACATTTTTTATATTTCAGACGCGTGCCTCTGGCAAGATGCTACACGTATGAACCTAACACTGCATTTCTGGTAGGACAGTACTGCAAATGTCATTTAATTCTGGAGATGATGGGTTATGGACTGTGTTGACATGGAATAACCCAGCCACATATCATCGGTCCTAAACACGAACTGACATTGGGTCTCGCACAAAATAATCCATTATTTGATTTGCCGATAAAGCTTTTAGTTCCAAAGCTATTATAATGAGACTAGCTTCGAAAGAAATGTTCGAACGACGATCATATTTCATATGGTCCCCATTTTGAATCTAAATATTATTTAAATGAACATGAATGTTACTGATTACGACGGCACATGTTTTCCACGATTTCACTGCACGCATGAAGTCTTTTGAGCTACATCGAATTTTCGGGAATACTTTTATTCTCCTGTCTCTTCCCCTAGAAAAATAGTCACATGAGTTAAGACTGTAAATCAAAATAAAGTTTTAAATCAGTCCATGGCATTATGCTTTTATGGTGCAATCCGGGATTCACATTAGTCCAAAGCGCACATTTTGCTTGTTAACCACACCATTCAAACAAGTGATGCCTATCACAAAAGCACATGATGTTAAGTTTCCGTATTATCTGGTAACCAATAATATCCATGTTCACTTAAATGTTCAAAATCAAACAGGCGCTTATATTCTACATGTTCTGAAAACAAACATTTCTTTACAGTGTGCTTTTTAATACTAATCCCATTACACTATCCATACTAAAAATATTTTATCGAGAAAACAAATGGTGGATTACTCCATGCAACACCCATGTCAGTTAAGTATTTCCCCTTAAAACCGACAATATATCATAAAGTAAATGGAGCAAGTAGGAAAAACTATCCAGGCATTCTGTACTATTTACTTACCAAAAACAACTTTCATTCTTAATTTTCCAAATGCGTTCTTTAATTTTAGACCACAGTACTGTACTTCACTGCCACCGCATCACTTAACTGACGTTTCAATTGCATCTATTCTCCCAACTTTACTAAGGTAATTTACCTTAAAAAAAGAAAAATATCACAAAGTGTATTTAATTCAAAATTATGCATAGTAGAAAATAAAGGAAGCCGATTTATAATAAAGGTCTAAAATTAGGTAAATGAAAGTGTTCACATATGTAGCATTTCTAAACCCATCTCTCATGTCATCTGCATAGAAAGATCTCCGTAGAAACATAGCAAATATTAACCTCATGTTGAATAAGGCGACCACTTCACCGAAGGAAAAAAACATTCCAAACGAAATGTCTTTAGAATAAGATGACATGAGTATGACTAGGAAAGAAATGAAAGAAGGAAAAGAAGATAAAAGAAAAGAGAATTAAGAAACAGTACCTAACTTATCCACATAAAACAATAACCCTGAGAGAAAACGTTTACGACCTAACTCCGTAATTAAATAATTTCACTATTTTTTTTAACGGGTCGCCGTTTCAACGATTAATCTATCTTCTTCTGTGCTATACAGCACTGAATACGTATATATCTAGATCATATTTAGATGAGTAATAATAATTAGATATTACTTCATAAGTTCGATTGACACTGTTTTCAGTGCATGCCTAAGCTTGATATTGATTCTACTCTCATATATATAATCATTCACTATTGAAATATTCTTTATAACTAAAACAGAGTAAATCCACACCACCACATCAACCTAACATATACAAATAAGCAAATACATTAAAATCTTACTAAACTACCATTAGTTGCTACGATGCATTCGTTTACAAATTATAGAAAATAAAGAAACATTTTTCCAGCTGGAATTTTTATTTACTTTTAATAACTCGACATATTCAAATTAAAAAAAATATATTAAAATGAAAAAAATGAAATAAAATTTTTGAGTTTTACGTCCCACGTGTATGCCGGTTAGGCTAAAGGAGACGGTGATGATGAGTAATGAGTGAAATGGTGGAATGAAGAAAGTGGGAGCAAACGGGAGAACCGCAAGGAAACCCACAGAAAAATATTAAACTTCGAAATAAACACACTAATACTTTTCAAAATGGAAATACCTCCGTCCATAGCGGAAGTAAACAGTAATATGGTTTCAGCAATATTTCACATAAGATTCGTAGTATCAAGTGATTTTCAAAACAGTCAATGGTTAAAGAAAGAAAGGAAAAAATCTCTACTTGACAGAAAAAGTTTTATGAAAATTTTTTAATAACATTGCGCAAAGTTGCACCTTAAAAAAATGTAGCACAAATATTCTGAGTTTAGTTCTCAAGGGAATGTTCCATAGCATTAAATATATTGAAATTTTTCCATATTCTTCCAGAGCTATTTCAGAACAATGTATATATATATAAGAAACTGTTCCACTGTGTTGTCGATATATATATCATTAGGCAAACTATTTGTTTATGAAGAAGACGGTGTATTTATGAATAAAATTTAGTAAATCACAGTTCCAGTAAATTACTAATACCTTGCCATTAACCGTTTCACTGTAATTTTTTTACTTATTTAAATTAATGGTGATTCATAATCTAGATATCTTCTCAGTACATTATTATGGTTTATTCAAGGAAGTTATAAAATAACATTTATATATTATTTTATAACATCCTTGGGTTTATTGAAATTATATACTAATGATATGTAAACTTTATTTTGATTCCGACATATTTGGATATCTGTGTTAACCTGTCACTATTTGCACTTTTAGAAAGATATAAATCGGATGTGATTTCGCACTATGGCAACTCCAAATAAATAATTATGGAAACACTGTTCTATAAAGATGAACGCACTAAATTAACGCAAATTAAACTTTCAATTTGGGTATTGGATTTTTCTTTTGTGATGGAATGATTGCTACAGATTACAAAAATTTTCATAGTTCCTGAAAGTACTCTCGCCCGTACACAGAAATCATATTCACAAATATTGACTTTACATGACAACATCGAATATAAATGTTAATATTTTATCCTTCTATCAACTTATTTCGAATAAAGGTTAAAATTTCGCAATATAGCTGCATTTCCAGAAAATGTCGTCTGTATACTCATCGATGATTAAGTGAGACGGTGCAGAAAATTGAGACTGAAGTGCAGACAAGCAATTTACAAAATATTTTCTTATTTAATTAAGTAGAAGTCTTAAACATAGGTATTACGGTATAAAATAACATTTCTGATAATTACATTCAACTACAGATATTGCTGTGCAGTCCCGGTCTAGTAAAAAGGTTTACTAAGTTAGTTACAAAAATATTATAGTAAAACTTTTAAATTCGTAATAACAGAAGCTTGTAGACACATACAGTAGTATTCCTGTAAGGACGTTAATTATTAAAAATCAAAAATAATACATAAAAATAAAAATAAAACTTCAGCAAATCTCCAACCCAAAGTTTTTAATCAATAAACAGTTTCTTTTAACTAATCAAGGTATTTTCACAAAATTAAAAAAAGTAATGTTAATTGCGTACGCAGGTGATTAATATTCCTCCTTATTGGTGATTAGCTAGGCCTAGCTGATGTTAATGGTACTATTTCGCTATAACTAGCAGAATTATAATCTGTTGACCCACTATGAATATCGGATTACAGGTATATTTAATGTAGAATAATTTCTCAGCAATATGGTAAACGACTAAAGATCATGAACCCATTTCGGAACTAAAATTCCAGAACCTCAGTTATAGGCTCGTTTAAATGAAATATTTGTATATATTCAACATGTCAACTGTTGGAGATGTCTCTATCATAAATAATAATAAAAAAAAATTCATATCAAGGAGTATGCGAACTGACAAAATTTTTAGTTCGAGGAAAGAGATAAGAAAGAAAAATATTCAAAGAACGAACATCGAATGCCTCCAAGCCGATAAAAATATCAAGTAATTTAAAATTTATTCTTTCCCCCCATTCCTAATAACGCTAGCTTCTTAGATTTTGATTAATCGACATCTTAAAGTCATCATTGATCAGAGATACAAGGAAAAGAACCGAAGTAGCAAAAAAAAAAAAAAAAAATAAATAAATAAAAAATAAAAAAATAAAATTAAATTAAATTAAAAATAATAATAATAATAATAATAAAAAAACGAACAATTTTAGGTAGTAGAAAATAACAAAAACGCAACCATTTGTTGACTTAAACCGAAACAATTAGACATAGACCCTAGAAACGTATGGTCCTCACAATACAGACCGATTATACTATCCTGAAACCCGCTATAAGTCAGTGACCAAGCAGAGATAAGAAGGAGGACGACCGTTAGAAAGTTCCCCGTTAGTACCTGCGCCTAAGTTATTCCGTCTCCGCTAGACGACCTTCAGAAATGGAATTTACAAACAAATTCTATATAACAAACAAACTTGGTTACCACCAAAAGTCGGTTAAAAAGCAAAGAAGATATTAGAAAGGAACCCCCCCCCAAAAAAATCCAGTTTAAGAAATTTAAATAAAAAAAAATTACTATAATCAAAAGGTGAACTAAGTAAATATATTCTTTTTTTCTGTAAATCATTATCAATTCTTCATCCCGAAATTTGACAATAAATTAGCGTTTTTACCAAAGCAGTCAGAATGTCAGCAAGCTTCAATAAGAGATAAATAACATGTCCGGAGGAAAGCATAAAATTAAGTCGGATAGTTATAGTACAACTCCATCGGTGATGGAAAATAACGTTCAACTTTCCTACTGTGAGCTCCACACATGTCCCTCCACATCACGACATCGCCCTGCTCCAAAGGAATCATGACAAACGCCATGAAGTATACAAGGAGATGAAAATTTCCTCTCAAACAGAAACAAAGTAGGAAGAAAATACTTAATTCGCAAGATATCAATACGCATCGATGTCATTACACTATTCGTTTTCACTTACACACCGAATTGCGACTAATTTCCACTCAACCTTATCTGGTCGATATACCTTTTAGGACGAAATTTTATTTATTTATTTATTTATTTATTTGCCATCAACACAACAGGCATAAGCCCAATTATAGTGTTGGTGTATTACATAATGCATTTACAATAGTTTTCTTAAACATAGAGTTCATATTGCAGATGTCAATTTCTTTCTGTTTGATACATATTTTGTTGTAAGTAGAACACATTCTCCAAATTGGTGATTTCAATAATACGTTGGTCCTGGCTTTTTTGCAATAAAACAGACCAGTGTTATTAGCACGAGTTTGAAGTGTCGGGACATGAAAATTTAATGTTGATATGAGATCCGTACAATTAAATTCGTTTTGTACTATTTTATGGAGAAAAATCAAATCTGTCACATTTCGCCTTTGCTCAAGTGTAGGGATACAGAAGTTGTCTATTAATGTTAGATAATTTTCATAATATGGGTAGATTCCAGTTGTCTTGTACATCAACTATTTGATAAATTTAGATTGGACCTTTTCCACTTGGTGTCTGTATTGCTGTTGTGATGGGTTCCAAATCACAGCAGCATATTCCAGTTTTGATCGGACATAGGCATAATACATTTTTGTTAGTGTAGTACTATTGTTAAATTCCTTTCCAGTTCTAATTATGAACCCTAACATCTTGAGAGATTCGTTAACTATGTTCTCTACATGGTTATTAAATGTCAGTTTCGTATCAAATATAACTCCAAGATCTTTGACTGAATTTAATCTATTTAGTAAGATCTGATTCATTGAGTAATCAAACTCTATTTGACTTTTGTTTCTGGTAAACGATAAAATGTTACATTTATTTATGTTTACATTAAGTTTGTTAAGAGAACACCAATTAGCAATATTTTCCATGTCACGTTGTAAATCGAGACAGTCATGGATGGTCTTTATCCTACCGTATATTTTGAGGTCATCACCAAAAAGCAATTTGTTACTTAATAATATATGATCAGGGAGATCGTTAATGAATAAAAGGAACAATAACAGACCTAGATTAGAGCCCTGGGGAATTCCAGAATATGCAATATAATCAGATGATTTATATTCCTTGTAGATAACAGTTTGTTTACGATTATTTAAATATGATGAAAAGAACTTGATCAAGGGAGAAGAGAAATTATATTCGCCTAGCTTATGTAATAATATCTTGTGATTGACTCTGTCAAATGCTTTTTCAAAATCTATATATATTACATCAACCTGACATCCTACATCTAACGAATTTGCTATAAAGTCTGTGATAAGTGCAAGGTTTGTTGTTGTTGATTTGTGTGGGATAAAGTCATGTTGATAAGGTGAGATTACGGGTTGGAGTGGTCAATTATCCGTCGGAATAAGATTTGTTCAAATATCTTTGCAAAAGTAGGTAAAATTGATATAGGCCGGTAGTTATTTATTTCGTGTTTATCATTGGTTTTTGGTATTGGGCAAACTATAGATGATTTCCATTTATCCGGAAAAACGCATGTTTTTAAAGCGAGATTGAATGCAATCCTTAGCGGATATGTAAACGCATCTATACAACCCTTTATGATATATGGAGGTATTCCATCAGGGCCAACAGCAGTTCTGGGCTTTAATTTTTTGATTGCCATTACTACTTCAGATTGAGTGATTTCCTCAATGGTAAGTGACTCTAGTTTGTTACTTACATAAGTTAATAAATTGTTCGTAGGAATGTCAGTGAAACCTGTATCTGGCACATATACTGACGAGAAATACTGTGCAAAAGCATTGGCTATTTCATCATTATGATAAAGTTCGCGTCCCTCATAATTTAATTTCCCCCCAAGAAGATGCTTAGTCTTATTTTTTATAAAATTCCACAATTCATTAGCATTGTTATTAATGTTATTTTCAGAATCTTGTATGAACGCTCTGTATGCCAGCTTAATTTCTTTATTTCCCTACGCAATTCATTGAATTTATTGAGATAATTTACTTCTTTATTACATTTGTATTTTTCATGATACCTTGCTTTAGTTTTGATTTTTTTTATAATTTCATGTGTAAACCAGCACGGATAAGCTGTTCTTGAGTTGTTTTTAAGTGGCACGCACTTGTCAAATACACTATAAATAATATAATAGAGATTATCAACTAGGTCATTGGCGTTTTCATATTTCTTTAGGCAGTTCCAGTCAATAGATGAGAATTCAAGATACAACTCTAAGAAATTAGCTTTCCTAAAATTATATCCTGATATATTAGTTTTCTTTTTAATCTTCGCGCTCTCCTGCTGCAACACGTTTATTACTAAGGATGGATGGTGTACATCTTCTGGAATTAGTGGACAATATTCCCTACTGAATTCTATATTCGTTATATTAGAGAGAACCAGATCTAATGTACGATTATTTTCGTTCGTCACATTATTTAATGATTGCAAATTATAATAAGACATAAATTCATATAAATTCTTACATTTAGAAGAGCTTGTTTCAAAATTAAATTCCGTACCGTTTATTTCCGATAAATTGAAATCACCAATCAGGAGAACAGGACAACCTTGAGGACAATTAATTTCAAGTCGAGTAAATAAATCATTATACAATTCAATATTAGATCCCGGTGAGAAATACACAACTCAAATATATATTGTTTTCCCCTCACTGTTTATTTTGGCAATCAAGCAGTCATAATTATCATCACACCTGTCCAATAAGAACATGCAATGTTTACTTAGGGCTGCAATAAGAACACCCCCACCCCTTGATTTACAGGTTTTGACAGAGTTTCTGTCTTGCCTCAACACAGTATATCTGTTATCAAATAACTCAGCATCATAATGAGATTCGTTAATCCATGTCTCAGTGATTGCAATTAGATCGTAATTGTTAGTTAATACACCACAAAAGAAATCACATGTTCGACCACGTAAGCTACGAGCATTTTGATAGAATATTTTTAGAGAGTCTTTATCTATACTTACACTTTCTTGGTCTTCTACCGGAGCCTTGTCACAGTTATTTCATTGTTTCCGTACGAGATATTCCGTACGGGAAGGGGGAGGAGTTTTGAGAGGGGGATAGTCCTTCTGTTCATAGAGTTCTTGTGTACTCGCTAGACGGGTGGATGACCTTAGAGCTGGAGGGGGTGAAAATGCGTTTTCGCTCTCTGCCGTTGCATTCGAGATGGAGGTTGAACATTTCTTTTCCTCTTTTTGTCCATTATTTAGGTCTGCCTCCGCCGCGGGGATGGAGGGTTCTGGTGGTGTTTCTCTTCTCTCTCTGGGGACCGCTGCCTCTCGCGTGTTTGGTTCAAGGTCGTACAGACTATAACGCTTGCCATCGATGTAGAGATAGCGATATTGAAGATAGGCAAAGCTGCCGTTCCTTCTTGCCTTAATCATGTGCTGATTTAGTTTTTTGCGCTCCTCGCGAACTCTGTAAGAGAAGTCTTGTTCAATATATATATTTGTGCCTCGAAGTTTGTTCCTGTTTCTTAGGACAGTCTCTTTCTTTTTGTCCGAGAAGAATTTGCAGACAATTGGGCGCGCATTGCCATTTCTCTTCCTTCCGGTACGGTGCACACGTTGTAAGTCATCATCACTTAATGAGATTTTTAATCGATCATTTATTGTGTCCCTGACTTTTTTCTCAGTTTCCTCCCAAGTTTCACCATCTTTTTCCGGAATGCCAAAAAGTACTAAGTTCTGTCGTCGCGATCGACCCTCAAGATCATCAAGTTTATCTTCTAGGTACCTTGCGTGATCTTGAAGATACCTTAGTTCTCGGTTCACAACTTCGAGATCACTTTCAACACTACTCACTCTGTTCACTACTGAGTTCATTGTAGCACTAATTTGCTTCACTTCTTTCACCAGTACCTCATTAGAGGTGACGAGGTTGTTCAAAATTTCTTTTATCTCGGCAATTTCACTTTTTCCACTTTTTTGTGATTGCGGGGGGCCGGGGTGGGGTTCGACCCCTCCTATGATTAATAGTGCGAGAATCACTAAACCGTAAGATAAGAACGCCCGTGATGCTTTCATTTTCGGAAAGTTTGAGATCGGAAGTTTTCTCGCGGCACTACAAAACAGGCCAATTCTAGCTCTCCACTGCTCGGTTGAGATTCCCATTGCGTAGGTCACTGAACTTACGAGCTTCACGAAAACACGTCCGCGCTCGACAACTGACAACTGAAAATTTCTATAGCCACATTGTACGTGTTAATCCAACCCCGACATTCGAAGAAAAGACGTTCTACATCTACTTCCAGCTTCTAGAAATCTGGGAGCTAAAATCTTTAACCAATGACATTTCTTCTATCCACCTGTGGCAGATGTGACGAAGAAAAATATCGCTGCTAGCATTTGCTAGTAATTATTCCAACTTAATAAATATAAAGGATACTGTAATTAATAAACTTTACTATTATGATCACAAAGAAAGAAAATTTGATGCTATAGACCTTTTACGTTTTTTTATTAACTGCAATTTCTGTTTCTTGGCAAAGCACTGATACATATGGAAAAGGATAAGAGGGAGGGTATGAAAAGTTATTTTTCTCTCTCTCACTAATCATGGTGCACTAATCGACAAACACCATGTGCGTTGCTTTCCTCAGGGTACTCCCATTTTCTTCATTCCACCATTCAATTCATTTATCATCATCATCACCGTCTACTTTGCCTAACAGGTATAATCGTGCGACGTAAAACTAAAAAATTTCATTTTCATTCATTTACGAAACGACGGAGCATAAGTGATTAGAAGGGGGAAGAGGAAATAGGTGAAGAGAAGAGAGGTAAAAGAAGGAAAAGAGGTGCACTCGAGGAACTTGTGCTATTGTGGATTGAGGTCAGAGGGAGGGTTCATCTTTAAATTATTACTCTTTTACTTTTCTCCTTACTTAAATTTAACTATACACATTATTTGGTTGTGTTGTATGCAACTTCGGTAGAGACTCTAAGCACCGCTTGGCGAATACATGTTCACCCCATTCCTCTGAGCAGACGGGAAATGATGCAACAGCTTTTAAGCGATAACTAGAAGTGTAAAATGTCCACGAGCACTCATTATACTCTGAAACAAACTAGGCCTAACTTAACCTGATGTAAATGCACATAATAATGGAGCAGTTATCTAGATCCTTCCCAGAACATTTAATATAGCATCAGCATATTCAAGCGGCAGGAGTGCAGAACACTGACTCACCTCCCATTCAGTTGTAATAAAGAAAGAAATTAATGTGCCCTACGGGGCTCTAAAAATCCGCCTTTACTCGCTATGTGAATTGAGGGGTTCATCTAAGCAAACGATTCTACCAAATAGAAAATTTATGGGTAAAATATGATGGGAAACACATTTCGTGAAGAAATGAGAGTGTGAATATGAGTAATTACTGTCAGTGCACACCAGTGACTGACTTAAAATGTATTTGAGTGATAGTGAAAGTATTTTATGTGTATATGTGCTTTTCCACTATCCTCGTTTATGCGTATAACTCCCGTGGCTGAGATGCCCTCTCCCTACGGACGTGCGCCCTCCCTACCGCTCAGCTTCCCTGCTGCGATCCAGCCATGACCCGGGAATATAGCAATTGTGCTTCTTATTGGTCACCTAGCACAAGTTGGTACGTAATTTATGCACTATAGGCTTTATGCCACACACCCGTATTTTTTTATTAGGCTGAGGCCCGTTTTTCAGAACCGGTATCTGCAATGTTGTTGCTATTGAGTTTAACGTCCCGTTCATCTGCGAGGCTATATAAGATGTGGACTTACTAATTAACGTGGAATCCGAACCACCTGAGCTCTCAGCGGGAATCGAACCCGGGCGTAGCCACCGATATAAAGGCCTGTGGACGAAAATGTGACGTCACCATCGGTAGGGCTATCTCATTACAATGGAGGAAAGCTTGAAAGCCCATTATATTAAAAACGGCTTAAACGATTTACATGAAATTTGCTGATGAAACGTTTCTTGATACGGGAAATGGATCTACCTTGGTTTCAACTTTCGTAAAACTTGTTCAGTGGCGTTTTGGGGCGCATCAATTAGGGGGCGTCTCACTTCCATTACAAAAACAACAAAGAATGTTCACCAATTTTCTGAAAATGTATTGTCTCGTACAAGAAAACAATTTAGGTATGGATCAATTATCTACAATTAGACTAGTGGCGTTTTTGGGCGCTTCATTTTAGGGGTGCCTCAATTATATTCGAAAAAGAACAAGCTATATACATGAAATTTTTCTCAAATGCATTTTCGCATACAAGAAAGTGTTTCAGCTAAGTTTCAAGTTACGCAAATTAGTTCAATGGAGTTTTCGAACTTCATTTGGGAGCGAAAATATTTTAACTTAAAATAGGTCTTAAGATCATCATGAAATTTTGTAAAACTACCTTTTTTGAGTGTAGTAAAGAGATTTAGCTTAGTCTCAACTTTCGACAAAACTTGCTTACCGGCCTCTTCGGGCGCTTCATCTCGGAAATGCCTAAATTATATTTTAAAAAATAAAGGATCTTCAAGAAAATTTGTACAAATGCGTTGGAGCGTATAAGAAAGCGATTTAGTCAACTACCATAAATCACTTTATGGAGTTTTCGAGCGCTTCCATTATATTTCAGAATGAACAAACTATTTTCACAATATTTTGTGCACATGCGTTTTCAGGTACAAGAAAACGATTTAGCTAAGACTCAAGTACCGCAAAATTAATCCAGCATATTATTGGTAGGCTCAAGATTTCATAAAAGAGCTCTTGTGATCATAGTTTAGTCCCAACTTTCGATAAATTAATTTGGAGACATTTTTAGAACTTAAAGTACTAAAATTTTTAGCTTAGAAACCGATCAAAGTATCTTCGTGAAATAAAAAAGTCCAATTTTTGCGTGCGAGCTAGCTATTGGAAAGATCAAAATACATAAATTACACTAGTTAACAAAGGTTTTGTTACATAAAAGGAAATACCTGTTCTTAAAGGAACTTTTTGCGCTTAATTCGAATATGCACTCGGTTTTTCTCCATCACGTACGATTTTCCCGTAACAGAGGGATTTTCGGGAAAATCCCTCAAAAATTTCCCTTTTCGTTTATTTTACACCCCAAGATGTTGTCCCCTTGCATATACTAACATAGATATTATACCTAAGTATACTTTGATTCATATTTTACAAACCCTCCAAGTTTCGTAATAATCGCTTTATTCTTTCTAGAGAAATAAATATGTTTGTATGTATACTGTGTGTACTGTTTATTGCACCTCATAGTAATGCTTTCAGATCTCTTAAGTTGAGGTAAAACGTTTTGCTTTATTACCACAAACACGTATATAAAATATAATACAATATAATTTACAAGTGTGACAATTTACAATAAACAATAATACAAATGTACCAAAAGGTCATGAAAAGACAATCAAAACTATCACAATATATGAAACTTCCATTGGGTAACAAAAACGTACACTACTTCCTTCTTTTGTAAGAAATGTTGCATTCTCTAACAAGACCCCAACAATGGTCCCCCATCATTGAAGGATCCCATCGTCCCTGGTACCTTTTCTCTATTGCCATTATATCTTGGTGGAATCTTTCCCCCTGTTCGTCGCTGAGAGCACCTAGGTTAGCAGGAAAGAAGCTGAGGTGGGAGTGCAAAAAGTGGATTTTTAAAGACATCCTACAACCCAACTCTTTGTATTTCTGTATCATGTCCTGTACGATTTCTGTGTAACTCTCAGCTTTGTTATTGCCCAGAAAGTTGCGCACAACACACTTAAATGCTGTCCAGGCAGCTAGCTCAGCACTGTTTAACTTGCTGTCAAAGCTATCATCAAGCATTAATTTCCTAATTTGGGGACCAATAAACACTCCCGCTGAAATCTTAGCATCACTCAGGTTAGGGAACTTATCTCGCAAATACTTGAAACCTTCACCAGATGTGTCCATATCTTTGACAAAGTTTTTCATAAGTCCTAACTTGATATGAAGTGGCGGTAGTAATATCTTATTAGGATCTACCAAAGGAGCGTATTTGACGTTGCATTCTCCAGGTACGTAATTCACTCTAGGTTCCCATTCCTTCACTTCATAATGTTTGTCATCAGCTCGGCTATCCCATAAACATAAAAAGCATTGGTACTTCGTGTAACCGCACTGCAGTCCTAATAAAATACCAACTACCTTGAGATCACAACATATTTGCCAACAATGGTCCTTGTAATTTATAAGATTTAACAAAGTTGACATGGTGTCATAGGATTACTTAATCTTCACTGAGTGCGCAAGTGGTATAGAAGGTTTTTTATTTCCATTATGTAAAAGGACAGCTTTAAGGCTGACCTTTGACGCGTCGATAAATAACCTCCATTCTTCTGGAACGTAAGGAATTCCTAGCTCCGCCATCAACCCATTTATATCCGTACATACGCACACATTATCTTGCATTGAGAAATAGCTTGAAAATTGAACATGCCTTTTCCTGTACATTGATATGTTCGTTTCTGCATCCAATAAGTTCCACTGCTGGAGCCTTGATCCCAGAAGTTCCGCCTCTTGTTTTGTCAGGTGCAAATCACGGACTAGGTCATTAAGTTCACATTGCCGGATGAAATGTGGCTCGCGAACACAGTCAGGGATGAACGTTGGATGTACATGTTGATGTCGATGGTTCATCAAGGTCATGATCATCATCAGAGTCTTTTGGCCATATCTCTTCCCAGTTGGTAGGGGGCTCGGGAAGTGGAAGTTCATCCCCGTGCGGAATAGGTCTAATTGCGGATTTAACGTTGGGATAACTTATTGTGTATTTGCTTTTTTTAGAATGTCCCTTAACTACTGTGAGACAAAAATAACAATCATCCAGATGGTTGGTGGGTTCTCTCCACACCATTGGTACAGCAAATTTCATGAACCTCCGTTTCCCTTTGGCCCATGCAAGTAAAGTGACGTAGCACGACGCACAAATTATGTTGGGTGCCCAAGTTTTGTCCTGATCTCCCACACGACATCCGAAATATATATATAATATGCTAGTTTCACCGATGGCGTAATGGATCTACACTGTCCTTTAACTACAAACTGGCCACACACATAACAAAAACTATTTGGTGAGTTAACACACGAACGCCGTCCTCTTGACGCCATTGTACTGATCACAAACTAAACTTCTGGTCTTAGTTGAGTATAATGCCGTTAAGATCAAACATGAAAGCACTCTTAGCAGCAAAGACAACTTTGAACGTGAAGTAGTGTTAAACTACACGTCAATATAAAAATGTACAAAACTCCCTCACCAGGTGTCAAGAACACAAGAAAGAAAGAAATGTGCGGGGGGAGGGGGGAAACGATACCGTAGTGGAAAATTCAGACTGCATTAGTTCATTGTTGTCAACAATGAGTCTGTATTCCATTCTTTCTTTCTTTTGCATTCTGTTACATTTGATAACAAATATTGATAACCATTTCATGAACAAAACGAAAAAACTTGGAGAATTGTATATATATGTATTAAGATATACATATACTGTACGTTTAAAAAAAAATATACGTTGGAAGTACATTCTATTTTTATACTCGTTTCTAATTTACAGAGAGCAATACAAGTGTGTTGTTGACTATTGTAAATATTCATTTTTATGTCTGTGTTTGTAGTAATAAAGCAAATCGTTTTTACCCCAACTCAGGAGATCTGAAAGCATTACTATCAGGTGCAATAAACAGTGCACACAGTATACATACAAATATATTTATTTCTCTAGAAAGAACAAAGCGATTTTTACGAAACTTTTAGGGTTTATTAAATATAAATTAAGGTATACTTAGGTATAGTTTCTATGTTACTATATGTAAGGGGACAGGAGCTAGGGGAATATCTGAAAAAGGGAAATTTTTGAGGGAATTTCCCGAAAATCCCTCTGTTACGGGAAAACTGTACGTGATAGAGAGAAACTGAGTGCATATTCGAATTCAGCGCAAAAAGTTCCTTTAAGATCAGGTGATTTTTCTCATGTAACAAACAAAAAGTTTAAATTTGTTAACTAGTGTTATCTATCGTGAATATTTCGGCATATAATGAGACTGTCTGACGATCCTCCTAGAAAAAAACTTAATGTACACAGCTTCAGCCTTTTTATTAAATTTAAATACAAAATTAGCTTTGATTTTGTTTATATAATGCATCATATGGAAACGTAGATCTAAGAAACATGTTATCAAAGGAATTACATCAATAACATCCTAAATTCGCCTATTACCTGGAGAACAAGTGTCTTTTACAAAGTGAGTACTGGAGATGAAAATGTAGTAGAGTAAAAGTTCCAATCAATGAAATTGTCATATCTGCTACCTCCTCTCTTTACTTTTATTGTAATACTGATAGCAATATTATTTTTTAAAAAATACGGCATTTTTCTTAAATTCTGCATTTATTTTGCATTATTCGTTTTATTTACACTATTTTAAATTTTATAACTTAGATTTCTAAGAGTTCTAAAATAAATAAAATATTCTAGCATAAAAGTGAATAATTATTCTAAAGTTATATACCATTTGAAAAACCAGCAAAAATATTCCAATTAATTACAGAAATTATACATCAATGAATGATTTTAACGAACTATTAATATATATAAAAGAAAGCAAATATTTTAACCTGTGTGTTGCGCTTTGGGGTATTTTCTCCTACAATATTTCGCAAACTTCAATGTTTGCTTATCCATCTAGTCTTATTCTCCGGACTACTTGTTCAATTGTTTAATTTATATTTTTATAGAAAGAGAGAGAGAGAGAAGGAAAGAAAGTAAGAAAAGAAGAAAACATTAATGAAGGAATTCAACAAGTAATCTGAAGAAAAAGACTAGATGGATAAGGAAACTGTGAAGTTTGCGAAACATTGTAGGAAAAAATAACCCACAACGCACCACACAGGTAAACAATATTTGCTGTCACAACGACTAAAAACGAAATTATTATTCAAGGCTTTAGTAACTTGGTTTGACGTATTTAAATCTTAATTTATACATATCAAACATTACTGAAATATTAAATAACATACTTACATACATGGTGAAAAATCGTACACACAATCATACATTAGTACGAAAACGTTAATATAAATACACATGAACGTGCCTGACAGATTTAGAGGGTTAATAATCACAGTCGTAACACCTAATTGAATCTGACAAATAAAACGTAGGGAGATCATTTTTCAAACTAGAAATTGCACTAACATTTTTTTTATATTCGTAGTAGACGATATCTCGGATAGTCTATTTTCAAGGACACAACGGCTTAAATAATATGCATAAATAGAAGCGAAATCTGACCTAAGCAACCGCTTATAATTACTAATCTGGTTACAGTTTTGGCTATTTTTTTCTCAGAAAAATTTCTCATGCTATTTGCTTCAACATCAGTGGAAGTTAATTAATTTGTATACGAAGTAATGCGTATTTACGGAGCAACGTATTAAAAAGAGACTTATATTCTAAATATTTCCACACGAAATTCTGTATATGTGATTGTCATAAGTGCACTTATTACCTAATTATATATTCTTTCTTTCTATCTTATAGGTATTTCAGCGTATTAATATCATCTAAATAATATTAATACGATCAAATACCTTAAGACAAATATAATATCTAAATTGGTATGTAAATATATAAACTGATGAATTTTCACTAGTGTTAAAGGAAAAAGGATGTAAATGTCTTGCTGCATAATATGATTTAACTTGTTGTGACCTTCTACTGTAAATGAATACCTGGTTAACTGTCTGAAATATTCGAAATTATATCAATCTACTAAGAATATAAAAAGATTAGTGTAATTTCTAATTGAATGTTTGTATTTTCCTTCTTTTTTGTTTCTGCTGAATCCCTTCCATTGTTGTGTCTGACCGCATCCTGCAATAGTTACTTAATAGACAGTTACTCGATACATTTAACACCAAACGAATCACAAATTCTGCAGTATGACCATTCGAACTTAAATCCAAGACATCTAACATTTCTCTACTCTGGAGCTCTCTGAATGTTAGTTCCCTTGCCACTGTCCTTTGATTTTGCACTTTTAAAAATTCTTTCTCATAATCCTTGCATAAAATTTGAACAATAAGAAAGTTATAAACAACTGTATTGAGAACAACATTTGTTGGATACGTAAGTTTTCCCTTGTCTAAGCGTTTCAGCAAGCAACAGTTTGTATCATACGCTACTTCCTTGTCTGAAACCAACATTCATTTGCACTCTTTACTCTTCATTTTTTTTTGGAAGCAACATAGGAACAATATCCTCCCAAGTAAACAATAACTGGTAAATATGGCTCTGTGCTTTTAAGCGACTCTTCAGAAACATCAATACAAAATGGCGTCATATCCGCATCTGTAACATGCGACACTTCACACTGAACAACTTCAGGCATATTATCATCAACATTAGTCACTGGAACATTACCGTAGCTGCCAGTAGCAATTTTTAATTTCATGACCGACTGAAAACGTAGTTTAGACTCATTCTCAAATATCTGACGAAGGGTCACACTATAATTAGCACCTGACATTTGCCTGTACATAGCGAACTGTGATTCCAAACAGTCAGTTTGATATTTGCCTGGCAAAATATAAGTTATGCCCAATTCACTGGTACAATAAACAGTCAGTTGCATGAGGGAATCTGATGTCGTTTTCAGCTCTGCGCAAGTTTCTCTTGATAGTCTGTCAGTATTTGAATTCATCGCATCCCACCGATCTAACCAGTTGACAAATTTACCCAAAAAGGCAAATTTCTGGTCGTCAACTGATGCTGTTAAAGGTTTCCGAAAAGTGTCGTTCAAACGGAGTCCTTTCATTGGTGATCTAACATTGACAATTCTCCACCACTTTTCTATAATTTCAATGAAGTTGGCAGTATCCTCGTAGTAGGGCAAGTTATGTATCTTTCCAAGTTCACAAACACCCACAGTAGTAAATTCGTTAAAAACTTGTAATGCTAATTTTACATTTTGCCTTTCAATATTGGTAGGAGGAAGTGCTTTCAGCGATAGTCGATATACATATTTTGCTAAACTGTTACTTTCTAAATTGTGAACCTGCTTAAGAATTGAAAATGAAGCTGTCTTAATATTGTCATTTGATTCATACTTAAAGTCAGGATACCACAAGCATTTTTCTGCATTTTTTACATTTAACCAATTATTTCGTACACATTTTAGTAAATGTACAGGGTCAATAACATAAAACAATGGCTTATTTTTATCACAGGGATGGGGATAAACAATACTTTGAACTGGAGGAGTTATAAACGACACTGCCTTTCTGTTGATTGAATTATTATCTGTCATAATGCATATCACTTTCAATCCTAGATTCTCCAAATCTACGATAATTTTTTCACACCCAGAATGCAACACTATAGCACTGATTGTCTTAGCCGGTAATACATGGACAACGTCTGCATATAATGACTGGATACTGGAGATCATAAAAACATGAGCACTTGTTGCAGCATCAGTGTTGTCAAAAGCTGTCCCAACAATGTTACCTCTTTTATAGTCAAAGAATGGCCTTAAGTGAATTTCATCTATCATCAACACCACAGTTTTGTCTTTTGATTGTAAATAAGTGTGCTTTTGCTTTATATAACTAAGGTAATCACTTTCAGATTGCTCACTATGTATACTAGTGGGAAAAGGACTACACACACCACGCAATGTAGAGGGTTGCGGTAGAATTATATATCCTGAATTTCTAAAAAAGCGATATGCATGTGGTGCAACTGAATGTAATAATGCAAAGAACACTAACATTTCAGGTAAATAACGGAACTGGAACTTGCTACTTGTGAGGAGAAAGACTTGCTGAATAAGGAACGTACCAATATTTGTTCGTTCTTCACCAACACTGTTTTTAACCGATGATAACAAAGTTTATATTTTAAAAATGCAATTCACATCTGTGTCTGTATTTACTGCTTTCTCTATTGATTTCAGTTTATCAAGTATGTCCTGAATTTGTGTTATATTGCTAACTTTACATGGCAGTTTCCGAATTCCGTGCATCAAATTCAGGCTCACACTTCCAACATATATATTAACTTCCATGATTTCAGAAATACATACAGACAATGTTATTTTCGGACAAGGCATTAACTCCATATGATAAAAAGTTGCACTCGCATTCTGAAAATGACATAACCAAAAAGATTGTAAATCCAGTTTACCAAGTTTCAGTTTCAGTTGTTCTACCGATGATACAGTGGTTTCTTTCTCGTGTCTGAGAAACTCCTATTCACTTTTCCGAATTATCTTCGATATTTGTTCTTCTTCCTTTCTTAGAAGTCGTTTGTTTGGACTTTCCCTTACGGCCACTTTACCACTCAAATAGGTTGGGCAATTTGGTAGTATCGTGGGTACTGCTCCGTGTGTAAGCTGCGGTACAGATAGTTTTGCAGTAATCCGCCTGCCCGTTTTCTCATCAAAAGCCTGAGAATGCCATCTGATAGAGTTTGGTGCAAAATGTAGTTCACAAATCTGAAAAATACGAAATAAAAAACAAATTAAAATAATGACAATGTTAAGATGAACTATATACGTAAATACAGTGATATTTCGAGACTTACAGAAATGACGGGGAGAGAAAGCTAAAGCCCTTAGTATAAAATCTCACAGTTATGCTCTGTAGACAAAATGAGGGACTATTAAAGGATTAGTGAATCGAAGGGAGTTATTAAAAACGGAAGGATCCTTAGAAACCTATAAAATGATTTTATCCATCAGAACATGGGGACATTACGTGTAGTAGAATTGAATCAAGCCTTGGAAGCAAAGTTCTGTACTCCATTATGAAATCATGTCTTCCTCCTCTTACGTGAACTGAATCGTATGTAAGTTGACATGGTCCTGATTATTATAATGTGATGAGAAACAAACCAGGAACATAGAGCCGTTAAAACAAATGCATCAAACGTTAAAGTATTTATCTTTATGTGCTTGCATATTAACGTAAAATAGAGTAAAAATTAAAATACCTACCTTAGTATATGTTGTTTTCTTTTTAATCATGATATTTCTCGTTTGATAAAAGTATCAGTTAAGAATTATTGAAATACCGGGATAAAAAGAAAAACAACACGTATTAAGGTAAATATTTTACCTTCCTTTATCATACGTGAATATTGCATTTCATAAATAAAGAGGAAATTGGAAAATTAAATCACCATACCATGTAGCGCCAAACATAAAGAAAAAGATCAATTTCGGCTGCTACCTACATGGAATGATCCGAAATTGATTAACTCGTTAAACTCTAATTGTTATTTATTTTACAAAAAAGTAAATTTTGTGTGGAAAAAGTAACATACTGCGATTTTTGCACTAAATAACTATTATTCGAAAATATTCTAGAATATTTCTGATGACTAGTCAGTAATAATACGAAAAAAAAATGTACCAAGTAAACGACTTGACATGAACGTAGTCGAACATCGAGTCGTTTCGATGTTTTACCGAAAATCCGTAAACAGTTCAAGCTAAGTGGTAAAAGATTTTTAAAAAACTCAACACTTAATTATTTTGCAAGCTTAAAATAACAACTAATAGTTATTTTAAAGGTAACGACATTATCATAACCATATCTCATTTACAGCTCTAAGACAGACAATTTTGAAAATGTCGTAGCTTATAGAAAGAGTTCCATCGTCCCATGAAAGTAATGCATTATTATTCGTATATTCAATAAAATTAAATAGCGATTAATCTCTCTTATCATTAGCAATTTTGGTAAAGAATATCCTTAACCAGAATTCAAACTCGAAAGGATCAACATAGCAATAAGTCAATGAAATTATTACATACCTATTAATGATGAAAAAAGATGTGTCAAAAGATAAAGGCAAATTAAGGTAGAAAGATGAAATTGTAGCGAATTAAGCTACAGTAATACTTACCTTGTTATATTTATTTGGCACATAATTGTCTCTGTGAATGTTTCGTAGCCATTTAGACTGAAGTTCCGCATCTTTCGGAAATGGAAAAACATGAACTTTTGGTTCATTCTTATAATTTCCATTACATCCTGGTACACAGCAGGTGTACGGCATATCTGAAATTTGTAACAAAACTTTAATTCACTCAAAGAATATTGATGCGTTAAAAATAGTGACACAGTAAGATAAAATTAGTACATTAGTAGAATCTACATAGTTTTCTACAATTACAAATTCAGAACAGTCAAAAGCCCAAAACTGCACTTCATATTTACACCAAACGAAGTTGAAAGCTACTATATAGTGCATCTTTACCTTGTATTCTACTACAGGGACATACGCAGCAATTTATTTTCAGGGGGAGATTAATATGAGTACGAAATGTGTATAATTGCTCCTAAAATTAGGCAGAATTTAGAGAAAAGACGTGATTTCTGGCCTTAACGTTCTTGTGCAATAGCGGTGCTATTAAAATAAACGAGCAATTTCAAAAGACTACAGAATACAGATCAAAATTAGTCCCGAGTTAGTTCACTAGTTGGAAATACGTTTTAATTTAATTTGCGTATCAGTTCAAGAAGCAAACAAAGATACGAAAATTTGACTTCACTCTAGCTTTGAAGCACTCATCTTATAGTTTTGATTTAAATTAAGTCCATGAGAAAATGTTTAAAGCAGCCAACCCTTTCCAGGACCAACCCTCTGCGTACGCCCCTGCTGTACTGTATAGAACATAATACAATATCGAATCTAATTTACTCTTCAGGCCCCTCCACAACTGTGCAAATTGACGAGAGGATGCCGGGAATTCCCCCCTGGCAAAAAACTTTATCCTCCCTCTCAAGAAGATAATTTTTATCCTTGGTAGGGGGAACTTTCCCCTCTCTGGGTTTTTTCGCATAAAAGCGATTTTTCAAAGTAATAACGCTTATGTCTTTCTGCAGCGAATTTGTATTGAGAGCAACACCGCATATAAAACACAATGTTAGGTACTAAGAGTGTCTCTTGGTGAAAAAGGAAGATTATGCAATTAAAGTGAATTTGGAACGAGATTCTATACCTGCACACAACATAATGAACACTGCCAAGTCATGAGAAAAATTAAACTAAATAAGTACTCAAAAATGCAAATAACCATTATACAATTGAAACACTACATTAAGACTGCTTTTCAACCACTTACATGTAATTTTAAAATGGTTGATTTCCGAAGTGCATTCACATAATTGAGTATATGTATTGTACAAGATGTAGTTTGCAATATTTATAATGTACCTTATGTACTAAAAAGATCTACACAAATTATTTGCAGTGTTTCATTGTGCACACTCCTTGAAAACGCATTTTTATAGGTGTATGGACGTACCATATTCAATTAAAGCCTATTTCGGAACTTTTGATTCATATTGACAGTTTACACACTATAATGGTGACTCTCTCTTATCCTTCCAGGATACAGTATACATGTTTTATTTTCCGGTGCAACAATAAATAATTATTGTATCACTTATGATTTTTACGATCCTTATCGATAAATGACAACAATAACAAGAGGAACAGATGTTAAAATTAAACTCTTCTATTTATACTGTAGATGGAGGTATGAAATCAAAGATGCTGCAGAAGTTATGAACTTTATGTTATATTTAAAGATTAAACTAAATATATTGACTTACCTTCCACTTTTAACGTGTCCTCTAATACTTCTGTCACAAAATTGGTGTATTTCTTCCTTACAATGCTATGTTTTATCTCCAAAATTTACAATAAAGCATCAAACAAGCATGCTTATGATAGTAAGTTTGCCCTACAGGATATGACGTATGAGCTTCTTGACGTCAGCGCCATCAGGCCTTTATAACGGTGGCTACGACCCGGGTCTAAGACGCCAAAGCCAAGTGCTTAGCCACGGAGGAGCTCACATCCACAATGTATTTATACTTATGGCATTACTGCTGTATCGTCAGAATACGAAGATAAAAAAAGGTATATTATTTAGTTTCTCACCCAAAATACTAAATATTGGCCCTGGCTCACTTGACATTGATTATTGTTCGAAATACGATGTGAACGTATGGCATAACAACTAGCCAATAAAACACTGACTAATTTGTGCTACGTGGCCAGTAAAAAGCAGGAATGCCATCTAACCGAGTCTAAACAGGAGAGGTTAAAGAGAGACCGTAGGGAGTAGACGCGTCAGATGCGATGGATATACGCATAAATCGAGGATGGTGGAAAAACAATTTATATGCCATAAAATGAATACGTTATGTGTTGCACAGCTTTGGGGGAGGTACTAAATGCAATCCAGAAAGTACCACAATGTACTAAATTAAATTATACTCGATTAGGTTTGGGTCCTCTTCTTTCTGTAGCTTCAATTCGTTTACACTAGTTACAATAACTTTTTGCCTGTTTAATAGACCATGCCTTTCACACAATTTCGACAACTGACACTCATTTTTGTATAACTTGATAAAACTCAATCACGATATGACACACAATCTTGTAATTCATGCACCATTTCCGTACTTCCTATCCCAAAAATCATGACAAATATACTGCCAAATAGTCCCTTCCGCACCCCATATATATAGTATAGCTTACAATATCAAAAATAACTAATAACAAGTATTTTATTAACTATCACCCTCACCTTACTTTTACTCACTTTTCCTCACGAACCAAAAGAAAGTCAACAATTTACCTGGTAAATTTTTTAAATTGGCCCGGCGGTACAGCAGTTAACCCATACTGAGCCCTCCTGAAGTCAATCTGCAAGTAGTAATGGAGCTCCTCATTTTGTACATGCTGGGCTAAAAGAAATACAAAACTCTAATCTAACCTGGGAATGTAAGAAATCTGTCAAAATTTGGTGGAACCATCTTCTCAAGTAATGTCAAATTGAGTGTTGAGCTTTCGTACAGAAGGAACGAATCTCACTAGTATCTTATATGAAGGTGTTATTACACCCTTCACCATCCGAATTCACTGATATATATATTACCAACAATTCCCATGTGCCCATCTACGTAACCCCAGCCTATTATAATACACCCGAATATAAGATTTGAAATGGCATGGAGTGATTGACAGTCGACGTAATAGTGAAGTTATCCACGTCCTGAATTGTTCATTCATGAATTAAGAATTGGTTTATAATTGATAATGACTTACTTTTGTCCACATAGGCCTACACAGAAACTTTCAGTTTTACAATAATGATGCACCGGAATAAATCTATATAAACAAATCACTCATCATATCTTACCTTTTTTTGCAGTTCCTGCAGAAAAGCCAGCCACCTCTTCTTTCTGTCTTCTTCACTATTATTACTGTTACACGGTTTTCTCCGACTTAAAAAGCTATAAGTGTCTTCGCAAGCAAGCTATTTGTTAATCTGAAATTGTTTCCACAAGCTTCTTCTTCTTCTTCTTAGGGTTGTATTGCCCTTGGCGCATGCGCCTTCTGGGCATTTCAGTTCGATGCGTTTATAAAGGTTTAGATGTACTATATACCGTCCATTTGAGGAGATAGAGGCAGCTTAGGGATTGAGCAACGCTGTATCGCGAAGTCTCGTTAAATTGTAATGTTATTAATTAGAAGGTACTGAAGAAGGGGATAAACTACGGGTTGTATATTGTTCGCTAAGATAAAGGGAACAGTCACTGGTGTGGTATGAAAGTATTGGTGGATTACATTGTATAATGTCTGACGATATGCTGGAGTTAACTTACACTGAAAGATCATATGCGATAAACTCCCAATGTGGTCGCCACAATAACAGAGAGGAGTGTTGCGGTGACCTTGTTTGTATAATCTATATGATGTTTGAGCTATTCCTAGATATAAAATAAATAGTATACACACGTGTCTTCTCTTCCAGCCATTAGGCGTGATCCAGGGATTTGTTGTGGGTCTGGGGAATATTTCCCAAAAGTATTTACCTTCACGATGTCTATTTTGCTCTTGATACCTTCTCCATTTTTCCTGTCGGCGCTGATGAAGTTGAGCGTGTAGGCTCTCCGTTGGAAGTGGAATAGCATTGATGTGATCCAGATGAGTCCCGGCCTTTGCTAGACGGTCGCAAACCGAGTTACCAGGGATACCAAAGTGACCAAAATTATGAAAAAATTTGACATCTTGTCCTCTGTCCTTGATCGTTATGATCTGTTGTTTGATATTACCATGGATCCAGGTCATCCGGGTCGACAGAGCCGTATTTTGTAGACTTGTGAGGGCGCTAAGGCTGTCACTACAGATACCAAAACATGGATATTTCCGTTCTATGGCATGTCGAAGGCCCATGCGAATAGCCCATAATTCTGCGTGAAAAATCGACATCTGATTTGGTAGTCTTTGTATTTCAGAGTGTGAATTATGGGGTATATGTATGCCAGCTCCGGTATATTCCATTCCATCCTGAGTTCTTTTAGATGCGTCCGTATATATGAGAAGACGTTCGGGATGATTTTCTTCCATATAGTTTTCTCATCTGGGGGCCACACTCTTGGGGCACAGTAGATTAGTGTGTTTATTAGTGGAAATTGGTCTTTCCAATTCTATGGATTGGAGTGTTGTGCTATACTGAATGTTATAACAATTAAGACGGGGATTCCTGTATATTGCTTGTTTCCAGCGTCGCATGTTGACATATGCCTGATACAGCCAGGGAAGTCTCTGACGGTACGGTAGTGCACTCCGTCTGTTTTGCGTGTATAGCAGTTCTAATTTCGGAATAACCGTAGATGTAGTGATACCTAATCTTCTCATGATGTAACGCTCGGCATAATGCTCCACTTGTACTGCAAAAGGGATAGTACCTGATACTTCTAATAAAGCGTTGGTAGGCGCCGTTTGAGGTAGTGAAAAGATAGAACGTAGAGTGGTTGCTTGTAGTCTCAGTGGAATTTGGCATATTCGGGCTGGTGTAGATGCTAGTAGAATCCCTTCATATAGAAGGATGGCGTCGACACATTGTTGGGATATGCGTAATAATGGACCTACGTCCGTCCCCCATTTTTTACTGCTGACACTGCGTATAAGGTTGATATAAGGTCGTATCTTCTCTCGTAGCACTGCTAGTTGTGGCTTCCAAGTTAATCTGCGATCGAAGGTGATTCCCAAATAAACGAGCTTTTGCTGATGTGTTAGGGTGAAATTGTCTATTTGCAAGTGGATGAGTCCCATCTGTCTTTTCCTTGTGAAAATGGTATAGGTTGTTTTGTCCCAGTTCACTTGGATCCCATTCTTAAAATTCCATCGTTGCACAACTGTAAGGGCGTCTTGTAAGCGGCTTTGCACTTCTGCTAAGGAAGAACCTCTGGCGTACAACAAGTGGTCGTCGAAGTAGCTGATGATTCGAACGTGTTGTTTCAGGGCATTATGAAATTCTAGCATATAGATGTTAAAGATCAATGAACTGAGACACGATCCTTGAGGGAGTCCCTTGGAAGTGCATCGTGGTGCAGTGAGTTTCCCATGGTATTTAGTACTGATCCTTCTATTGACCAACCAATTGTGGACGAACCTGATAAACATAGACGGCATGGTGAGATGATACACCAGTCTGTCAAGATCTATACTGTCATATGCTCTATCGAAGTCCAATTTAATGGCGACTACATATTGGCGGTGTTGGTATGCTTGCCAAATTTCTATCAGGAAGGTAGCAAGGGCGTCTAAGGTGGCCTTCCCTTTTCGAGCTCCTATGATTGTGGCGGGAAAGGTATTGTGATATTCGGTATACCATTCCATTTTTCGTAGTAGGATTTTTTCTAACACTTTGCTTAGACACGGCAGCAATGTTCTTGGCCGATAACTATTAGCATGTCCCATCGGTTTGTTGTGTTTCAAAATTGGTACTACTAAGTGATGCTTCCAAGAGTGCGGAATGTGTCCAGTAGACCAAATAAATTGCAATCCTTGCAGTAATAGCGGAAGGCTTTGCCTAGGAAGATCTTGGATATGTCGGTTTGAGATTTTATCGACGCCCGGGCTGGTAAGACGTCCTTTTGGTAACGCTTCGTCGAGTTCTTTATATATGTTAGAGATTGCTGGAGAAGGAGCACAGCAGGAAAGGTGTGATAGTATTTCCGTTCTCGAAGCCAATACAGACGGTGCTGTTAGTGAGCTATGGAAGTCCTCCAACCAATGGGGAGTAGGTTGCTAGATTACTCTTGACATATTTCCAAATGGATGCGGCACTGGTCCCTTCTGTTAGGCTAGTACAGAATTGTTGCCAGTGTGTTCGGCGTCTTCGTTGTATATATTGCTTAAATTGCGCCTGCGCCTGTCTAGAAAGAGTATAGGAGGCCGGCGTACGATCGTGCAAGAATCGTTTTTGTGCCATTCTGCTCTGAGTGAGTAATTTTTGGCATTGGGTATTCCACCACTGATAGGTGTATCTGGTACGGCAATCTCTTCTATTTTATCTTCCTCTCTCCCCGCCAATTGTGCCCCTGTTATCATTTGCTCTGACAATAGCGGAATAATGAAGCTACCGTTCGTGGTGGGTATGTGCGGAATAGCCTGTTCTATGTATTCCTGGTAAACTGCAGTATTATAAGTTTGTTTGAGCAGTATAAAAGCACTGTCGGCCTGCACAGGATGGTATCCCCTCCGTATTTGCCAAAGACGTTATAATTGAGAAATGATCACTTCCACCCGTGAACCCATATACCGACCAAGTATGATATAAATAAATGTCCACACTAAGCAAAGTTAAGTCAGGAGCTGACGGTGGCCAATTAAGATTCGGCATACGTGTTACTGTGCCATCATTAGCTATCAAAAAAGATTGGTTTTCTAATGCCTCTACTAGGTAATCAGCGGCCCGATTTGTCTTGGCTCTTTGTGTTAGGATCTCCAGCTATGATGCAAGGTCCCGTACACTGAGTAAATAGATATTTCCATAAGTTCGGCGTTATAGCACTGTTTGGAGGAGCGTAGAGGTTGAGAATAGTGATTCCTTTGTACTTAAAGCCTTGCACTTGAATCGGATATGTCAGCTGGGGATGTTGAAAATCCAATTGTTGTATGTCTTGCGAAAGTAATTGTTTATGAAATCCTACTGCTATGCCTCCATATCCATCTGGTCTGTGTTGTGGATACATCCGGTATGCCGGCATCTTTATTGGAAAGGTGGGAACGGACCAAGTTTCTTGTAAGAGAAGAATAGATGGTACGTAGAACCTGCATAAATGCCATAGAAAAGGTTCTTTGCCGTTCAGTTGGCGACAGTTCCATTCTAGTATCTTAAGCGGTGTTTTACTGGCCATTTGCTAAGGATTTGAAATAGTCGTGTAAATGTTGATATAGTGTGGAATCTTCCGTATGATGCGTTTCGGGCTGGAAACCATAATTGATGGCAGCCATATTTTTCTATGCTATGTAAGAGGTTCTGTAGAAAGTTTTTTAAAGAGTCTTCCTTTGATGCTGTTATCGTGGACGGCAGTATTTGGAGCATCGTCCGGCGTCTAGAGGTGGACGAGGGTTCCCTCTGGGGGTCCCCTGTGTCATCTTTTGTTCTGCGTTGTTTACTTGTGGAAAAGCCTGTATAAATCGGAGATTACAGGTTTTCAAAAGATCTCCCCCTCTTCTTCCATGCGTGTGGCTCTGCGTTTTTTCATGTGTTCCAGTGTCCCTCCTCCCGATCTAGGGGACATATTGTGGGATGTTGAAGGTTTTGTTAATTTGTGGCGGAGGGATGGAGGCTGGCTGGTTGACTTTGACGTGGAGGGTTCTCGGAAGGAAAAAGTTGAAGTCGTCATGGTATTGAGAGAGGTGTGAGGATTAGGAGAAGTACTCAAATTTTGCTCTAAAGGTTGTTTTGTCGAAGGTATTTCTGTGCTTCATTGTAGGCTATTTTCTCTGTTGCCATAAGTTGATTGATTCTTTGGTGCCGTTTTTTTCTGGACATTGAAGATCCAAGGCCGAGTGCCCTCTGCCACACTTGATGCATTTGAAAGCGTTCGTGCATGATTGGGCGTCGTGTGAGGCTCCACAGCGGTAGCAAAGCTTTTGCTTTGACCGGCACGACCTCTGTAGATGGCCTAGACGGTGGTGCCCATCTTTACATTGTTTTACTGCAGGGACATAGGTGTGGATTGTGTGACTCGAGTGATATAAAGCACACAAGTCCGGTAATCGTTGTGTGTCAAATGTTATTACCACAGAATGTGTGGGACGTATTTCAGAGTCTATCCTTTTGTTAATCCTTCGTACGTGCAAGACATTAGCTCGACATTCTAGATTTTCTAATATTTCCCCTTCCGTGAATTCCGGGTATATCCCGTGAATAATTCCGACAGATCTAATGGTGTAGTATGGCACAAAGGCCTTCCAGCCATGGAGTTGGAGTAAGTCATGGGCGAGGAAGTCATTGGCTTGTTGTCCTGTGTAGAATTCTATTTTAACCAAGTTCCTACCGGTGGGAGTAAAGGTTTTAAGACCAGCTACTTTGTTTTGGAACAGAATTTTCCCTAGCACTTGAGGATGTTTCCGAACCGTTATTGTGTTGTTCTCCGGTTGAACCCCCGGTACAACATGCACGATGTACGGAGGAGCATGATGCGGTAAGTATAAATTCGGAGGCGGAGTAGAGTTTATTATGACTTCATTAGCCACGGGAGTGGTTTCTTCCATGTGCACTTCATTATCAGAGTGTGTTATTGGAACCGTAATTATCGGGGTGGGGGAATATCACCTCCGGACACCTCCGCCATCCGGTGAGGTATGTTGCAACCCGGGTTTCACTAACTATTATTTAGCACTTGTCACTACACTAGGAAATGAAGCACTAAATGGTGTTTGTCAACTCTATCTTCCACAAGCCTCTAAACAGCCACTCATTTCAAACCGGCTTAAAGAGCACTGTGCAAGGATCTGCGCATGTGCCGTCACTACCAATTGAATGTTGTTTTCCGTACGTCCCATTTTTATCCAGATAATGTAGGTCTGTGGACGTTTAACTCGTGGATAAAATATTGACATAAAATGGACCATTCACTGAAGTCCAGAAATGGATATTCATTTCTAAACTTAATATTGACATACAATGGATGGTGCGCTGAAGTCCAGGTACAAAAACTGGACGTTCTGGATCTAATATGTACGTCCACTGACTGTGATGTGCTGCGTGGGGTTCTTCTAATTTTTTAACAACTCCAAATGTAAGAGACGTCAACGTATAGTAAAATTGGGGTAGGCCGGAACACAATTTCACGCATGCAGCGCCAACGAATGAGTACTGACGAAGCCACAGCAGAGGTTGTCTTGAGTCAGTGAGAGTTTGGCAGCCGTGGAAGGCAGATCACAATGGCCGCGAGAATTGTTTCTTACGCTAGTTGTGAAATGCCGGTGTGATACGATCTTTGCTTGCAAAAGGAACTTCATGCTGCTGATAACCACCAGGAATTGTGCCTAGTATATGAACCTACGTAATGAGTCCAGAAAAGGTTCGCAAATGGTGTCGAGAGTTTCAAAATGGTTGCACTAACGTGCACGATGAAGACCGGAGTGGCAGGCCTAGTGTTCAGACGGATGATCTTATGGAGCAAGTGAACCAAAAACTGCCAAGTGATCGGCATAGACGATCAGTGCTCCGGCTCATGACTTTCCTTACATTGCAGGAACCACCATCTATATAGCGGTCTATGGTTTATTCCTCGTTGGACGCATTTTGTTACTTTTAACATTAACATACAAGCTGATGGGTGAGTGATTGTATAGTGCTTCCGACCGGTTTTTATGTTGGTTTTAGTGGTTAGAAAGAATACCGTTTCATTAGCCAATAAAGGACACAAATACACCTTGCACTATTGTTTACTTTGCTGGTTCCTCCAACTACATCTCACCCGAGTTCACTATGCAATAGTAGGCTAACGTTTTTTTATCGAATACTGGATTCGCGCACAGATAAACCTAGAGGCACCCGCAAAGTTTACTTGCCACAACCATCACTTCTGACCTGTCACACCCAGAGTTCGGGAAATAGAACGTGCTCGTGTAACTCTTTGTAACGGCACAATATAAAGTTGATTAATATATTACGACGCTGGTGTGGTACTTCCCGAGTAAGTAGCAGTGCACTTTCTGCTTTATTTTTATGTAGATATGTTGTCGATTTAATATGGGTGGTAACGAAGATTGCAGATTATCTATAAGTAGCTTTAATTTTATATTAAAAATTACAAAAGATTTTGCGTAATAAAATTTGACGGCTGGAAGCCATGTTGATTGTTTACATTGTAGTGGGTGTGTGCGCGCACATGTAGCGCAAGTTGTATTTCTGGAGTGTGGTGGAACACTTAAACTAGTAAGTAGTTCGTTGCTTCATGCAGAAAATTATAATTCATTGATTATTTTTCTTTGAATTTTTAAATATTAAATGGTATTGCGTGTTGTGAAGTATGAGATCCTTATTTCATTAAAATGATTTTTAAATTTTAATTACATTCAATACTTGGAGTGGCCTCGTCGTATGTGTATGTGGCCACTGATCGAGCTTATCAGTGTATTAATCCGAAGTGTGTTAAGTAGGAAAAAACATTCGAGAACTATTTAGTGTGGCGAGTAGGCGTGGTAGATTGAGATCGAAAATTGCACGAAGGATTCTTATGCGCATTCCAATTTGTGACGGGTGCGAAATCAGTGAGTATATCTTTTAGAGGTCGGTAGACTATACCTACATACAATGTGAGGTAAGTTAAGCATTCTAATGCTTAGTGTAGAGTAAGGTTGCTTTAGTATAAGTAGTAGTAGTCATGGGCGGCGATTAGGGGGAGCAAAGGGTGGCAGTTGAAGTGACGTATTAATGTATATACTTTCATTTATAAATGTACAGTTATTGTATATGTTACTAGTCATAGAATAAAAATGATACCATATAATATTTGCCGTTGTGTGAGTACGTACTGGTTGTCTTCTAGTAGAGTAAAGAAAGCTGGAGGAATTCGGTTTTAATTGCCACGGAAAGAGTGACGTAACTAGGGGAGCAAACGGGGCTTGTACTCCGGGCGCCGGATCGGAAGGGCTCAAAATTGAGCAAATATTTGGGAGAGCGTTTTTGTTTAGTTGGTCTGGGGGACGCAGTAGATATCCCCCTGTTCATCCGCGTGGGAAAATTTTGGCCTAATTTTGGCCGTAAACTGGCCTAAACCAGTGTGTTGCTATGCTAGAATAAGGAAGTATACTCTTGGACGCCTACCAGATGTAAAAACAAGATAAAACATGCCATCTTATATTTAGTTATTTGAACCCCCGCCACCCTGCTCCTCCTGGAAAGCCGAATATGTCGGAGTCAAGTTTCGACAAGTCTTTAGTTGTTATGTTCATAACCTTTTACGGGTAGCACAGGTACCCGTAGGAAAATGTTGGTTTGTGAGAGCCTATGCTCATAGTCTTGGATGCTCGTACTCTTGGACGGCTATCGGATCTTCATCAGAGTCCTATTAGTTATCACGATCGAAGCTTCCCAATTAATTGATTGATTTTCGTCTTTTCGTTATGTATTGAATAGCTATTTTAGACCTTTACCCCAATCCTTTGATATTCATTGATCGAAGCACTCCAATTTGATTGGTCTTCGTCTTCCCCGCGCAAGACAATTACTTCACGATTTAGAGTTGAATTAATCCTTGCATGAAAAAAAAAAGAATTTCACGTATTGATTTTAGCGTAGGTAGGGAGCTGGGATCGACACTCCCGCCACCTCCCTACTCCTCCTGGAAAGCCAAAGAGCATAAGCGATTATCCCCTTGGACCTATTCCCACGAAATGTCTGTAGGTTATGAACTGAAAGCATGATATTCAAATGATCGAAGCTTCTCCGCAGATTGTATGAAATTGGTCTTAGTTGCTAAGGTAAATATTATATTTCATGATTTTTTTTAAAACGTGGGATTAGAAACAGTATATGAGTCTCATAACGAAACACATACCCATGCAAAATCGTGTTGCTTAGCCCCTTGGTCCTATTCCCACAAAGTGTCTGTAGATTATGAACCGAAGACGTGATATTCAAATGATCAAAGCTTCTCACGAAATTGACTTAGTTGCTAAGGTAAATATTGTATTTCACGATTTTTTTAATACGTGGGACAAGAAGCAATATATTGAAATCGTAACGAGATATGTTTTCGATTATGGTAGGCATGATCGAACTTGTTATGACATGTTTTTTGTAAGGCAAACACGCGCGCGCGTGTGCGTGAATGTGTGTGTGTGTGTGTGTGTGTGTGTGTGTGTGTGTGTGTATGTGTGACTGTGTATGTGTGAGTTTGTATACAGAGAACATTTGTGATTCAGTGTAAACGTGGGTGTGTAGATCCTCTTCACTTCATATTTGAAATAGTGAGTGTGTGTGTTTGTCTTTGTGCGTGGTTGATCCGTTGGATGACTAGAGTTGTGAATAAGTGCTATCATAAGACGATTTTATTAAAATAGGTAAGTAAAAAAATATATTATTAAAAATATTACGGTCTATGATTATTCCTGAAAGAATAAAACAATATGTTAGGTCCTCATTTAACTATAAATGTACTTCAGACAGTGTATTTTCTTTGCGTTTCCATGTTTCATAGAGATGTAATTCTAACGTTAAAAACACATACATATAAGCGAGTTTGTATGATGCTTCTGTTCGCTGTACGTTGATTTCTAAGAAAATGATAAGATGGAATTCTTGAATGTTTTCTGACTCGCATTGCAATTAGATATCAGCTGACGCAAGAAATGTCTGTACACTTGGTGTTTTAATTTTGATAATATGAAGCATACCTGTCTGTCTTTCTGTTTGTAAATGAAATCTTTGAACAATGAAATGAAATGTTTGAGTTTTACGTCCCACAAGAAAGCCAACAAGGTCTGTTTGTCTTTCTGTCTGTAAATGAAATCTTTGAGTTTTACGTCCTACAATTATGCCAACAAGGTTAATGGGAAATCTTTGAGTTTTACGTTCCACGGTTGGAAATCTTTGAGTTTTACGTCCCACAGTTATGTCGGTTATGCTAATGGAGACGGTGATGATGAGAAATGAATGAATGAAATGTTGGAACGGAGAAAATGGAAGGAAATTCACGTACACGGTGTTTGTCCACCACAAAGTTCATTCTGATTGGAACAGGATTTTGAACCTGCGACCTTTCATGTATACGGTGTTTGTTTACCACAAAGTTCACTTGATGGGAACAGGATATTAAACTTGTGACCCCATACACCAGAGGTGAACGCTCTACCAGTGAACCACCGTCACCCCCAAACCCCCCGAGCTAAGATCTAACGAGAGAAACAATGAAATGAAATCTGAGTTTTACGTCCCACTCTTATGACGATTAGGCTAATCTTTAAGTTTTACGTCCCACAGTTATGTCGGCTATGCTAATGGAGACGGTGATAATGAGAAATGAATGAAATGTTGGAAAGGAGATAGTGGGAGGAAATTCACGTACACGATGTTTGTCCCCGTAGTTTTCGGGGTCGCTGTGTTGAATAATACTCTGAACTTAATAACACGTCATCTAAGGGGGGTTGATGTTGCGGGGGGTCTTCAGGGTTGATATCGCGACACGTAAAAATAATTTAAAATGAACAATATTAGTGTCAAATACATAGTTTTCGGGGTCGCTATGTTCAATGATGATACTCTGAACTCAATAACACATCATCTAAGGGGTTAAAGTTGTGGAGGGGTTTCCAGGGTTGATATCGAGACACGTAAAAATAATTTAAAATGAACGATACTACTGTCAAATACATAGTTTTCGGGGTCGCTGTTTTCAATGATGATACTCTGAACTCAATAACAAATCATCTAAGAGGGTTAAAGTTGTGGGGCAGTCTCCAGGGTTGATATCGAGACACGTAAAAATAATTTAAAATGAACGATACTAGTGTCAAATACATAGTTTTCGGGGTCGCTGTGTTCAATGATGATACTCTGAACTCAACAACACATCATCTACGGAGGTTGATGTTCGGGGGGTCATCAGGGTTGATATCGAGACACGTAAAAATAATTTAAAATGAACAATATTAGTGTCAAATACATAGTTTTCGGGGTCGCTGTGCTCAATGATGATACTCTGAACTGAATAACACATCATCTAAGGGGATAAAGTTGGAGGAGTCTCCAGGGTTGATATCGAGACACGTAAAAATAATTTAAAATGAACAATATTAGTGTCAAATACATAGTTTTCGGGGTCGCTGTGCTCAATGATGATACTCTGAACCAATAACACATCATCTAAGGGGGTTAAAGTTGGGGGTCTCCAGGGGAATAAGTATAAAATTCACGTACAGACTGTTTATACATTAGATAATACACTTGAAGCAAACTGTGAACATACATTTGTTTCACTCCCCATGGAATACGAAAAAAAGTTACAATTCATTTTAACTACTTAAAAGGTATGTTATTGTATTCCCTTGAAATTTCTGCTTTTTCCGTATAATGAGTTGAAATTTATGTGTGTATATACTGTTTATATTTATTTGGAATATGGTTATAAGTAACCAGTTCATTTCTCTTTTTATTTTAGGTTGAATACAAATAAAGATAAGTGTATCAGACTTTCCTTATCCTTACCGATATTATTATTCCATTGTTAATAACTTATATATATAGCCCTTTTTTATTTATTCATATATTCTTTTAAACCGCTTTTATTTATATTCTATTTGAAAGAATACTTATATATCCACTATTTACATATACATATTGGAAAATTTTTGTTTTGTATTACGTATATACATCCGAGGAGTAAAAATGGAAACCAAATGTACGCAAGAATTATTAAAAGAGATTACCGCATTTATTAAAGACATAGAAGAAGAAGAAGACGTGATCGAAGTAAATTTAGAGACGCAAGTTCTTCTAAGAAAAATAGATGCCGTAATCGGAATAGAAGAAGATCATCATGAAAGGAAGGAAGAAGATGATGAAATGAAGAAAGGTACACAAAAGGAGCAAGAACTCATAGAAGAAGAAGAAGAAAAAGAAGAGATGATCATCAATACCGAAGAAGAAGAAGAAAGAGAAGCAACTAGTGAAATTCAAATTGCAGAAGAAAAAGAAGAATATGAAGAACAACTATTACAAATATTGGAAAGTGCAGGTAATAGAATGATAACAGAAGAAGAAGAAGAAGAGGAAGCTTCCGAACGTATTGCCCAAATTAAAAAATGGTTACAAGAAGGAGCAAAAGAAGAAGAAAACGTCGAAGAAAGAACAAAAGAAGAAGAAGAATTGCTAAATCTAACATTCTCCCAAATAATAGGAGAGACTTACAACGAGGAAGAGAAGAAGAAGACAAAAGAAGATGAGTTCTACGAAACTGAGCTAAAAAAATGGATTACCAATTTATTTCCTAATCCTGAAAAAGGAGAAGATGATCAGCAAGAAGTAATATATACATCAATTATGGAAATATTAGCTGAGGCTAATACAGAACATACAGAAATAGAAATCGATTTAGACAAAATAGAAAAAAGAATGGACGAGTTGCTATCCGTATTTGCAGCAGAATGAAACTCAAATGTGCAAGTAGGATTTGGAAATAACAGGCGTAATGATGGAAACAATAGATTTCATATAATAGAAGAACGCAGAAGACAATACAAAAGATTCAATATGGAGGGTACAATGTTAAGATTCCGCCTAGCCCCCGTGCGTGCAGGTGAAAATCTTTTTACTGCAATTGAAACAAGTCTACGGGCTTGTTTTAGCTGTAAGTTTTATTGCGAAAGTTGTCATAAGAAATATGAAAAAAGCATGAACATTTGAAACATTGTACAGCTGTATGTTATCGTTGTCATCAGAAGCCACCATGTGACTTTAAAGAAACCCATATCACTTGCAATGATTGTAATCGAGAATTTTATGGCCAGTCATGCTATGACTATCACAAGTCAGCGCCGTATCAACATGGAAAGCCTTTATGTTTAACTGTAAAATGTTGTGCCCAGTGTTTGAAAATTTATGTAGTGAAAGAAAAACGTTCTCACGTATGTGGAGAAACTTATTGCAACATTTGCTATGATATAGTACCACCCAATCATGAATGTTACATGAAAGTGAATGAAAGAAGAAAATCAAAAAAAGTCAATGAAAAAATTATCATGGAGAAGAAAGCTATGATTCTGTTTTATGATATTGAATGCACACAAGATATGAAAATAGAAGAGGAGAACGCAAACATATATGAGCACATACCTAATGTCTTGGTTAGTCAGCATACATGTTACAGATGTTATGAAGACAACGACATCAAAAATAATTGTATCGTTTGTGGAAAACGAGAAAATATATTTGACGGAGTAAATGTAATAGAAGACTTTCTAAAACATCTTCAGCAACGTCGTCCAAACATTAAATCAGTAACATGTGTAGCCCATAATTCTAAGGGCTATGATGCACATTTCATCATTAAGACCATTTTTGAGAAGATGAATTGGACTCCAGAAGTAATCATGAATGGAGCGAAAATTCTCTCTTAAAATAGGGAACGTAACCTTCATTCATTCACTAAGCTTTCTTCCTATGCCCTTAAGTAAATTAAGTGGTGCATTTGGTCTTCAATCGTGCAAAGGATATTTCCCACACTTATTCAATCGACGTGAGAACCAAACATATGAAGGTACACTTCCAGACATTAGATATTATGGAGCAGATACCATGAAAGTAGACGAAAGACGCAAGTTTCTCCAATGGTATACTGAACATCGAAACGATACCTTTAAAATGAAAGAAGAACTCACCAAATATTGTGTACAGGATGTTGAAGTATTACGTCAAACATGTATTTCCTTTATGAATACATTTGAATCTGAAACAAATGTAAATCCCTTACTTGAATGCATTACAATCGCCAGTGCATGTAATTTGGTATATCGTAGAAATTTCTTAAAAGAAAATACGATTGGTATCATACCAAAGAACGGGTATAGACGGAGAGATGTTCAATCAGTTGAAGCAGTACAATGGATAGCTTGGGAAGAAAAAACAAGAAACATACAAATTACCAATGCTGCTCGTAGTAAGGAAAAACGAATTGCATCAATGAAAGTAGATGGTGTATGGTCAGATCCCAATACAGGAAGAATACACGTGTGGGAATATGAAGGCGATTTCACACATGGATGTATCTACAGTTACCCTAACGACTGAGATAAACCCATCTATAACAATGCTACAGATACCATGGAATTTCGATATGAAGCAACAAAGAAGAAAATCCAAAAATTAAAAGATTTTGGCTGTGAAGTGCATGAAATATGGGGCTGTGAATTTAAAAAACAATTGGCAGGAAAAGAAAAGATGAAGAAGTATGTTATTAATCATCCGTATACAAAAAAAACACCGTTAAATCCTCGTGACGCTTTTTATGTAGGACGTGTGAATGCCATTCGTTTGTATCATAAAGCACAAGAATCTGAAGGAGAAACCATTCAATATAAAGATGTTATTTCGTTGTACCCCCATATTTGTAAGACTAAGAAGTTTCCAATTCGTCATCCTACTATCTATCTGCTGGAGATTCAAATATTCCCACAATTGAAGAAGTTGAAGGATTAGTTAAACTAAGTATTCTACCTCCAAAAAATCTTTTACATCCAGTTCTTCCTTACAAGTCAAATGATAGATTGATGTTTCCACTTTGTCGTGCATGTTTTAATGAATTAAACCAGTCACCTTCTAATCACAGCGATGAAGACCGAGTTCTACATGGTACATGGGTAGCAGATGAAGTAAGAAAAGCATTAGAAAAAGAATACAAAATAATAGATATTCATGAAATTTGGGCATATGATGTTGTTCAATATGATGAAGAAACAAAAAGTGGCGGCTTATTTGCAGAGTACATAAACACCTTCCTGAAAGCAAAAACGGAAGCTAGTGGATGGCCATCATAGTGTGAAACAGATGATCTAAAGCAGAAGTACTTTCAGCAATTTTATGAAAAGGAAGGAATACGTCTCGATGAAAATAAAATTCAACACAATCCAGCACTTAGGAGTTTAGCTGAATTAATGCTAAATTCATTTTTGGGAAAATTTGGACAACGTGAGAACATGGGTCATGTAAGCATTATTAATGATCCAAAGGAATTATATGAGAAATTAACATCTCAATTAACGTTCACCAAATATTTCCAGTAAATGATATGATATATGTATATTGGCAATACACAGATGAAGTTCCTGTTTCACTACCAACTGTAAACGTCGTCATAGCCGCATACACAACAGCACAAGCAAGATTAGAATTGTACAAGTATTTATATCAACTGCAAGAAAGAGTATTGTATTTTGATACAGATTCAGTCATTTATACGCAAAAACCTGGTGAAACTACAATATTCCAACTGGTGACTTTTTAGGCGATTTAAGAAATGAAGTACTCGAGTATGGTAAAGAGGCCTATATTTCAGAATACGTCTCGGCTGGACCCAAGAACTATGGATTACGTATTTTTGATCCCAGTACGAAGAAGGAGTTTCAAGTATGCAAGATACGGGGCTTTTCATTAAACTATGAATCTTCAAAACACCTAAATTTTGATGTAATGAAGAAAATGATAGTAGCTAATGAAGAGGATGCGGAAGAAGAAGAAGAAGAATCTCGTCCCACTGAAGTCAAAATTACCAATGAGAAAAAATTTGCCGTAGGAAAGACCATACTATCGTCAGCATGCCCGAAACAAAAATTTATAAGATAAATTATATTAAACGACGTAGAATACCAACTTCATATGATACTCTTCCATATGGCTACACTACTTCCAACAAAAGAAGAAGATAAATGTAATAAGGCCCTTTATAAATATACGTATGAAGAAAGAATGATCATACTCTTCAACATGGACACGACGTGGAAACATCCCTTTTCATGTATTGTTGCCGGACCAAGTGGATGTGGAAAAACTTCCTTTGGAATACGATTCCTGTCCAATTTATCACGTATGGTTAATACATCATTTCGTCATATTTATTGGTACTATGCAGAATGGCAAAATGCATACAGAGAAATTTCGACAAAAGTACTATTTATTGAAGGATTACCTCGAACAAAAGACTTTTTACCTGAAACTGGACCACATCTTATTATTATTGATCAAATGTGTGAAGTGAACCGCAATATAGTTGATTTCTTTAAAAAGGGTTATCATAGAAATTTTAGTGTACTATTTATTACACAAAACATATTTCATCAGGGAAAAGGAAGCAGAGATATGAGCTTGAATTGTTCTTATCTCGTATTATTTAAAAATCCAAGAGATAAATCACAAATTAAACATTTGAGTTATCAACTAACTCCTGAGAATCCAAAATTTCTTCAAGAATGTTTCAACAATCCAACAAAGTTACCATATGGATATTTGTTTATTGATTTAAAACAGGATACGCCAGATGAAGTTCGTTTCCAAACAAATATCTTTCCTGATGATATTTATCATTACGTTTATGTTGCATCGAAATAGAAGAAGAAGATGTGTTTATAATTGTTTTAAACTGTGTTTCTTCATTCTGACAATATGTCTCCAAGAGTAAAACACGGAGATCTTCGTACGCTGAGCAAAGCAAATCCTAAATTACGTAAACCTATACTGGCCAATGCAGACTCCTCAGTGATTCAGAGTATTTGCAAATGTTGTTATAATGTATTAAAAAGGAATGTACCTCTTACAAAGACACAGAAAGCAAGATTAAAGCGATACAAGAGGACGCTTAGATATCTTGTGAAGAAAGGAAATTCCATACAAAAGAAGAAGAAGCGTTTATTAGTGCAACAGCAGGGTGGATTCCTACCGGCATTATTAGCTCCTATTTTAACTGGTGCATTATCAAGTTTACTATTCCGTTAGTGCAATGGAACACGAAAAGAAGATGATTTTAGTTCCACCTGAAGTTCTTAATCGTATACAAACACCAGCATCATCATCAGCCCTGGAGAAACGTGAATCTAATTTGGATCAAGAAATGCAAGAGATTTTACAGTTATCATCGCTTAGTGATGAAGAAAAGTGGAATCAATATAATAATATTCTTCAAAAATATTTACATTTAATACGAAAACAAGAAGAACCTGTGACACTTTCAATTACGTCAACTAAATCAGAGAAGACTGAAGTAGAAGAAATATTATTATCTATACCCAAAATGTTTCGTAAAAGAGCTGAATTACTACTACATAGAATGAAACGTGATGATAATATCACGTGGGATAATAAAGGAACTGTTTACATCAGAGGTGATAAACTAGAAGGATCTCACATTGTAGATTTAATTTCTGATGTGTCGCGACCCCGGAAACACACAAATCCACCGGGATGGGAGAAATTTTGTAATTATTTATCTTCTAATAACACACCTCAAGAACTTATTGGAAATCCAAAACGTTTGTCATATATTTTACGACGAACTAAAGCATCACCAACAGCATCATCGCCAAGGGAAAAAATACCTCTGAAATCGTTTCCAAAAGACGACGAAGAAGCAGAAGAAGAAGAGGAAGAAGAGGAAAAAGTAGTATCTCCTATAAGGAAAAGGAAACGTGCCTGTAAACGTCCAGTATGGTCAAGGTGGAAACCGTAAACAAACAGTTAAGCAAGATTTACTACAACCTTTCACATGCTGCCTCGTTTTCAACTGTTAAAAAATTGTGGATAGCTACAAAGAAGAAAATTCCTATACATTGTATAAGAAGATGGTTACTGCAACAAACAACATATACGTTACACAAACCTGTACGTCGTCGTTTTAAAAGAGATTTCTATGTAGTCAATAACATTGATGATGAGTGGGAAAGTGATATTAATGATCTTCAATCTCTTCATAAATTTAATGATGGATATCGTTATATTCTTACAGCGGTAGATGTGTTCAGTCGATATGCATGGGCTGTGCCATTAAAATCTAAAAGTACAAATGATGTCTTGAAAGCATTGCAAAATGTGTTCAAAGACAGAAAACCAATTACATTCCGAACAGATAAAGGAAGTGAGTTTACTAATAAAACAATACAGAAGTACTTAGAGGACAAAAAAATAAAGCATATTACAACTAAAAATCCTGATATAAAAGCTAGTATTGTAGAACGTTTTAACAGAACTCTAAAAGAAAAAATGTGGAAGTATTTTACAAAATATTAAACGTATAATTATTTAAATGTATTACCTCTTCTTGTGAAATCATACAATGAAGGTTATGATTCAAGCATAAAGATGTCACCTGCAAATGTTTCTCAAAATAACCTATTACAAGTATGGCATAATCAATATGATAATAAAATAAAGAAGAATCCAAATTTCTCAAAACATCTTAAGATTGGTGATACAGTACGAATTAGTAAAACTAAACGTACATTTGATAAAGGATATATGCAAAATTGGACTTGGGAAATATTTAAAGTGAAGAAGATAATACCAGGAGATCCACCTGTTTATGAAATTGAAGATTTAAACAAGGAACCACTGGATGGATTATTTTACAGAGAGGAATTACAACCTGTGACGTTATCAAAGACATTTTACATAGATAAAATCATACGTACAAGAAAAGGCAGCAGAAAAGAATATCTTGTTCATTGGAAAGGATATCCTTCTTTCGATTCCTGGATACCTGCATCATCCGTAAAGAAGATCGAGAAGTACAATGGAAACTGATGGAGATTTTTACGTTACGCTTCCCAGTAATAGTTCTATGGAATATTTTCCTGACAACACCTTAACATCATACACTACGAAACTTCATCAAAGAATGGAATTCCATGAAAAGTGGGAAGTTGCTATTGTTTGAATTCTGTATCCTCATTCAATATTAAATATTAATGAAGAAAATAATAAAATTTTTTACAAACCTGCAAAAAGTGATGAATGGAAATTTATAACTATTCCTGTACGTTATTACACTGACATATCAGAATTGATAAAGATAATAAATACGTACAACAGATTCACAAATTTACATATTTCTTATACTCGTGAGAGTAATACCTGTTTTATACGACGTCTTCATAAAGACATAGATGTAGACGTTGCATTATCACCAAGTGTTAGTGCGATGTTGGGGATTGATCCAAGCGTTGATTTAAAGGATATGCCAAAGCATTCCAAATTTACGTTTAGGACTTCCATCTACAATGTATGTGTATTGTGATATAATTCAATCTGTATTTGTTGGAGATACAGTAGCACCATTATTACGTATCATAAATATGAATCCTGTGAATCATACATTTGGAAGTAGTGTTATAGAAATTTTTAATCCTCCACATTATGTGCCTATAGAGAAGATGCATTTTGAACACATCAAAATAGATATAAGAGATAGTACAGGCTCTCCACTGGCATTCACTTTCGGAACTGTATGCGTTAAACTACATTTTCGACCAGTGCGTCAACATCGACAAATATGAATAATCCATATTTACAATATCATCAAAAACAAGCTCTTTCTGGAACTGGAAACGTTTATGTTGGATCTCCTTATCAAGTTGGACATGGTATTGGAAGTTTCCTTGGAGGATTATTTCGTTCTGTCATGCCACAAGTAAAAGAAGGAGCTAAAACAGTAGGAAAAGAATTATTAAAATATGGAGCAAACATTATTACTGATGTCATCATCGATAATCATCCTATTAACGAATCCTTTCATCAACGAATGGGTGAAGCGAGATCCGTCTTGCAAGACAAAGCAAAAAATAAACTGAAATCTATGCTAGGATCTGGATATCAACGAAGGAAAACAAGAATTACACATCATTCCATCTTTAACCCTTCATCATTACACATCATCAAGCGCAGGAAGAAGAAGGGCAGGAGGAAACGTACACAGAAAACAAAGAAAAATCAGTCTTATAAGAAGAGGAAGTTATCACCCGATATCTTTGATTAAATCATCACCATTATGTCTTTCTTACATCATCAATCCTGCGAGTGTGTAAAAAGTGAACTAGATATTTTTCTACAAAACCAACGCAAACCAGTATATTGGATAGTCATGTTGTTACATACAAACCAATCAGTTCACTAGCTGATAATGCTCCTATAGAGTTTGTCATCCCAGGAACAAGTGATGAATACATAGATCTACCACATACTCTTCTTTACATCGAAGCTCAAATCGTTAAGCCTGATGGATCAGCATTTGTTGAAGGTGATAAAGCTGTGGCTCCTATTAATGAATTTTTAAATTCTATGTTCAGTGAAGTGGAAGTGTATTTAAATAACAAACTGATTTCATTTCCATCTCATAATCATCCATATCGATCATACATTGAAAAACTGTTAAATTATGATGATTCTGCTAAAAATACTCATCTTCAATGTGCATTCTGGTTTCAAGATACTGCTGGACATATGGATGCAACATCTAGTGGTAATAGAGGATTTCAACAACGTTATGAATTAACAAAAAAAGGGCAAAATTCGACATGCTTGGACATCTTCATTGTGATATTTTTAATCAAGATAAATTTTTAATCCAGAGAGTAGAATTACGTCTCAAGTTAATTCCTGCAAAGCCAAACTTTTGTCTCATCGCTAGTGATGCGTCTGTTGAGGCTAAAGTGAATATTTTAGACGCTGCTTTACATATTAAAAAGATTAATGTTAGTCCTACAATAAAACTAGCACATAACAAGCTTCTACAATCAACAACAGCCAAATATTGCAAATGAAGTCATTCGTCATTCCAAGGGATCTTCAATCAAAAACAATTGATAATTTATTTATGGGAGTATTACCAACTCGAGTGATTGTGGCGTTTACACAAAATGATGCCTATACAGGAACAATAACTTCAAATCCATTTCATTTCAAACATTTTGACATCAATTTCTTCTCTCTATACATTGATGTAAAACCTGTACCTTCAAAACCATTACAGCCAAATTTCGAAAACAACCTCTATGTTTCCTCATATCATACCTTATTCTGTGGATCAGGTATTCACTTTTCCAATCATGGCAACAATATTCCTCGCCTTGCCTTTCCTCAAGGATACACTATCTTTGTTTTCGACATTACTCAAGATGGAGAAGCCAGCGCTGTGCAGCATTGGAACCTTATACGTAACGGCTGTGTTCGTCTGGAAGTTTACGAAGCCTCTACCAGCACCTGTCTCATGCATAACGTATGGAGAATTCCAATCTCTCTTAGAAGTGGATCATCAGAGGAACATCATCATGGATTTTTAAAGGTATGTTATTTAAATATCATATCATATATGTACATGTCTGCATTTTTATACATGATGTCCTCTACACTAGATTTATTGAATGCTTTGCAAACAAATTCTTTATTACACAATCATTTCGTTGGCGAATATGCAGCCAACCAATTACCAACACATGTTCCACTACCTGCAGCTATCATCATAAATACAGATCCCTCGAACAAACTTGGCACACACTGGATTTCCGTATATATTCATACTGATGGACGTGCCAACTACTTCGATACATTTGGATTTCCTCCATATGTAATGCAACATATTCAATTTCTACGTAGAAATTCCACTTCTTATACATTTAATAATAAACAAATTCAAAGTGTGAAATCGTCCCTATGCGGGCATTATTCATATCTTTTCCTATGCTTCAAAGCTAAAGGAATTTCATTACACTTTCTCATCAACTCCAGAAAAAAATTATAGTCGCTTGCTGTATTTACTTTTACAGGTAATCATGTCTTCATTCTTCTTCTTCGTTTGTTTTGATACTTTCTTTTCATATTATTGCAGGTAGCCATTTCTTCTTCTTCTTTTTTTATTATAATGTGTTTGTATATATTATCATTTGTTGTTTTATTTGTTCATGATTATAGATAAAATAAATTTTAAGTTTGTTTTTCAATTTTTTTCATTTCAGAGAGTAAAAGATCGTCATCGTGTGTATGGACATCATCATTGTACAGTGTGACTTCTATCTACGTTTCGTCACCATATGTTAGGATATATGGAAAAATATATGTTAGGATTTTTTTCTTATAAAAAAATTAAAAATCCTATCATATTGAGGAAACAAACAGGAAAACGTATGAAACGAACACAAAACACACACACACAAATAAAACTTTTCACTTTCACTATATATATTTTTATTACATTTGATATTATGTTGATTAGTGTACATGAAAAAAAACAAATCAATTTTCTTCTTCTTTATGAAGAGTCGTTCACTTCATTGATACCCTCCGAAGGCTGAGTATCGGTTTCCCCCCACCATGGCTGTGTCGATACACTATCAAATAAATCAGCCATAATTGAATCTATGAGTTTTTGTTTGCAAAATACTTTCATTTCAAATTTTATTCGTTCACCATCAATGTTCACATCACTGTTCTTATCAAGAGAGACACTTGGAAAACTGATGTTCATACCATTAATAATACTCTGTTCGTCTACACAGGTATGGATTCCGGCAAGTCCTCTGCATATAAGACACTGCAATTATACATGATTACGAATAGTATCTGTACACAAGTCAAAATATTCACGTAGCACAACACTGCAAACTTTACTGTTTTTCACAGCATGTTCAATACACGGTAATATTTCCAAGAAATAAAGCCAATCACTTGAAGTTAAGTACACAGTGTTTCGAGGAGCATGAAGTGTTCCTTTCTTCTCTAACATCACTAATTTTTCACCCATTAGTTTTCGCACCACCAGTTCGTTTTTTCGACCAAGAGATTTTATAAATGTAATTTCCACTTGAGAATTTAAATAGTCCGTAACAAATGGGGTCAAATGTACAAGTTTCTCCCACTCTGCCAAATTTAACTCCACTCCAAACACAAGTCCTTTGCCAACACGAATCACTGGTTCAAATGTATCACTATCCAGTCCAATACAAATTAATTTGGTTTTCATTGAATTAAGTCCATATTCAACATTGAACAAGTACTCTTTCTTGGTATCCATAGTTGATGCACAAGCACTCAAAGACATATTACTTCAGTCGCTGGCCAGCACAGAATAACGACACTATGCATACAGATGACTGTGTATGCATGAAGAGGAGGGGCGAAGAGGAAAATTCATGTTTCATCTTGTTTGTACATGCCACCATACACTTACGATGATTAAACCAGTTCAGTAAATTCAAGATCGTGCATGTTACGTCCAGATACATTAATCTTCATTCCTTTATATATTAAACAGACATAATGCACCATTATCTGCTTCCAATTTTTCAGTACAACGTCCAGGTAAAATCACTTTTTCGCCTCCTTCAAATGTCACACATGCCTTCCTACCATATACCGTTGTAATTATCTCACAGTTTACAATACGAAATGGTACTCCAATCTCCAAATCTCGCATTTTTGTAAAGGGTACCATTGATGGCTTATTAAGCTTATCTAATAAACTCATTGACGATGACATCTTTAAATTTTGACATTTCTTCTTTTGCAACAGCTGCTAACAGAATGATCTACACAAGCACATACGTTCCGCTTACGCTCTTCGCACGAGGGGTGGAGGGCGTTTGGGGATTCAAATTATTAGTCAATACACGACAAGAACACGAAAAAGGCATGTTTTATCTTGTTTCTACATCTGGTAGGCGTCCAAGAGTATACTTCCTTATACTAGCATAGCAACATACTGGTTTACACCGGTTTAAGCCCCGTGGGAACGTTCCCACGGCCAAAATTTTCCCACGCTGATGAAGAGGGGGATATCTATGACGCTAAGGCGGGTTCTTGCTTCGGGTGACAACTAGCGTAGTTGCGTTGCTGCAGGAAAAATGGCCCAAAAATTACCCTATTGGAGCGCTACAATTCCAGTGTAATTTTATTTCTTCTTGCAAGGGCCCGATATGTTAGTCAGTCGCTTTGAAACTAATGGAGATAATGGGATAAGATGGATAATGGATATACATTTCGAACAAAAATTTATTCTTTAATTGCACAAAAATTGGCAGTTCCTAAAATGTCTTTTCTTCTTTCTAATAGTAAGGAATATTGATTAAAGAGAGAGTAATAAGAAGCAACTTCTACCTTTTCCATTGTTTTGCAGTGTAATATACGAGTGAAGTGGTTTAGAGATGCACGAGTGTATATACAGTACAATTAAATTTAGTGAATTCGACATAATTCTAGGTTTTAGTATTATTTTGTATAACTGGAGTGTGTAGTGATTCTAAGTATTGTTGAGTTTTCCAAGAAAGTGAAAACTGCGTCTAATGGCAACGAACATGTATTGTAGAATTTAAAATACAAGTTGTTCATTAATCCCCAGTTTCAATATAACTCAAGCCTCATTATTCATTACTATCACTAATATTATCCTTTCTATTTATTTCTTTTACAAATTTTTATTAAATAACTTGATCACACAATTTTCCAGACAGAATTTAAGATGTTCATCAGCAAGGAATCAAATCTCTTCTTACACTTACGTTGTTTAAGAGTAGAAAGGACTAGTACCTACTTACGTTGCTCTTGTCAATTTACTTATTAAAATATAAAATACGATATACGGTATTTTAACTGAAAAAATATCCTATTAGTTATGCAACCTTTCGTCAATCAAAGTGTTAGAAACTACCAGGAAAACTAACAATGATATACAAATATTCAGAGCATGTCTTGCCCCCTCACCTTCAACGTCCAATCGCCGCCACTGGTAGTAGTAGTAGTAGTAGTAGTAAGAACGGGTTAGAAGCCCCGCAGGGGTTGGTTGGGTTCTGTTCTCGACATTAGTAGTAGTAGTAGTAGTAGTACTAGTAGAGGTAGTAATAGTATCAGTAGTACTAGTAGTAGTAGTAGTAATAATCATAGCAGTAGTAGTAGTAGTATTAGTAGTAGGAACGGGTTAAAAGCCCCGCAGGGGTTGGGTTCTGTTCTCGACATGAGTATGAGTAATAATAGCAGTAGCAGTAGAGTAGTAGCAGCAGCAGCAGTAGTAGTAGTAGTAGTAGCAGTAGGAGTAGTAGTAGGAATAGTAGTAGGAACTGGTTAGAAGCCCCATAGTGGTTGGCTGGGTTCTGTTCTCGACATAAGTATTAGTAATAGTAGTAGCAGTAACAATAGTAGTAGTAGTAGTAGCAATAGTAGTAGACGCCTCGCAGAGGCAGGTTAGGTTCTATTCTCAACATAAGTATAAGTAGTAGTAGGAGTAATCTCTGTTTCACCTTATGAAGAATATAAAACGGAAATGACGTTCAACGAGCGCGACGTTGCCACTTATAATGAGTGTGAGGAGGCCGATTTGAGAGAGAGAGAGAGAGAGAGAGAGAGAAAACAAGAACATAAACCAAACAGCGCAGCGGTAAGCGACTCAATAATAATAATAATAATAATAATAAAAGAAGAAGAAGAAGAAGTGTAAGTACTTACCATACGTAATTTACTCTTGGAGGCAAGAAACACCCAAAACGTCTTCATCCAGGTCCATGTCCTGATCTTCATTGAAACTGTTGGCTGCTTCTTCGTCACTTTCACTTTCTGAATCACTATTTAAATCTATAATGAGTCTGTCATGTACAATTTCGATCAGTCCATCTGCATCCCACATTTCTTTCTCATTTTTTTTAATGTGTTCAAAATAGTTTTTACAGTCTTCTGAACTAATTTTTTTTTATCCCTTCCTCGAGCAAAATCTGAACGTCAGACAATTTAAATGTTTTTTTCTGAAGCAACATGGCCCTTAACTTTACTCCACACAAGTTCAATAGGAGAGAGTTCACAATGATAAGGGGACAGACGAAGTACTTCACGTCCGGCTTCCTTAGCAATACGGTCTATTCTATAGGAGACTTCTATATTAGAGGCAACCTTATTTAACATTTCTATTACTTCAAATTTGTTCCAGTTTGAATCACATTCAACACCTTTAGTTTTTAACCACTCCACAATTTCTTTTTTACTACATGATTTCGTTGGGATTTTTTCGTCCTTTACTGAGTGTGTGGGAGCATTGTCAATTACAATCACGGAATTTGGTGGTACATTCGGAAGGAGTTTTTCTTGGAAATATTGTTCATATTTTGCTGAATCTAATTCTCCGTGATAATCACCTGTTTTTGTGCCGCGAAAAAGGAGGTCAGCTCCAGGAATTAACCCACTCTCAGTCATTGCATGAATAACTAATACCCTCCCCCCCTTTCCAGAAGGTGCCTTGACGCCTGAGGACAAACCTTCTCTCCAAGCTTGGTTGGCTGTTTTCATAGTAGTATCATGCCATGCCTTTGACTTTGTGTGACCAGCGTCAGTATAAACAATGCACTTACCTTCTTGCCTCCGTTGCTTAATATTCTTCAAACATCGATGCCTCCATGCGATAATGTCCTCTCTCTCAATCAACACAGATCGGCGCTTTCGAGACATACAGCTGAATCCCATGTCAGGTAGAAGGCGATGCAACGTCGATAATGATCAAGTAGGCAGGTCGTCGTCCTCTGCAATAATACGATGAATTTTCCGCAAAGAAGGAAACTCATTGTCTCTATACATTTTATGAATTTTGCGGCGTATTGCTGCTTGGATAAAAGAGTCATATTTCTCCAGCCTTGCATTTTTATTGTCGCTTGGTCTTTTCTTGCGTGGAGTAGAAACTTTTCCTTTAGTGCGATGGAATTCCTGACGCATTTTCGATATAGTTGTGATTCCCACTAGTGTTGCTTCAGAGGTCTTCCTCATTGCTTCTGAAACAGTTTCAATACCCCCTTTCACTGCCTGGTTTCGAAAATATGAATACACGTTTAATAACATTGTTTTCTCACCAGTAGAAAGAGGTTTCCCTTTCTCTCTTTGCTTCTTATAACAATGTGGGGAATTTTCAGTCATTCTCTCTCTCTCTCTCAAAAAAAAAAAAAAAAAAAACAGCACTATAGCAGTTAAACACAAAATTAACTAGTAACAACACTAATAATAAAATAGATAACACACGAAGTAACTATAACAAGAAAAATATACAAAATAAAACAAAACAGAAGATACGCGCACCAAAAATTCACTGAACTAGCACAGATCAAAATGAATCAAAACTGTCATGCGTAGCGCTTCCGACGACCAGTGACGAGGCAACAACTGAGCTCATGTTGCCAAACTTACCCTATCGTAAGAAGTTTAACTGATAAAGAATGACTTTGCATACCTCTATTGTTATTCTAACAATCAGTCTTACTTTCTTTGTTTATCTGCTGCAAAAGTTTCTACATTTTAAAAAGTATTTCGATACTTTGATATTTTAATGAGAGTAAATTTGACAATCTTACTTGCGTCATGCTTTTTCTTTTGTCATCGGCTACAGTTAGGGTTGCAAGTACTTCAAGGTGACCAGAATTTTCACTTGTGAAAACGAGACGCATACGAATCGGCTACGGGGGAGGAGGGATGTCTGACTTTCAGATTCCATTTTGGGACTCAGCAGTGTTCTCAATTTACAAAATACACAAGTAAGAGTGATAACACACCGTTTCTAACTTTACGTGGACCACACAACAAATCATGGTTTCCGATAGCAAGTTTTACCCAACAATTCTTTTAACTAGTTGAACACTCAGAATTCCCACTCAATTTCCACTTGAACCACAAACACTCAATTCCCATTTGAAAATTCAGAAGTTCGAGACAAGGCTGAACTTTGGCAACGAGTGTTGGTACGGAAGAGAGTAGAATTTCCATTAACGATTTATATTTTGATTAATAATTACGAGACACCTAGGTCATTTTTACTTAAAAACGGGACATTTTGGCGTCCCGTTGGAGAATCAGAAAAAAACGGGACAACGGTTGGAAAAAAGGGACTGTCCCGGCTAAAACGGGACGTCTGGTCACCTTAAAGTACTTATATTATTGTGCTAGCTGAACGTACTAGCTACGCTGGACACTCGAACAATATATAAACTGCCACGCGAGTCAACTCTACAGTTTAATTTGTTTTTACCAAATCTTGGAAAACATTTTAAATTCTGTCACTAACTGAATTCACCAAAACCATTTTTGGTTTTAAACCGGCTCGTTTTTGTACTAATAAATCAGCAAACCTAACACTTTTAATAAACATATGATACTAGGGCCGTAACTTGTGAAGGGAGGCAGGAGGAGAAACTGCCCTCCCCAGGGAAGCTCCCCGCCATTTGAAGGGTGCCCATTTTAAGACGAAATTTTCTTACTAGATATACGATATGAACATGAAATTATAAATAAAGCATCAAACAAGTTCACTACATTACATAAACAAAACAGCACAAAAAAGATAATTAAAATAAGTCGTGGGCTCATTTCAATAAAAAGAATGTCTACTATTGGGTGTCCTAGAAATAATATTTATTCGTATAGCTTTGAGGTTTGTCAATATTGTCCCCTTGATTAAATTGTCATGTATGGAATGGAGCCAGGGGCGTACTAACGGCCCAGCAGACCTTGCGGTGCGGGAGTATCCTCAGGCTCCGTGGGGGGGGGCATAAAGTGTAAGATAAAGATGGAAAGAGGAGGCCCAAGAATTAGTAAAACAATTTTTCTAGGGGGCCCAAATACGCGTATTAATGATTTCCCCCCCCCCAGAAAAAATCTAAGTTACGGCGAGGTATAATACTGATTGATAGAATTGGATTTGAAGATAGAATTGCATTCCTTTTGTATCAAGGAGTGTGTAAGAAAATTGAATGTTAGAAGGGTGTAGAATATGAAGGGAATTATAAACAACTAAAATTGCAAGGCTATCTGCTTATTAAAAGAAAAGGCTAATTTCAGCTTTCTAAGTTGAGTGGCTAGTGAAATACTCTTTTTTTTTCTTGGTATAGTGTCATAATCAAAGTAATATGATAACAATCTCAATTGGCATTGAGGTCTAATACAAACCGAAAATCTTTTCATTCTGCTTTGCCGTTTGGCCATACAGAAAATTGTATTACACACACACTATTAAGTTGTTTAACTAAACATACTGTTATAAATATCTACATAAAGTGACTTGCGTCGTTCACTTCCCACTTGTTCCACGAATAGAGGCAACCGTAACCTTGTTGTACGAGACTATATGCACATGTTTTTAATCTTTGCTGACAGAAAAGTGCACTTTTGCTACTGGCTACACTGGTTTGACGCATCTGAAGATATATATTCCGTTTTATATTCTTCATAAGGTGAAACAGAGAATAGGGTCAGTAGTAGTAGTATAATTATGATGATGTGTGTATGAAGATACTATATCGTTGTACTATTTGTATTCTTGGCTCTTTATTTTGTGGGAGGGGGTAACTTGGCACATTGTTGATTGCCAACATGTCATGTTACCACTTTTTCATAATAAGGTACCGATAATACATATACCACAACGATATGGGATCTCCACATATGCTAGAGTAGCCAAACTAGCTTTGTAAACAATTACCTTATGTTGTATCTATGATTCTGACACTGCACATTAAATTATACGTTTATACAGACTTCTTGATCACACGCACATTTAAAAGATTTTGTTTTTATGCCTATGGAGATTCATAAAAACACAAAGAAATCGTGCATAATTACGCATTTTTATATATATCAACTACAATTTTACTACACTCCAACTACAAACTCGGAAAAGATGGCGGACGTTAAGTAGTTGCGTGCGTGAAGCTCCCAGTTAATATCAGTTTATGAAGCGCTCTTAGGAAAAACTGACTGATTTTTTTCAACAAATAATAATCTTAAAGTAGTGAAGTGCTGTGTACTAAGTTTTTTTTTCTTTCTTTTTGTTGTTATTAATACCTATTTACAAAATGCCACCTAAATGCTCAACAACTCCACGCGATACAAAGGCGTCAAGTCCATCAAAAGAAGACTTTATGAAACAAATTTGTAGTGAAGTGAAGGCAGCAGTACAAACACCGGAAGTAACAAATGTGATTGTAGAAGCTATTATTGAGACAGTAACGAAAGTTGTGGTGCAGAAACTAAAAGAAACTATCGATTTTAATACAGAAGTAGTAGAAGAAATGAAGGCTTCAGTGTCAGAGCTGAAATCCAAGTTGAAGGAAAAAGAAAATAGAATCGCTTCTCTGGAAGAAAGTGTAGTTGAACTTGAACAATACCAAAGGAGAAATAGTATAAGAATTTTCGGAGTGCCTGAAAAAGAACAAGAAAGTACAGATAACGTTTCCTTGTCAGTCTTCGAGACTAAACTAGGAATTAAACTTGAGCCTACGGATATCTGCAGATCTCATAGAATTGGTCCTAAAGTTCGTGGCAAAACAAGGCCTATTATTGTTAAGTTCACGAGCTACAGAAACAGAGCTTTGGTCTTCAGAAACAAAAGGAAACTAAAATCCAGCGGAATCACCATAAGAGAAGATCTGTGCCAGTCAAGATTAACACTCCTTAAGATGGCGACAACGAAATTCGGTACAAGGGACGTATATACACAGGATGGGAAAATCGTCATCATAAGAGACAAGGTAAAGCATTTCATAACCACAGCTAAGGAACTTCTGTCGGTGTAATTACACAGAAGAACAAAACTGGGAAGTGCTTTTATGTTTCTTTCTATTATTATTATATTTTTATTTCACTAATATTTTTTTAACCAATGGTTAGTGCCGTCCTTCTTATAAAGTGCAAGGCAGAAGTACTACCTCTGTGTGTAAAAACTGACTCCCCCTTTGTACATTATCTCGTTTTGACTGCTTTTATTACCAGCAACTTTCTGTGCAAAATAACTTACTCTTTAATATTCATTATGTGCAGACAATCATGCTTAAAACCTTATTACAAAAATGTTTGCTCGAAAATGGACAATAAACTGGAGCGTGTTTCATATATAGTGAATATCTTATACGTTGTGTGCCTATATTCTTTATTTAGTGAGTGTGTTGCATTGTATCTAAAATGTTATAGTGTGTAGTTGCTTGTGGTTTCCATTATCTGTGCCCCTTTTCTCAATCTAAGCCACCGATGAAAGCCCCCTTTGTTCATTTGCAGCCTGACTGCAACTGTACTGTAGATACTCACAAAATGTCTCATTACTGCTTTTTACGTTCTTACTATGTAATATCGTTTAAATGGTTTTATTGTATCTTAGGCTTACTAAGTATGAATTCTCGGGAAATTGTAAGAAGTTCAAAATATCCTACAAACTTCTGTCTCATATCTGAGGTAAGTGCCAGGAGGATAATCACTGGGTTAGATATTATAATATACATAATATGTACCGTATGTCATAAATGTAACTATGAGTACGACTATGGGTAACTCTACTGGACATTCTCATATTCTTGACCTCTCTGTTATTAACAGAAACCGTGCTGTGGTATGCACAATACCTGCAGATGTCAAAAGAAAATTTACCGTTATGCATGCTAATGTTCGCTCACTTCTTCCGAAAATTGATGAAGTAAGATCTCTTATCGCTACGAATGAATGTGCTATATTTATTGTAACTGAATCATGGTTAGATAAATCTGTTAATACTGAACAAATTGATGTACAAGGGTATTCCGTTTTACGACAAGACACGGGCAGGGGTGGGGGGATAGTAGTATATTATCTTAAAAACCTAGAACTTATGACTTTTGCATCCAGCTCTGGTGACGGATTAGAGAGACCAAACATAGAATTTCTTAACTTTACTGTAAAAATAAACTCTTATTCAATACGTTTTGCTGCATTATAGAGATCACCCAATATATCGTATACTTCACTATCAATTATTGAAGATATTGTCATCGAGCTCTATCCACAGGTCGATTCTCTGTATTTAATTGGCGACCTGAACTGTGACCAAACTTGCATAAGCAAACCTGAAACGGTATATTTAAACTCAATATTAAATAGGTTAAATCTTATTCAAATAATTAATGAGCCTACTAGGATAACTGAAACAAGTGAATCTTTGTTATATGTTATTCTTACTGATAACAGAGACAGACTGGCGTTGCATGGTGTTAGTCCCCCTATTGGAAATTCTAATCACTGTGTTATATACATGGTTCTTGATATTAATAAACCGCCTAGCCCGAAACCTGAAATTCTTAGCTGTCGAGATTATGGTAGTTTTGATGAAAACCTTTTCTTTAGCGATGCTCAATACATACACTGGGAAAACATTGAGTCATTTGAAACAATAGACGGTAAGGTTTCCTTTGTACAGGACGCATTAACACATATATTCGATGTACATGCTCCTATTAAAAAGATCAAACTTTCTAAAACTAAACTCCCATATCTCTCAAGTAATACCGAGCTATTAATGAAATTGCGTGATCGAGCACATCTCAAGTTCAAGCGTACCAAAACCCAACAAGATTGGGAAGAGTTTAAAAGGCTTAGGAACTTTACAACGTCAGTGGTTCGACAAGAAAAAATGCTTACTTCTCTTATCGTATTAAAAACTGCACTGCAGTTAAAGACAAATGGAAAGTAATACAAGAGCTGGGTCTTTGTAACAGGAACAATGATGTAGCACTTTCCAGTGAAATCAATGATCCAAATGTTATTAATGATCATTTCGTCAGTCTCCCTGGTTTGCCTCCTATTAATTCTGAGAGAGTTGACAATCAAACTAAGAAATTTCTGTCTAAAAAACATCCACAGCTACAGACATTTTTATTTAACCCAATAAATGAATCCGATGTGAGAAAGGCGGTACACAGCATAAAATCTAACTCAGCTGGCCTTGATGCAATAAGCACTAAAATGATCAAATTAGCGTTGCCATTCATACTATCACCTCTTACGAAAATAATTAATTATTCATTAGTTAACGGCTGCTTTCCTACTGCCTGGAAAACAGCAAAAGTGGTACCGCTACCAAAGAAACCCCGCGTAACTTCCTTAAACGAGCTACGTCCAATTAGTATCTTACCAATAATGTCAAAGATCGTAGAAAAATTAGTAAACCAGCAATTATACGACTATGTAAATCATAATAATATTATCCCTATTATTCAATCCGGTTTTCGTAAGCATCATAGTACTGTCAGTGCGATGCTCGAGGTAACAGATGGGATATTAAACGCAATTGATAACTCTCAAGTTGCAATCATAGTCCTCTTAGACCTAACCAAGGCCTTCGATCTAGTTAATCATAACCTGTTGTTGGCTAAACTAAGGTATTATAAATTTTCTGATACCGTCATAAACTGGATTGAAAGCTACTTACTAGGCAGGAAGCAACAAGTATGTCTTAGGACAACTCAAAATCCCTTATCTTCGGCACTCGTTATAAACAAAGGAGTACCTCAAGGATCAATCTTGGGTCCCCTTTTATTTTCTATTTACATTGCTGACCTCATAGATTCCATTAAATACTCTACTGTGCATTGCTACGCGGATGACACACAACTTTGCATCATGTCATCACCACAAAATATTGAACAAACTGTAGAACTTGTTAATAGAGATTTGACCTCTGTATCTGAATGGTGTACTGATAACGGTCTTGCCATCAACCCAAGTAAGTGTACATTTACGATTATAGGAACCTCACAACAGTTGAGTAAAATCAAGGCATCGGATCTAAAAATAAAAATTATGAACACTTATATTTCTTATTCTACCCATGTGAAAAGCTTAGGACTCATATTGGATAAGGAACTAAACTATAATAATCATATATCTACTCAGTGTAATAAAGCTATTACTTTATTACGTCGACTTTACAAAGCCAAAGACTTTCTATCTCAGTCTATGAAATTATATCTCATGCAAGTTCTTGTTTTACCGTTATTAGACTACTGTGACGCTGTATATGGACCATCTCTCTCTGTTTACAATTCTAAAACTATACAGAAAATACAGAACTCGTGCATTAGGTTTGCCTTTAACTTAAAGAAATCGGAACATATCCTACCAGTGCTAAATAGAAACGACATTTTAACAATGTCGAGAAGAAGATACCTACGCTATAGTTGTCTGATATATAAAATCCTTAAAACTCAATCCCCACAATATTTATATTGTAAATTTACAAAGCGGTCACAAATTCACTCTCACGTTACGCGTAACAGTGAGAAATTCAATGTACAAAGACCTAAACTGAAGATAGTACAAGGATCATTTTCTAGAGCAGGTCCGAGAGTATGGAATGCGATACCAAAAGCTCTCACGGAAATAAAGTCATTTAATTCATTTCGAAATTCATTAAAATCACATTTGATGAAATCCCAGCGACTGGCCTCTGGCACTTACGACATGTACAGTTTTATGTAACAGCTTAGCTAAATCCAACAATATCGATACTTTTTATTGCATATGTCACTTGTTTATTTTCTGATTTATTCTTTTACTTGTATTTTTTTTAGTTTTTTTTCTGTTCCTTTTGATGTGTAATGTTTAATATTGTATTCTTTTGACAAGGGTTAGGTGGTAGAGCAGCCATGGCTGAACCTCGCCCGCTTCAATAAAGACATTTTCATTTCATTTCATTACACGTTTGTTACAATTATGTTTTATACTAATTGTATGAATCTAAGTTTATTCAAGGCCCTGATAGTACACACGATCGCGTTCACGCACTATTCGTATTGAGAAAAATCCGTTAACAGTTACTTGTTTGCAAGAATCCATGTCCGTAAGAAGACACACTTTTGGCAATCATTCCTGCATTTGACAGTTGTTCAGTCTCCTTTCTCACTGTTACGGAGCACAATTAATTGATAATTTTAATTATTAAAGAGTTGACAACGTTGATGCCACGAGCCGCAGTCACTTTTTTTAGGTGTTTCTTCTATAATGAATCCACTGGTGCCAGTTTCTTCCCAGCAGGGTGCTTCCAACTACCAATGCAAGGCGATGGATAACGAAATAGTTAAAAAAAAGCCATGAAGCACTGTGGTTAGGAATGCATTCAGAGAATATTTACTCTTTGGGTTACATTCCATAACCATATTCGGAGAAATGAAAGGATTTTTTTCCGTCGCAAAGTCGCACACATACATATTCCTTTTGTCTGTTTGCGAACAGAAATTTCTCAGAGCTGCCTTTATAAGAGATTTATTTAAAAATATTAAATCAGTTATACTTAATGTTATATGTACAGAATTGTCACAGAAACGCTTGGATATAACAAGTTGAGTGCAAGATGGGTATCGAAAATACTAACGAACCGTTTTTGAATCGGTATCGAGAACAGGGAGATGATTTGTTTTCAAAAATTCTGACGGGCGACGGGGCGAGGATCTCGTACACCAACACCGAAATCAAACAACAGTCCATGTAGTGACACCATTCAAGTTACCCCAAACTAAAAAGATTCAAGAAATTGCCGCACTCGAGTCGGAAACTGATGGCTACTGTCTTTTGGGACAAGGGCGTCCTATTGGTTGATTTCTTGGAACGTGGGACAGGCTGCCGTGTATTGCGACACGCTCACCAACGTGTGACGTAAGATTCAAAATCGACGCCGCGGGAGGCTTTTGTCCGCAATCATCCCCGTCCATGACAACGCGCGTCCTCATACCGCTGCCATCGTCGAGAAGAAGAGTGAAGATTTTCGTTAGGACCTGTTTGACCATTCTCCATACAGTCCCGACTTTGCCTCCAACGATTACTTCTTCTTCTTGAATTTGAAACGGTGGCTTATTGGACAACTGCTTGAAAACGACGAGAATCCCCAGACTGATATTGCCTACTGGTTCCAATTCCAGGTGGCAACCTTCCATTCAGATCTTTTATGGAAGATGGTGCAGCGTTGAGAAAAGTGTTTGGAAGGGCATTGTGATTATGTGGAAAATTGAAATAGCTCCGTAGGCACTTATTTCTAGCAATAAATCACGTTCCGCAGAAGCGTCTGTTTTCTTCTTTTTAATCATCAAACGACCCTTACTTTTGAAATAACCCTCGTATTCATATATACAGGTGCGGAAAAAGTCCCGGAACGGTGCAATATCTCTCGAAATATACAAATCAGCAAAACAAAACAAAACACTTTTTACATATTTTTTAAAAAAGCTATCCAATGATACCAGAACCGACACCCCATTCGGGGGTAACTAAAATTTTAAATGGGAACCCTATTTTTTTACTGCATATTTTGATTTTTCAGACAAGAATTCAACACCTTTGTTTCCCTGCTGCCCACTTTCCCTATTTCGAAGTTTGATGTAAAAATCTCCGTCGATTCACTCTAAAATTTCAAATTCATTTGTAAAATATCAGTTCTCTCTTTTCCTTAGTATTGAGAACAGACAAGACAGCCACGCTTCACTTCTTATATTGAAACAAATGATGACCAAAACTTTTTAACACTATCCCAAAAACTTTTTTCTTTTTCTTTTCTTTTTCTTTTTTCTTTTTCTTTTTTTTTTGCATAGTATCATACTCATAGGAGAAACATTAACTTCAATCAAAACATGCCGTACGTTAATGGCCGAGAACGTTTCAAATTATTGAAATTATATACACTAAAGAATAAGAAAGGCGTAACATAGAAAGAAACGAATAAGATAATATACTTTATTGGATTACCTCTAATTACATCTAGAAGTTCTTAACAGTGCTTTTTATATTTGAGCTTCTGTAGATATACTGCTCCACAGTTTTGTCTTTTTAATATATTGAATAAGATTGTAATACGATTTTTTCGCATATCAATGATATCAAAAGTTTGGTATACCTGTTTTATTCTTGAGATCATAAACTCATAATATTGTTACTAAAATAACTACTTCTTAAAAACAAGTGAACTTTAATCTTCTAGAAGTAGGAGTAAATATATACATAACCATTTTAGTTTACATAGATGTATGGATATATTATATTTAACTATTATATTATATTACAATGATTCACTGACATATCATGAGATTCTTCGTGTGCTCCATTTTTATTTTTTCTGAAATTAAGAAAATGGAAAAATTAATTCTAGGTATAATCAACATCAGTACGATCAAAATTCAAATCAGATTATGAGGTTGCTGTTAAGTAAGGTTCTTTATGTTTAACTTTAAAGAGTAAAAATTATGTGACGGATTCAACCTGGGACCTTTTGTCTATAAACTATACAAACGGGACTCAAAGGTATACAAAGTTACAATTACAAATTTCAAATTGAACTACAAATTACAAAATGTATTATTAGCGGCAGTTTCAAGTTTTAAAAATCTACTTTTTTCTTGCAGCCTTGGGCCACAAAATGTTTCCTTTTCATACTTTATTCTGTTCAAGCACAATACAATGAATCTCAAATTTCACGTTTAACTTCCAAAAGTCGTTCAATCTAAGAAACAGGCTTTCTTATTCCATTGTAAGATCGAAGAATGTTAACGGCAGTGGCGGCGATTGGACGTTAAAAGTGAAGGGGGCCAGACATGATATGAATATTTGATATCAATGTTAGTTTTCCTGGTTGCTTGTAACACTTTGTTTGACGAAAGGTTGTATAACTATTAGGATACTGTCTTTTTCAGTTATACCGTATATCTTGTTTCATATTTTATTAAGTAAATTGACAAGAGCAACGCAAGTAGATACTAGCCCTTTGATTCCTTGCTCATGAATATCTGTCTGGAAAATTGTGTGATCAGATTAGGGGCCTATTTAATAACAAATTTGCAAAACAAATGAACAGAAAGAATGATATTAATGAAATAATCATAGTAATGTATAATGAGGCTTGTTTTGCAAAAGTTATATTGGAACTGGAAATTAATGAACAACTTATATTTTTAATTCCACGAATGCTATTATATGTGTTATTACTCTTAGAATGACAGTGAATACTGTAAGCATATGCTATGACATTTAAAGAAATACTTTTACAGCTTCCCGAAACATGTATCAAAACTCAGCAATACTTAGTCACTCCACATTTAAGTTATACAAAATAATCCTAAAACCTAGAACTATGCTGAATTCACTAAATTTAATTGTATATACAAGCCTGTATATGTACACCCCCTAAACTCGTATATTACACTGCAAAATTAATATTCCTTACTGAGCTCCTCCGTGGCTAAGCGGTTAGCGTACATGCCTTAGACGTGGGAGACCCGGGCTCGATTCCCGGGGGGAGCTTACGTGGTTCGGACTCCACGTTGATCATTAAGTCCACGTCTCATATAACTCTGCTGAACTGGATGTTAAACTGATAAAATCAAATCAAAATATTATTATTAGAAAGAAGAAAATACATTTTAGGAACTGTCGATTTTTGTACAATTAAAGAATAACTTGTGAAGGACTTCTTTTCTTGCGAAATGTTACCTCAATTAGTTCCAGAGCGGCTGACTAACATATCGATCAATTACAAGAAGAAATGAAAATAAGCTAGAATTGTGGCGCTCCAATAGGTTAATTTTTGGACCATTTTTGGTGGCAGGACAAACGCAATACCTGTAGCTTTCTTAATTCCACGGGAAGACAACCAATACGTACTAATAGAACGACAAATATTTTGTGGCACCACTTTTATTCTATGAACCAATAATACCTACAAAACTTTATATTTCCAAATGAAACTATATACATTAATGGGTAATTCCAAAAAAGTGGGGGGCAACTGCCCCCTTTGCCCCCCCCCCGAAGCGCCGCCCATGGTTAAAGGAAGGGGATTATTTTCTAAAATATCGGAAAAACATATACTGTAAGTACGAGATAATCTCCACCTTTCCGAAATAATATATGTACAGGTGGCGGCAATGCGAAGCTCAACAGTGGCGTTGTTTCCAAAGCTTAACCCTTTTAGGCTTTATAGTAACTTTTGTTACCACGGCGTAGTATCGTATTTGATTGCTTATTTAGGTTTTATAACAAATATTTAAGCCGGATTTTTTTTTATTGGTCAAGTCTAGGATGGACCAAAGAACACCCCAGATGCGTTTGAGAACCGGATGGTGAACTTGGCGACGCCAAGTGGGGGCGGAGGCGCGTGACAATTTTCTTAAAGCAAATTTCAGAAATTTTTTACGCCTTTTATTTTCAAGATATCAGACTGAAACTTTGCATACGGACTGCGTGCACCATTAGGTATTTCTCAATTTTTTTGAGATCCCTATGTGAAACCAGGGTCGGGTACGAGGGGCTCAAGTGTTTTTCGGAGGGGTCCGAGCGGGTGAGTTTTTCAGAAAAAATTCCGATTTTCCCATTGTTCCGGTTCATGTGTACGATACGGACATGTAGTGGTGTCGTTGGAAAGAGCTCGTTATACTGAAGAAAATGACGTTTGAACCATGATTCTAGGTCAGATAGTAATGACGCAGTACATTTTTTTAAATATGTATATATGTCGGCCCAGGCCCGAGAAGAAGAGCGCAAAAATTTCGATTTCTTTTTTCCAAAAAATCTCCCAGTTTTTCTCCGATTCCAGTATATAATACGGACAAGCGAGTGATATCATTGGAAAGTATTCCCTATCCTTAAGAAACAAGGTATGAACCGTGATCCTACGACAAATATTAACGAAGATGTAGCTGTTCGAGTGAAAGTCTCAATTTAACTCAAAATATGGAAATCCTAAAAGGTTTAAACATTTCTATACATTTATTTATAGTTTCGTATCATAATCTACTATTTATGTAGCATGAATACAAATGAATATCAAGCTGTTCGGTGAAACTATGACTTTTTGTTTTTAAAACTGTTGTTAAACACTGAGTAAACACGCTGACATTTTTTAAAAATTAAATTAAACGGGTAACTGTAAACAAGTATACTAATTCCTCAATACAACATAGCTTCTTAGTATCGTAGAGTTTGTTGCCAGAGTACATTAAAGTTCAGTTTCTATTCTGTACGTTATCTTGTTCGTCTACCTGATGTTCTGCGCAATCCATTAAAACAACCGTAACATCATTTTACTACTTTGGAAATTTGTGGAATTTTGTAACTTAAAAATACACTTGCTCAATATATCATAACAACTAGCCTTTGTTCTCTTCCCTCCTGTCTCTCCTTCGTTCGTCGCAGCCACTTCTGAATTATCGCCTCCACTTTTTCTCTGTAACTGTCCCGCAAGCTTTTCCTATGGATTCTGTGGAAACAAGAATATGTGTTATAGTTGAGTCTGTGTGTATTATTTTGACATTCTAACATCTGCAAATCTATGAGATCTAAACTAGTTACAACCAGAAAATGTATAAACAGCAACTAAAGAATTTTGCAGCAATTGACATAATCGTGACTGTTCGCCTCTAACCAGGGCCTTAACTTGCGGGGTCAGGAAGGGCAACTGCCCCTCCAGCAAAACTCCCCGCCGTTCGAGGGTGCCCACTTTAAGATATTTTTTATTCCATATACTGTACATGTAATTATAAATGAAGCATCAAACAGGTTTACTACATTACATAAACAAAACAGCACACAAAAGGTAGGTAAAATAAAAATGAGTCTTGGACCCACTTCAGTAAAAATTGTCTACTATTAAGTGCCCCAGAAATAATATTTATTCTTATGGCTTTGAGATTTGTAAATATTGTTTTTTCATTTAATATGTCATGTATGGAATGAATCCTGCAGAGTGCTGGAGGGCCCAAAAAGAGTAAGAGAAAGATGGAAAAAAAGGTATATTTTCGAATTTTGTAGGAGGGTCCAAAACAATCTTTTGGAGGGGGCTCAAATATTAATGCTTGCCCCCCCCCCACAAGAAATCTAAGTTACGGCCCTGGCTGTAACTAATTTAGAGCAAGACATGATATATTATGTGTAATTGAAAGGAAAAATGTTATGAGGTAGATATTTGTAATCGACCTCAAAAATTTTATCTATCTAACATTAGCCCATTTCCTATGAAAATATATTTATCGCACATTAAACGTGCAACATAAAAAGAAAAAAACACTAACGCAAAAGATGGCAAGCAGAAAAAGAACAAATATCAGCCCCCTAATACTGTGTTAATATCTATTTAGTTTACTCTTCCTAATATATATGTCAACGATGTGAACTGCTTTAATACTTTTTCATATATTCTGGAAATTTACCTGTACTATTATTTTTAAAGGAGATAAACATATTTGAGTCATTGAACGTCAAATTGTCACACTACAGCCCATTTTCAACCCGACCATTTTCTTTCAACTACATTTTATTTCCGTGTTATCCTGGATAAAAATTTCATTAACTGTCTTATAAGAAATGACCAAATCAATTACAATTTTATCTACGTTCATTATAGCTTACAATTTAACCTTTAAATATTAATGTGACATACTGTCACAGCACTAATAGTACAGAATTTTTGTTGGGAGGGAACGCACTTTTTACCCCGAGTATACCTCGCTAATTTTTTTTAAATATATTTTTCGGTCGGTATATTTTAGTTATTTGATTATTATTATTCTCCAAATTAGTATTTATTTAAACTACAAATCGGTAGAAATTATATTTTGAGGGAAAATTACTTTTATTTTACATTAGTATATGATAGTTTTAGAAGCAAACGCATTTATTACAGAGAATTATGGGTAGTACCGTTTCACTCCTAGTTGAAATTATATATCCGCCATTTGGTAAAATTTTTGGCTTTAAACACTAATCTGAATTTAAAAGAATATTTTAAATCCCCTTCCACTTAGTTTGATATACTTTAATTATGTTAAAATTCAGTTATATTTAGAATTTTAGTAAATATTTATTCGGTTTATTTTCTCAACACCAAGTTCCTTGCTTTGATTGGTACAATTTTATTTGGGGATTATGGGTAATGAAGAGGTTGCTTGCGTACTTTGGCATTGGATTCTGTGGTGGTAAGTCAAACTGTTATAGCCATTCGTCAAACATTAAGTTTTACCTGGATTTTGTGGCTGAGTGAAGGTAAATTGATATTATTTATATAGTTAAAACAGTATAGTTCATCAAAAGAAGCAAATGAATTAATTAATCAGTAATCAGAACAGTATTTTTGGATATCACTACTAAACGGTGGATTAGTGACCTGCCATGTTTCGAAAGCAATAGCAGGACAGGACAGGAATTGGAATTAGTGAGAAATAGTGTACAGTTCATTTTATTTCAAAATTTCCTTCTAAATCCTTCCCCAGAGTCAATTAATAGCCTGTCCTAAAGTAGATTCATATGTGTAGTTAGTATAATTTGTATTATTTATAACATGGCGGTATCTCTAGTATTTTATGTCGTTAGGGTAATTTCAGTGATTATGCTGGAGTAAATTTAGATAGGGGCTCCCGCTCAGATTTCTAGAATGAATACCGTTTCCCACCAAAAAATGGGTTGAATTACCAGTTTTCGGGAGACTTCCCTTCAAGAAGGGGATTTCCAAATCATCTTCTGTTTTGTTTTGGTAAATATGTAGTAATTATAAGTAGGGCCACCAGGTCCTAGATCAGTTTATTCTTTGAATTCAGAGCCGGTTTAGTGATGACTTATTTGTGGTTTTGGTGTGCATTTAATTTGGGGTAGTATGTGTCGAGTTATATGTATTAGTAGGTGTAATTGTGTAGTGATGTGAATGGTAGTTAATTGTAGTATGTTGATGAGTATGGGATATGAGTGTGCAGGACTGGGCAATGTGTTGTTCAGTACCAAATTTTCCATTATAGTTCGTGAACATGAATGTCAAAGTATTTCAGTAATTTTAGCAGCGAATTAATAGACTGAGAACAAGGAGAATTCACATGCGACTACAGCGCCGTTGTGACCAAATTTCGTACTTCATTAGTGAAATAGGTTCGTCGACATTCGTGGTAAATTAGTTATTATTTAAAATTCTATACCGTTTCTGGCTTAGATAAACCATTTGGTGGCTATATTGATCCTTGATACAACATCACTGAAAATCTTGACGTTCTATCTAATCAAACAACTGAAATATTAACGTTAATAAACTTCACTTATTTCCTTAAATAGCATTTCAGCCATATAAACTCGTGTTTCAAGTCAGACCATAACATAAATTTTATTTTGATTCGTAACCGCAGAATGAAAGTTCATTGTTATAGTTGAAACAAATTGCATAAAATAGAGAATCAGTTTTGATAATTTCTCTTTCTTAACTGCATAAACATATAATTTTCTTGGATGTGAGGGGAAATGTATTAGGTTTTAAAGCTAAATGGTCTTGAGTTCATACATGGTTTCCGTGTGTTAATCAATACTACGATTTTATTGAATTTTAGTTGAATATAAGTATATTAAATGAATATGACTGCCTCGAACAGTCAGTAATATGGAGTATAGGGTGCCTATTAGTAAATCGACGACATATTAATTATGAGTATATATGAATATGAATGATAAATATGATTATTGATTATAGTGAAGTAAATATTTATGAATAAGAAGGCACTTCGAGAAACATATGTGATGTAATGTGGGATTATTAGTGTTATTATGATTATTTCGGGTATTGATTTTCACACCCGAGTCCTGTATGAAGAGGTTTGTGCAAATACAGAAGGCTACCTTTCTACTTCACAGTTTGGGGGAAGATTGGTTTACATTGACATACAACATTGAAAATTAGGTCTGACATTGTAAATAGTATTATATGGTTGAATTACAAAACATTTTTAGAATATTCATGGAATTTATTGACCAGCTGAAAACATAGTTTGATGAAATCCCTGTATTTTGGTTCAGCGTAACTCTGTAATTTAGTTTTTTTCGCGTCACTGAACAAGCCTATTTTACTATTGTTTATATTGCTCAAGGCGGAAATAATTTGTATGGTAATAAGAAATTAGATAAAATATACAGTAGACTTTCGATATACCGTACGCAGGTGTCAATTTTCTCCCGCCACACATTTTCATTCTCTTTTAGTTTTAAATTAAGTAGTTGTGAAATTTGATAGCCACCTCAAGACTGCCACTGGCGTTATTTGGCTGTTTAAATCGCCAGTACAAAATTAGGTTTATTTATTTTTTTAATTTTGGCAAATCCCTAATTAGGTTTTCCTATTCTTATCGTAGTTCACTTTAGTTTCCGCTCTATCCTTGAACCTCTTAGACTTCTAAGGGGTCGGATGAATTTTTATTTTGAAATTCTAAATTAGAAGCTACACCAACCTTCCGGTGATTCCGGGGTCTTCATTGGTGCTGACCGGATACGGTGAGTGGTGGGATTTCCCTAAAGCTTTTGTCTTTCCGAAAATCCCATTGAGGGCACAGACTCGCCTCGTTGTTGAAGATATTTGTTTTTCGGCTATTTATTTCGTAAGCCAAACCCCTTTTGGCATAAAAGAAAATATTTGGTTATAGTATGTTGTATACGTAAGTTCGACCACTTATCTTTCGTAGTTGTAGTGTTCTGTCTGCTCTCTTTTTACCTATTCTTTCTTCTACTCCTTCTGTAAAGGTTTTTTTTAAATTTCAACTTTCCCCCCCAAAAAAAGTTTGAACCTTATCATTTTTTCATTGCCTAGTATATGTTTACATTTCAAATCTAAAAAATGAGCTATTGTAGGACGTAATTCGTGGAGGTAATTCAATAATACATCGTAACAAGGAACCGGGTTTCATCCTGATTTGACCTGCCGCAGAAGCGTCTATGGTTCTTTTGTACTTTTAAATTATTTTTTTTACGTCCGTTTTCTTCAGCCTTGTCTCATTTTTTTTATTTCATGCTAAAAGATGGATCATATCGATACCTGTTTTCAGTTAACTAAAATAAATATTCACATAGTAATAGTTTGGGCCCAAAAGAACTTAGTATATCAACGTAGGTTTGTTACCATTTAAATATATATATATATATATATATATATATATATATATATATATATATATATATATATATATATATATATATATATATTGTACTCACATGCCTGCCGGAAATAATCAATAACATTTTATTTCTGAAAAGTATATCCTATTCTTTAATATTGTGTATGTGCGGGTATTTATTAAAACATTTATACTTGGTGTCGGATTTTATTCTTTCTTTCATTAATGTAAAATTAATGTAATGTAAAATGTAATGCAACCGAAGAAAAGTTTACTGATCGGGGTTGCGGATATTACAGAGAATATGAATATTTAATGAATGTTTATTGAATATATATATATATATATATATATATATATATATATATCAGTGGCGTATTTACGATTTTGTTTCGGGAGGGGCTTTGCTAACTTTCGGGGGGGGCTTTGCCTGGAAATGTGAAAATTCTGCAAGATATTTCATTTACTTTACTATACTAAGTGATTTCGGGGGGGGCTTAAGCCCGGAAGCCACCCCCCTAAATACGCCACTGATATATATATATATATATATATATATTAGAGTATGTATGATGAATTATTATGAACGACGGATGATTATGGTGTAAAAGTAATTTAATATTTGTTGATGAATTAAGTAAATATATATATATATATATATATATATATATATATATATAAAATGTCGTCGTGCCTAACCCCGAAAATTAGTTGGTTGCCATAGTAACAAAGATCCGACATACAGTAGTAGTAAGAATACCGCCATCTTCTGTGCATGATTCTCCTTGAATAATTTAATCTCAGTAAGAAACTAATGGTTGTTATTATAAATGGCATGTCAGTTTAACTGCAGACAGGCTATCCCCTATTTCTGTGACATCATTCATAAGAAAATTCGTTGCAAATCAAATAATCTTATACATCCATATTTGAAATATTTTACCTGTCTCGCTATCCTCCAAGCAAGATCAGTGTAGTTCTTATGTTTTCTTCATCGAATAAATAAAATAAAGTGAATTCTTCCTTGGACTCGGAGTGAAAATATGTGTGTTCACACATACCATATCGACTATGCGATAATATGAGTGAATATGACGAATATGGCTATAGTAAAGAAAATATATTGATACGTATTCCTCGTAGAGTAAAAAGTCTCGATTATATATATATATATATATATATATATATATATATATATATATATATATATATATATATATATATATATATATATATATATATATGTGTGTGTGTGTGTGTGTGTGTGTGTTTATTTATTTACCGAGGGTGTTAAAGTGAGAACCCAGAGACTACATAATTATTGTATAATGCAGGGATAAAATTATTGAACGATACCCAAAAGGGTAGTAGTTCCCTGTGGTCTTAGTGGTATTAGTAAACACTTAAATTGTGGAATTAGTAAGCATTTCATCAAATGAGAAATGGACTCATGATATTCCAATAAAACTTCAATTTAAATTTATATAAAGTGATGGAGTGAGAAAGGACTCACCTTTATCTAAAATCCAGTTTTTTTTTCATTTATATTTTTTTCTTTCTCAACCAATGATTCAAGCTATGTATGTGAAGTACGTTAAATATGTGATGTGATCTAATTGTACGTTAAATAAACAAACCTAAAAGTTTTTTTCTTTCTTTTGTCAGATATACATATGTATATGTCGAATGCGTTAGTAAGACGATGTATGTTTTATTTTATATATTAATCGTAATGTTGATGTACTAATATATGTGTAAATAGTGCATGTTGCATAATGTTTCATAATAGATATTAATAAATGTATAACCCACTGCAGTTGTTTTGTTTCATTTGACTATGATATCACTGTCCTGTATGGTGTGATTGTGAGTGGGAATCGTATTTAGTGTTAAGTTTAGAATTTAAGACTTATTTGTAGTATTTAAAACAATTATAGTCGTATAAGGTGATTTATGTATGTTAATTTGTTTTGTATATCATACAATCTAACCTTCAATTAAAGTTAAATCGGCTCTGAGAAACAGTTAAGCCAATAAGATAACTCGATCAACCAAATTGATACGATATACTAAAATAAACGACGATCTTATTAAATGTCCAGAACTTTCATCTATAAAAGAAAAGACAGTTATTAAATTAAATAAATATTGATATAATATATTTTTTGCTCAATAGCTCAGATGTGCAAACTATCTCAACTGTGATCAACGAATGCTAAATATTAGTTGGATTATTGGCATTACAAAATAATTAACAGCTAATTTAATTAAATTTTCTCATCACCGGGGCTAGGTTCGGATAAATCTCTCTTGTGTAGTTACCTGGACCCAGGTCTGGGTTGTATGTGGGAACATGTGTCCACTCTAAATCACTTCAAATTGAATTCACTGTCAGTAGTTCATTAAATTTGGTTATTTTTCAACAATTAATATAATCTTTTATCGTTTTTCCGTAATCATTCCGTATTTCTCTCTTCACTTTCCTTCCCTATTTCTTTTCTTCTTTTCCTCTTCTCCTCTTTCATTTCCCCTTTCTTCTTCTTCTTTCTTCTTCCTTTATTTAAAAACTAAAGGCGTGATCTCTTATTTATTCTTCGGAAGTCCGATATAAAAAATAAAATCACGGTCAATGAAAAATCAAGTACAATAAACTAGCACTCATAGTTTACGCCATGTTTCAGTTTTAAAAGGGCGAACCATGAGAGGATGGATCGCCATGATTTCGGTACAAGTTATAACGCCCAACATTAAGACTAAAACCAAATTGATGATACAATATTTTTGACATTTTTTATATTTCAGACATGTGCCTCTGGCAAGATGCTACACGTATGAACCTAACACTGCATTTCTGGTAGGACAGTACTGCAAATGTCATTTAATTCTGGAGATGATGGGTTATGGACTGTGTTGACATGGAATAACCCAGCCACATATCAACGGTCCAAAACAAGAACTGACATTGGGTCTCGCACAAAATAATCCATTATTTGATTTGCCGATAAAGCTTTTAGTTGCAAAGCTATTGTAATGAGACTACCTTTGATAGAAATGTTCGAACGCTGACCATATTTCATATGGCCCCCATTTTGAATCTAAATATTATTTAAGAGAACATGAATGATACTGATTACAACGGCACGTTTTCCACGATTTCTCTGCACGCATGAAGTCTTCTGAGCTACATCAAATTTTCGGGAATACTTTTATTCTCCTGTCTCTTCCCCTAGAAAAATAGTCGCATGAGTTAAGACTGTAAATCAAAATAAAGTTTTAAATCAGTCCATGGCTACCCTCAAAGCATGATGCTTTTATCGAGCAATCCGGGATTCACATTAGTCCAAAGCGCACATTTTGCTTGTTAACCACACCATTCAAACAAGTGATGCCTATCACAAAAGCACATGATGTTAAGTTTCCGTATTGTCTGGTAACCAATAATATCCATGTTCACTTAAAAGTTCAAAATCAAACAGGCGCTTATATTCTACATGTTCTGAAAACAAACATTTCTTTACAGTGTGTTTTTTAATACTAATCCCATTACACTATCCATACTAAAAATATTTTATCGAGAAAACAAATGGTGGATTATTCCATGCAACACCCATGTCAGTTAAGTATTTCCCCTTAAAACCGACAATATATCATAAAGTAAATGGAGCAAGTAGGAAAAACTATCCAGGCATTCTGTACTATTTACTTACCAAAAACAACTTTCATTCTTAATTTTCCAAATGCGTTCTTTAATTTTAGACCACAGTAACTGTACTTCACTGCCACCGCATCACTTAACTGACGTTTCAATTGCATCTATTCTCCCAACTCTACTAAGGTAATTTATCTTTAAAAAGGAAAAATATCACAAAGTATATTTAATTCAAAATTATGCAAAGTTGAAAATAAAAGAAGCCGATTTATAATAAAGGTCTAAAATTAGGTAAATGAAAGTGTTTACATATATAGCACTTCTAACCCCATATATCATGTCATCTGCATAGGAACGATCTCCGTAGAAACATAGCAAATATTAACCGTGTGTTGAATAAGGCGGCCACTTCACCGAAGGAAAAAAAAAAACATTCCAAACGAAATGTCTTTAGAATAAGATGACATGAGTATGACTAGGAAAGAAATGAAAGAAGGAAAGCAAGATAAAAGATAAGTTCGATTGATACTGTTTTCAGTGCATGCCTAAGCTGGGTATTGATTCTACTCTCATATATGTATAATCATTCACTATTGAAAAATTCTTTATAACCAAAACGGAGTAAATCCACACCACCACATCAATATAACATATATAAATAAGCAAATAAATTAAAATCTTACTAAACTACCATTAGTTGCTAGGATGCATTCGTTTACAAATTATAGAAAATAAAGAAACATTTTTCTAGCTGGAATTTTTATTTACATTTAATAAATAATTCGACATATTCAAATTAAAGAAAAATATTGAACTTCGAAATAAACACACTAATATTTTTCAAAATGGAAATACCTCCGTCCACAACGCAAGGAAACAATAATATGGTTTTAGCAATATTTTACATAAGATTCGTAGTATCAAGTGATTTTCAAAACAGTCAATGGTTAAAGATAGAAAGAAAAAAATATCTTCTATGGCTTTACTTGACAGGGAAGGTTTCATGAAAAATTTTTAATAACATTGCGCAGGGAAATGTTCCATAGCATTAAATATATTTCAATTTTTTCATATTCTTTCAGAGTTATTGCAGAACAATTGATATATATACATATACATATATATAAGAAACTGTTCCACTGTGTTGTCAATATATATCTTTAGGCAAACTATTTGTTTGTGAAGAAGACGGTGTATTTATGAATAAAATTTAGTAAATCACAGTTCCAGTAAATTACTAATTCCTTGCCATTAACCGTTTCACTGTAATTTGGACATATTTAAATTCATGGTGATTCATAATCTAGATATATTCTCAGTACATTATTCCGGTTTATCCAAGGATGTTATAAAATAACATTTATATATTATTTTATAACATCCTTGGGTTTATTGAAATTATATACTAATGATATGTAAACTTTATTTTGATTCCGACATATTTGGATATCTGTGTTAACCTGTTACTATTTGCACTTCTAGAAAGATATAAATCGGATGTGATTTCGCACTATGACAACTGCAAATAAATAATTATGGAAACACTGTTTTATAAAGTTGAACGCACAAAATTAACGCAAATTAAACTTTTAATTTGGGTTTTGAATTTTTGTTTTGTGATGGAATGATTGCTACAGATTCTTCACTGATTACGAAAATTTTCATAGTTCCTGAAACATGGCTGCAGATCCGTGAAATTTCGTAACATAGCTGCAGTTCTAGAAAATGTCGTCTGTATACTCATCGCTGATTAAGTGAGACGGCGCAGAAAATTGAGACTGAAGTGCAAACAAGCAATTTACAAAAAAATTTCTTATTTAATTGACTAGAAGTCTTAAACATAAGTATTACGGTACGAAATAACATTTCTGATAATTACATTCAACTACAGATACTGCTGTACAGTCCCCGTCTAGTAAAAGGGTATACTAAGTTAGTTACAAAAATATTATAGTAAAACTTTTAAATTCGTAATAACAGAAGCTTGTAGACATATACAGTAGTATTCTCGTAAGGACGTTAATTATTACAAATCAACAATACATAAAAATAAAAAAGAAACTTCAGCAAATCTCCAACCCAAGGTTTTTAATCAATAAACAGTTTCTTTTAACTCATCAAGGTATTTTACAAAATTAAAAAAAGTAATGTTAATTGCGTACGCAGGTGATTAATATTCCTCCTTATTGGTGATTAGCTAGGCCTAGCTGATGTTGATGATACTATTTCGCTATAACTGGCAGAAATATAATCTGTTGAACCAGGATTAATATCGGGTTACAGGTATATTTAATGTAGAATAATTTCTCAGCAATATGGAAAACGACTTCCAAGATCACGAACCCATTTCGGAACTAAAATCCCAGAACCTCAGTTATAGGTTCTTTTAGATGAAATATTTGTATATATTCAACATGTCATCTGTTAGAGATGTCTCTATCATAAATAAAAAAAATGTTTATATCAAAGAGTATACAAACTGGCAAAATTTTTAGTTCGAGGAAAGAGATAAGAAAGAAAGATATTCAAAGAACGAACATCGAATGCCTCCAAGCCGATAAAAATATCAAGTAATTTAGAATTTATCCTTTCCCCCCATTCCTAATAACGCTAGCTTCTTAGATTTTAAATAATCGACATCTTGAAGTCATCATTGATCAGAGATACGAGGAAAAGAACCGAAGTAACAAAATAATAATAATAATAATAATAATAATAATAATAATAATAATAATAATAATAATAATAATAATAATAATAATAACGAACAATTTTAGGTAGTAGAAAATAACAAAAACTTGCAACCATTTGTTGACTTAAACCGAAACAATTAGTCATAGACCTCAGACACGTATGGTCCTCACAATACAGACCGATTATACTATCCTGAAACCCGCTATAAGTCTGTGACCAAGCAGAGATAAGAAGGAGGACGACCGTTAGAAAGTTCCCCGTTAGTACCTGCGCCTAAGTTATTCCGTCTCCGCTAGACGACCTTCAGAAATGGAATTTACAAACAAATTCTATATAACAAACAAACTTGGTTACCACCAAAAGTCGGTTAAAAAGCAAAGAAGATATTAGAAAGGAACCCCCCAAAAAATCCAGTTTAAGAAATTTAAATTTTAAAAAAATTACTATAATCAAAAGGTGAACTAAGTAAATATATTCTTTTTTCTGTAAATCATCATCATTATCAATTCTTCATCCCGAAATTTGACAATAGATTAGCGTTTTTACCAAAGCAGTCAGAATGTCAGCAAGCGTCAATAAGAGATAAATAACATGTCCGGAGGAAAGCTTAAAATTAAATCGGATAGTTATAGTACAACTCCATCGGTGATGGAAAATAACGTTCAACTTTCTTACTGCGAGCTCCACACATGTCCCTTCACATCACGACATCGCTCTGCTCCAAAGGAATCATGACAAACGCCATGAAGTATACAAGGAGATGAAAATTTCCTTTCACACGAAAACAAAGTAGGAAGAAAGTACTTAATTCAAATGAAAATAAAGTAAAAAAAAAAAAAAAACTGGAAAATATCGAAATAACGAAAAAAAACCATAGGATGTGTTAATGTGTATTACTTTTTCCTTACTAAATCTTGCTCGTTATTGGAAATATTGTAAATATATGCTATAGTAACATTACTAAATAATATGTGGACGTATTTATGAAGTTTCGCAAGATATCAATACGCATCGATGTCATTACACTATTCGTCTTCACTTATACACCGAATTGCGACTAATTTCCACTCAACCTTATCTGGTCGATATACCTTTTACGCCGAAACTTTAAAACTGAAAATTTCTATAGCCACATTGTACTTGTTAATCCAACCCCGATATTCGAAGAAAAGACGCTTCTACATCTACGGTCGTCCTCCAATGGTGGGATTTGCTGGTCTCTGATTCCTCAACTTCGTGGCGAACACCCCTTTTTGTTGTGTCCCCCTTCGTTTTGTGTCGCTGAGGAATGATGACTTTGGTGTTCAAAGAATCGGGAAGTATGAGGCTATGTTTGAAGGTATGCGGAAAGACAATGAGGAAACTAGTCGCGTTTATTAACAAATATGAGTTTACAAAAGCTGTCTGAGAATGTACCATCTTGATCAAAGTTTTCTTAAGATGAATTTTCATAAGTTCATGATTCTATCGTTAATAATCCAATTTAATAAAATAAATGAATTTAGCGAATTAAGTTAGGAGTTTACACAATTATCTCATGGTCACTTCACATCTAATACACAGTTACTTCACAGTATAGTAAAATTGGGGTAGGCAGGAACACAATTTCACGCATGCAGCGCCAACGAATGAGTACTGACGAAGTCACTGCAGAGGTTGTCTTGAGTCAGTGAGAGTTTGGCAGCCATGCAAGGCAGATCGCAATGGCCGCGAGAATTTTTTCTTACGCTACTTGTGAAGTGCTTGTGTGATACGACTTTTGCTTGCAAAAGGAACTTCATGCTGCTGATAACCACCAGGAATTGTGCCTAGTGTATGAACCTACGTAATGAGGCCAGGAAAGGTTCGCAAATGGTGTCACGAGTTTCAATATGGTTGCACCAATGAGCACGATGAAGACCGGAGTGGCAGGCCTAGTGTTCAGACGGATGATCACGTGGAGCAACTGCACCAAAAACTGCCAAGTGATCGGCATAGACGATCAAAGCCCTGGCTCATGACTTTCCTCACGTTGCACGGCCATCATATAGTACCACTATCTATATAGCAGTCTATGGTTTATTACTCGTTGGACGTATTTTGTTACTTTTAACATTAACATACACCGTACAAGCTGATCGGTGAGTGATTGTATAGTGTTTCCGACAGGTTTTTATTTTAGTTTTAGTGGTTAGAAAGAATACCATTTCATTAGCCAACAAAAGGACACAAATATACCTTGCACTATTGTTTACTTTGCTGGTTCCTCGAAGTACACTTTACACGAGTCCACCATCCAATGGTAGGCTACCGTTTTATATTGAATACTAGATTCGCGCACAGATAAACCTAGAGGCACTCACAAAATTTACTCGCCACAACAATCACTTCTGACCTGTCAAACCCAGAGTTCGAGAAATAGAACGTGCTCGTGTAACTCTTTGTAACGGCGCAATATAAAGTTGATTAATATATTACGACGCTGGTGTGGTACTTCCCGAGTAGGTAGCAGTGCACTTTCTGCTTTATTTTTATGTAGATATGTCGTCGATTTAATATGGGTGGTAACGAAGATTGCAGATTATCTATAAGTAGCTTTAAATTTAATTTAAAAATTACAAAAGATTTTGCGTAATACAATTTGACGGCTGGAAGCTATGTTGATTGTTTACATTGTAGTGGGTGTGTGCGCGCGCATGTAGCGCAAGTTGTATTTCTGGAGTGTGGCGGAACACTTAAACTAGTATGTAGTTCGTTGCTTCATGCAGAAAATTATAATTCATTGATTATTTTTCTTTGAATTTTTAAATATTAAATGGTATTGCGTGTTGTGAAGTATGAGGTCCTTATTTCATTGAAATGATTTTTAAAGTTTAATTGCATTCAATACTTGGAGTGGCCTTGTCGTATATATATGTGGCCACTGATCGAGCTTATCAGTGTATTAATCCGAAGTGTGTTAAGTAGGAAAAAACATTCGAGAACTATTTAGTGTGGCGAGTAGGCGTGGTAGATTGAGATCGAAAATTGCACGCAGGATTCTTATGCGTATTCCAGTTTGTGACGGGTGCGAAATCAGTAAGTATAGTCTTTTGGAGGTCGGTAGACTATACCTACATACAATGTGAGGTAAGTTAAGCATTGTAATGCTTAGTTTAGAGTAAGGTTTCTTTAGTATAAGTAGTAGTAGCAGTAGTAGGAACGGTTAGAAGCCCCGCAGGTGTTGGTTGGGTTCTGTTCTCAACATAAGTAGTAGTAGTAATAGCAGTAGTCGAGCCGTAGTAGTAGTAATAGTAGTAGAAACGGGTTAGATGCCCCGCATGGGTTGGTTGGGTTCTGTTCCCAACATAAGCATAAGTAGTAATAGTAGTAGTAGTAGTAGTAGTGGTAGTAGTAGTAGTAGTAGCAGTAGCAGCAGTAGTAGTAGTATTAGTAGTAAGAACGGGTTAGAAGCCCCGCAGGGATTGGTTGCGTTTTGTTCTCAACATAAGTATAAGTAATAGTAGTAATAGTAGTAGTAGTAGTACTAGTAGTAATAGCAATAGTAGTAGTATTAGTAGCAGTAGTAGTAGTAGTAGTATTAGCAGTACCAGCAGTAGTAGTAGTATTAGTAGTAGGAACGGGCTAGAAGCCGTGCAGGGGTTGGTTGGGTTCTGTTCTCGACATAAGTATGAGTAATAGTAGTATTAGTAGTAGTAGTAATAGTAGTAGGAACTGGTTAGAAGCCCCACAAAGGTTGGCTGGGTTCTGTTCTCGACAGAAGTATTAGTAATAGTAGTAGCAGTAGCAATAGTAGTAGAAGCCCAGCAGAGGCAGGTTGGGTTCTGTTCTCAACGTAAGTATAAGTAGTAGTAGTAGAAGTAGGGTCAGTAGTAGTAGTAGTAGTAGTCAGTAGCGGCTCGTGCTTTGAATTTTAGGTGGTGCACAATGGATGACCACTCCTTTTTCATTATTATTATTATTAGTGTAAATAATAATAGTTTAATAATAATAATAATAATAATAATAATAATAATAATAATAATAATAGTATAATTCAGGGGCGGATCCAGGACGACTTCTAGCGAGGGCTGTGGGTTGTAGTACTGCTACTTAGAGCTACTCTTAAAAGCTCCAAATTCTGGGATGGGTTTTATTTATATATAAAGTAAAAGAAAGGTTTCCTCTTCTGTGGGGGCCAATCACCCTCTGGCTCTGCTACTGGTATAAATAATAATAGCGATTTCTTCATGGCATGCTTCAAGCATGCAATGGAGAAGCTCATTTTGTATGATTTTTGATGTACTGTTGAAAATTGTTGTGGTGTCTAAATGACTCTTGGGAGCGCTGTCAAGTTCTGCATCGAAATTAATTAATCTATTAAATACGCCTCGATTTGAAGAAGAATCTGTTTTTCATCATGTCCTCTTGAAGCCAATTCGAAGGTGCCACGAAACCAAATGCAATTGATGATTAAATTGAGCACGTACCTGTTTTGCGTCACTTTTTGATTGTGATTCTCAATGGACCGCCTATAACCAGCATCTAGTTGAGCAGCAATATTCACACTTCTCAACACAGTGAGATTAGAATGTGTCTTATAGGAGCTAACGAATTTTCATGTTTTATTTTTTTTATTTATTTTGTCGTGCAGATGCTGGATATCCGCACCTTTTTTTACTCCATGTATCTTCCCCCGCCCCGAACAACAAACAGGAAAAACAAAACAAAGCATTTTTAATTTCACATTCACATAACCACTTATGCTGTTCGTATAAGTTGAGATTAAACTTCCTTGTAAATGTTTGTTTCTGACTTCTAATTACTTGCGTTATATTGAGAGTCGGAATCGGTCTTCCGATGTCTTTCACAAGTAGGTTTGCTTCTGAAGTTCTTTTCTAAAACGGGTAATTCAACAGAGACGTTAGAATTCACTGCTAGAATAGTTCACGTATATCAGGGACAGACACGTAATTATGCAATTACAGCAACAATATACCAATGAACAACACAGACCAACACACAAACATACAACACTACAAAGTCCGCTACCCGCTTTAAAAGTCTCACCAATTCCCCAATTAACGCTCTTTTTCTAAAAATTGCCCTCCAATTTTCTCATTCACCTACACACATGAAAAGGAAAACATTGTATCAATGGTGCCAAATTTCTACTCCTTCTATACGAGTGTATTAAATATCGACACCCTCAATTTGTCTTCACTCTTCACGGGGTCGCCTTTAGTATATCCTTAGCTGTCTTGATCTTACTTGGTTGACAGAACCAATAGATATGACCACTTGGCAATCTCGCATTTAGGCAAGGCGCAAGTTTTCTCTCTCTCTCTCTATAGCGACTTGGTTACGGTACGCAACATTGTAACAAAGGAACAGATGTAGACAATAAAACGAAAAGTGATTTAGCACAAATAAAAATTGAAAATATTGGAAGGAGATTTGTACAAACATGCAAACATTAAGAGAAATCGCAGCTGGTAGTAGTAGTAGTAATAGTATGATTATGATGATGTATGTATGGAGATACTATATCGTTGTACTATTTGTATTCTTGGTTCTTTATTTTGTAGGAGGGAGTAACTTGGCACATTGTTGATTGCCAACATGTCATGATACCACTTTTTCATAATAAGGTACCGATAACACTGGGTAACAAATTTTGACCATCTTTATGTTTTTCTGATTTCTTTTCTTTTTTCAATATCGTTGGGTGGTACTAATAACGTGCATAACTTTAGTTTTCCCGAAATGTCAAAAAGCGCCTTAAAATTCGTCTTTAACCTTAGAAATCAGATAATTTGTCGAATTTTTCCTTCATTTTTCGTTAAAGCGTAATAACTATGAAACCATTTGCCCTAACACAACCGGTAATGCCTTGCTTTTTAAGCAAAGGAACAGGGTTCTAAACTGTGTAAGTTTATTTGCAATATTACATGCGAAAGAAAATTTATTCAACAAATTTTGAGAAAATTCTAAATTTTTCCTCAAAATTAAGTATTTTTTATTTCTGGAGTTGGCAACACTGTTTGTAGAGTTAGTCAAATTACATCATATTTTTTTGGATCAGAAATGATTCTGTAACTTTTAAATTGGTATTCACGAGACGACACAAAATGTTGGAGCCAAAATTAGAAATTTGGTTATGAAATTAACTGCAACTTGAGAAAGAAAAATGAAAAATGTCATTTTACATTTCCGTGTAATAGTTCCTAATATCTATTTTCAACTAAAATATATTACATTTCTAACACTTTTCGTACGCAGAAGTGAATATTAAATGTCTAGTCTATATAAGCCGCAGTTTTTGGCCCGGTTTTAATTTTTATTGAGAAATTTACAGCTAATTGCTTCTTACAATATGCTTCACTGAAGAAATTATGCAGAATTAACTTGGTCACTATGGAGTACGAACACAGCGTACAAAATAAAAACTTAGTAAAATATATCTACTTTCACTACAAGCACATAATGCAGAACACTTTTAAAATGAGCACGTTTGCTTTTTCGCTTGTGCGAAGCTGATTTGTCATCAGAAATCAATATCCAAATGTAATCTCCCATCATCGCGGTGTTCCAGCGCCCTTGGTATCTTCTTTCCATTTGTTCAATGTCTTGACGAAAGCGTTCACCATGTTCTTCACACAAATCTGCTAAATCTGGACGGAATAATTAAGATGGAAAAACAAAAAATGCAATTTCAACGACATTCTAAAACCTAAATTGCGATATAGGTCAATCAAAGAATCTAATAACAGTTTTTTCTAAAATCTAACAGTTTTTCACTCCTATTTTTACCAAGAAAACCTTGCACTACCGCCCTAAAAGCTTCCCAAGCACTTCTTTTTTCTCGAGTCATTCTATTCTTAAGTTCTTCAGACTAAAGCATCACACGTATCTGTGGGCCAGTAAATACACCAGCTGTGATTTCAGCGTCAGTTAACTGTGGAAACATTTCTCTTATGTAAGAAAGAGCTGCAGAATGTGGATCTAATGCTCTTACAAATTGTTACAAATCCGAATTTTATGTAGTGGTGGCAGTAAGATCTTTTCTCTTTCAACTAAAGGTTCATGTATGACATTGTGAGTGCCAGGAAGTAAATCTTTCCTTTCTGGCCACACCTTGAATATATAATGACGGTCAGTAGCTCTGCTATCCCAAGGGCAAAGAAAATACGAATATTTAGTACTACCATTCTGCAAACCTAGAAGAAAACCGATCATCTTAAAATCTCTACAAATATCCCATTTATATTTTTGGCACTCAATCTTTTCCAACAATAATTTCACGTTTTCGTAGTCTTCCTTCATGTGAACTGAGTGTGCAACTGGTACATAAGGATTCACATTTCCATTGTACATAAGAACTGCCTTCAAACTTCTAGATCAACTGTCTATGAAAAGACGCCATTCCTCTGGTTGATGTGGGAAAGCGATAGCTTCAAATAGACCACTAACGTCACAACAATAACACAAACTTCCTTCCATTTTGAAGAATTGTGGAAAAGTCTCATGCCTTTACCAATATTTTGGTATTTTACATGTTGGAAGGAAAAAATTCCACTAATTTAAACGTGAAGCAAGAAATTCTGCCTCTGATTTGGGAAGATCTAAATCTCTTATCAAGTCATCAAGTTCTTGCAGATTAAGCAAATGTGGTTCCTTTTCCTGGTTTCATGCGAAAAACTAATATCAAGACGGAAGATTCCTCTGGCTCTCCTTCCGATGACAATATCTCTGGTGGTTTGGGTACAGGAAGTTCGTCACTGTGTGGAACTGGAGCAATGAATGAAGGTAAACTGCGGTATTCTATTTTTTTCTCCTTTTTGTTTTTATAGTGTCACCAAAACAGAAGTAGCAGTCATTATGGTGATTAGTAGGCTCTCTCCAAATTCGAGAAATAGCAAATGGCATGCACATCAGTGTTGCCACAGTCCTATCTCTGAAGTGGGCTGAAAAATAGTACCAAATTGAAACAAAAAGGGCTGAATTCATCAATACATGACCCTATACAGGGGCAGATCCAGGACCGACTTCTGGGGGGTGGTGGGTTGTCATACTGCTACTTTTAAGGGCTTCAAACTTTGGGATGGGCTTTATTTATATATATAAAATAAGAAAATTTCCTCTCTTGGGGGGACGATCGCCCCGATCGCCCCTGGATCCACCCCTGACCCTATAACACGAAACTAAAAGAGGTGAAGTTCTAGAACACTCCCACCCCCTCTTCCAAGAGAGCAAATGAAGAAAGTGCTCTTTTTAAAAATTACTTTTTAAAAACATCTAAATAGAAGGAACCCGAACAACCTTGGAAGTAGATGAAACTTTTCTCGCACATAGTAAGTATAACAGAGACCGTTAAGGGAAAATTAAATTAAAAGGGAAAACAGTTATCATCTTCGATACGTATTCTAACGAAACCAAACGCTCCTCTATTTCAAAGTGACCAATAAACAAAAAAAAGTATTATGGCCATGTATGAAAAAATATAAAACTAGGAACAAATCAATCATCTCCGAGTTCGTGTGTAAACAGTACGTTATAATAAAATATTAAAATATAAATTACACTGGTCGGCAAAATGAAACTTTTTTGCGCTCCCACGAACGAGAAAGGTGATTCCTATAGGTTTCGAGCTCCTGAGTTCGAATCCATAACCCGTTTTTCTCCAGGACGTACAGTTTTCAGGGAGGAGGGGGTTTCAATCTCCGCCCAAAGATGCTATTCTCCACCCATAATAATTTGCATGTTATAATTTAAATATCAAAATAAATTATGCAGATAAAATTGCATAAAAAGTTAAAGTTTCACACTTACGTGTTACTTGGTTTTCCTACTCCTTTTGTAATTACTACAGGGTGTCTCGCGTGTCACATTCCAACAGAAGTCTGCTAACATATTCACACTCCATTTACCACTGTAGCGCCTCTCCATGGTAGCTATTTGCTGGTGAAACCTTTCCCCGTGCTCGCCAGAGACCTCCCCCAAGCTGTACATTTCAGGGAAGAAGTCCAGGTGGCAATGCAGGAAGTGTAACTTTAGGAACATATTACATCCCATGTTACGAAATGAAGTAATTAACCTGCCCACAATGTCTTTGTAATCAGGTGACTTATGATTCCCTAGAAAGTTACTGCACATTTCTCGAAAGATCTCCCAAGCCTCACTTTCCACTTCATTAAGCTTAGAAGAAAATGTAGCATCCTTAAAAACGTCTCTATTTTGAGGTCTCGTAAAAACACCTTCTTTTACCTTGGCCTCGCTGAGTCTTCGGAATAGTTTTCTGAGATGATTAAATGTTTAGAAACTGGATGCAGTTAGCTAAGGATAGAAGTCAGTGGAGAGCTTTTGTGAACGCGGCATTGAACCTCCGTTCCGTAGGCCATAAAGTTAGTTAGTTAGATCAAATGCTTCACCATCCCGGTTCAGGGCCTTGACAAAGACCTTTATGAGCCCTAATTTGATATGAAGGGATGGTAAGAATATTTTCTCCGAATCCGCAAGACGTTCATTAGCCACGTTCATCTCCCCTGGAACCAGTGGCTTCCTTGGCGGCCATTTTGTGATGGTGTACTGATCTTTGGCTCGACTATCCCAATGACACAAGAAGCAGCAGTGCTTTATGTAACCTTCTTGTAAACCGGTGAGGATGGCAATAACTTTAAGGTCAGCGCATACAGACCACTGGAACTGTTCGTACTTTATTTTCTGCAATAGGTTTCGCATTTTCTCGTATGTTTCTTTCATATGTACAACATAAGCAATATGGATGGCTGGCTTTTCATTGCCATTGTGTAATAACACTGCCTTGAGACTTATCCTAGAGGAATCTACGAATAGCCTCCAATCTTCAGTGTTGTAGTTCAACTTCAGTTGTCCCATAAGCAATGGAATGTCCTGCAATATACCAAATCACCATCCTTTGTAAAATTAGGAACTAGGCTCACCTCTCTTTTCCTATACATCCATATATTCACATCTTGGTTTATTAGATTCCATTGTTGAAGTCGTGATGCAAGCAGCAGGACCTTAGACTTGGGAAGGTTTAAGTCTCTGATCAGATCATTCAGCTCTTCCTGACTTATCACATGTGGTTCATTAGCGTAATTGGGATCTGACTGTGTACTCGAAGATTGTGCAACATCCCCACAAGCAGCAGGTTCTTCATCGGATGAAACACTGCACATGGTGTATGAGTCTGGTGGTACGGGTACAGGCAGACAAACATCATGTTTCACAGGTCTCCTCGCGGAATCCAAGTTACGATACTGTATTTTATGCTTCATATTTTTTGAAAAACCTTTTATATTAGTCAGGCAGAAGTAACAGTCTGAAACATGAACACGGGGCTCGCGTCAAACATAGGTACGGCGAATGGCATCGATTTATGTGTACCTTTCAACCATCCTGTGAGACTACCCACACACGAGTTACAACTTTGTTTCGGAGCCCAAACGCGATCCTGGTCGCCGATTTTACACCAGAAGTACAGATGGCAGGCTGTCTTCAGGAACGGTGACAATGGCCTACTTTGTCCCTTGAAAATCATTTCCCCACATATGTAGCAGAATGAATCTGTCGAATTGTTGCAAGTTCTCGGCATGTTCGTTTAACACAAACGTCAATATTTCACGCAGAAATATTTTTCAACTACGGTATACACAGACACAGCGTAACACCACCTTCTAACACGAAGATCAACTCGAAACTGAAATATTTGTTTCACGAGACAACGTGGTGTATGTCTTGGCGCCTTTTTTAAACAATCTGTCTGTCGTCTAGACAAAAGGGAGCCGACGAATGTTCGCAAGTTGATTACGAAACCTTTCTCCGTCAATAACGCCTAGGTTTTAGTGTATGCAGTGTGGAACGACAATAAATCTTTGCAACCCAAGGGGAGGGGGTACGTTTCCGGGAGGTCGTGGGCTAGAGAAAAGAATGTTCCTGGGATATAGCCTAGTAACAGTTCGTGGATTAAGATAAAAATTCAGAATTATGCACTCCAAACACGGAAAACACATATTAAATACGAAAAATACGATTTTCCTGTCAATTATGGAAACAGCAAGGTGACCAGAATTTTCACTTGCGAAAACGGGACGCATACGAATCGGCTACGGGGGGGAGGGGATATCTGACTTCCAGATTGCATTTTGGGACTCAGCAGTGTTCTTAATTTACAAAATACACAAGTAAGAGTGATAACACCGTTTCTAACTTCACGTGTACCACACAACAAATAATGGTTCCCGATTGCAAGTTCTACCCAACAATTCTTTTACCTAGTTGAACAATCAGAATTCCCACTCAATTTCCACTTGAACTACGAACACTCAATTCCCATTTGAAAATTCAGAAGTTCTAGACACGCCTGAACCTTGGCAACGAGTGTTGGTACGGAAGAGAGTAGAATTTGCATTGACGATTTATATTTTGAATAATAATTACGGGACACTTAGGCCATTTTTACTTAAAAACGGGACATTTAGGCGTCCCGTTCGAGAATGAGAAAAAACGGGACAACGGTTGGAAAAAAGGGACTGTCCCGGCTAAAACGGGATGTCTGGTCACCTCCGAAACAGCACCCCGCCAAAAAAAAAAAAAAAAAAAAAACTTACGTGCTGGAACTTTCTCGATGAGATATTCGTAATCAGCGTCTCGAAATCTATCCGGTACACCCTTTCATCCTTGTGGGAGGATTTTCATGCCGACCAGTGTTATTGCACCTTATTCTCGCTTCTTTCATGACCAAAGAAGGATAATACACTGTAAGAAGAATATAAGGTAAGTTAACTGACATTTGTAAAAAATGTAAAACCGGTCCAGTGTCCTAGAACCTTCCATCAAAGACATCAAAAGAAAGAGATGTAGGGAAAGTCTTACTGACACTTTTGAAAATGTGACATGTATTTGTTAAATGGTGCTGAATTTGGTAGAATTGTACCAACTTTTTCACAAAAGGGGCTGAAAATGCCAGCGTGGTACCAACGGGCCGACGAATGACAAAAAGGGCTGAATTTGGTACAATTGTACCAAGTGTGGCAACAGTGATGCACATTCTGGTTCCCCGTAACCAACCTTCTAATGTAGAGCGGCAACCACCGCAACACACATGCGGAGCCCAATGTTTGTCTTAATCACCTACGGGCACTAGAAAGTAAGCTTCATATGCAACACAGAACTTTGTTCCAAGCACAATGTTATGTTTAAGTTGTTTGGGGCTTATGAATATCCACAAACATAACAAAATGAGGCTGCTGATATTTTACAAAGCCTACTTGTAGACATTTTATCTTCCACACAGCACCTAGTGAAATTAAGTCAAATGCCACTGATATAGGTACCACTATAATTACTCAATACTGTATGCAGCTAACTATCCAAGTGGAATCATATAGAAATTTACTAACTTTACTTTAGTTAATATTTTTTCTAAAAGTAAGGGGAAAAATAAGAAATTATATTTTTCTAGACAGTTATTTTCATTCAAAATAAATTCTGTATTCAAAATTTGTGATCATAGAACGCATATATTACGAAACGGAACTTGCTGATTAATCCACAAGAGTTTGTTCTGTGTTGCCTTCTATGGACAGCCGAGGAAATAAAGGCTGAAATTCTCTAAAATGACGTTCTTGAACAAAGACGGTTTTGTAAAATTCCTTCCAAACAATCGACATCTGAGGAAAACTAATACCAGATTCGTAATTAGCACGTCAAAATCATTCGGTAAATATAAAAACATTAAGATAAACAATTTCTTGTTGAGCAGTGTAATATATATACCACAACGATATGGGATCTCCACATATGCTAGAATAGCCAAACTAGCATTGTAAACAATTACCTTATGTTGTATCTATGATTCTGACACTGCACATTAAATTATACGTTTATACTGACTTTTTGATCACATGCACATTTAAAAGATTTTGTTTTCCTGCCTATGGAAATTCACATAAACACAAAGAAATCATGGATAATTATGCATTTATATATATCAACTAAAATTTTACAACACGTTTGTTACAATTATTTTTTATACTAATTGTATGAATTTAAGTTTATTCAAGGCCCTGATAGTACACACGATCGCGTTCACGCACTATTCGTATTGAGAAAAACCCGTTAACACTTACTTGTTTGTAAGAATCCATGTCCGTAAGAAGACACACTTTTGGCAATCATTCCTGCATCTGACAGTTGTTCAGTCTCCTTTCTCACTGTTACGGAGCACAATTAATTCATAATTTTAATTATTAAAGAGTTGACAACGTTGATACCACGAGCCGCAGTCACTTTTTTTAGGTGTTTCTTCTATAATGAATCCACTGGTGCCAGTTTCTTCCCAGCAGGGTGCTTCCAACTACCAATGCAAGGCAATGGATAACGTAATAGTTAACAAAAGCCATGAAGCACTGTGGTTAAGAATGGATTCAGAGAAAATTTACTCTTTGGGTTACATTCCATAACCATGTTCGGAGAAATGAAAGGATTTTTTTGCGTCGCAAAGTCGCACACATACATATACACTTTTGTCTGTTTGCGAAGAGAAATTTCTCAGAGCTGCCTTTATACGAGATTTTTCTAAAAATTAATTTTTTAAACAAATATTAAATCAGTTATACTTTAATGTTATATGTACAGAATTGTCACAGAAACGCTTAGATATCACAAGTTGAGTGCAAGGTGGGTGTCGAAAATACTAACGGACCAGCACAATCAAAGAGCAACGAATGTGCAGTGCTCTACAGTTTTTGGATCGTTATCGACAACAGGGAGATGATTTGTTTTCCCACATTCTGACGGGCGACGAGACGTGGATCTCGTACACCAACCGCCGAATTCAAACAACAGTCCATGCAGTGGCACCATTTAAGTTCCCCCAAACTAAAAAGATTTAAGAAATCGCCGCACTCTAGTCGCAAACTGATGACTACCGTCTTTTGGGACAAGGGCGTCCTCTTGGTTGATTTCTTGGAACGTGGGACAAGCTGCCGTGTACTGCGACCCGCTCACCAACGTGTGACGTCAGATTCAAACTCGACGCCGCGGGAGACTGTTGTCCGGAATCATTCTCGTTCACGACAACGCGCGTCCTCATACCTCTGCCATCGTCGAGAAGAAGATTGAAGATTTTCGTTAGGACCTGTTCGACCATTCTCCATATAGTCCCGACCTTGCCTCCAACGACTACTTCTTCTTCTTGAATTTGAAACGGTGGCTTATTGGACAACTCCTTGAAAACGACGAGAATCTCAAGACTACTGTTGCCAACTGGTTCCAATTCCAGGCGGCAAACTTCTATTCGGAGGTTATATGGAAGATGGTGCAGAGTTAGGAAAACTGTTTGGAAGGGCATGGTGATTATGTGGAAAATTGAAGTAGCTGCGTAGGCACCTATTTCTAGCAATAAATCCCGTTCCGCACAAGCGTCTGTTTTTTTCCTTTTTAATCATCAAATGGTCCTTACTTTTGAAATACGCCTCGTATTTATATATACAGGGTGCTGAAAAGTCCCGGAACGGTCCAATATCTCTCAAAATATACAAATCAGCAAAACAAAACAAAACGCGTTTTACATATTTTTAAAAAAAAGCTATTTAATGATACTAGAATCAACCCCCTATCGTCACCTCATTGGGGGGTAACTTTAAAATTTTAAATGGGAACCCCATTTTTATGGCATATTTTGATTTTTCAGACAAAATTACGGTGATTTCACCCAGAATTGAAAACAGTTGCATCACGGATGGGGCTTGAGTCGACACACAAGAAAGGGGGGGTACAAATACATTATGAAAACGCGATCTGTTAGTCCCGTAGTTCGTGGCCGTATGGTTAGCCTGCTGCACTGCAGACGTAGAGGTTCTGAGGTCGATTCCCGCGGAGAGTAGAATTTTAATTGTATTTTTTCTACTGAAATAATGAATTCATACATTCTAACTTTGCTGAAAATAATGTATTTCTCCAGAATTTATTAACTTGTAAAAAATACAAATTGCTACAAAATGGTGATGTTGTAAATGACCCTATGAACTCTAATCCTAATAACCCTACTATTAGGAACTACTTTATAACGCTAGTTTGCAAAACAATTATCAAAATTTGAATGTAACTTAAATAAAGTACTATATAATTGAAGTTAAAACGTATGGAATTATTATTTGGGAAGTAACAAAAAAGTGTTGCCTTGAGCGCGGATCGAACTCCGGACCTTAAAGGGAAGCACGCTGATCGTGTGGCCATAGGGAATAAAAATGTCAATTTCAGTTCTCACGCTTATAGCGAGCGACTTGTGCGACCTATGCATGTAGTAGAAGGCAGTCCAATTGGTCAGATTTCAGTTTGCTTGCAGAGTTTAAACTGCTTACATCTTTTGCTGAGAGTAAAGCTCAGCTTTGTACTTTGCTTTCAAATCCATAGGTAAATTAACCTTTATCAATTTATTAGGTCTGTTTTGAGTTGTTTGTTTAGCTCCACCGCTAATTATTTGGCAATGTCTCTTTCGGAAAGAGAAAGAATAACTATCCTTATGATGAGGAGATATGGAGATAGACTACGATCATACCAGGAAGTTGCAGATCTATTCAATGACACTCATGCAGAACGACAACCTATTTCTAAATCAACTGTATTTCGGACAGTGACTCGTTTTGAACGAACAGGTTCGGGTAAAGACGAACCAAGACCTTGAAGACCTCAAAGTGAGACAAATGATGAAAAGTCATTGGAAGAGTTACTACATTTTCAAGACAATTGTCATACATCGACTAGGAAAGAGCCCAACATGTAGCAATAAGTGAACGTTCAGTTCATAATGTTCTCAAGTTGCAAAAATATCATCCTTATACAATTAAATTAGAACAAGAACTTGCAGAGGATGACTTTGATCGTAGACTTGAATTTTGCGACATTATGATGCAACGGTATGTTAATGATGATAGTTTTTTTCTGGAGTTGTTTCACTGACGAAGCTACATTTGAGTTAAATGGTTCTGTCAATAGGGATAATATGAGGTATTGGTCTGATACAAATCCTCACTGGATGAGATATTCTCATAGCCAATATCAGCAGAAACTCAACGTTTGGGCAGGACGTTCGTGTAATCGTATTGTTGGGCCATTTTATTGCCGGAAATTTGAATGGTGCAAGGTACTTCAATATGTTACAGGACACAATAATACCTGCAAGACAAGAAATCGTTGGAAATGCATTTGACCGTGTATGGTTTCAACACGATGGAGTTCCACCGTACTATATGCTTGCTGTACGAATTTTACTAAGTAATATTTTCCCTCGAAGATGGATTGGTCGAAGAGGTGCAATAGAGTGGCCACCAAGATCACCTGATTTAACCCCTCTTGACTTCTTTTGTTGGGGATTTTTAAAAAGTACGGTTTACGAGACCAAACTGGAAAATATTGCCGAGCTGAAAGAAAGAATACGCAATATTTCAAAGTCGACAACACCAGAGATACTGGAAACTGTTTTGCAAGAAGTGTATTTTCGGTTAGCACATTGCCAAGAGCAGGCAGGTGGCCAATTTTAACATTTTCGGACATAATTTCTTTCATGTTTCAGTGTTTGTGAGACGCGAGGGGACTCTCAATAATCAAGTACCTCGATTTGTGAGAGGCGAGAGGGCTCACATTAATCAAGCACACCGATTTGTGAGAGGCGAAAGGCTCACGTTAATCAAGCACCCCGATTTGTGAGAGGCGAGGGGACTCACGTTAATCAAGCACCCCAAGGTGCAGATAGCTACTACGTCCAAGTTGTCGGACAAATAGATTATTTTTATCAAAGTTAAAATGTATGAATTCATTATTTGGGTACAAAAATGCACATAAAAATTTTTAATCTGCGCGGGAATCGAAATCACGACCTCTGAAGCCGCAGTTCAGCACGCTAACTGTATGGCCATGGAGTACGGGACTGATAAGTCGCATGTTCATAATGTATTGGTACCCTTCCTTTCTTGTGTGTCGATTCAAGCCCAATCCGTTAAGCCACTGTTTTCAATTCTGGGTGAAATCTCCGTCATTTTGCCTGAAGGATCAAAATATGCAATAAAAAATAGGGGTTCCCATTTAAAATTTTAAAGTTACCCCCAAATGGGGTGACGATAGGGGGTTGATTCTGGTATCATTGGATAGCTTTATTAAAAATATATAAAATGTATCTCTGATTGCTAAGTAGTAAGTGCGTCACCCTATCACGTTTTTGATTATCCTCAATGAGGCGCACCAAGGCCTGGGGTCAATGACCTAGGAGTACTTAGGACCACCAGCTCTAGATTTTGGCAGGGGTACCATGACCCACCCCCTAAATTTTGGTAGGGGTACATAGGACCACCCCCTTAAATTTTGGAAATTGCCAAATCTAAAAATTCGGTTGGTAGCCTAGGACCCTAGTATGTACCTCTAGTAGTATTGGGTGTCTATGTTGTTCCCTTTCATGGGTAAAAAATTGCCAAAAATTCAAATTTCGGATTTTTTTGACCTAATTTATCCCCTTTGATGAGGTCTTATTACCCTATATAGTTATATGGTCATGTATAGGGGTCTATTCCCTATCATAAGACATAGGTACATTTGTGCACCCCTTTAAATTTTTGGGAGGGGTACCTTGGCCCACCCCTTTAATTTTGGAAACTGCCCAATTTAAACATTTGGTATTATAGTATAGGACCCTAATATAGATCACTATAAATTTGTGTGGTCCACCTCGTTCCCTTTTAGGGGTACAAAAATGTAATAGGACCTCATCCAAGGAAATAAATTAGGTCAAAAACCAAACACGTGGTACAACGTATTGCTTACGTTTATATTTTTGGCAATTTTGTACCCCTAAAAGGGAACGAAGTAGACTATCCAAATTTATCATGTTACATATTAGGGTCCAGTCCTATAATACCAAATGTTTAAATTGGGCAATTTCCAAAATTTAAGGGGTGGGCCATGGTACCCCTCCCAAATTTTTAAAGGGGTGCATTAATGTACCCATATCTTATGAAAGGTAATGGACCCCTGTATACGCCCATATAACTATATAGGGTAATAAGACCTCATCAAAGGGGATAAATTAGGTCAAAAGCCTCCGAAATTTGAATTTTTGGCAATTTTTTACCCATGAAAGGGAACAACATAGACACCCAATACTACTAGAGGTACATACTAGGGTCCTAGGCTACCAACCAAATTTTTAGATTTGGTAATTTCCAAAATTTAAGGGGGTGGTCGTATGCACCCCTACCAAAATTTAGGGGGTGGGTCATGGTACCCCTGCCAAAATCTAGAGGGGGTGGTCCTAAGTACCCCTAGGTCATTGACCCCAGGCCTTGGTGCGCCTCATTGAGGATAATCAAAAACGCGATAGGGTGACGCACTTACTACTTGCTAATCTGTATATTTCGAGAGATATTGTACCGAGAGATATTGTAGCAAAGTGGAAATAACCTTGTCAGATTTTGATGCAAAAGACAGCGATTTGATCATTTTATTTGATAATGCAAATGGAACAAATGTAAGCAGTGGTACGTTTCTTGCAATGAATCCCTTATAATATTCGTAACGTTGTAGTGGTGTTAGTTTACAAAACTGACAGACAAGACGTAGCTTCTTTGCTTACGTTTTACATGTTCATTCCATAACTGCAAAAATCTGTCGTTGTGCTACTAGAAAAATTGTAACTTGTGTTGTGTTGGCAACACTGCTTCTCTGGTGCCCCCCTATAGTGTCCAATGAACGGCCTCACACTGTCTATCGTTTCGCAGAAACAAAATTTGAAAGAATTTCGCCATTCCAAAGATAACGGGGATAAAAATATAAAAGATTAATCCTGAATTCATTGGAATACTGAAGTATAATCCACTCTTCTCCATTCTACCTCACTTATACTGCAGCACCACCAAAATGCTTTTAGAAGCCGCCTTTGTACACATACTACACTGTATTAAATTGCTATTGATATGTTTGATAGCTTTTTTACACAAACAAATAAAATAAATAGGTCATAGTTACTGATATAAATAAAAAATGGTAACTTCAACAATTACACACATATAGTTGGCAAAACTGTACTTAGAAACCTAATAATAATCTTATGTGATGTCTTAGACATCCCAAGTTTGTATCAGACAAGATAAATTATTTTCCGTGAGAAATAAGGACCTTTATGCTGTGGGCCTCAGAGGCCCCCTCCCCCCTGTTGGTGTTCCATGTGACCTCAAAATACCCTGGTGTTCCTAGTGTTAATTAAGATTCGTACGCATTCATCTTTGTCAAATCACATTCTGGAATCATTTATGCTTATGGCCATTGAAAGAAATGTTCTGCTAAAAAATCTCTAATGATGAAATTATCAATGAGATTGGGAAATCGTCCGTCTTTAGAAAAATGCTGCTGTAAAAGTTGCTTTGATAAATGAACTTCATTACTCACTTATTTTATAAGAATAGCAAAACGCATCAAAAACGTGACTGACATTTGCGTTATCAGTGTTGACAACAACCTCTGAAGAAAATAGGCTAGATGGCCTTCAGAAATAAGCTTTTTTATGCAGAAAATGGCTAGATTTTGAACTGCTAACCTGTAACCAACATTGTAGATTTTAAAACTTCTTTGTGTGTGTGTGTGTGTGTGTGTATGTGTGTTGAGTTATAGTAAAATTTGAAATGTTGTATTTTATCCGCTGAAGACAAACAAGCAACATAGGTGACTAAATTACAATAAAATTCATCAACAACTCATCTAATTTGTGAAAGCCAACATCAGTTGAATTGAAATAAGCAGTGTTGCCAACAACCTCTGAAGAAAATAAGCTTTTTTACACAAAAAATGGCTAGAATTTGAACTGCTAACCTATAACCCACATTGTAGATTTTAAAGCCCCTTTTTGTGTGTAGGATTATAAGTGAGATTAATAATAATAAAATATGAAATGTTGAATTTTATTCACTGAAGACTAACAAGCAAGACATACATGACTAAATGACAATAAAATCCATCAACTCATCTGATTTGTGAAAATCAACAGCCATATTTAATTGTAGTTTAATTGAAATAAGTCATCATCGATGACATCGCAGCTAACCGAGGTGTTGGAACTGGATACACCATCGTTGGATTGTGGATTGGTTTTGTTTGTGTAAACTGCCATTGTCCCAATTTTAAGTAGTACTGCTTTCGGCAGGTCAAAGTCCTTACAAACATTTCTTCTTATTTCTCCGTACACATGAATAATCATGATTACATTGAGAGTTTCAATCTAATTAGATATCCTATTTGTTTCCTTTCATAAACAAAAACAATCCCTGTTGCTTAAAGAACCGAACAGTTTACTAAATTTGCATCAGAAAACGTTTATTCTTGCAATGAAATGCGAAAATTAAAATATTTTTAAAATAGCAAATGGAGAGTTACGGAAAAAAAAGTAGCAAATGAAGATGTTACGGAAGCAACATTAAAATTCTTTCTGAGTCGGTAAGTATTGTTAAGTAGTTGTAAATCTGTAGATGGGAAGAGAAAACAAGAATGAAAAACAAGTGTTTGTTGCATAATAAAACACCCTCTGTCTAGAGCAATAAATTAATACGACAATAAATAATATAATACAATATACAAATAGGATAAATTTAAAAATTACACTTGGTTTGAAACAGGGGCGTCATTTCAGACTTCGCTTGGGAGGGGCAAGAGCACCACTGACATAAGAATCTCACGTTTTGTACTAGTGTATTAGTAGACAATCTATTAAAGCATATGTATTCCTCAAACTCTTGGGGGGGGGGGGCAATTGCCCTATCCTGCCCTCCCTAAATGACGCCCGTGGTTTGAAAGAAAAGTATTTTTTAGAATTAACCCTTTATTTAACGATTAAAAAAGCCAAAATGGCAAAAGAGTTACATAAAATGAGCTATATTTAAGGCTATAAGCATTTCCTAGATTTGTATGGCTAAAAGCCTCTACAAATAGGCTAGATTTAGCCAAAAATAGGCTAAATTGGTATCACTGTGCGTTATTACCTTTGTGTAGTCAATAAGTAAGTGATGTGGGGCCTAATGATGCCCCGGAGCAAGATGGTCACCCCGGTATATAACGGTATTCCTCTGATAACAGAGAACTCGTACAACTGTACAAGCCGTAGTTAGTGTGGCGCGAAGTGTTAAGAAAGGGAGACGTCGCTACCTTTAACAGCGTGTGAAAGAAGCGGAGAGTTGAGTTGAATGTCAGTTTAGCGTCCCTTTCAGCAGCGAGGTTATGTGAGACGTGGACCTACTGATTAACGTGGAATCCGAACCACATAAGCTCCCGCCGGGAATCGAACCCGGGTCTCCCGCGCCAAAGGCGCGTACGCTAACCGCTTAGCCACGGAGGAGCTCGAAAGAAGCGGAGAAAACAATTTTCATGATATGTCGATATAAGGTATATAGTGAATATTCTACCTGTTGCTAAAAAAAAGTAATGACTTGAATAAAACATGTTACACACATTGATAGTGAGAAGGTTTGTCCACCAAACAATCAGGCATGATTTCCTTGTGGAAGATGGCAGATAGCCGATAAAGGGTTTTTGAAAGTTATATCGGGATTGGGGCAAAATGGCCTCTTAAAATTGTACAGGGGACCGATCTTTCTTCGAAGTGTCTTCCTGATCTTTCTTCGTCTTCCATTGACGTTCTTCCAATCTGGAAACGCGCATGCCACTCAAGCTTGTCGTTCATGTTAAAATCGCAAAAGGGGTAACGCATGTAGTCACAATAGCACGGAATACACAACTATCGATACACATAATAGGCTACCACTAGGAAGGTCAGTGTTCAGAGCACCATGTGATCGAGCGTGTGGTCTTGTTGTCATCTGTTGGAATGTTAGAGACCTATCTCGAATTTATTTGATAGCCCCTCTCACTGGCGTCTCTGGGTTGTAAAATTTGGGGGGACATCAAAGAAACTGACTTAAATGGTATTACCTAGCCCACCTGTTTATTATCTTCGCTACCATTCGTTACCTTTCTGTTTACCTTCACGGACTCCCTGAGACACAGGTATATCAAGAACTCTGTTATAATCGTTTCACAACCTGAAAATTATATTCCAAATAAATATAATAATTATTATTTATATCGTATTCTGTCGTTAGTAAATAAATTAAATTAGAATAAAATACTGAATATTTTGTACTTCAAAATATTGGGGGGACGCGTCCTCCTCGTCCACCCGCCACAGACCCCGTGGCCCCTCTATTCACTTTGTATTTTGTTTTTTATTTAGTTTTATTTTAGTACTATTTTCGTTTTTATAGTTTTCCGCTTATTGATTTATAGTTGTACGACTAATTGTTTCATTAACATTTTCAATGAGTAAGGAAACTAGCATTTCATTGTAGAAACAGAACATAATTTTGGATAATATGTATATGCTCCAAGGATGGGGCTATTTTACCCAGCGAGGTGGAGTAAAACGGTCATTCACAATAGGTGAATTTATTTGCACATACAACTTGTTTGATAAAACTTTCACATCTTACACGTCTTTACATTTGTAGAAGAAAGAATAAAGAATATTGTACTGCAAAATCATCGACTTTCCATTCATAGCAATGTTGCTATTTCAATTTCAACCTTACGGTGTCCATTATGCCCCCACCTCCCCTATGCGAATTTTTACATCAAAAGTTTGTGTTGTTCATTCAGTTTTTCTTTCTTGATTTTGATAGGGTGATTCCTAACTGCCGCTAGTAGAAAAATATTTTAGGCTGTAATGCTAATATATTGTAGTAATGTTCCAATTTAATTAGTGTTTAAGGAGTCAACAGAAGTCTCATCAAACTTAGCGTGTTTTACTAGAAATGTGTTAAAACCATTTCTCTAAACTTTCTGTGTTTTCAAAATGTTACTTTCTTTTTTCTCACCTCCATAATTGAATGATTACTCAATGTAATTCACTATATATCATGTAAACACATCTACAAAGATAGACTATTATTTTACTCAATAAAATTAACTTTATTATAATTTATTCACTCATTTTCATGTACCATTAATGAAAATTATATTCCTCATACTTTGAGGATGGAATCGTATCATATTCAGATCTCTTTCAATGTAGGGGGCACGGTGGCTCAGTGGTAGAGCGTTCCCCTCCGGTGCTTGGGGTCCCTGGTTCGATCCCAGCTCGCACCGTGTGGACTTTGTGATGGACAAACACCGTGCTGTTCAAGGTTTGCTACCTTCGTAGCGAAGATGATGTCCTTAAGGTACCCCCCACAGGAAGAAGTCCAGTGGTGTCAGATCCGGCGACCACGGAGGCCATGATATCGGACCGTCGCGATCAGTCCACCTATTGGGAAACATCTCATCCAGGTATTCTCGAACTTCTAAAGACCAGTGTGGCAGAGCTCCATTGTGTTGAAAAAACTTTAAGACTTTCTGCATTGAATGCAATAAACCGCATGTAAATATCACATTAACTTCTTTAAATATAACGTCGTAAAGTTGTATAGATAATTCTCGGACACCCTGTATATTCTATAGTTAGATAAGAATTCCATGACCTAAATGCCATAATTCGTTCTAAAATTCACTATAAAGATGGATGGAGCACATGTTTTACGAATTAAAGCTAACATGAAGAATGTAGTATTTGAAGGTAATTTTAGAGGCTATTTAACTTTATTTTAACTTTTGAGTTATCGACATTTTTTTTTCTCGGGATCATTTCAATTTGTCATCCGTGTTTCATTTCTAAGAGTTTAGTTTTACATTTAAAGTAATGACGGGATTTTCCCGATGACTAAAGCGGGAGTTTCCCAATTTAAGAGATTTACTGACCGGACTTCTTTAAGCTTATGTGACCTCTTCCAGCATAACCCGGTTTTTGCATAATAACACCAAGGCGAAACAAACTTTTTTCTGTCAATATGTAATATAAATGCATAAAGCAAAATATCTAAACCAAAAAAACTGGTTTAAACCAAAAGACCTGGTTTAAACAAAAAAAACTAGTTTAAACCAAAAAAACCTGGTTTCAACCAAAAAACCTAGTTTAAACTCCCCCCCCCAAAAAAACGGGTTTTTGGCATTTTCAAAAACAACCATGGTTCTTACCAACCCTACTTACTTTTGTATGTAAGAGGTTAAAAAACTCTTATTATATACATTGGTTAATCCTTTGGAATTCATAAAGTAAATATGTTGAGAAGTAAAACTCTTTGAATTATCTTTTCGAAATTCATGGTTTATTTTTGAGGTTTTATATTATTATCTGCATCAACCACTAATTAAATGACTTTTTGTGTTATAAAGAAGCGAAACCAAATCTGGTTTATCAATTTAAAGCAGAATTTTGAAAAAAGCCCAAAATTTCCCAAGCAAAAAAGCGAAGCAGAAAAAACCGAGTTTTTTTTTCTTCAAAAAAGCCGGTTTTTCTCCGAGCCCTTGCATCACTAGTTTACAGGCGACTTTTATAGAACAATAATAATCCAATCTAATTCAAAACTCAAATTTAATTCTAATTTACTGCAAAACCTTCAACATCATTTCTGAATACAAATAAATATATTGCACAAAGTTCCTGAGACATAGTAATAATATTTACAAACTGAATAATACTTGAAAGGAATTTTGTTGAAGAAATTAAAACTACATAGAATCAGTTTACATAGAATCACTTAACTCAGAATCTAAAATTGTATGCAATTCCTTTTAAAAATGTAATTACATCATCAGATTTGAAATTTTCACAAACGTTGCTCAGTCTCTTCGTAACGTCGGCGTATCTTTTGTTTATTCTGACTTCATGTCCACCAGTTATTTGTTCCATTCGAACAACACTAAGAGATTCCTCTCTTTGCAAAGCATCTAGGACCTTCCATAACGAAGGGTGTGCAGCTGTTACATTCGACTCGAATCCCCGATGCCAAGCTTCTATGCTGTTGTTCGTTCTGGATACTTCCATCACAGCTGCAAAATGTTGATTCCACATGTGTATGGGATATCTGAAAATACATTCATATAATATTACTAAACATGCCCATTGTAGGAACTTACTATACATATAAATAGGAAAATAATATTCCGTTGCATATTCAAAGACATACTTTAGTGTACTTTTTCAAACAGTATATACTGATTGTGCGATATTAATTTACCTAGGTATATTTTATATTTTTTTTCTGTTCATCTCAGTCTTTCAATCTATCTGTGAAAGCCTACAATACTCACTGAAAAATACATACAGCTTTAATTAATGTATTTACGGTATAATACCTTACGCTTTTTTGTTTTATTTAATTTAATAACATATAAGGGCATCTAACTAACTTTTGTCGTTGATTTTATGTGACAAAATTTCATTCTAGTCCTTCAGTGAAAGAAGAAATCGAACAAAAATGTGACAATTAATTTATGTAGACTACACTTACACATTCACTTACCTTGAGTTTCGTCGTCCTCCCCTCCCAAGCGGTCGTCCAATATAATAGTCTTCAAAGTAGTCCAGTATAGGCTGCAACGTGTTTTCTAAATTTGCAGATAAAACTTCAAAAGCAGTAGAAACGTCCACTTCTGGCACGAATGCAAGGGTAGGTATCATTCTGCACTGTATGGCGAATTCTGCGTCACTACTGTATAATCCCTGGAAACCTTCAGCCTGAATCTTCCTCCACACATTTTGCGTAAGGTGAAAAAAGCAGGTATGAATTTCGCACTGAAATCTTTTCTGGAAAGCAGCTATGGCAGCCATCTCCATATCAAGCATAATGTGCTCGGGATCAGCAGATGGAATAATTTGCATGATAGCTTCCAGGAGCCTGGTATAGGCTCGTTCAGTCTTTCTTGTTAGTAGTGCATACAACACCGGTATAACCACCGAATCATGATTGACATGTATGGTATATAGTTGAAAGATGGAGGGGGAACCACTTTAAACTTTCCATCGGCATACCAATATGACGTTCTTTCCAATTTCTTCATACCTCTTTTAGTTCCAGAAATCAAGAACCAGAATCAAACCACAAGAAAGTATCCCCAGATTTCGTCACTTGATATTTCTCAGGTATAGCAACTTCCCTCAAGTGTTTTGGTAAAGGAGCTGAACAACCATTTACCGATCTTACCGCCCTGAAATTACACAATAGGAATAATAATCAAAAATACAAATATGTTCACAATATTATTTTACAGCTATGGGATTTTCCCAATATTTTCCCCAACTGAATCTTTCACCGAAAATCTCGTTCACAATTCACATCTATTTAATATATTTACAAACTCAAGTACTGCTTACAATAAAAATATAAATACTTTTCCTGAATATAAATATTTTTCAGCAAATTAACAATATGGCATTACAAGTTTAATAGCCAACAAACATATATAAGAAAGTAGCAGAATAGATCTTACCTGAGCCTCCTCTTTATGCTGTCGATCTTTGGTAGTTCATTTGCTGCAAATACACTTATTTGTGACAATGCAGACGAAACAATACATTGGTTAGTTTCGGAAGTTTTCATAGCTCTCTCCTTCATTGCCGAATATGCAAAGCCTGCCTCCATATCTGGAGCATGCTTTTGCTGAATCTGGAGCATGAGAATGCTCATTTACTCGTTTTATGACAATACCATTTAAGGTATGAATTCGTGCTTTACATAAAAACTTTTCTTCATACTGCCAATACACCTGAAATGAAAATGATATAATTGAAAAAAGAATTTAGAGTTCCTTTTAAAAGTCAGATTCATAAAATAAATCAAGTAGCCTCATTATGGCTTAATATACAAACTAAGGTGTATTATTACAATATTAATTCATTAAACAATGTACATAAGCAATTATATATGAATCGAATGTTTCCAGTGTTTATTGCAATACGGCTTTAAACTGTGGAGCAATCACATACACCCTAAATATCTTACTAATACATACAATTCAAGCAAACATACCTTGTCTTTATAACGCCTTTCCTTCACGTAGATATATCCCTCATCAACGAACTTCTCACCACCGCGTTTGCTTTTCAAACAATTGGCCATTATGATAGGCCTAATAAGAAGAACGTTGATTCAGCTGAAAATTTATACAATTAGAAGATAATGTAACGGTCTAAACAACCAATCAGAATGCAGCTTGCTCTCAAGACAGCCAATCAAAATGCAACTAAGACTTCCTTCTAATTGGCCAAAACTGCAAAATGTCAACAAATTCTTGCTTCTATTTAGACACTGAAATGCACTACAAAAGGGAATTAGTTCACACAGAATGTGTACGCTGATCACTTCGAGAACAGACGCGGAAGATGGCGGACAAAGCGTATCGTAGCTCCCACAACCAATTAAGTGAATACTTCAGAAGCCACTCACAGTACACGATTCGCTTCAGGACAGAAGCGCCCATGTGCATTATATTCGAAAAAAAAATCGCTGCCAGAACTCGCACACACTACAGTCAGATTTTGTGTGGAAATGAAGCGCTATAGACCCCTAGAGACGTCAAGATTCGCACTGACTCTCAAGCTGTACAGGCCTTGCCGACAGTCTGGCGTAAAGTGCTCTCCTTCCCACACCATAGACTGACTATACACACACAATCACCACACCAACAAGTCTGGCTCTTTTCAGAGCCACTTAAAACCCCACTACATAGTTCGAATTTAGTTTTAATTTCCAAAAGTCTGGCTCTTGCCTCACACTATTTCACATATTTTTGAGTATTGACTCTATATACACGACAATTCTACATTAGCAAGTTTGGCACTTTTCAGAGCCACCTTCTTCCTCACATACTCTCTATAGAAGTGTTATATAAATCACACTTAATACAAATAGCTAATCATGGTGCGCATGAGCCAAAAGAAGACAGTGAAAAAAGAAGAAGAAAACAGATGTAACGCAGTTAAGATTACAACATCTAACACAGAAAGCAATGTTTCTACAAACAAGAATACTACCACTACACAACACAACCAGCGACACCTCCGTAAACAATGAAGAACACTTCAGGGTCAATCCAAATGATATTAAGTCTGAGTTAAGAAAACCCTTATAACTCAGAAACTACTCGAGTCTTAGTGATGCAATTTTGTCCACTTGTTACTGCAGAACTATCGTCTATTTTGTGCAAATTTGGCTTTTTCACTTCTGTCCTTCCTGAGATATTTGATGGTGAAAATACACGATTTTCGAAAATTTGCAATGTTTAAAAATTTCCAAAAAATCAAGTATATAGTTCTCAGATCTGAAACTTGTTTAGGACGTTGTCTATTATCTAGTCTTTATGTAGAAAAAGAATTGAAGATGAGTCTCATTTATTTCGTTTCAAATTGAACATTCCAAAATTGCAATTTCTAGGTTTCCAATCTCAATGTTCAGAGCTTCTTTTCTCGACGTTCTGAAGCATGTCTCAATGTGCACAGAATATAGAATATTGTCCATTCCATTATCTTTCATATATCTTTGGTTTGAACTCATTATCTTTAAAACCTGAAAAGTTAGAGCGTTTAACGGAATGCACTAAAAAGTTCAAAATGTGTAAATGAATGGCAGTTTTCCACTCCCTAAATATGGTCACAATTCATCAACTTTGAACCTATTTTAAGAACAAAAGAGTAATTCATAATAAAAACCATTCCTGCAGGAACAACTGGTAGGATTCAGCCCCTTGATGTGTTCTTCTTTAGGCCGTGGAAAACTTCTTGAGACATTTTTCTGACACTGTCCTCTACAACTATAGCATGAATTGACATCTCCGTAATAATTAAATTAACATCCCATCACTGATTCATAATCAGTTTTCTTCTTCTAGATTTGCTAATTTTATTGGGTATGCATGATACAAAAACGGTTATTTGGAAGAAAAACCACCTGTGTTTGAAAATTTCCTTTCAAAGAGTGTGCAGCATTTTGCGATTCGTGCACAGTTATTGCCGTAATAAGGCGTGTGTGTGGTGTAAACAAGGTTTATGCATCACACGCTTTTTTTCCCGGAATATCATTACCGTAAAACGTTTTCTCAATTAATTCATAATTATAACATTTGAGGATATATGAAGTTCTGACATAGAGTGAGGCGAGGGGACTCACTATAAATAAGCACCTCGAATAGTGGGAGGTAGAGACACTTTAATCAAGCATTCCATTAAAATAAATACACAAAGGGGTTTCAAATCGGTCTGCAACCTTCTCGCAGTAACCCCTTCCAATTATAGCAGCATTTAATTTTTATTTTATTTATTAAATTATATTTTCTATTTCATGAATTTATTTCTCCCTAACGAATAATTTTCATTTTGAAGAGTGGACGTTTCGGTGTAAACATTGGAACTTTTACACCGAACCATCCTCACACCTAAAGGTCCTTACACCGAGACACCCGTACACCGAAACGTCCTACACCAAAACATCCTACACCGAAACATCCTACACCGAAACATCCTACACCGAAACATCCTACACCGAAACAGCCGTATCCCTCGTTTGCTATCGGGAGCTGAAGCTTATGAAAAGATGCGCTCATGAAAAAAGGCGGAGAACATAAGTTGTTGGGATAAGCAGATAAGCTTCTTTCGTTGAAAATGCGTTTAATACGAGAGGAAAATAATGCAAAATTGTTGTTAATTAAAAGACAGAGAGAAATCTAAGAAAGCAACCTTAAAATATAAGTTATGAATAAGTTCAACAACGAAATGGAGCAAATTTTAGGTTCCGGTTCTTCAGGCAATGTGCTCGAGAAATTTATGTTTTTGTAAATGAATATGAATATATTTTATATGTATGATATATATTTTATTTGATTGATATTTTTTCCAATATGCAGGGGTGCTCACAAGGGGGGGCTATGACGCAAACTGCGTCATTGAAATATTTGGGGGGGGGGTTAAAAATCTATATATATATGTTTGATTGGGGGGGTAAAATAAATCGAAAAGAAGATTTTTTCAGGGAAGAACACCTACGGATAGACAATTGGGGGGTGCGTCATGGACATAAGGGGGGTGGGCACCACTGCAATATGGTCTTGTTTTTCACATGACGTAATGTTGTGTTTATTATTTCAGCATCAGTACATTTAATTTTTCTAATTACCACATAGTAATATTTATTTGTATTAGCAAAATTATAAGAATAGATGTCTTGTTTTTCTTAGAAATAATGAAAATATCTTTATTGTATAACTTTGCGTACTGAAGTAAGAAATAAAATGAAAATGTTAATCCCCTAGTTGCAAAAAAAAGAAAAAAAAGAAAAAAGAAAGAAAGAAAACAGAGAACCATAGCTATAAAATTATACATAAATAAAATGGGTCACATTTCACTGCAGTAGTGACGATCCAGTACCTTATATCCATTTAAGGGAAAAGTCTTTACAATAACTTCTTATTCTACTAGCAAATTAGATACAATTAATTAAAGTAATTAAGTATAATAGACCTGACAGCTTGCCCTGCAGCATCTGCTTCTGGCTGAAATGCATATTGGTTGATGTCATTCACAAGCACAGCACCAGGGTGAAACACATCTCCAACTTCTATTCCAGAGTTGTGCAGATCTGCAGCAGCCACAATAACATTCCCACATTTTTTTCCATATCGCATTGTTTCAGTGTAAATTTGGAAACGTTTCTTGCAAACACCGAATGAACGTTCTATTATACATCTTGTAGCAATATGGGTTCTATTGTAGCGCTCTTCGGCTCCTGTCTGAGGTCGAAACTCAGGAGTCATAACATGTTTGGAGAGAGCATATCCGCTATCTTCAACAAACAATCCATCATACTGTCCATTTTCAAATTCTACAGAACTATAAGATAACCAATGTCCCAAATGCATGCATCATACGTGAAACCCAGCCGCGACTTACCAAGTTCAAAATCTTCATATTGGCATCAGAAATGATTTACTAGAAAAGAAATTCTTGATTTTCTGTATAGCTCTGCTTGCTCCAGAAGGACAAAGTATAGGTATATGTACTGTACACTCATGTCCAAAATTATTGTCGCATATCTATAACTGTCTTCTTGTAAGAATATAATTTGATAATGATTTTGCAGGGTACTTTTAATACTGATAGTACGTGTATAATCGGGAAATGTATATTTGTGGTAATTTCATAGGAAAAAAATATAATAAGTAAAATAAAATGTTGCTAAATGGACAAGAAAATTTTATTTTCGTTTTATTGTTCTTATTTACGATTATACACATATGAACATTATAAGAAATACCGGGTGAATTCGTTATCAAATTATATTCCTAGAATAACATATTTATAGACATGCGACAATAATTTTGGATATGAGTGTACATAATCTATGGCCCTATGACATTCGAGAATCCACCAATTCGTTAAATTTCTTTTTGTTCCTTGATATATTCCTCCGATTTCTCACAATGGCGTCAAGCTCGAAGTCGATGCAAAGTGGTGCTCTTATTGTTTACCTTTTTTCGTGGTTTTGTGTAGTGTTTATGTGCGTGCTCTACTGTCTTCACGCCATCGGTGATGTGACTTTCCCAAGTGAAGCACTGCCAATGAAACATGGACTGAAGTGTAGTGGAAGATCTTTCCATTTTATTGCTGCTGCCTTCATACCAAGAAGACCGTCATGTGCTCTCTCTGCTAACAGTGACGGAGGAACTACCAGTGATTTTGTGCCAAGGTATGAGTCAAAAGCAAAAATACAGTGCCTCATTCTCGTTTGTTTTCTCCTCCTTTGTGGTGATATTCATGTAAACCCTGGCCCACCCTGTCCATATTACATCAGTGCTTTCAATATATATTATCAAAATGTTCGTAGTATTAAAAAAAATTACTTGAGTGCTCGTTCAACCTAGGTGAGATTAGGGAACTGCATTGTTTCGCAGTGACCGAATCGTGGCTGAATGAATCAGTGAACGACAGTGAAATTAGCTTTTGTAATAATTTCACCATTTATCGTAGAGACCGCATAACTCGTGGAGGTGGAATGATGATTTGTGTAAATAATAAGTGGAAGAGCAAGAGAAGACTGGATCTCGAACGGGATTGCCATTTGGGAGGAAATGTTTATTCCAAAGCGTCGTCCTGTGTTTATTGGGTGCTTCTATAGGTCGCACAAGAACACCCTCCAGCACATCTTAGAAGCTTGCCATGACTCACTGTTACATGCGTTGTCACACGGTGATGTCATCCTATTGGGTGATTTCAACCTTTCCATCACGTGGCAGGACAGCAAACATGGCGTCGCTAAAGATGAAAACGACAGTTATTTCATGGACAATTTTATTCACGGACTTGGTCTAGGTCAACATAATATGCATAATACCCGCAATAATAGCAATCTTGACTATATTCTCTCTAACTTAGAACCTCGTTGTGTTGTCCCATGCAGAAATCTTTTTCCCTCGGATCACGATTCCTTAGATGTTTCTTTCGACTTCCTCCCCTCCACTACTACAACCCAGCCCCTCAAAAGTAGGTCACAACTTCTTTGGAAGAAAGCCCCCTGGGGTGACATCTGCCGGGCTATTGAATTGTTTCCTTGGTGTTTGTTAGAGGTAGGAACTGTTCACGACGCTGTGGACTTATTTACATCTGTTGTCCACTCAGCCATAAAGGACTTTGTACCGGTGAAAGCATCAAAATCGAACAGGTTTCCGGTCTGGTACGACAATGAACTTCATGAACTTCTTAAAAACAAAAAGCTTGCCTGGACTCTATGGAAATCACATCCGAGTGACTACACATACAAAAATTTTGCTAAAATTAGAAGTCTTGCCAAGAAGGTAGAGCGGCGTAAGTATTTTGAATACATGGACTCAATTGGTGATTTTGCTGTTAGTAACCCTAAAGTCTTTTGGTCTGTAATTAAATCTAGAACAAAATCTCCGGGCACACCGGCAACAGTTCAAGATGAAAATACTGAAGCGAGTAGTGATCAAAGACCCGACCTCTTCAATAAGTACTTCTGCAAAACATTTACTTCCCTTCCCTCTACAACCCATCTTCCCCCTCTCCGCCTCATCTGTTCGGACACCTTATCCAATCTCTCTACCAACCCGGGCAAAGTTCTGGCTCTCTTGCTATCGTTATCTCCACATAGATCACTTGGACCTGATAAAATTAGTCCTCTCTTTCTCAACAAAACTGCTTCAGTTCCTCTATCTATCTTATTCAATAGATGCTTCAAGGAAGGGTATTATCCCACCTGTTGGAAACTAGCTCACGTGACCCCAATATATAAATCAGGACTTAAAGACCATGTATCCTCCTATAGGCCAAATCTCTTCTTTCTGTAATATCAATTATCTGCGAAAAATATAATCAAAGACAGGCTACTTAAATTCACCTCACCTTACATCCACAGTTCTCAGCACGGCTTTCTACCGAAAAGCTCAAGTCTCTCAAGTCAAGAGTCAAATGTATGAATAAAAATACTCAATTAGATGTATTCTACTTTGATCTCTCGAAGGCCTTTGATTCTGTCAGTCACATTCATTTTCTTCATAAGCTCTCCAATAGATTTAATGTACATGGCAAATTTCTCTCTCTAATCACAAGCTACTTGAAGGACCGTAAACAGAGAGTTGTTCTTTCAGGGGCGACTTCTAACCCCAACCCTTGATCTCAGGGGTGCCTCAGGGGAGTGTACTTGGGCCTCTGCTGTTGGTCCTGTATATGGATGATGTCTACACGCACGTACCAGCTCAACTTAGTGGCCTTCTGCTTTTTGCTGATGATTGTAAGTTATACAGAGAAATATCGTGTCTCCATGACACAATTGCTCTACAGGAAGACATAAATTACCTTATAGGCTGGTGTGAAATGTGGCACTTGAAACTCAACAGTAAGAAATGTGACAGTATTACTATTACTTAGAAAAAGTCTCCAGTTCCCTCCAGTTACCATATCAACGATTCCCCTATCACACATTCTGCTAGTCATAATGATCTTGGTGTCATCTTTGATTCAAAACTCACATTCTCTGACCACATCCCCTCAATACTAAAGAATTCAATGCGCATGTTGGGACTTCTTTATCGATTCACCGAACTACGCACTATTTCTTCATTAGCAACTTTTTATAAAACTTTAATAGCGCCCAAGATCGAATACTGCTCTCCCATTCCATCTCACCTATTCCATCTTGCCCGTCCTAGGTTGGCTATTATACAGATGTCTCTTTTTTATAGAATACCAAATTGTTATAATCAAGTAACAACTGATGTGGATATTTTTTCGAGCTACCCAGTGTTTGAAAGAGCAATTAAACGAGTTTTGACGGAATAGTTTTACTTTTACACTCTTTTTTCTATATTGTTGTTATTGTTGTCTTGCTTTTTTTCTTTCTTTTGTTAGCATGTCCCTGTGTAAAATGGCAAAGTTATGCTGTATCTGGGAATTTGTTCAATAAATAAAATAAAATATATATTTTCTTTGTTCTGTGGAATGGACACATACAGTGGCTTTAAGGCAATTAAAATTTTTATCACACAGTTAAAAGCTCTTCCAGCAGTAGTATGATCGATGTTAATGAGATCCCCTGCTACGATTTGATAAATACCAATGCGAAAGATTCGCAATCCACAAAAAAGTTGCAGCCTAGGAAACAAAGCACGGTTCCTATCAGAATTATGATACAGTAATGGCTCCAGCATACCAAGCAGCGACTCAAAAAATTCCTTACGAAACCGAAACCGCTCTTTGAAATCATGGTTGTTATACATCGCAAATGGATTTCTTCTATCCATTAAAATCCTCATTCTTGGGTTGCCTACTTCTTCCTACATCTCTATATATTCTTCGTAGTCCAGATAATCCATAGAATTCGATATTTAATACACAGAAATCAAAGAAAACATCTTACTCTCTAACTTTACTCCTACTACTGCTTAGGAGTAAATTTTTGCCTTATTTCCTCCTTAAGTTACTAATGTAGTAACGTACTCTTTGATGGTGCACTCCAGCAGTTATGGAGTAAATAAATTTACTACAGGAGTAAATGAAAAAAATACTCCTGTAGTAATTTACTCCTTTAGTTCAGTTCTCTCGACTGGAAGTCGCCGATTTCCTTCTCTCTTAGTAACTTACTGCTTTAGTTTCACTTACTCTTGGTTGGTGCTTGCCACCCTATGAATAATAAAAATATACATAGTTACAGAATACAAATTAATAAACGATAACAAATACGAACAAAACACATATTATAAAATATAGTAATAAAAAAAGAGACCGAGGAAATAGGGAGTTGAAGGAAAGAAGGCTAAACAGTTCGATTTATTGGTTATGTGTTCCGTTTTGAAGCTTCTGCTTCTGCCTCAGTAAATGTTGCACTGCATTTTTGAATATTACAAAGTTCGAAATAGAGACAAATTTCTCAGCAAGTGTATTCCACACTCTTGGCGTTGACACTGAAAAGGATGCATGACGTTTATTTGTTTTATAATGGGGAAAATCAAGTTTGTATTTATTACATGTATAATGATTGTGTACATTAAAACGTTTAGTCAACTTATTGAACAAATAATCTGGTTTCTCAGTTATTAAGATTCTGTATATAAAGCAAACATCTTCTATGAAACATTGTAAGAAAGCGTGTCTTAACGTAGAATTTTGAACTAGTTGAATTTTGTAAGCAAGTTTCTTTGGTAATTTGGGACCATAAAGAGTATCGCAATTATCAAAAAGTGACCAAACTAGTGTTTGAACGAGCCGTAATTTACAAGTAGCTGTGAAATCTTTGCAAAACCTGTACAGGTTGCGTAATATTCCAAATGCCTTTCTCCATTGTGACTGAATATGGTCATCCCAGTTGAGAAATTTACTAAATAGTGTGTGAAACAATACATAAAGTAGTGAAACGTATTTCTAATAACCGTAAGGTTGCAGAATCACAAGCTTGGAATTACTACAGAGCTTGTTCAGTCTACATTTGGCCAATTTCGACTTACCTAAAAATTTAGAAGAAACCATGGCGCCAGCTCCGTAAGTGCTCGATGTGTTTCCCTTGGTTCCTAACAATAGCCCGACAGCGTAATTTCCACTGTAATAGTCTTCTCTGAAGAACTGGGAGGGGAATCTTGTCCCATTCCCTTTGCACAGCTTTGCAAAGTCCTTCCACAGTTGTCACACGCCGTTTTCCCAAAGCCTGCTTCAGCAATCCAAATCCACAATAGTCCATAGGACTTGCATCTGGAGATTTAACATGTACCTCATTGAAAGGTATCACCTGTGTACCACTTGCCTCCTCCAACTCCCTGTAGAATGCGAGGGACGAGGCCTTGTCCATGTGAATGTGCACCAGATTGGCGTCATTTCCGTACATTGTTGGAATCTCATGCTCCTAGGTTGGCCGCATGATCTGCTCTTGAAAATACTGCGAATTTATTTTGCAGTTCTTGGCCACCCTACGAATATTCAGTTTAACTCGGTAACAGTAGCCAGTAATGACCATGAACCATTTTGAGAAGGATTCTTTACAGACACGGACCCACCTTCTGAAGTTCTTGGCACCTTTCTCTCGGTACATGATGGCTCTCGGTTTGCCCCAGTCGGAAAGGTAAATCCATACTTCATCGACCGTTACGACGTACATCCACCTTTGTCTTGCCAGATGCCGTTCGTACAGCTTCCGGGCGTTACACTTTCGTTCCTTTTGGTGGGCATCCGTGAGATGGCCGCGAGCTTTCATGACTTTTTCCAGTTTGAGTTGATGGTGTAACTTCCGGCTCACATTCCCCAAAGACACGTCAAGAGGATTAGCCATACACCTTTGTGTTTGGCGGATTTTCTTAGATTGCAATTTTGCGAAGTTTCCTCTGCATGGTGGAGGTGGCCTTAGTTCATTCCCGCTTCCTACGCAACTTCGTTTGTGATCCAAATGGTGGAGCTTCGTTGCCCTTGTACTTTTTAATAGCATTTTTTATTCCACTTAAACTGATGTTGCATCCATTCTTCTTGCACTGTTTTCTAATGACAGAAACACTAAAGTGGGCGTCATAAAGAGCCGCAGCATAGCCTTCCCAAAACCGGCTTAGTTTGGGCGGCATTTTGGTCACAGAGCGGAAACTCATACACTTGGAAACAAATTTAATACAACACTCACAACAATGGTCCTGTTTTGTGCGTTATTGTCGTCCGCGCGGAAAAACAACTCCGTTCTCAGGAAGCCACTGCACAACACTGCAGGACGCCACGAGCCAGGTCGGGTGAGTCCATTCTGCCCGGGAGGGGGAAGAAACGAAATCGGCCAAACGTAGGCTGAACAACCTCTATATAACGCAATATTTTTAACTAAAGTAAGGTTTTCGTTTCTGTACTGCAACAGTTACTTATTGATATGATTTTGAAATTTAAGATGATAAATAGAATATTCTATAACTAGATGACTACAGTCTTCTGATAATACTGCTTGCAGTACATACAGTTGTGTATTAGGACATTAAAGTGCATATCATATTTTACTACTTTCCTCTTCATAGTATGACAGACTTAAGTTTTGTTTATTTTTTATTTTTTTATTTGTTTTTTTTTTCATCGAAGTGAATCAAGTTAGAATTTGAAAGTTAACGCGGAATTCAAGCTACATGTAGTTCTACATCTCCCTCAGGAGAGGAAATAACGCTGCTAATTTCGTGATGAGATGATTATTATCTTAGTCTTCTCTATTTTTTCTTTCATTTACCCTATTGCCCTTCTATTAATCCCTATAAACATTCTTACCGACAGCTTTACTAAAATTACCCTGTTTCGTAAAGCATAGCCTGTGCTATCTTTGAAATTTATTGTCCCAATGGGTCTATTACTTGGAGTTAAATTCTATTACGAAAAGGGACTGAAATTCATCCATTATTATTTTTAAAAAGAAAGTTTAAATATCCTTTCCCAGAAATCATTAAACTGATATAAAACAATGCGTGTGCTTTGCTTGAGACTTGTTAATGTGGTCTATTGAGGTTGACAACAATCAGGAACGTGAAGGTAAACCCACTTCCAACTTTAATTCTGGGGATTTTAACTTTCTTCAATTCCTTTGTTCTTTAGCTATTCTGTATTTAAATTTCAACTTACTCATCATTATCAAATTATGGCTACTGTCCATATTTGCACCTGGGTAACTTTCTCAGTTTTTAATTTGATTTCTGAAATTTTCCTTATTGAGTATGTAATCCATTTGTATCTATTTTGACGTCCTTGCATTTTCCGTATATAAATCTTGCGCCTATGTTTCTTCTTCGTGCATAAGTTTGCTTTTCGTCCAAAATTCAACTTTTTTTCCTGTTTCGTTTGTTTTTCTGGTCAGTATTTTCCTACTATTTTCCCTTCTGCGCCTTCTCCTATGATCGAATTTCAATCTGCTGTAAAAATAAGATTTTCTCCTTTTACGACTTTCACAATGTTTTCATTTGATCCATATGCTTGCTCTACTTCTTCATTAATGTGCAATGTCGTTGGCATACATAGCTGAATTATAGTTGTGTCTCGAGATATGGTAGCTAGTTTAACTGATGTGACTTTGTCCTTTAGTATCTAGTAACTTCATACTCGTTGTCCTATTTTCTGATTTATTATAAACCCTGCGACTCCGTCTTCCTTTCTCGAACTAATAATTCTATATTCTCTTGACTAGAAATCATCTTGTTCTTTCCATTTTACCTCGCTGATCCTCACTATATTCCACGTTCAGTCTGTTCAATCGTCCAATATGTATTATGGTGCTCTGCTCTCCATCAATCAGTCAAGCTGATGCTTTTGCAGTATAGAATTGAGTTTCTTGCTCTACTCATTTGGGATAGTTAAGTTTTAAAAATCAACATTCCCATGCAATGTGTTCTTGGGAGTGATGCGTATTCCCGTTGCTTCTTACCGGTTAGGAATGCGCGTTTTGGCCGATACTTTACTGGTTTCCGTCGTTACCCACTATTGCAGCTAGCACGCCTACATCTTTACTGTAGGTTGGGCTCCTCACTCTGAGAACCGCTCTATAGGCCGGAGTATAAGTTGACCAGAAGTCGTCCTTAAAACATCCGAGTCGAGCAAATTATATAAACAACTTAAATGTTGATAACATTTATAGTCTAATTAAAATTAATATGCTTAAAGTGAGTAATTGGAATCGTAAACAACGTTGGTTTGATATGCTTCAATTTGTTACACCAAGAAACACATCAATGAAGTATTTGTTTCTTATTTGAATATTCATTAAGTTCTACCAGCAACAAAGCTATGTGAAACCTGGGCCTACTATTTAAAGAGAAATCTAAATCAACGTAATGTGTTTAAATTTCAATGATTTCTTTCCACGAGTCGAACCCGTCACCTCGAGAAAGGTTCTTGAGACTACTTTTGTTACTATAAATTACTATTATTGTTTAATTTACTGTAGTTTTCCTCTATTTAACTTTTTAAATATAGAACCTTGGAAATTGCATTCCTCATCACTATATGGTTTTAGTATAGTATAATTTCAAATATTTCGACAATTTAACTAAAGTTCTCTCAAAAGTCAGTCAGAAAACAGTTGGAGCAAACTACTTGAATTGATTGTTGTGTGATATTGTATGATATAAAGAAACAATTTAATGATCCTAAATGTAGAAAGATTTTATTGTTTTGACTTTATAGTAATCCAAATTAATTACTTAGTTCAAAAATAATTGATAAAGAATATACTGTATAATAAACAAGTAGTACTCTTGCTATGTATTTCACCAACACACTGGAAATATTTGCACTCCTTACATTGAAAATATTTGCCCTGCCTACACATTCCCTTACGTTTGCCTTATTGCCTTGCCGACACATTTTCTTACAATTAATTTTCTAACCAATTGGCAAATTCAAGTACTTTTTTCTCTTTTTAATGGAAAAAGAACACAATTTTCTGCTACGAAATGAAAATCTTATTCAGATGAATTGACTGTTTTCTGAACTATTGAAAAGAGAACACTTAAAGGGAAGATGCAATATTTGCAGAGAATTGTACTGACATATTTCAGCAGTGTTCTTCTAGAGATTCTGAAATCAGTGAAGAAATTATTTATTCAATAGTTGTGGGGTTGAGGTGTGAGGCATGAAACAAGAGTCCATGCTAAATGTCCAAAGTGGAGGACTTCGAATTTTCATTTGGTCAAGTACGAATTGTCAATATAAAAGAAATCGATCAAGTGCGAATTGTCGTGACTTAAATATTCCAGGTTCAGATTTTACAAGGGAAGTAAGTACTAGTTGCTATATTCCCACCAGTTGCTAGAAAGGGAGTAAATCAATTCTCTAGGTAGTTCATAAAATTACCGAAAACTAAATGTTCATAAATTATGCGATGATTTTTCATTAATGATTGCAATACTGAGTGAATAACCTATCACTGTAAGTTTGGTTACTACTTTTTCTTTTTTCTCTTAATTTGAAATTCAATCTTGCAGTCTAATATATGACTAGGAACTTGCAATAGATTGAGTTTATTAAAATTACGTTTTATGAATTTTTAAGATTCTAAGAAAATTTAATTCTTGCGTCAATTTTTAGAAATGTATAAATTTCTAGAATTTTAAGATACTTTATTCCGCCACTGGATGCAAAAGCGGTGAGAATTTATTATTTCTCAAATAGAGTATGGGTCATTCCACGTCAAATCACCTAATTTTGAAACATAACCGTGCTTCAATGTCTCATATTTTCTTCAATTTTTTTTTATACATTAATACCAATGAACTTATGCTAAATTATTTTTTTGTTTTTCGATTTTTTGGATGAGAAATGGGCCGGTGAGAAATTTTTAAAAAATGTGAATTTTGCTTCAATTTCACTTTCCGGCACTCAGCATCATAGAACTAAAATTCCGTATTTTTGAAGTTATTGGTCTCATCCGGGTGTCAAATGAAAGGTTAATTTTTGCTCTTTCAGTAGATTCTAAGTAACCCTGCAAAAAGTTACACTATCAATCGTTAATGGGAATACAAAACATTTTTTTTTTTTTTTTTTTTTTTTACAAATTGTGCCGTTGCTCAAAAGTTACAACTATGAAACTTTTAAAACTTTTTTTGTACATTCATCTTAACACGTACATGGTATGGTTAAAAAATAAAGAGGGTGTTTTTTGTATTTTTGTAATTATTATTTTTTATGTACGGAAATATACAGTTTTAAGTTTTGTTACAAATTGTGTCAATGCTCGTAAGTTAAAACTATGAAACTTTTGAAACTTTATAAATAGAATCATCTTAGCACATATATGATATGGTTAAAAAATAAAAAGGGTGCTTTTGGTATTTTTGTAATTATTATTTTTTTGGTATTTTACATGTATTGAAATATACAGTTCTAAGTTTTGTTACAAATTGTGTCATTGCTCGGAAGGTACAACTATGAAACTTTTGAAACTTTCTAATAGAATTATCTTAGCTCATACATGATATGGTTAAAATGTAAAAAGGGTTCTTTTCATATTTTTGTATTTTTTTCTTTTTTTTAATTTTACGTGTATGGGAATATACTGTCTTAAGTTTTGTTACAAATTGTGTCATTGCTCATAAGTTACAACTATGATTCCCTTGAAACTTCTTTTTATAAAATGATTTTATCACATACATGATATGGTTAAAAAATAAAAAAGGTGCTTTTGGTGTTTTTGTAATTATTATTATTATTATTATTATTATTATTATTTGTGTTTTAAATGTACAGAAATATACGGATTTACTGTTGTTAACAGATTATACCTTTCCCCTGAAGTAGTGATGGCCAATTCAGTAATTTTTCTTTCCGGATTCCGGAAAGTAAAATCGGAAACATTTCGGAATTCGCAAAAATATGGAATTCGGAAAAATTCAGGAAATTTCCCATTTCGGAAAATTTTGGCCATCCCTGCTCTGAAGTGACAACTGTCACACTTTAAAACTTTCAAATAATCATCTTAGTAAATATTAGGTATGCTTAAAAATAGAACTGGTGTAATGTGTAGTTTTGGTATCACCATAATATTATATTTTTGTACTTTCATTATGACTTTCAACGTTTTTCCCAATTGTACCTACCACCGCTTATAACTATCAAACTTTTGTAACTTTTTATAGCATTAATTTACTAGGTATGATTAAATAACAAAAAGAGATACCTTTTTTGTAATAATCTTGCAGTTTTGTGAATGGAAAATATAGGCCTACCAATGTAAGGGATTGAGTGATTATTACAAACCCTATCAACAGAAATAAGAAATAATAGAATTGTGTACATAGATGAAAACAATAAACATACATACCAGTAATACTTCTTAGAATTACATAGATTTACATACAAAATGTTGTGTCCTTTATTTCACAGCTCATTCTTTTCATTGAAGATATGTCTTCTTTTAATTTTGTTTTCAGTTGAGGTCCGGGCTGATTGGCTTGTAAGAGAGGGAACAGGAACTTCCCAGACGATATTTTCAAAAGGTATCCAACAAAAGTCTTCATTTTCTGGTCAGTAGAATATAGAAAGCCCAGGGCGATTCATGAATTGCACTCTGACGAACAAAAATAATAATTACAAAAATACCAAGAGCACCCTTTTTATACTTTAACCATATCATGTATGTACTAAAATGATCCTATAAAACAGATTTCAAGAGTTTCACAGTTGTAACTTACGAGCAATGACAAAATTTGTAACAAAACTTAAAACTGTATATTTCCGTACATGTAAAATACCAAAAAGAATAATAATTACAAAAATACCAAAAGCAGCCTTTTTATTTTCTAATCATGTCATGTATGTGTTAAGATGATTCTATTAAAAAAGTTTCAAAAGTTTCATAGTTGTAACTTACGAGCAATGACACAATTTGTAACAAAACTTAAAACTGTGTATTTCCGTACATAAAAAATAATAATTACAAAAAATACAAAAAACACCCTCTTTGTTTTTTTTAAACCTACCATGTACGTGTTAAGATGAATGTACAAAAGAAGTTTCAATAGTTTCATAGTTGTAACTTTTGAGTAATGGCACAATTTGTAAAATGCCTGAAATTTGCTTTGTATGCCCATTAATGTCTGATAGTGTAACCTTTGGCAAGGTTGCTTAAGATCTACTGAAAGAGCAAAAACTATTTTTTCATTTGACACCTGGAAACCTCAAAAATAAGGAAGTTCTGGTAATTTAATTCCATGATGCTAAGTGCGAAAAAGTGAAATTAAAGCAAAATTCACATTTTTTAAAAATTTCTCACCGGTCCATTTCTCATCCAAAAAATCGGAAGAAAATTAAGGTAGCATAATTTCATTATTATTTATGTATGAAAAAAATTGAAGAGAATCTGAGACGTTGAAGCACAGTGCTCTAGCTGATTTGACATGGAATGACCCGTATACGTAAATTACAGACAATTATTCTGAAGTAATAATATACAGGTTAATATTAGTAGAGGTTTCCCACTAACCCCTTTCTGCATGATTTTTTTCTTTTAGCGAAAAAAAAACAATCAGTATTGGAACTCCTCATATGGGAACTTGAAAAATGAATTAAAACTTGAATTTTAGATTTTTCACTTAATTCCGACGAGAAATAAGTGCCATATATGACACACTTACAACTTACAAAGAACATGCCAGATGAGACCAAAATCTCTTATTCATACACGTCAATATCTCACACAACAGACAAAACAGTCATTTGGTGCCTTTGATAAATCACACAAAAGCTAAAGTGAAAAAAGAGTATGGCACGGTATGCGGTAAGGGGTTAAAGACAAAAGTAACTAAAGTATTATTGGAATAAAGCGACCTTCTTCTTTTATTATATTATAATGAATACATACTTACAAGAGAAATAACAATCGTGTGTTATATAATATATGAACAGAATCCAATACTTAGCAAGAAGAAAAATATTGAAGCACCTCATCCTGAAATGATAATGTACAGCCACCAGCAGAAATATCTCCCCTCCCACCTGAGTGCTCTAATTCCATTACTTGATGTACATATAATTTGCAGTTGTGAAAACGCCCATACAGATGCAACACAAATTACACGTAACTTTTCTCGGCACTGAGAGCAGTTGATAGCACTGAGCCAGGTGTTTATATAGGTAAAATTGTAGAGTAGGCGACAAACGAAACAGTTCTTCATTCTAAAATCAATCTCTATGGTTCAGAGTGTGTTGTTCAATGGAGCACCATATATTAATCTTAATATTGTTGTGTACGTAATGTATTATTTCATTATACACAGTATATTCAAACTACGCATGAATCAGAAAATGCTTGAAAATATCAATCTAAAACAACTGCAGGAAAAAGTTTGTAAGTCATTGCCTCCATTGACAGACCTCCTCCAATTCTCCTCATTTCAACATTTTTTTTTCTGGAGAGAAGATCTTGCTTGTCACTGATTATGCACTGAAATTGAAATTGAAACATTTGAAAAAAGTTTGAAACTGGTGGGGTTTTGAACCCGGATGTCCCGAGTAGAAGTAAAATGTGATAATCATTTTTTTCAGTTTTTATTATTAGACTTGTTTTATTGTTACATAGTAATTTACATATGAAATACAATAGTAATATAACAGCAATACATTAACATTAATATTACATTAATTAAAGGATTAATATGATATTAGTGGAAAGGAAAAATGTATATACTGAAAGGGAATCACACACAGATATAGATAATAGTGTGAAAGAATAAACTACCGAAGTCTTTTGACAAGTTTTTTCTTGATTTGGAAATTCATATATATTAAGAAAGTGCAATGTTCAAGTAGTTTGCAAATAACTTTTTCTTTCTAGTAGGAGGAAAGTGTCTGTATTGAATGCACGGAAAATCTCGATAGTTGATGCTGTAGCGTAGTTTTGAGGTGTATAATATATATTGTATCGTATTAGCTGCTAACCACGTTATAGAATTCTGCTTAGTTGTTGGATAGAATTTAAAGTCTGATAGAATGAACATTTCAACTGTGGTAAGAGTAAGAACTATACGAGAGATTTTCCTGATAACAATACAGGAGATCTAATATACAACGAATTTTTGTCAATATTTCTCTTGTTCAAGTTCGAAAAATCCTAGGCGCCAGGAAGTCAGAGCGATTAGAAACACGAGTCTGCCTCCTAAATAAATTAAATTCAAAATAAAATTATGTAGGCCGATGTACGAGATTGTATTATTATGGTACTTAGGTTTGAGAACCGGCAGTTAAATCACAAGAAACATTTTCGAGCAATTATCTTGTTTATGATACTGTTTCGGCAGTCTAACTGTCTGCCTCTATTCGCTGCAGCTTTCTTCTGCTTAAAACCACCGCGGTGACCACAGAAGAATTTTCCTTTTAGAAACATAGTAAAAAAGTTGTAACCATATACTCCTTGAATGTTATTTAAGAAAATTTTAATTTTTAAGTGAACCTCGTATAAAAGCACACTGAAGAGATTTTCTCTCAGCAAACAGATGAATATGCACATGTGTGTGTGTGCGTCGCGTCTGCGACGTAAGTCTTGGTGGACCCTCTCGTTTCTCCAAATACGGTGCTAAAATTCGGCACAGGGAGCAAACTTCGTCTCCAAAAATTCCTGCCTATAGGTTGTCATAGTTATTTTTAGCTCTGACATCAACATATTGCATTGTGAGCCTCTCCGCTGGGTAAAAGTACGGAGAGGCGGGGAAAAAGGCAAGTCAGTCTGACAATTGTTTCTGATGTGATAACAGCATGTAACCACGCACAATTAAAAGTAAGCCTAAAATGCTGTTTACGTACGTTTGCACAATTCAGTGTAATGTGAAATATCGTTAGTGCAACATATGATACTAAATAAAAAATATAAAGCAACACGGTCAAAAACCTTCGGCCAACTCTCACAGTTAAGTCCAAAACAGTCAAAAAGATAAACATGAATTGGAAAAATATAAAAAAGTAATCTTTCGTTTTCAAGTTCACTCCCTCTGAAACCGCCAAAAATTATCTTTCTTCAGCACCAAAGTAAAAAACCAATAACAGTGCGAAATTGCGGAAACTAACAATGTAGTAAAATTCAACCGGTAACCCGCGACTTCCGCGTCTTTCGCGCTCATAGTGAAAATAATTGGGCCAAGTGTTAAATCACATTATCATATCCATTATTCAAATCAAAGTGCCAAAGTGTAATTTATTTTGTGTTAGTAAAGTTTCAGTGTTATTGATTAAAATAAAAAATATAGTTACACGTATTCTTTCATCATAATTTATCAAAATTATCACCATGATTGAAATTTGTATGTTAGAGTTTAATATAACCAAGTTTATTTTACTTTCCACCATAAATAATTAATGCCCATACAATGTAATAATTTTCGCATTATTAACTTGTATCGGCATTGAGAATACGATTAGAATCTGTCTTTATGTCAATTACCCAAAATGTTCCAACCTAAACTCTAAACCATACTGTCCAGTGGCTATATGATCGGTGTTGGTAAAATCTCCAAACCGCTATTAAAGCTTAAAGGAAACGTTTGGAATAAAAAAATAGAAGCCCGAACTGTCATAAACACCTTAGCTCTCATAGGTAACCGTAGGACTCGATCCACATACAGTTATAACTGTCTTCCCGAACAGGGACGTAGAAGCATCGAACCCTGATATAGTTTGTCTTCCCAAATAGGAACGTACAAGGATCAAACCCTGATATAGTTATAACTGTCTTTCCAAACAAAAACATACAGTAATCAAACCCTAATATAGTTATAACTGGCACCCGATATCAGAGGATCATTTGGTAAAATTGCATAAAGGCGACGCAAATTGTATTCTTGGTTAGAAAGAAATGTAGTGCCTTTCTAGTGTTATTTAATTTTGTTGTTTTGGCAATAGTAAATTAATCATTATGTCCGTAAATAGGGAAATAATACCTGTTTTGCATGAAATGCGGAAAATTTGGAAAGAAACAGAATATCTAATAGTAGAAAGTCAGTTTAGATATCGAAGAAAAGACATTTACATTGTTGGAAGTCGAAAATGCTTTAAAGGTAGATCAGGAATTGTGTAAAATTCGAAAAGAGCAGAGCAAAAAATTGCAAAATCTATTTTAGAAAGGAACATAGAATTCAGGGCTGAAATTGAAGATAAAATTGTTGCGAAAATGTGTGAATTACGTAAATCTGATCTTTATAAAAAAAACAAAGATGAGTGGGGTTTTAAATTAGAATGTGTTTTTTTGTCAGACATTAAATATAAGTTGGAAGCTCATTACGAAAATTCAGACATTGTACGCATTGCAAAAGAAAGGTTAGCTGAAAGGATATACAAAAAGCATTTAAAGTATCACAATGTTAGTGGTAACAATGGTTCCAGAGATGATCGAAAGGTAAATTCTGAAATCGTACCACAAAAACGGGTTAGATTTGTTGATTCTCCTTAGATTATAACATTTGCGCATGCTTCTGGAAAAACTACTAATGATGAAAGTACTCAAAATTACGAGAGTTGTAAAGCAAGGCAATACCATTAGAAATAAAATTTGCTAAAAATAATTTAAAATGGGTTAGACCTAAGTTTGAAGGTATTTTGTGGGACATTGCACCCGTAGCCCAAAAGTATACGCACAAACTGTGGAAAATCAGTGTGTTGAGAGTTGTACTATTTTACCATGTGTTATTCTTCAGCAACTAGCTGTTAATATGAATCAGGCTAGTATTAAATTTCTTGACAATAAATTTGAACAGGTGGAAGAAATATCCGACTGTAAATTAAATGTAGAAAAAGAAATAATTCCTGTTGTCAGTCACGTCAAAGTTGAGTTACACAAGACCAATCAATTTGTTGTGTCTCCTTTAAATAGTATTGTTGTAAAAAGAAGTAAAGCAAAAAATAAAAAAGTAACGAACGTAACCCAGCTGTTGAAAAGAAGGTTTCTCAACCGCGACCCTCAACCATCAAGTTGGCCAGGACTACCTCAGATACACATGTCAATCAGTGGTCAGCTGCTTCCACTATTGTTTGTTTGTTTTGTAAAGGAACGAAAAACATTTTTGGGTGCAACGTGTGTCTCACTACAAAACGGTTTACGAAAGTAGTAATAAATTGGGTTGAAAAAAGGCAAGAGTAAGCCATTCGCGCATCCTTATAGTGTATTGTGTGTTAAAGCAGACCTGCTTCCCCGGCATCTTGCTAGCCAGTAAATTAGAATGTGTTTCCTTTCATGAAACTTGGTTATTTTTGTGTCTGTTACGGTTGTTGAGGTACGTCATGAGCAGAGTAGTTTTTTAAGCTCTGAGTTGAATGTAAAAGAAATACAGATAAAACAAATGGAATAGGTTACTTTCTGCGTAGTCATTTGCACACAAATTATAAATTTAGAAAATAATAAAAATGACTTTATGCCTTGTAGGCCTTATGATAGTAGCAATAACTCAGTAACGTGGGAAAAGAATTAAAGACCTGTCAAGAAAATTTCAGTAGGTTACGAAATGTTGTTTGTCAAGTTGTAACGAAATATAATTTGCAAGTTCGTTATAGCAACAAGCACCGGCAATATAAAAAGAAAATATGTAAAGTCAGACGGAAATTAAATCAAATGTATGTTGTACTGTTTTCGTAAATTTTCAGTCTATTCGTAAATTTTCTTTGAAAAATAAAACTCATATTCAAAGCAATGCACAAACAAGTAGTTGTAAATGTAAAGTTATTTTGTTACATCACGATAATCAATTTTCTGCAAGTATTTTTCAAAGAAATGATCAAAATTTCAAATCGAATCATAGTAGCAACCAGTGGCGTAGCACACTTTTGCGCCCCCCCCCCCCCAGCAAAGTATAGAGAAGGGGCCCTAGTTGTAAAGCCGATAGAAGGAAGGTTGAGGTTCTACTTCTTTAAATCTTTATTATCGCAAGACTTCCGTGCCCCCCCGCACTGCGGGGGTTGCGAGCGCAGCTGCTACGCCACTGGTAGCAACTTAGCAGTTAATGACATAGTAGCTTATATAATCACATTAGTTGTTTGTTGGCAAATGAAATTTTTCGAAATTGCTTTTGTGTTGAAAAAACCTAAAGTAGGTGAAGGATAAACAAAAACCTTGTTAAGCCGAATTGCTAGTATTTATGAAAATGACACTTGCAATGATTTTGGTAATTCGAAAAAAAGATTGTGTAACAACATAATTACTCTGTTTCGATTTGTAGTACTTGCGTAGTACTTATCGGCTTTAGTAGGCGTCCCTGACCCATTATGTGACCTCAAGACGGCCGAAGCCTTTTTATCAAAGAAGAAAATATATGCCAAGTGGCTTGTTAAGGCATGAGACGAGGTTCCCTCCCACTTTTGGCTAATATTATATTTATTTAAAACCCAGAGTAGGCATTTTTTATTATTCTCTTCTTTATTCTTTTAAATTTTATCCTTTCATTCTATTATTCACCCTCATCTTGGGGTTGGGAAACATTATTATAATAATGTGGGTGGTGTCTTCTAAATTTCGAAGGGCAGACGCTTTAAAAAGTGTAATAGTCTAACAAACTATCACTGCTCAGTTCATTCCTGGTCAATCTCTAACCGGAATGTAATAAATGCAGAGTGTTATGATTAATCAGTGTTATTATAAGTTTAAGTAAAACTTTTGATATTGCAACTAATATTTTAAAAATGTTTACATGTCTTTTATTTGAATTTAATTTGTATGTCATATCTTTGTTTGATAGTAGTAATAATGGTTAAAACAATACTACTACTAAGAAATAAATGGAAAAAAACATATATTTATTGAGTTGCTTTCCCAATGTGTTCGAAGTTGTTTTTAATGAAAGTAAATATTGAATATGAATGCTTTCTTTTAATAGTAATAGAATTAATTCCTGTGAATCTTAGGAGTACAAGGCACTTCCTTAGTAAATATTTTATGTTGCAATAATGAGTTGATATACTTATAAGCATAATTTCTTTGTGTACGATTGTAAACAATGCTAGTAATTAATTACTGTAATAATCAAATATATTATTTTGAAAGAGAATGATAATAACTTTCTTTATATTTCGATGTGTTTGAAATTGTGGCACTTAAGTATTCCAACACAACAAATATTAATATAATAAAACACATTAATAAACTTTATCAAAATTATGGGCCAATTTTCTGTGGCCCAGGTATTCGTTACCGTATTTCCGAATGTACTTTAAAAATGTTTCGCCGTATTATCACAAAAAGACTTAACCCTTTCAAACCCAGTGGAAGAAATTTAGTGACAATAGTGGAGTAATCAGTGTTGCAGGGTTCTGTTTGTTTTTCGGTTCCCTCGTAACAAAAGTCTTGTTGAGCGCCTATGTAACCATATAGTCCAACTCATTGAATGTTATTTAAGAAAATTTTAATTTTTTAAGTGAACCTCGTATAAAAGCACACTGAAGAATTTTTCTCTCGGCAAACAGACGAATATGCATATATGCGTTTGCGTCGCGTCTGCGACGTAAGTCTTGGTGGACCCTCTCATTTTTCCAAATACAGTGCTAAAATTCAGCACAGGGAGCAAACTTCGTCTCCAAAAATTCCTGCCTATAGGTTGTCATAGTTATTTTTAGCTCTGACATCAACAGATTGCATTGTGAGCCTCTCCGCTGGGTAAAAGTACGGAGAGGCGGGGAAAAAGGCAAGTCAGTCTGACAATTGTTTCTGATGTGAAAACAGCATGTAACCATGCACAATTAAAAGTAAGCCTAAAATGCTGTTTACGTACGTTTGCACAATTCAGTGTAATGTGAAATATCGTTAGTGCAACATTTTATACTAAATAAAAAAATATAAAGCAACACGGTCAAAAACCTTCGGCCAACTCTCAAAAGTTAAGTCCAAAACAGTCAAAAAGATAAACATGAATTGGAAAAATATATATAAAAAAAAGTAATCTTTCGTTTTCAAGTTCACTCCCTCTGAAACCACCAAAAATTATCTTTCTTCAGCACCAAAGTAAAAAGTCAATAAGAGTGCGAAATTGCGGAAACTAACAATGTAGTAAAAATTCAACCGGTAACCCGCGACTTCCGCGCTCATAATGAAAATAATTGGGCCAAGTGCTAAATCACATTATCATATCCATTATTCAAATCAAAGTGCCAAAATGTAATTTATTTTGTATTAGTAAAGTTAAAAATATAATTACACGTATTCTTTCATCATAATTTATCAAAATTATTTACCATAATTTAAATTTGTATGTTAAAGTTTAAAATAACCTGGTTTATTTTTCTTTCCACCATATGCACATACAATGTAATAATTTTCGCATTATTAACTTGTATCGGCTTTCAGAATACAATTAAAATCTGTCTTTAAAATCGGTGAAATACCCAAAATATTCCAACTCAAACTCTAAACCGTTCTGTCCAGCGGCTATATAATCGGCTTTGATAAAATCTCCAAACCGCTACTAAAGCCTAAAAAAACATTTAAAACATAAAAAATCAAAGCATAAACTATCATAAACACCTTAACACTCATAAAGAACCGCAAAACTCAATCCACATACAGTTATAACTGTCTTCCCAAACAGGGGCATACAAAAATCAAACCCTGATATAATTATAACTGTTTTCCCAAACAGGGACGTACAAAAATCAAACCCTACTATAGTTATAAAGTATAGCGCTATGTAATACGATTATTATAGCATTAAGATAAGAATAGTTGTAGTAATGGTGTGGGTGACCAGTTGATAATATGTATAGTAAATAGTAGGAAAATGTAAGGATGTAATAGCACACGATTTTTTAAAAAGAGATTAAGAGCTTTTCGGTGCAGAAAGCGCTTATTTGTAGTCGTAGTATAATAGCATGGAGATTCACGACTAATCTTCAAAATAAAGGAAAGTTATAATAGGGTGGCCTAGATATTCTCAATCTGCACGTGACTTAATTTGAACTAATATAGTACTTAAGATTCCTAATGTTTTTGGTGTAAAGCAATAATAAAGTAATCGTGCTTAAATGCACAAGTATCTAAAATATTTGTAATGTTAGAACATTACAAATGATCTTTAATGTATTTTAAACTAGGAAAATAGGTCTTATTAACACGTTACATTTATATACAGTAAGTGTATTACTTGTTTTGCCACTTTTCCATTCACTATTCCACTAAATTTATTTGTAGTTTACAGTAAGAAACTATAATATGAAAAGATTCCTTGAAGGTAACGATGCCACTTACAGACACATACTGATCTGTGACATCACATCAAAACCCCTGTTTTCGTTGCCGTGACGTAAGCAGTTGATTTTCGCATTGTTTGGAGCGTTGTATCTCCGTATCGAAGAAATATTTTTCTGAGACTTTTGGTATGTGGTATATTGAAAACTACTTCTTCATGATGTCTTTAACCTCTTGACTACCAACGGGATATCTGTGTTCCATGCAAATAATTCAAACATAGTTGAGAGTTTCTTTAGAATATTCAAAAAAATAATACATATTTGTCTCTAATCGATTCAGATGTGACCAGGAGACTGTGTTAAGTTTCCAAAACTGTACGCAGATGTCAGGAATAACCGACATTAAAGGGTCGTACATGTATATATAAAATAATATTCACATTTAAAAAATTGGTAGGAGCTCGGCGAGATTCCTATCTTAACCCAAGCCTCCTAGGTTGCCTGGAGCTTGAGACCTCCGGCCCACTCTGCTTGCCTGGAATATTGTGGGAACTTACCCCCTCTCCTAGTTTGCGTGGAGTTTTGAGAGATTCTTAACCGTAACGACTTAGCTCTCGTGGAGCTTTAGGGACCATGGTGGCTCAGTGGTAGAGCGTTCACCTCCGGTGCTTGGGGTCCCGGGTTCGATCCCAGCCCCCGCCAAGTGAACTTTGTGGCGGACAAACACCGGGTGCGTGGGTTTTCTCGGAGTTCTCCCGTTTCCTCCCACTTTCTTCATTCCACCATTTCATCCTTTACTCATCATCACCGTTTCCTTTAACCTAACCGGCATACACGTGGGACGTAAAATTCAAAGATTTCATTTCTCGTGGAGCTTTGTAGATTTCCTTTCCGGTCAGCTTGTCTGGAGCTGTGCTGAACTTGTACCTCATTTTACTTATCTGGAGCACTGAGAATCGACCACACTTCCAACCAGCTTGCCTGGAGCTTTGTGTGGGTTTTTCTCTTGGCAGCCAATTTACAATCGGAATTTTTAACATTTCTATTTTTTTCTATCCCGTTCGTAAATTCTTCTACCTTCTACCTTAACTCTAGGTAATTTCTCGTTAAACACATATTTAGCTAGGCGACCTGAACCCTTACAATATACACGCTATATACCTAGGTATTAGCATAATTATTATTAGCATTGTATCCATGTGTTCTCCTTGTAGAATAGTCTCTTTTACGTTCATTACTCCGTATTACTGCTTTTCCATGTGTTCTCCTAACTGTTTCAAAATATATTCTATATGTTTGACTAACTTATTTCCTGTTTTATTCCAAATTTTATCAATCTTCTTTTCTCGTTATTACAATTATTAATATATAAAGAATCATATATTCCCTGATTTCCAGTATGTCATTATTATCCAACCTAACTAATTAACCTTCATTCATTTCATCTACAATTATATTGCTTTCCCTATCATCCACGTCTAAACCTTCATTAACTACCTGCTCCTACTGTAGTGTTTGAGTACGAAATTGTATTTTCAGACAATCTTACACAGGTTGTCATTCCCAACAATTTCTTCATTTACAGAGAATGTTACCCCGGTTAATTTAGTAACGCTACTATACTTTTTACAAGCACATACATTCCAAGTATTAATCTTGCTCTCTAATTCATTTATCATAAAATACAATCTGAGTCTTCAATTGAGGAGTTTAATGCAATAAGGACGTAAGTCTGAAACATGCAATTGGAGAAAAACTATGTTGAAATTTTAAGTGGTGTTTATTTCTTACATAAAACAATGTAATATGCAGCATTTTATTCCGATATTGAATTGAAATGTTACCAGGAGGTTAAACAAGCATTGCAAGAGCCACAAATGCGTTTGATGCAAAAAGGGCGTAAACTCGCTTACGCCCTTATTACATCAAACTCCTCAATTATCAATTATAATATTAGTTTTTCACATTTGTCTATTTTTACGAGTCTACTTAGACATTTATTATTTATGCAGCCCCTCTTATTCAAGCTCAATAATTCTACTGTACACATTTGGTTACTAAATTGAAAAATAGAAATTTTTCCTCTTGTTCTCAACTTCCTCTTGAACAGTCTCATTAACAGTACATATCTCGTTCTCCCAAGCTTTCTCGTTTTCAATAATCAAATTATGATTACTATATAACTTTGCATGTTTTGATCAATTTTCAACATTTCAATTTGACATTCCAATATTTCTATTTTTTCATTTCTCACCTGAATACTTTCCCTAAATACAGTTTAGGTATTGATTATAACATGTTTCAAAAAGCTTACAAGGTGATAATAAAACGAATTATTTACATCTGCAAAAGAACTACGCCTTCAGCTTTTGAATTCCTCAATTATTTTTGCATTTGTTAGATCATATTCCTGATCCAACCAAATTTCCATATTGAACAATCTCACATGTTCCTTCATCTATAATGAAGGTTCAGCTAGAAAACTACTGTATGAATACTTCGTTATTTTGAGAATTAGTTACTTCTAACTCATTATACCAAGGTATACTTCGGAGCCCAATTCTGAATAATTTATGTTCTGAAAGAATATCACTTTGTAATTTTCTTGAATTACTAAAATACACTTTACATTCCTAACGTCCACCAAAGTCTTCGTAGAAAAGTGTGAATGAATAATTTCATTTGTATTTGATTTACCTGTGATTTCGAGGGTATATTCAATAACTCATTAACATCTGTTTCATTCCATTTTTTATCCCTCTGACTTTAATATTAGAAATTCGGTTTCGAAGTGGGTGAAAGCAGAGTTGAGATTTTGTACAATAACGTATTTTCAAACTAAGCATATGATCTTCATATATTAGGGTGGTCCATAAATAACAATTTTAAGATCGTGTTGGTCTCACACCCTAAAATGGTTCCATATGGAACTAAATTAAGCCAGGAGAGAAATTAGCTTCATTGAATAATATTAAATGGTGCCCCAAGCGACCTAAAGTTTTGAATCCGATTACAGTACATAGTATATGGGAAAAATCTGGAATAAACTCATGTAATTTAGAAACGGCTAAAGGTAATGCAAATATGCAAATATACCCTGGATAATAGAAATAGAGGAAGAAACATACCTAATCTTGTGTAGTACTGCCATTGCGGCCATCTTGAAATCCGCCATCTTGGATTAAGGTCAATTTTTTTTTAAATAGAAAGAGGATCATGTGACATATCGTTTTGAGGTATCGTTTTACCAGAAGCACAATTCTGGCACTATTTTAAATATAGCTTTAGTCATGTAAGAATTATTGCCCGTGAAAAGATTTCTCCTTTTCAGGTTAATAATTCTTACACGACTAAACGTAAAGACATGAGTTTGGCGAGAAAAGAACGAAAGGGATATGCACGGCTTCAAACGAAAGAGGAAAGCGAAAGAAAATGCAATTCTGAAAATAATTTGTTTGAACTTTATACGCCAAACGATATGGAGCAGTTCAAGTAATGAAGAGGAAATCCCAGTTGAGAATGTTAGAGAAAATGTAAATACGAATGCGTGTGTGCCCGGAGCGTCCAAGAGATGTAAACGGGGGAAAAACTAATTTTATCACTCAAAGACTAGTGTTGCTCTTAATCGATAAAAGATGATTCATAGAGCAGCAATACATATTCTGACAGCGACAGCAGAGGCATTAGGCGATAATGTAGAGGAACAAGCAATACATGGGTCTTCCATTCACCGATGCTGAGAGAAAACCTGTAGTGAAGTTGCACAGAACTACAAGAAACAATTTCAGAGTGCATCAAGTGCGTTAGTTGTGCATTGGAGCGGAAAACTACTGCTGAATTTGACTGGCAGAGAGACTGCCGGCAGGTTATCAATAATTATTACAGGAGATGGTCATGAGAGGCTAATTGGTGTTCCCATTTTGTCGTCATCAAGAGAAGAACATTCTACTATAGAGATTCTACTATAGTACATTCGCTTGAAGAATGGAACTTGGTAAAGTTCGTGCAGGCAGTTTATTGTGACACTACTCCTTGCAATATGGATCTTGTCAACGGTGCTTGCATTCTGCTAGAGCAGTAGCTCCAAAATAACCTTCTATACCTTCCTTATAGACACCACATTTATGAATTAGTTTTAAAATGTGTATTTGATAACTGTTGTGTTTCGTTTGCATCTGGACCGGTCGTTCTCCTATTGAAGTGTTTCCAGAACGAGTGGTCTACAATAGATTGCACTAACTTTATTCCAGGAGTTGATGATGATGATGTAACAAATAATATTTCCGATGTAAGAAATGAAGTGTTGAATTTGCTATCAAATTTGTAGAAGCAGGACACTGCACAGAAGATTACAGGGAATTTTTAGAACTGACTATCATATTCTTGGGTGGCATACCTCCTTGAGGAGTTTTCTTTCGTTGCCTGGAGCAATTCACCATGTAAGGTGGATGGGAAAAGCAAGCTACTATTTAAAATATTTCTCTTTCGTAAACAATTTCGTTTAACGAAGCAAATAGAAACGGGTCTTCGGAGAGTATGCACTTTCTGATCCGACTATATGTTCACAGTTGGCTTAAATGTGATCAAATATCCCATTCATCATTACAAGATCTACAATTTTTGAAAGATTTGTACAGTTAAAGATAAATAGATGCTGAATTATCTGAAATGGCTCTTTCTAAATTTTCACGCCGACTCTGGTACTTGACGGAGGAACACGTAGCATTGGGGCTTTTTGATGATGGAGTTACCATAATGGAAAAGCAAAAAATGGTTATAAGGGGAAACCGTGAAGCAGCAAAGACGCTTGACGCAAGAGATGATACTATAAAAATTCTTGTGAAAAGAGAAATCAGAGATTTTATGACAACAAACAAGTTTTCCTCAAGAGATTTAAAATACCCAAAGGGTTTCTTGAGTGTGATGTGACTTCATGGCCAAATAACAATGACTATCTTCAAGGAAAGACAATAGTTTAATTCATCCACGTAACAAACGGTGTGCAGAAAGGGGAGTGTAACTAATAGAAGATTACAACAACGTTCTTACGAAAAATGAGGAGCACAAACAGTTTCTTGTGCAGATAATAAAGGCCCACAGACAATCTTTTCCTATATGCGACAAAGTGAACTATGTAGCAAATAAGATTCATGTAGCAAATAAGATTCATAACTTACCAAAAAGATACTACATAAATAAGGGATATTTCAATTTTTTCCAAGTTATAATTTTTCTTTTTCCTCATAATGGTCTATGAATCATCTTGATGAAAAAGAAACTTATTTGTAGTTCAAAGCGAAACAAGCAGTTTTTTTCAGTTTATGTAAAAGACTTCCAAAATTCTTACATATCTGTGTTCCATAACTGCAATAAAATAACATTACATGAAGCATTATGTTTTTCATACGTAATAACTCTTACATGAATATAGGAAACTTGAAAATAATACCAGATTTGTGCATCTGGTGAAATGCTACCTCAAAAAGATATGCCACATGACCCTCTTCCTATTTAAAAATTTTGACTTGAATTCAAGATGGCGGACTTCAAGACGGCCGCCTTGATAACGTATACAAGATTAGGTTGGTCTCTTTCTCTAGTTCCATTATCCAAGACATCTTTTCATTCCCTTGAGCCGTTTCTAAATTACGAGAGTTTATTCCAGCTTTTCCCCATGCTCTATGTATTGTAAACGCATTCAAAATTTTAGGTCGTTTGGGGCACCATTTAAAATTATTCAATGGATCTAATTTTTCTCCTGGCTTAATTTTGTTCCATATGGAACCATTTTAGGGGGTGAGTCCAAAGAAATTCCTAAACTTATTTTTCCCCATATAAATTTGGACCACCCTAATATATATATATATATACAGGAGATGGACAAAAAATCTAAAAACACTTCATACAGGACACGTAAGTTTGACCCTCCACTGTACAACACGTGTTGCGATTGTCGATCGTTTTTTGTTTTCAATGTGTTATGTGGACCTTCCTCTTTCGTCGGCAGTAACCAGTTCACCTGTGAGTGTCGTGGTGTCAAAGTGGTGCGGTAAAATGGGCGACCTGACAGACTTCCAAAGAGGCATGATTGTTGGTGCTCGTCTGGTTGGAGCTTCAGTGGCAACAGTGGCGAACATTGTGAGGGTATCCAAAAGCACTATGTCCAATGTCACGAGGGCATACACAATTCATGGGCAAACGACGTTTGCAAACCACAACAGTGATCGAAAGACAATCCTGTCAGATAGGGACCGGAGGGCATTAAAACAAATTGTAGCAGCTATAAAGAAGACCACTGCAATGAAATTTATGTCGGAACTCAATTCCGGCCTACAGAACCCGGTTTAATCGAAAACAGTGCGACGGGAACTTCATAAAGTGAAAATTCATGGCAGGGCCTCTATCGCCAAACCCCTGGCCACAGCAGTAAATGCGAAGAGGCGTATCCAGTGGTACAAGGACCACAAGACGTGGACTCATGAGCAGCGGAAACACGTAATATGGTCCGATGAATCGACGTTCACCTTGTTTCCAACAACCGGTCGTGTTTACGTATGGAGAACACCGTCGCAGTCCTTTGATACAGACTGTCTACTCCCAAGTGTAAAGCATGGGGTTGGTTCTGTTACAGTATGAGCAGTGATATCATGGTTTTCTGCAGGTCCCATCATAGCTCTGTATGGAATGATGAATGCTAAGGCGTATGAGGACATTTTGGGGTACCAGGTTCTACCCATGGTCCAAATATTGTTCCCTGATGGTGATGGCATCTACCAAGATGATTTGGCACCCTGTCACGCTGCAAAAACGGTGAAATCATGGTTTGAGGAGCATGACCAGGAGCTATCACACCTACCCTGGGTCCCACAATCACCAGATCTGAACATCATTCAGCCATTGTGGTCTGAGTTAGAAAGGCGTTTTCTGTCTCATTACCTTCCACCAGCATCACTTAAGGAACTGGAGCATGAGGAACAATGGTACAAAATTCCACACCACGATTCAAGAGCTGTATACGTCCATTCAAAGTCGGATCTAAGCTGTTTTGGACGCAAAAGGAGGCCTCACACCATAGTAGGTATGATTTTCACACTTTTGCAAACCTTTTAATTTTTTTTTTTTTTTTTTTTTTTTTTTTTTTTGTCCAACCGCTGTAGATATATATATATATATATTAGAAATTCAATGGGAAACATTTAATAGAACAAATGTTAATTAATGTGTTATTCATATTATTCTTGGAATAAAACGTTGATCAAACTTTTGGGGATAAAACTTTTTTGTTTCAATGTGGAAATTTTTCTCCCAAAAAGCAGTGCGGAACGAGTGCATCTCTGGATGATGCGTCTACAGTAGAGTATGGTATTTACAGATAGGAGCTTTATAAAAGTCTATTTATTAGTGACTGTAAAAAATCTACTTTCCGCCAAAAACTTATCATACTATTTTCACTGTATTGCGAGTGGTGATAATGATTAGAAATAATGTAAGTAAAAGGCGAATAGTCAAAGCAAGAAACAAACCACATCACTAGGAAGTACTTTCGAAGAACATCGTCTTCATCGTTAGCCTAGGCACACTTCGAAAAGGATTTAAACCATAGGAAAGAAATTATGAATAGGTAAAAATGCTTAAAAATAATTTTAAAAATATGTGAAGTAAAAATCTTCTTGTCACTAGAAATAGACATATTTTAATAGTAATCCACTGATCACTGTTCTCTGTTATTTACTGTTTTTCTGTTTTCATTACCTTCCAGACGGCGGAAATGAGTAGCAAAAACACTGCTCCAAATGGCATTTATGTCACCTTTATCTGAATTGAGTGCCGGTTTCTCCTTATGAATGTAATAAACTTCTTTAATTTTCCGTTCAGTTGCTGTTTTTGCTTTTTCGATCGAACATGAATTAGCGATGTTGTGGTTATTTTCTTTGAGATGTGATGCCAATCCAGATAACTGTTGTAAGCTACGAGATTTGGACTTGCGAATGTGCTCAGCGATTCTGGTACAAATGAGTAGCATTTCTTCAAAACTCGATAGAGCACAAATCATCATTTCTACAGAAATTACATTTTCGTTATTATTGTACATAACCTTTCATTACAGAACTTAATTGTAAGTAATACTAGTTGTTATGCTGGGACAAGTTCAGACAGCGTGAATCTTCTAGAGGATACAAATATTTGTCATAGAATTGACCACTTGACAGATGCAGGTTTATTCCTAAACTAGATAGGGAACATGGATGGGAAACAAAGTAATGTGACAGTGTGAATTTGCTACTAGCATTATTGTTTTTGATTACTGTTGTGATTTTATTTTTATTTCATCATGATGTATTCTTTATTTAGTTTTTTATTACTATTTTGTTTCATTGAGTTGGTTTTGTGTATAGTGTAATGAGTTACATCTAGATAATTACATGAATGAAAAAATAATAGACTGGAAAATGTCAAAACGTAATACAAAAATGTAAGAATACAAAGTGATTACAGTTGTAAGTAATGAAGAATGCATTTGCGTTGTAGTTAGCAGTCTCTTAGAACATCTTCATAAAATCATTTTGCTACTTCTGGCACCTTAAAAAAGTGGATGAGTTTCTTCACGTCCTTCTTCTCACTGAACACTATGCTCATCTTCTGTAGGCATGAGGACCTCAGCATTTGTTTGTGGCATGTTTTAATTCCAGATTTGAAAATAAATACCTTCACAGGTAACCCAGTGTAAGTTCTCAATATACTTACAAAAACAGTACATACTTCTGTAGAAAACTTTCTGTACGATATGACACGTTGCATCCCTATGTGAAATTGGAACTTTGCTTTCAAAATCTTCTGAGAAGTCTCCTTCAGTGTTTTGATTTGCCAGTCCCTGTTGAGAACTTTGACAACTCCAAGGAATTGCAAGATTTGGTAGTATTTATTGAGTGACAAAATAACTTGCTTTCTTCTGTACTGCTGCTCAACCCTACCGAACACATGATCAGGAGCCATGTAGCTGTGTCCTCTGATGAGGAAGAAATTATGTATAAACGTAAATTTTGTACTTCTTTCCAAAAAGGCAATGAGCATGGCCATTACAACGCTGTTCTTATTTTGATCTGGACATGAATCTGAGAAAAGATGAATAGTGGAGGGATATGTGTCATTTTTATTTCAAGGTCTAACAGAAACTGCAACAAAGCAGATACAACCCTGTTCTTCCATAATTCCGGTTGTGCTTATGTGAGACTGGTTCATTCTATGTAACACTAGTGACACAGAAGTAGACGTGGAGCGAGACCTTGTTACCGGGTCGGTGTTTCGGCTAGCGAATTTTGAGAAATCGCTGTGCATCCGCTTTAAAGAATTCTGACAAAACGCTCATGATTCAGCATGCTATACACACGGCACATATTGAGATTTGCGAATTCTGATTTCACAGCTCGATTGGGAGCATAAAAGGCATACATATCCCATATATACATCCGTTTCTCAAAATTTGTGCTTTATCGAGTTTTGAAAAAACGCTCCTCAAATATTCCTTTTCGTTTGACCTATGTATATATTTGGTCAATATTGACATTTAACCCAATAGACGCCACTACTTTGTTGGGGATCAGTAAAATATTATTTAAAATTTGTGATATATTTTCCTTTAGATTTAGGAGGAATTTCGGGGACCTTGGTGTTATATTTATGCAATGCCTTTTAATTTTTGCCGAAATACGTGGGACCAGAGGAACACCAATTCATTTGTCTTCTTCGGCACTTGTTGTTAGCCGATGGCGGGTGCCATCGATCTCCCGTTACCTGTTTGTATCACATTTACGATGGAACTTGAAGAGAATGGAGCTCTTAACTTCCTTGATATTACCATCAAAAGACAAGCCAATAAGTTTGTTACTTCAGTATATCGTAAACCTTTTACTGGTACCAAGTATATTCATTTTAAGTCATCCCATTCATGGCTTCAGAAACTGAATATTTGGAAAAACTTCTTTAGGAGAGCCCTTCTACTTTCTGTTCTTCCTGGTGACTTCAACCAAGAAATTTAATATTTAATTAAAATTAGACAACAAGATTTTCAAAAATCTTTATTACTGAAGTGGTACAAGCAGGTACAACGGGAGATCGAAGGCACCCACGGTCGCCTAACAACAAATGCCGAAGAAGACAAATAGATTGGTGTCCCTCTGGTCCCACGTATTTCGGCAAAAATTAAGAAGGCATTGCATAAATATGACATTAAGGTCTCCGAAGTTCCTCCTAAATCTACAGAAAAATATATTACAAATTTTAAATAATCTTTTACTGATGCCCAACAAAGTAGTCGCATCTATCGAGTAAAATGTCAATGTGACCAAATATATAGGGTGGACAATTTATCTGGAACATCCGTAATAACGGAGAAACCAGAAGAGGGAAGAAAGCGAAGCTTTGCACGAAACAACTATAAGAAGGGAGACATCGTTTTCCGTATTAAACAACACTATCCAGTAAACAGTGTTGCCATCCCAGTATAAAGTTATATTTTTTCAAGTAGCACTACATCAGATTATTACATACTTCAAATTAACATGCTAAATGAAAACTTAAAATACTACATTTATTATTCGGTGTTGCAAACTAAGGATGTTATAATATCACAAACATTCAAAGTTTGGAAGCCTCTATCACGCATACAGCACAACGGAGATGGACAAGACAATTCACATCGAAAGTACCTTAGCGTTGGATACTATGGTCATGGTATATCTTGTTTTGAATGAATAGCAAGGAAGTTACAAGGGCTTGAAAATTTGATTTACATGCCTTATTTTGAAAACATGCTTGGGTAATTATCATATCTAATTACGTATGTGAGTTGCAATTGGCAAATAAATCGTTTTGCGGTTTAGAGCACTTCAATATCTCAAACTGTTCCGGAGATATGATAAACATTGATAAAGTTCGCAACACTGCTGAAAATTACGTATTTCTGAACAATATTTAAACTGATTGTTGTTTTCCTTCTCTTTTATAGCATTGCAGAAATAACTTTTAGTAGGTGTAATTACAAAAAGTCCTCGCAATTACATGATTCAAGCAGTGTTGCAAACTTCGGCAATGTTTATCATATCTCCGGAATAGTTTGAGGTATCACAGTGCTCTAAACGGCAAATTAATTTACACATCCATTGCAAACCAGACAAATAAATAGATATAATACTTATCTAAGCATTTTTTCGAAATAAAACCTTTCAAAAAATTCAAATTTTTAAGCGCTTGTAACTTCGTTGTTATTCATTCAAAACAAGGCACACCATGACCATAGTATCCAGCGCTAAGGTCTTCCGATGTGCATCTCCATTGTGCTGTATATGTGATAGAGGCTTCCAAACTTTGGATGTTTGTGATATTATTACATCCTTAGTTTGCAATACTGAATAATAAATATGGTATTTTAAGTTTTTGTTTAACATGTTGATTTGAAATATGTAATAATCTGACGTAGTGCCACTTGAGAAAATATAACTTTATACTGGGATGGCAACACTGTTTACTGGATGGTGTTGTTTAATATGTAAACCGATGCCCCCCTCCTTATAGTTGCTTCTTGCAAAGATTCGCTTTCCTCCATTTTCTGGTTTCTCCGTTATTATGGATGTTCCAGATAAACTGTTCCAGATATATAGGTCAAACAAAAAAGAATATTTGCACCAGAATCACTGAGCATATTAGCACGTGCAAATCTTGTAGGTTACAACAGTTATCTGGATTGGCATCACATCTTAAAGAAAATAACCACAACATCGTTAATTCATGTTCGATCGAAAAAGCAAAAACAGCAACTGAACGGAACATTAAAGAAGTTAGGAGAAACCGGCACTCAATTCAGATAAAGGTGACATAAATGCCATTTCGAGCAATGTTTTTGCTACTCATTCCCGCCGTCTGGAAGGTAATGAGAAAGGAAAAACAGTAAACAACAGTGGTCAGTGACAAGTAAATTACTATTAACATATTTCTATTTCTAGTGACAAGAAGATTTTTACTTCACATATTTTTAAAATTATTTTTAAGCATTTTTACCTATTCATAATTTCTTTCCTATGGTTTAAATCTTTTTCGAAGTGTGCCTAGGCTGACGATGAAGACGATGTTCTTCGAAAGTACTCCCTAGTGATGTAGTTTGTTCCTTGTGGTGGCTATTAGCCTTTTACTTACATTATTTCTTATCATACTATTGTTTTATTATTATTATTATTATTATTATTATTATTATTATTATTATTATTATTATTATTATTATTATTATTATTATTACTTGAAGAATATCATTCTTGTTTAGTTCTCATGCAACAAGAAATAATGATCTATTTTACGCAATGGAACAATCTTGACTAGGGCAATTTTGATGTTGATGACAATATAAGATGTGAAAGTTTTAAAACAATTATCAAAAGGAAATCTACATAAATTATCAATATATGAATCTTTTTTACACAAATAAAATAACACATAAATAATATAAAAAATCTAAATGCCAGGCACGAATCAAACTTCTAGCTGAATAAAAAAAATAGATAATATAATGAAAGGTGTTTTAAAGCTGGAAAATCTCGTTTAGCTGTTTACGTGGTGGTATGGTTCCCAATATGGAGACTACATTACCTCTTTGTATTGCTATACTTATTCTTTGGATTAGGAAGGTGTTTGCTTTATCATCACCGGATAAATGGGTGATGCGTTTACTTACTTCCTTTATAAAGTTGAGGCCTTGTTTGCTCCACAATCCACTCGATTCAATGGCAATAGTTACAAATTGGTACTTCTCTGTTAGGTTACTGTATTTTCTTCTTTTGTCTGTTTCTTTTCGACTGGCTAACATTTCTGCTTGGAGTGAGAAGAAAGAAAGTTTGGAAGGGGCGAAAGTATCTGTGCACGTAAAATACCAAATCAATGACTTGCCTCTCTTCCCAGATATTAAGGTCATCCTATCTGGTCTTTTACCATCTGTTCTACTACATTCACTTAGCTCTCTTATTGTTCGTATACCTGCTGAAATGAGTGATCTCATTATAATGTCATTGACATTATATATATTGTGTGTGTGTGTACGTATGTTGCAGCATATCTCTAGAACGTTTGGAACAATTGTAACCAAATTTACTTACAGTCTGCAAAACAGTACTGTAGGGATAAAAATTTCTAATACACCTAGGGGGAGTGGAAAGGGGAGACATACATATAAATGATCGGAAAAGACCTATATTAGTGTCGAGTCCATAGTTTTTGAGTCGCTGAGATGAAAAGTGACATTTCCGATGCCGTTTAAATTCGAATTCAACGCACGTTAGTACTTTTGAGGACGAGGGGAATGACCACATAGAGAAATAATTGAAAACGACCAATATTATCGTTGAATTATTAGTTTTCGGGGCCCCACAATAGCAACGACATTTAATCCCAAGTATAGGCATGAACGAGCATGTCAGCTGGATTCAGAACTTAAAGAGACAACTTCAGCGTGTATAGATGTATATTTTATGGGTGTATAGATATATATTTTAGTGTTACTCTGGAACGCATGGAGCAATTTCAGGAGTGAAATGTAAAAATAGTACAAAACGACTGATATTAGTGCTCAATCCATAGTTTTCGGAATTGGTCACTCTTCCAATGCCATTTAAATCCAACTTTAGCCCGATTGTTATCAGTGGGGAGGAGCTGGTCGGAGGCGAGAGTGAAAAATAAAATGTAAAAAATGGCTGAAATTTGTGTCAAATTTACAGTTTACGGGATCGGAGAAACAGCTAACCTTTTGAAATAATTTTCGGGAAGTAGTTATTACCCACTTGAACCTGAATGTTTTAATCATATCAATAAATTTTGAAGTGTATTCTGTGGAAGTAGAATATTTCAATACTTATACGAAAAGTAGAGTATCTTCTATATTTTTATCAGTACGCTTTCTTTAAAATAAATATTCTAAGAGGGAAGAGAATTCGAATATTTCTCATAAATCTATTGTCCCCTTGCGAAGAACGGGCATTTCACATGTTAATCAATATAATTTAAATTGCACACTCTATTATAGCAGGAATCATCCATTGATTCCCCTATTTAGAAAAATAAGAATGTACTAGTTAGTATGTTAAGCACAGTTATGATGGAATTTTCAAGACTGAGAAGACTGCGGCGAAGACCATGTCTGTATTTCGGAATTACTTATATTTAGAGAAACGGAAAATTTCAGCTTTTCATTTAAAATGATCGAAGATGTGGACTGCAAAGTTAGAGCAAATTATCTTCTGAGAAAGCATGCAAAATGGTTCGTTGTACAATTTTCACCCCGCTTTTGGGAACTAGAGAGCCACTGTTCCAGATTGACAGTGTGAGACTTTTTGAGCGTTGTCACACATCTCACAAGTGCTCATCGTTGCAATGCGGCTTTCTATGTATCTGTGTCCAAATATACTTACTGTATTATTCTATAACAGCCTTTTTAGATATGAAGGTGACCAAGACCGGCTAGATTAGACGCTGTGTTAGTGCTTCTGAGCCAAAGATTTTGTTTCCAACCCTCTTACCAAATCACTGATTTGTTGGAATACATCATGATTGCTGACAAAACCTCAACCTGTAGAACCGCCACTGATCCATTGATTTTCGATTTGGCCGCTTTTGGCACAACATTAAATCAAGATAATAAATGGCTATTTTCACTATCAACACTTTTGTAGAGCTGTTGTTTCGTTATTATTATTATTGTTGTGGTGTATGGTTCGATGTTGATGAGGTCCGGAGGTTCAGCAGCAGATTCAGTCGGATGAATCCCGACGCATGAGGAAAAAAGATCCTTAAGTTAATTTCCGTATACTCTTATACTGTCTGACCTGCCAATTATTAATGTATCCACCACATTATTATTATTATTATTATTATTATTATTATTATTATAGGGAGTGGATGTTTTATTTTTATTTCGCATTATTTTATTCGTCTGGAACATTCAGTTGTTATTTTATATTTTCCTAGATTATATTTTCCATGATAGATCAGTTACTGTTCTTACTTGTATATTCCGTTTATTTTCTGTTGTCATTTTGTCATTCTGTCATATGATAATTTGTAAAGGAATTTATGTGTATAGTTAATTTTAAATTTTGAATCTTGGAAATATGACTTTTAACACTTATTATTATTATTATTATTATTATTATTATTATTATTATTATTATTATTATTATTATTATTATTATTATTATTATTATTATTACCATTCATTTATCTATTAGTTGAGTATTTGGTTAGTTTCATATGATTATGCATGAGGAAGTCACGCCACCCTATGATCTCACATGCTGATTATCTTTTGCGTCCCTTTCCTAGATTATATTTTCCATGATAGATCAGTTACTGTTCTTACTTGTATATTCCGTTTATTTTCTGTTGTCATTTTGTCAGTCTGTCATATGATAATTTGTAAAGGAATTTATGTGTATAGTTAATTTTAAATTTTGAATCTTGGAAATATGACTTTTAACACTTATTATTATTATTATTATTATTATTATTATTATTATTATTATTATTATTATTATTATTATTATTATTATTATTATTATTATTATTATTACCATTCATTTATCTATTAGTTGAGTATTTGGTTAGTTTCATATGATTATGCATGAGGAAGTCACGCCACCCTATGATCTCACATGCTGATTATCTTTTGCGTCCCTTTCAGAGTTTCTTTTAGAATCAATTTCTAACATGAAGAGAGACAATTATTAGGAGTGTATAAAAAATTTGTATGTTTTAGGAGGAGTTATTTTGGCTTTATATGAAGCTATGAGTATACAAGTTAGTTTTAATCTTTTCTTGCTCATATGGATTTTTCCCTGACCTATTCTATTATAAATGTTTCGACTTCAATTTTTTTAACATTTTCTTTTAAATTTTCCTTCAGTATCACGTTTTAAAGGTATAGGCACTGCCAATATGGGTATTTCATCCGATAGAATAAGTTATATTGGTAAGAGTTCTTCTTTATAAGACCGTATATTTGCGAGAGTCCTGTTTCGGAGAGTTTTTAATTAGTTCACCACTGTGTTCTTTTCCGATGCCGGTAACTGAAGTTGTCCGTGATAAAATTTGGTTGGAGGAAATCGTTTACCCATCTTATTTCTTTAAACAACATTTATCGAAGACTCGGAAGGGAATCGGTTAGAATCGGCTCTCACTGTCGACTGAGCTAGATTCCTCAGCTTTGGTTTGTCCGTGCTCGCCAATCAATATAACAAATGTCAGATGTCACATGTCAATCAATATAACAGATATTAATTGTGAGGAACTGTAACGTAAAAGTGGAGATACACAAAATGTAACTGCACAGGTTGTAACCTTTAGGAATGGTAATATGTACGGTAAAATTGGAGATACTCTGAAAATTTAACTACACAGATCGTAACATCCCATCATGCTCCAGCCGGTCAGGATATTATTGTATAAATACATAACCTTACACTACGAGGTACAATGATACTGTGTGAAATTGTACAATCTAACCTCAGCCTACCTTACAACTACGTACTGAAGGGAAGCGCACGTAAAACAAAGTACTACACCTAATCGGCTATTTAGTGAGAAGAATATAAAACACTTAACTTTATAAAAACACTCTCTCATTTTTTTATTTTCGTTTTAGAGTTCCCTTTTTGTTCGTGCAGTGACCGAAACGCGGTATTTCTTCTTAAAATTAAAAGTTCGATTTTCTGAAATATTATCTCCTTTTAGCAATGTTAAGCCTCTTTTGCATTACTATAAATATATGAATTATTTTAACTAAGAATTAACTATTTTAATTATTTTAACTAGAATTAACATTTTAAGTTGTGAGAATTATAAATCTCATTGAGGCAAAGTCCGGGAATGACCACAACTCAACTTAGTGCAACGCAAACTACCTTTCAATTCATCATAAACTTAGTCACTCTCTGCTTTCTAACGCAACATTTCTCAGAAAACGACATTTGTGGAACGATTTGTCTCAATCTTGATCTCGTGAAATCTGTTAATAGAAAATTATACTTTACCTAATATTGTTTTCTTGCACTGTCTTACGAAACAAATAGTATATCCGTTATTATTAAGCAACGAAACTTCTATAGGTTAGTTTTTTTTGCACTAACGATTCGACATGTTTTGTATACGAGATTTTTTCCAACTTTGTTACCATAATAGGTAACACACTATTTGTTTTAATTATTTTCAATCATCTTGCCATCTCTACCAACGCAATGTGTAATTTTGTGGTTTCGCGTTCCACACAACAGGTAGCACCACTAATAAAACTTACAAGACGTTGTCTGCTTTAGTACCAGATCTGGAGAGGAGTGAAACAAACTAAATAGGTATAGTGAATATTATTTTGATAATGTTTGAAAACTAGTGTGCCACATAGGCAGCTGTAGGGATTGAAGAGATTTATCAGCGAAGGAAAACCCCGCAAGAACTCTGCTCCACCACTTTATTACACTTATAAAATAGTTCACTGCCATTGCTAGCCACTGTGTTACATAACACTACGTAAGTTCTTCGATGAAACACTAATATTAACTTGAAATTTAAAATTTGACATTGGAGGAAGCAAGGGGGTATTACGATGGCAGTAGAAAATAATAATGGGAAGGTAGTCAGCAAGATAAACAATGTCTTAGGAACATAGAAAGAGTATATTGAGGAGTTATAAGAGAATAGAGATAGAACGTGTGGCCTAGATGATGAAGTAGAAAATGAAGTACGCGAGTATGATAAATGGTTTAATATTCTTCGGAATGAATTTAAGAAAGCTATATTCGAGATTACAGTAGGAGGTAGAATGAATAAATGTATACGGTTTACAGGTGATATGGCATTTGTGGCTAAATCTGAAAAGAAAATCAATATCATGTTAAAATTTTGAGAAAGGGCTGTGTTGAATATTTGATGAAAATAAATGTTAGAAAGACAGAAGCAAAGTTAATTGGAATGAAACGGCCGATGACAATTTCAGAAATAAGAGAGGAAGAAATAAAGCAAGTGACTAGTTTTCGATACCTGGGTAGTATTATTAGTGATGATGTGAAATGCGAACGTGAAATAAAAGCAAGGACAAGAACGGCGGAAAAACCCTTTAAAAGGAAGACATGTCTATTTTATGGGACCTTGAATAAAGAGTTGAAAAAAAAAATTATAAAATGCTTCGTGTATGGGTCACAAAAATTAACACTACGCAAAATTGATGAATAACGACTGGTAGCTTTCAAAATGTTTATGTGGAGAAGAATAGAGAGAATTCGTTGGGTCAAGTGGAAAACGAATGAGAGGGTATTTGAAATGGGATGTTACAAAAAACAGTTTTAGATATTATTGAGAAGAGAATCAGGGATGCACATGGTGGCAGGAAGGAGAGGGAGGTTACAATTGATGGACGATATCAAAACAAGAAAATCGTACGTGAAGACGAGGAAGTTAATGCAAGACCGTGGAGCATGGGCGCTTCTCAGTTCCGGCAAGTGAGAATGGTAGAATACTTATGATGATGATGATAGTAATTGGATGTCACTGTTTATGATAACAATGTTTACTGGAGGTTAGTCTTGGTGGTATACCATTGACACCACAGATAGTTCTGGGAAATATTTAAATGAATGACTGAGAAAGCCTTTCGCCAGATATTTCATCAAATAGTTTTTAATGCCTATCCAGTGTAACAAGTCCATTCACAATCAAGTACACGAATAAGGAGCATCTCGAATTCAGTTGGGAATATTTATAAAGATTGTAACGTTAGTTAAGTAAATAGTACATGAAATTATACAATAGTAATTATAAAAAAATCTTAGACAATTCAATTGAATTTTTCTTTGAATTTTCGAAATTAATAACTGTTTTGCATTGTAACAACTCAAATATTATTCCAAGGTGTTCTTGTTGTTATATTTTTAAGGTACTCTTGTTTTGGTTAAAAAGAAGGAGAGAGAAGTTTTTCTTTAAAAAGAAATTTACAATTAATGGTTTGGTGAAAGTACTTGTTATATTTTCATAAAGCAATTTGCATAATTAATGATATTAATTTCATCAAAAACGGATCAGTGGGTACCGAGTTATATTGTAAAATATTTTTACTTTTTTCTTTCCAAGGAAGCTCCTTTCCTAACACGATTGTTGTTCTTGCCAACATGGAATGTTTGCATTGCATATGCTCTTCCCTTTCCTCCAAGCCAGGAAGATGTGTGTGTGAGGCACGACCAACACTTCACTGTCGTGTATCCCCGAATAGAGTCAAAGTCATCAGGTAGAGTCGAAATCAGGATGAACAGGTCTATTGTGTTATAATACATAGCGTATAGCGTTTCAAAACACGTTTCCTGACTACAGTATATGTACTGTTCTGGAAAAATGTTAAAAATGGAAAAACTTGATGCCCTTATTTTTCCATGTACAGTATGTACAGTGCAGTAGTTACAAATCTTTCCGCTAAGGGTATTATTATTTTTGTGTATTTAAAACTGTATTTAACGAAAGTTTCTTTGTTTTCTACGAAAACATCCACCCATTTTCATCCTTTTCGTTATTAGTTTCCTACGTATTTTCTCCACAAAAAATAAAATTTTCCTCCCGGACTTGTTCGGATTAAAAGTGTTCGGATTACGGGATTCTACTGTAGTTAAAATTGATACATTTTAAAGTTCATTTATAACTCAAATGTGCACGTAATTTGAAACGAATGATGAGTCCTCTTTAAAGTGCAACCGTATTTTGTTAAATTTTGTGAATTAAAAATTCGTAAAAACGAGTAACGTTTCCTATTTAAGCCAGTGTACTTCAGACTTTTGACCACTTTTGACCTAGGATGTTTCTGTTTAAATGAATAACCAAAAGCAAATTTAAATATCTTGTTGTTGTTATTGATGAGACTAAAAAGCTTTGTAGTAATAACAAAATCAATTTGTTTCGAATCAGGTTGGTTTATTTCAGTAGAATCTTGAAGAATAATCATTATTAAATAATTAGTTAATAATTACTTAATGGAGCATTAAATCGGAATTAATTCCGAAATTTTCTCAATTGTTAATTTGTTAGGAACACCTCTTGTAGCCAAATTGCTAAATTAGTCCAGGAAATCTAGAGCAATTTTACCCTCACTCTGGGCAAAATTGCAACACAAGCTTTTTAAACAGTTTTCGATTCAGGAATTACTACTGAATAACATATTCAAAGTCCGACAAAATCGGACCACGGGAACACCCCCAAAAACGGTTTCAAAATGGCGGACCATGGTTTTTCGAAAAAATCGTAGATCTTTACGTTGGCGGCTCTAGTAACCCTCTTAATTGACACAGAGACATAAATGATACCTCGTTGGAACGCTCATAGACCACAAATTCCAACGAAGTGACTTTTGTACCCATCATGCCCAACCCGTAGAAGAAGAAGAAGAAGAAGAAGAAAATCGATTTTTTGTTTTTTTTAATTGATATTTCTTGGACCCTGGCAACACTGTGCGTCCTCATACGCCGGCAGAAAAGTTCCTACGCGTGGACCAGACATTGATAACAATAATATACAAAAATAAAGGACGTAGGTTCAACAGTAAGGGAGATAAAAATTCGGAACCGCGGACCAAGGAGGGTCACTCTGTATATTTTTTACTGTGGTCTAACTTCTGTTTCTTAGATCTAGCATCCTCCCTAATTGTCACAGAGACATGAAGCATACCGCGTTGGAAAGCTTATAGAACCACCTTGCCAACGACGTATCGTTTGTGCCCCCTATGTCCAACCTGTAAAAAAAGAAGAAGAAGAAACCTTTAAAAAATTGTGAAAATCTACACTTTTACCTTTCTTGGGCTTTGGCAACCCTGATAATCGTTGGGTATAGGGGGCACAAACGATACGTCGTTGGAAATGGGGTTCCATAAGGTTTTCTACATATAGTCTTGCATGAACCTAGACACTGAAGAACCATGGCTGATTCCCTTACACGTTTGTGTATCATCTGCGGAAGCCTAGATCCTGACGATAACCTCGTCACACTTCAAGAAAAGGTAGGTGAAGGAGTGAACAATGCCAGTAAGGCTCGCGGTAGTAACATTCTCGCCGCTACAAGTATGGTGGTTCATGTCTCTTGTCGCAAACGTTATATTGATAAAAAAGATATTGCGATTGCCCTAAAAAGAGAAACGTCATCGCCGATTCAAAAACGAGTTACTCGCTCGTCGGATGGGTCCTTCAACAGCAACAGTGACTGCCTGTTTTGCAGAACGCCTGTCTTATTTGATGACCGTCACGTGTTGAAATCAGAAAATGTGCGAGTGAAAACACAAGCATTGCCACACAGCATTTTAAAGTGTTGCAATAAACTAAACGATACCGGGTCACAAACTGTCCGAGGTCGAATTGAGTACTTCTCATCTGATCTTCATTCAGGAGATTGTGTCTATCACAGATCATGTAGTATCAACTTTCGAACATGTAAAGCAATTCCTCAACAATACTGCACCCATAATCAGTCTGCGTCAAAAAAAATCCGGGCTGGCCGACCTACAAATGATAGAGAATCCGAGCATTTCAGCGCATCTGTATTTATTTGGAAGAGCACGATGATAAGTAACTAACTGTGGGAGAACTTGTTACAAAAATTGGCACATTTCTTGTAGGGACTGATCATATTGCATATGACAGACGGCACATGAAGCGTCAACTAATGGAGTACTTCGGTGAAAAAATTATAATTTCTAGTGACAGTGGAAAAAACAACTTCATTACACTTCGAGAAACTGCCAATCACATTCTACTTGCATATCGTGATTTACCACGAGAGTATGATGAAGAAAAGGAAAAAATAGAATAAGAGAAACCGTAGCTCGACTGATCAAAAGCGTCATAAAATCGAAACTACAAACTGGAAGTGATACATATCCTTCATTCACCCAGCGACTTGACCATTCAGGAATTCCTTTAGTGCCTAGCCTTAAACTATTCTATGCCACACATTTTGCCGGAAAGGACAATGAAATCAAAATAGCATCGTTTGGCCAGTGTTTGATGCAAGCAGCCAGACCAAGAGATATGTTAGCTCCTCTTCAGTTAGGTGTTGCTGTGCAGCTGCACCACCACTATCGATCGAAACACCTGATTGACACGCTGCATCACCTGGGATTTTGCTCTTCATACGCGGAAGTGCAGCGGTTTGGACGCTGTGTTGCAAGTACATTTGGTAATCGTGTGATCGAAATGCCAGCAGACCAGACCCTCCTCTTTGCAGCGGATAATGTAGACCATAATCTCCAAACGCTGAGTGGTTTAGGCACATTCCATGGTATGGAATGTTGGCGGCCATTACTCCATCCACTACTACCAGTCTAACCATTCTTCGGAAGCCCGTCTCTGATACTGATGTGAAGTCCCTTGCCAGTGTTCCCATTCACGCATACATTGAAGCCAGGGCTATTCTTGAAAAGGTCAACTGTGAACTGGTAACAGCACCATCACCGAACGAAAGCTCCCTGGATATTTTGTGGAAACTTTCCTGGCACTTTCCGTCACGCACACCAAACTGGTCAGGAATGATGCAGGCCATTCACGCAGATCCATCTCTTCATCATTCAGGGAAATCCACTGTTCTTTGCTTACCGATTATCGACCTCCATCCATCTGAAATGTCATGCATCTATTCCACTTTAGTGTACCTGAATAATCTTGCGAGAAAATATAGTCACACCAATCATCACCTTAGACAACCACTGGTTTGGAAAGCTTCACGTATCCTGGATGACAGAGCACATAACACCAGTATTAAGGACACGGTTCTCCTGTTGGGCTCATTTCATACTCTGATGAACCTTCTAGGAGCAATTGGTTCCCTGATGGATGGTTCAGGCTTAAGTGAAATCTTGCATGAGGTTTATGGAGAAAATTCGGTTGTACATATGTTAAATGGCAAGTCCGTAGCAAGAGCCTTCCGTGCGCACATGATGGTTGACCTCGCATTAAGTGGAGAATGTTTTTCTGGAGACCGACAACGGAACACACAGAACTATCAACGTTGCTTACTCTCTCTACCAGAGTCTGATGTCGGGTGAGATTACCGTAACTGGAGCAAGTTCTTCACCTCTTCTTCAAGAAGCCCGAGAAAAAATAGAAGCATGAAAGTCAGAACTTATTAACACATCAAAAACAAGTCAGTTGTGGCTTGCATACCAGCGTATGTTGACTACAGCAAGGAAATTTGTGGCAGCAGACCGAACAGGAATCTGGGAGGATCACCTTGATGCTATAGCAGAGTGCATTCCCATATTCGCTGCAGCAGGACACTTCAATTATTTGAAGTCGACGTGCTTGTACCTGCAAACAATGTTAACGCTGCCATCGGTTAATCCAACAGTTCACGAAAGCTTTCAAAATGGGTTTGGAGTTATTAGAAGAAGCAAACGTTATTGGGCTGGGTTGTCCTCTGATCTAGTCAAAGAGCAGGTTCTGATGAGATCGCTAAAATCCACTGGAGGTCTAACCCTTGGGAGTGGAATGTCAGAGATGCAACGATCTTTGTGGGTGCTCTCAATGCCAGAATGCTCCGAGTACAATCTGGCGATGCAAACTCTTACTCATACAGCATATGTCACTAGCGAACAACATAAAGAAACCGAAACGTCAAGAATGTCACGTGATATCAGTGACACACGTCGCATTCTTGCAGGACTGCAGCCCATTTCACCACTTGACGGAGACAAATCGTTGAGAAACATTGCCACTGGCGTCACAGCGGATTCCTCGGTCAACGTCTATAATTTATTTTCAGTTGGAGAAGATCTGGCAAAGACCTGTTTACTGTGAAGTGGAAACGTGCAGATAAAGTCAAAACTCTAGCATCCCCGAGTAGTGTTAAAATCAGCAGCGATATCTTTGTCGATTCGAATCTTTTGTTTCAAAGACTGTTAGTTGTCGCTAATGCAGGCAGCACATCTTTAGAGGAGACCTTAGCGCATCAATTATGTGCCTACCCACCAGCTTTATTTGAGTCACCCAGCATGATGCGTAAGGCAGACAAAGCCCCACTGGTCCATGATACTAGAGTTCAGCAAGCAGCAGACCGCACAGTTTGAGGAAACGGAGCCAGACAATGTGCTGTATGTCTTAGACGGAGGATCTCAGTTACATAGACTACCATGGTGTAAAGGCAGTTCGTACGACAATATCGCTACATCATTTGCTGAGTATACGGTTCGTAAATATGGCACATCAACCATCGTGTTTGATGGGTATGGAATTTGCTCAGCATTGTTCATTGCAAGTGCGCTACCGGGTGTGCAAGAATGTATTGTACTTGCAGAAAGCATGCCCTTCCATATACTATTGCTTGTGATGTGTGCCAAGAAACTGAAGGTTTTAACTGTTTAAATGAATATGGTGAGGATAGTGTTAGCGTATGCGATGACGACGTAGATGTGTAATTTGCCTCCCAAAGTCTTTCGTCTTCCCATTCTTTTGCTTTAGAATATTTTTGTTTGTAATATGCCATTACAGTCTAATGAGATTATGTTTTTAATAGGAGGGTGCCCGAAATTTTTTGCACCGACTGTACTTGACGTTTAACAAAAAATTTCTGGCTGTTCATATAATTCGTAATTCTGTTCGTTATTCTATTTCAAATTAACATGGAAGACTGTAAAAAATTCATTAGGAATTATAGTTTTGGGAATTAATACCTTTATTTATATTTTAAATTAGTTATAAGTTTTGTATATGGATATGTAAATGGATTATTACAATTCTTACGGTGTCAATGCTATCTGAAAACATAGATCCACTATTGGACGGAACTTTTCAGATCAAATAACCAATCTAAAATTCGACAGAATTTTCAGGACCACCCTTCACCTCTCTTTTAGATACCTAGGTCCTTCTAAAATCTAGTTTGATCCAGATTTTACCAAATTTTATTCGCTTCAAAGCCCCACCGCCAAAATGCTTAGTTTTGATTGGCTGATAAACCCACGCTATGATATTAGGGCGCAATTATTCCATTCCATGCCGGAACGTCTCATTGAAGACACTGGATTTGATCGTCGAGCTTAAAAGGTCGCAACGGAGTGAGAGAAACTACAAATAAAGGTAATATTGTGACGTTATTAACGTATAGAAAATCACTGGAAGTCCGAGGAGCCATAAACTGTTAAATTTCCTAGTCAAAACTGGACAAAAAAGCAAAGATAGGAACCATAAGATAATGACGCCATGATTTCATCTGCCGATCGATATGGACAGGATTCAGAAGTATTGTGATTTCTGTTTTCTTTTCTAAAACCGGTTCTGAAGATCAGTGTTTCCCATCATATTTTCACCTTCCGATTTTCCTGCTAATTGAGGGTTACAAGACCTGTCCATATAGAGATTTGTTTATGTAGTTAGTACGTGATTTTTTTTTCATATATATACATGGCGGTATTTAATTTTGTGGTAGTCAGTCCAGTAATCACAATGCACGTGTAAATTTCAGTAAGGGCTCCTATCTGACTCCCAAATTGGGAGTACGGCTTCCAGCGGGATGAGTTGAACCTTTAGTTTGTTTCCGGGTTCCTGCCCCTTCAGGGCAGGGGGCCTATTGTTAGTTCATACTTCGATATGTCCCCTCAGGGCATCGATTAAACAGGTTGATTTCAAGAATGTGATTTAGTAAATAAAGGGCCAGTTGGCCCTGTTCATTTCTTTTCCTTTCGTTACCTTTCATAGAGCCGATTTAACATGGTAAAATCTGAATGATTTCTGTATATATTTATTAGTATAACATGTATTAATGTAGTGTGTAGTATGAATGTGGCATGATGTGTCTTGTAGTTCGAGTAGTATGTGTATATTTGTAATGTAGTATCAGTGATAGTGATAATTAAGTGATGAAAGAGTGTGTTGGACAGTGTAGTATTTACTATGCGATAAATTCTTTATTATTCCGTCATTAAGTGAACTCATACACGATATTTAATAGTGAACGTAATATAGTATAATGATTCCGTGTACAAGGTCACATTCAGTTGTTCAAGGGTTGATTACATCGTCGCTAGCCCTAGTGTCAAAAGTCAGTACTAACTGCCATTCGCATGTCAATGTTCTTAGTGATTTAGTTTTCGTGAAATTGACCTTTCTTTTCAAAATAAAACCTAGAAGGTATAATTCACAGCCCATATGAATGTACAGTTAGGTCAAGTGACCCAAAATTAATATATTCTGAAAATTTCAACATTCTGCCTAGTCTAGAAACCTAAATATTCAAATAAATAAACAATACGTAAATTTTTAACAGAAGTCGGGCGATATGATGCTAGTTCTTCGCTTTGAAATTATATTAAATGTCCATTTTTCTTCGTGGCTGTAGAATTTCATTGTTGATGCAGAATTTTATAAACATTAAACATTATCGCAGATAATTCTATTTTCAGTGAACATACGTAGGACTTTTTTTTTCGTTCTTAATAAAGCTACCAAGTATTACATAGTATTGTGTGTGTGGTAAAAGAGTCTTGGGTTCGAGTGAGGTTGTCGTGCGGTGATCGGAATGGAAAAATGTTTGTAGTGATTATAGATTTTAAAGTATTATGATGAAATGTGTAAATAGGCTGGGCGTAGATAGAGGAAACAGGGTGTTTGTAGAATATAGCGTCGTGGCAAATGAATATTAATGTGAATATGAATATTAATAAGTATATGAATATTATAGTAAATGAATATAGTAGATAGAACACCCATATAGTTAAATATATAGTAGCCCAGTGAATACTTTGTCGCGTGTTGATATATAGATATTGAATAGATACGTGTAACTACAAACATCTCAGGTTCTGACCCCTGCACCATGATATCACGCGGACCGGAGGGCGACATATAGTCGGACTACGGTAATACTTTGTAGTTTTATGTGTCATAATAGTAATCAACCATAGTAATACCATCTGATAGAATGGGTAGCATCATATAATCGCTGACTAGACATATTGAATAATAAATTGTGAAAAGACAGTGGTAGTTATACAACAGGGCTGTAGTGAATTATATTTTCTGGTCGGTTTTAAAAATAGAATGTACCACTCTGTGAGACTTTTTTTTTTCTTCACGTTACCTACTCAGGCTAGCTTACAATGTTCATGGAGGCGACAGTCCTGATAGGGTTACAGAATCAAAACAATTAGTTATTGAAGTTTAATTATAGCGTACCCGGATGTCGACCCCTAGTCCCTTTAAGTATTTTCATTTCTTTTCTTAGTTTAATTAGATGAGGGAAATTAACGACATCCCAGACTGTGGCGTGTCTGCGCAGGGTAGCTATCGGTGAAATTTGGTTATTGAAATCACCGATCCAAAATTCAGTTTATTTAATTTTTTTTTATTTTGGCAAATTCTCATTAGGGATATCTTAGCTATTACTCTAATTTCATTACTATTCTGGAATCTTCTAGTTTCCAAGAGGTCGGATGATTTTTTTTTTTGAAATTCTAAATCAACGCCTACCCTAAACTTCCGGACGATTTCCGGGAACCTGCTGGTTTGGGCCGGATACGGGGATCGGATTTCAATCTTACAACCAAACTCTTGTGGGATTGGGATCTGATGGACACAGAACTTGCATCCTTGGCAGCAGGGCGCCTCTTGAGTCTACGTATTTGAGTAGACCACCCTTTTGGCATGCTAAGTATATTTTGGCTATGGATTTGTTAAGATAGAAATTCGACTTCTGTCTTTGTAGCGTTAGTTATTTCTCACTTAAGTCTTTGGCGCCCCTATTCTTCGTCTTCCTTCTTCTCTATCTCTCTCTCTGTCTTCATTACTTCGAGATTTTTTTTTTCAAATTTTCAACCTTCCCCCCCCCCCCCCGATTTTGAACTTGTTGCTTACAATTTATTTAACTTACAACTCTGATCTGAAATTACCAGCTGAGACGTTGCAAGACACGATTCATGGATAAAGTAGATAGTGATTGGGTCCTCCATCACATTTTGACCTATTGCTGAAATGAACAAAGACTTAGTATTTGACGACACTTCGATTACGTTCTTTCACCGTCGTTCCTCTTAAGTTTTTTTTTTTTGTAATCCGTTGGTCACTTTCCTTTCTGTTTTGGTTTTCGATTACCTTGTAGTTGATCTGGGCCCAGAAATTGTATTTTGGTTTATCTAGTTATATTTTTAGAAATGCTCTGTGTTACGTGCCTGCTTCACAAAGTTTTTTTTTCATTATTTAAGCACGAATTTAGTATATAAAAGTTAAAAAATTTATAGACGCGCGGTATCAGATAAAACTCAATTCTTTTCCAAATGTAATGTTGGAAGTCATTTGTTTTTTTTCTTGGACAATGTTGCAACCTTGTAAAAAAAATTTTATTATTGGGGTGATTAATTTAAATGTGTGCGCATTTATTGAATATAAATATATATATATATATAGAGAGAAATGAATACGTCGAGATGTATATGTACTTAGTATACGAATATGATTTTATAGTAAAAGTATAATATTAAATGTATTTTGAATATATGTAAGAGCGCTCGTGTCTGTTCCCCCTAAACGTGTATTGGTTGCTATAGTTTGCCAGTGAGTTTTCCGACGAATGTGAGAATGTAGATTTTGTCATGAATACCGCCGTGCATTCAAGTAATTTTCCTTTTCTTTTGAATAAATGTAAATGATACCTCATGTAATTCTGTAATGGCATGTATTGGAAAGTAACGGCAGGTCTAAACGTAACCCATACCATAACGAATATTATCCCTGAACAATTAACCTAAAACCATTGTGGAAAGTGCACCTTGAATCCTTCTCACCTGCATATGTATCCTATGACTTGACCAGTTTTTTTTTTTTTTTCTTCTATCCTCAATTTGAACCATCATATTCCGTACACCTGTGGAAGATCGTTTTTTTTTTTTTAATCCGAACCATGTATAAACATATACGAAAGTGATCCTAATGAAAGGTCTCGTGAAGTGTCCCAGTGTTGGATAAATAACTCGAAATTATTCGATTAATAAGTTTGGAAATAGATCGTCTAAGAGGAGAAACATCCTCTAGTGAAAGTTATTTTCTCAAAATTCCCTAGATGGGTAAAGCGTCGTAATGTGCGATTGCAGACATAAACTGTTACGAGTTACAAACCCAATATAGACGATAAATGGTTTTGTAAACCGATAGTTAGATATATATATAGATATATAAATGACCACAAACTAAGTCAAATGGAGCGAAATGTTTTGGACACTATGAGTAGTGCGTGATTTGTGATTTGAACGCTCAAAATCATTAATATTTTATTACCCGATGTGAGGTAGAGACTCATATAAGTTCTGATACACTTAAAAGTTTTTTTTTTCTTTCCTCTTTGTCCAATTTTTTTTTAAGTGAAATAAGTGTCTTCTTTGCGTATGTCGCAAATCATAATTTTGCTTTAGCATGCCTAAGATATGATATATGTAATAAGTCCTTTTTCTTTTCTTTTGTCAATATGATTGAATATATAAAATTTACTAAAATATAACACTATGTACTCTATTAATATATAACTAAGAATTTGTGCTTTTAATATTTTTTTTATAATCATTTGTTTTGTCTTTTCTTTTCACTATGAATGTAATAAACTATTTGTACCCTTGTAGCTAGTTGATTTTCCTTTAAACATATATACACTGTCCTGAGTGAGTGAGCGTGTGAATGCATGATAGATTTAATATAAGTAATTTTAGCGATATCATTTGTCATATTAACATCTGTAATATATGTGTCATGTTTTAATATATGTGTTAAGGTAAATAACCTAGGTCATGAAGGACCGTCACTAACGGTTTAAATCGGCTCGAGGAGTGAAGCAAAAATAGCAAGAATAAGCCTAAATACGACATCTTTCTTCCAGGAAGTTGAAATTCTTATTGATACGATACATAAATTTATATTGAGTTTATAAGTTTGATTTTTTTTTTCCTTGGCTAATTCATATGTGTGGTCGATCCTAGAGAACCGAGTTCAGATGCTGGATGGTTATCAATCACCGGTTGGAACAACAGTACAAAGAATGATTTCACCTTTCTCGTTTCCAGGTCTAGGTCTGGGCAACCCCACGGTCGTGGTGCCTGGAGCTAGGTCTGGGTGGTATGAGGGAACATGTGTCTATTTCGAAGCATTCCAAAATTGATTAGTTGTTAATAACATTTAGAATGATTCATCTTTCAACGACTTTCTCGACTTCTTACTATATTTCCGGAATTATCCAGTAATCTGCTTCTTATTAAAATACCATATTTCTTTTCTTTCTTCCTTACCTACCTCCTTCTTTTACCCTTCTACTTTCTTCTCTTTCTTTTCTATTTCTAAATGAAAGAAAACGGAATCATGATTGAGAGTAGTCGCTATTGGCACGGTCAATAAGTTGTTTAGATGAGTTTTCTTCGGGAGTCCGATATGAAGTAATTAACAATAACAAGAAAGTTTGTTGGAATTTAATTTATCAGAAAATAATCTGGATTTCAATCAGTAGATGATGTTTCGTAATCGTCCTCATTAAAGAGAATTAATTTTAGCGACTCCTCTCCTCCTCTACATTGCGTATTATTTTCTTCGTTTACATATTTTTTTGTTTTCTTTCAATTTTGGCGACCGTTGACATCGGACAGTTACCATGGAAACAATTGTTTTCCCTGGTAACGAATCTGAAATTATTTATTAAACACTGTTTAGGATCGAGCACATATTGATTTGGCCACAAAGATGAATAATTAAAAAGGTCACAGTGAGATTAAATAATTATAGTCATTGGCTGTTCTGCTATCTTTGTCTCTCTCTGTAGAAAGGGGGAAATGAAGGAATTTGCTAAAGTGACTTCTAAAATTTGAAAATGCTGGAAGTTGACCCAAGGAGGGAATTAGATAGGAGTCCCTTAATTTATGAATAGTACCTGATTAATAAGTCTTGTTAGTTGATAAGTATATAATTGCATGTGTTTATATTGTGTCTTTTTGGGTGTAAGCTATGGCAACCAATAGAGAAGTCGTATCACACGAGAACGCGGAAGTCTCATGTACACAATGTACATTAGAAAGTAGTGAGAAAAGAGCTCGCGTCTCTCGTAGGCTAGTGAGGTGTCACGAATGTGGGCTGAAATGGATTCATTTCAGTTGTACCAATTTAGAGGATACTGCTGAAAATGCAGAAAAGGTCCGCGCTGGTGAGATAGTTAAATATTGTAAAGAATGTGAAGGGAAGCTCCACCAGTCGCGTGAACCCATGAGTTTATCCTCTGAAAAAGAAAATGAACATCCCGATTCGGACGGTGAACGAGGGTATAGTACCCCGAAGAACCGAGGCCAAATATCTCCAGTGGAGATATCTGACCTCGATGATGATGAAAGAGATGGGGATCCAATTGGTGATAAACCCAAAGAAAAGCAAAGGAAGACTGGGTCATCTAATAATGACGCTCTCCTCCTTTCATTGCAACAAATGCTACAGGAAATGAAACGCGAAATAAATGGAAAAATAGATAATAATAGCCTGGAAATGAAACGCGAAATAAATGAAAAAATAGATAATAATAGCCGGGAGATGAGACGTGAAATAAATGAAAAATTTGACACCTCGAAACGAGAAACCGAATCTCGATTCGAGGTATTAACCCAGAAAATCGACAACATATGTTTGGACTTTGCTTCCTCAATAACCACATTGAGGCAGCAAACGTCTACTGAAATTGATTTGGTCAGATGCGAGGCTCAACAGTCCCTAAAGCAACTTCAGCAGGAGACTGAGGGTAAATTAGATAATGTAAATTCTGAAATCGAACAAATAGATACCAAATTGCACAAGATTAACAATAAATTAGAAACACAGCAGGCCGAAATTGATAGTTTAAAGTCAACCTTGTCAGATTTATCATTAGAAACCAAACTGGAAATGACTGACCAAAAAATTTCGAAAATTCAGAACGAAATAGTAAATATTCAAAGAGAAATAACGAAACCTAGTTGCGGAAAACCAGAGGTAACCTATCCTTTCCCCGGTAGCGATTCCTTAGAAATATTACCTGCTATAACAACTACATGCAGCGCAGGAAAAGAAAATTTAATGTCAGTTGATGCACGGGATATTGCGACGCACTACCCCATGCATCGGTCGGAACCAAAGTCGTGGTTCAATTCCAATAGTGTGCCGAATCAGTCGAGTGTTGTGACGACTACGGTCACTAGCGTGAGTGCTCCCTCCTTACATGGAGGTATACAATCACATAGCGTATTGCCGGGAAGAGGAGATGGGTGCCATTCTGAGTCGTTGTTCACGGGTGCGATTGGTCCGGGGATGGAGCCCAACATACTCAATACGACCAACAGAATCCCTTTCACTTACATGGGTAGTTATAACACCGCTACTACGTCGTCGGTGGTAAATCCGGTGACGACTCCGATTGTGCAGGATAATATGTTAATTCCCAGTAACTATTCCCCTGCTTATGTTAGTATGGGTTCTAAAGTTTCCCTCAGGGACATTGAACATTTTCCCACTTTCGAAGGGAACATTGCGAACTGGTTACCTCGTGTTTTCCTGCTACCTAAAAGGTGAACTCACAATTTCCAGAATCTTAAACTTTTCAACTGTACTGAGGACAAAAAACGGGAACTTCTATCTCAATACCCAAAGTGAATGTTACACTGTCTCATTTGAGTGTATGAGTGTATGAGTGAGTAGTTAGTTTATTAGTATTAATACATGTTAATTCTATTCAACAAAATTTTGTTATTCAAACAAAATTTTTTTTAACGACGCCGGGGAACTGTAATATGCCATTACAGTCTAATGAGATTATGTTTTTAATAGGAGGGTGCCCGAAATTTTTTGCACCGACTGTACTTGACGTTTAACAAAAAATTTCTGGCTGTTCATATAATTCGTAATTCTGTTCGTTATTCTATTTCAAATTAACATGGAAGACTGTAAAAAATTCATTAGGAATTATAGTTTTGGGAATTAATGCCTTTATTTATATTTTAAATTAGTTATAAGTTTTGTATATGGATATGTAAATGGATTATTACAATTCTTACGGTGTCAATGCTATCTGAAAACATAGATCCACTATTGGACGGAACTTTTCAGATCAAATAACCAATCTAAAATTCGACAGAATTTTCAGGACCACCCTTCACCTCTCTTTTAGATACCTAGGTCCTTCTAAAATCTAGTTTGATCCAGATTTTACCAAATTTTATTCGCTTCAAAGCCCCACCGCCAAAATGCTTAGTTTTGATTGGCTGATAAACCCACGCTATGATATTAGGGCGCAATTATTCCATTCCATGCCGGAACGTCTCATTGAAGACACTGGATTTGATCGTCGAGCTTAAAAGGTCGCAACGGAGTGAGAGAAACTACAAATAAAGGTAATATTGTGACGTTATTAACGTATAGAAAATCACTGGAAGTCCGAGGAGCCATAAACTGTTAAATTTCCTAGTCAAAACTGGACAAAAAAGCAAAGATAGGAACCATAAGATAATGACGCCATGATTTCATCTGCCGATCGATATGGACAGGATTCAGAAGTATTGTGATTTCTGTTTTCTTTTCTAAAACCGGTTCTGAAGATCAGTGTTTCCCATCATATTTTCACCTTCCGATTTTCCTGCTAATTGAGGGTTACAAGACCTGTCCATATAGAGATTTGTTTATGTAGTTAGTACGTGATTTTTTTTTCATATATATACATGGCGGTATTTAATTTTGTGGTAGTCAGTCCAGTAATCACAATGCACGTGTAAATTTCAGTAAGGGCTCCTATCTGACTCCCAAATTGGGAGTACGGCTTCCAGCGGGATGAGTTGAACCTTTAGTTTGTTTCCGGGTTCCTGCCCCTTCAGGGCAGGGGGCCTATTGTTAGTTCATACTTCGATATGTCCCCTCAGGGCATCGATTAAACAGGTTGATTTCAAGAATGTGATTTAGTAAATAAAGGGCCAGTTGGCCCTGTTCATTTCTTTTCCTTTCGTTACCTTTCATAGAGCCGATTTAACATGGTAAAATCTGAATGATTTCTGTATATATTTATTAGTATAACATGTATTAATGTAGTGTGTAGTATGAATGTGGCATGATGTGTCTTGTAGTTCGAGTAGTATGTGTATATTTGTAATGTAGTATCAGTGATAGTGATAATTAAGTGATGAAAGAGTGTGTTGGACAGTGTAGTATTTACTATGCGATAAATTCTTTATTATTCCGTCATTAAGTGAACTCATACACGATATTTAATAGTGAACGTAATATAGTATAATGATTCCGTGTACAAGGTCACATTCAGTTGTTCAAGGGTTGATTACATCGTCGCTAGCCCTAGTGTCAAAAGTCAGTACTAACTGCCATTCGCATGTCAATGTTCTTAGTGATTTAGTTTTCGTGAAATTGACCTTTCTTTTTAAAATAAAACCTAGAAGGTATAATTCACAGCCCATATGAATGTACAGTTAGGTCAAGTGACCCAAAATTAATATATTCTGAAAATTTCAACATTCTGCCTAGTCTAGAAACCTAAATATTCAAATAAATAAACAATACGTAAATTTTTAACAGAAGTCGGGCGATATGATGCTAGTTCTTCGCTTTGAAATTATATTAAATGTCCATTTTTCTTCGTGGCTGTAGAATTTCATTGTTGATGCAGAATTTTATAAACATTAAACATTATCGCAGATAATTCTATTTTCAGTGAACATACGTAGGACTTTTTTTTCGTTCTTAATAAAGCTACCAAGTATTACATAGTATTGTGTGTGTGGTAAAAGAGTCTTGGGTTCGAGTGAGGTTGTCGTGCGGTGATCGGAATGGAAAAATGTTTGTAGTGATTATAGATTTTAAAGTATTATGATGAAATGTGTAAATAGGCTGGGCGTAGATAGAGGAAACAGGGTGTTTGTAGAATATAGCGTCGTGGCAAATGAATATTAATGTGAATATGAATATTAATAAGTATATGAATATTATAGTAAATGAATATAGTAGATAGAACACCCATATAGTTAAATATATAGTAGCCCAGTGAATACTTTGTCGCGTGTTGATATATAGATATTGAATAGATACGTGTAACTACAAACATCTCAGGTTCTGACCCCTGCACCATGATATCACGCGGACCGGAGGGCGACATATAGTCGGACTACGGTAATACTTTGTAGTTTTATGTGTCATAATAGTAATCAACCATAGTAATACCATCTGATAGAATGGGTAGCATCATATAATCGCTGACTAGACATATTGAATAATAAATTGTGAAAAGACAGTGGTAGTTATACAACAGGGCTGTAGTGAATTATATTTTCTGGTCGGTTTTAAAAATAGAATGTACCACTCTGTGAGACTTTTTTTTTTTCTTCACGTTACCTACTCAGGCTAGCTTACAATGTTCATGGAGGCGACAGTCCTGATAGGGTTACAGAATCAAAACAATTAGTTATTGAAGTTTAATTATAGCGTACCCGGATGTCGACCCCTAGTCCCTTTAAGTATTTTCATTTCTTTTCTTAGTTTAATTAGATGAGGGAAATTAACGACATCCCAGACTGTGGCGTGTCTGCGCAGGGTAGCTATCGGTGAAATTTGGTTATTGAAATCACCGATCCAAAATTCAGTTTATTTAATTTTTTTTTATTTTGGCAAATTCTCATTAGGGATATCTTAGCTATTACTCTAATTTCATTACTATTCTGGAATCTTCTAGTTTCCAAGAGGTCGGATGATTTTTTTTTTGAAATTCTAAATCAACGCCTACCCTAAACTTCCGGACGATTTCCGGGAACCTGCTGGTTTGGGCCGGATACGGGGATCGGATTTCAATCTTACAACCAAACTCTTGTGGGATTGGGATCTGATGGACACAGAACTTGCATCCTTGGCAGCAGGGCGCCTCTTGAGTCTACGTATTTGAGTAGACCACCCTTTTGGCATGCTAAGTATATTTTGGCTATGGATTTGTTAAGATAGAAATTCGACTTCTGTCTTTGTAGCGTTAGTTATTTCTCACTTAAGTCTTTGGCGCCCCTATTCTTCGTCTTCCTTCTTCTCTATCTCTCTCTCTGTCTTCATTACTTCGAGATTTTTTTTTTCAAATTTTCAACCTTCCCCCCCCCCCGATTTTGAACTTGTTGCTTACAATTTATTTAACTTACAACTCTGATCTGAAATTACCAGCTGAGACGTTGCAAGACACGATTCATGGATAAAGTAGATAGTGATTGGGTCCTCCATCACATTTTGACCTATTGCTGAAATGAACAAAGACTTAGTATTTGACGACACTTCGATTACGTTCTTTCACCGTCGTTCCTCTTAAGTTTTTTTTTTTTTTTTTTGTAATCCGTTGGTCACTTTCCTTTCTGTTTTGGTTTTCGATTACCTTGTAGTTGATCTGGGCCCAGAAATTGTATTTTGGTTTATCTAGTTATATTTTTAGAAATGCTCTGTGTTACGTGCCTGCTTCACAAAGTTTTTTTTTCATTATTTAAGCACGAATTTAGTATATAAAAGTTAAAAAATTTATAGACGCGCGGTATCAGATAAAACTCAATTCTTTTCCAAATGTAATGTTGGAAGTCATTTGTTTTTTTTCTTGGACAATGTTGCAACCTTGTAAAAAAAAATTTTATTATTGGGGTGATTAATTTAAATGTGTGCGCATTTATTGAATATAAATATATATATATAGAGAGAGAGAAATGAATACGTCGAGATGTATATGTACTTAGTATACGAATATGATTTTATAGTAAAAGTATAATATTAAATGTATTTTGAATATATGTAAGAGCGCTCGTGTCTGTTCCCCCTAAACGTGTATTGGTTGCTATAGTTTGCCAGTGAGTTTTCCGACGAATGTGAGAATGTAGATTTTGTCATGAATACCGCCGTGCATTCAAGTAATTTTCCTTTTCTTTTGAATAAATGTAAATGATACCTCATGTAATTCTGTAATGGCATGTATTGGAAAGTAACGGCAGGTCTAAACGTAACCCATACCATAACGAATATTATCCCTGAACAATTAACCTAAAACCATTGTGGAAAGTGCACCTTGAATCCTTCTCACCTGCATATGTATCCTATGACTTGACCAGTTTTTTTTTTTTTCTTCTATCCTCAATTTGAACCATCATATTCCGTACACCTGTGGAAGATCGTTTTTTTTTTTTTTTAATCCGAACCATGTATAAACATATACGAAAGTGATCCTAATGAAAGGTCTCGTGAAGTGTCCCAGTGTTGGATAAATAACTCGAAATTATTCGATTAATAAGTTTGGAAATAGATCGTCTAAGAGGAGAAACATCCTCTAGTGAAAGTTATTTTCTCAAAATTCCCTAGATGGGTAAAGCGTCGTAATGTGCGATTGCAGACATAAACTGTTACGAGTTACAAACCCAATATAGACGATAAATGGTTTTGTAAACCGATAGTTAGATATATATATAGATATATAAATGACCACAAACTAAGTCAAATGGAGCGAAATGTTTTGGACACTATGAGTAGTGCGTGATTTGTGATTTGAACGCTCAAAATCATTAATATTTTATTACCCGATGTGAGGTAGAGACTCATATAAGTTCTGATACACTTAAAAGTTTTTTTTTTCTTTCCTCTTTGTCCAATTTTTTTTTTAAGTGAAATAAGTGTCTTCTTTGCGTATGTCGCAAATCATAATTTTGCTTTAGCATGCCTAAGATATGATATATGTAATAAGTCCTTTTTCTTTTCTTTTGTCAATATGATTGAATATATAAAATTTACTAAAATATAACACTATGTACTCTATTAATATATAACTAAGAATTTGTGCTTTTAATATTTTTTTTATAATCATTTGTTTTGTCTTTTCTTTTCACTATGAATGTAATAAACTATTTGTACCCTTGTAGCTAGTTGATTTTCCTTTAAACATATATACACTGTCCTGAGTGAGTGAGCGTGTGAATGCATGATAGATTTAATATAAGTAATTTTAGCGATATCATTTGTCATATTAACATCTGTAATATATGTGTCATGTTTTAATATATGTGTTAAGGTAAATAACCTAGGTCATGAAGGACCGTCACTAACGGTTTAAATCGGCTCGAGGAGTGAAGCAAAAATAGCAAGAATAAGCCTAAATACGACATCTTTCTTCCAGGAAGTTGAAATTCTTATTGATACGATACATAAATTTATATTGAGTTTATAAGTTTGATTTTTTTTTTCCTTGGCTAATTCATATGTGTGGTCGATCCTAGAGAACCGAGTTCAGATGCTGGATGGTTATCAATCACCGGTTGGAACAACAGTACAAAGAATGATTTCACCTTTCTCGTTTCCAGGTCTAGGTCTGGGCAACCCCACGGTCGTGGTGCCTGGAGCTAGGTCTGGGTGGTATGAGGGAACATGTGTCTATTTCGAAGCATTCCAAAATTGATTAGTTGTTAATAACATTTAGAATGATTCATCTTTCAACGACTTTCTCGACTTCTTACTATATTTCCGGAATTATCCAGTAATCTGCTTCTTATTAAAATACCATATTTCTTTTCTTTCTTCCTTACCTACCTCCTTCTTTTACCCTTCTACTTTCTTCTCTTTCTTTTCTATTTCTAAATGAAAGAAAACGGAATCATGATTGAGAGTAGTCGCTATTGGCACGGTCAATAAGTTGTTTAGATGAGTTTTCTTCGGGAGTCCGATATGAAGTAATTAACAATAACAAGAAAGTTTGTTGGAATTTAATTTATCAGAAAATAATCTGGATTTCAATCAGTAGATGATGTTTCGTAATCGTCCTCATTAAAGAGAATTAATTTTAGCGACTCCTCTCCTCCTCTACATTGCGTATTATTTTCTTCGTTTACATATTTTTTTGTTTTCTTTCATGTTTTATATATAGGTGTTATGTTTCTATAAAACGCATTGTCTTGTACACTGTATTATGGTATGACCTTCTATTTGCTATTGCTTGTGGTGTATGCCAAGAAACTGAATGTTTTAACTGTTTAAACGAATATGGGAGGACAGTGTTAGCGTAGGCAATGACGATGTAGATGTGTAATTTGCCTCCCAAAGTCTTTCGTTATTCCCATTCTTTTGCTTAAGAATATTTTTGTTTTATGTATAGTACTTATATTAAAGCGACCTTTGATTTAAAGAAAGAAACAAGATTTTTTTTATGCGTAGAACGATTATCAGGGTTGCCAGAGCCCAAGAAAGGTAAAAGTGTAGATTTTCACAATTTTTTAAAGGTTTCTTCTTCTTCTTTCTCTATAGGTTGGGCACAGGAGGCACAAACGATACGTCGTTGGCAAGGTGGTTCCATTAGCTTTCCAACGCGGTATGCTTCATGTCTCTGTCAGAATTAGGGAGGATGCTAGATCTAAGAAACAGAAGTTAGACCACAGTAAAAAATTTACAGAGTGACCCTCCTTGGTCCGCGGTTCCGAATTTTTATCTCTCTTACTGTTGAGCCTACGTCCTTCATTTTTTAATATTATTGTTACCAATGCCTGGTCTACGCGTAGGAACTTTTCTGCCGGCGTATGATGACGTACAGTATTTCCAGGATCCAAGAAATATCAATTAAAAAAAAAATCGACTTTCTTCTTTTTCTACGGATTGGGCATGATGGGTACAAAAGTCACTTCGTTGGAATTTGTGGACTATGAGCGTTTCCACGAGGTATCATTTATGTCTCTGTGTCAATTAAGAGGGCTACTAGAGCCGCCAACCGTAAAGGTCTACGATTTTTTCGGAAAACCATGGTACGCCATTTTGAAACCGTTTTTGGGGGTGTTCCCGTGGTCCAATTTTGTCGGATTTTGGATATTTTCATCAGGTGAGGTACCTAAACAAAATACAGGTGTAAAACTAAAGGTTGCAAGTTTGCCCAGGTCAAACCGTATTTTACTCGACTAAATAAGAAATTTATTTTAATAAATTTCAAAGGAAATCGCAATTTAAGATTAGAGTTAAATACCATTTCTTTGACTGCACATTCCTTGCAAATATACTAGTAGTAGAAGGAGAATTGCTAAACGACGGATGAACGAAATCTGATTATTTTTTTTGTGGGTAAAAATCAACGTTTTTTCTGCATTTCTATTTCTCAATTCCAGTGTTGCAAGTTGTAAACCATTTTTGCATCTATTGTAGAGTAGCTAGTGGAAGAGTGTTTGAAGAATGCATTGCAGATTTATTGGAAATCAATAACCTCATATGTCAACAAGCGAGGTAACTTTAGTGACAATGTATCATTTTTCAAAAAAAAAAAAAAATTCTTGGACATAAAAACCAAAACATACACTCAAACATTTATTCATTCCAGAACTTTCAGCATTCGAAGTAGTCTTACATGTAATACACCTATAGTTCTACATTATATACGACCACTCTAAAAACGAAGTAGCACTCCTATAGGTATGAATAGCTGGTGAATTAAGTGTATACTTTCAACCTGAAATAACACACACAAATAAATAAATAAATAAAAAATGAAAGAAAAAATTGCATTCTCACTAAAACTATAGGGGCGGACTACATTTAACGCCCAAAATACGAATCCATTTAGGACTCAAATATTCTATCTATGCGTATATATATATACATACTTAAAATCCCTAATACAAAGGAGGTTAGGACCATAAATATTTACTTTTGTATGTTAAAACTGACCCCCGTTGTGAAGTCTCATACTCTCACTACACACAACTTACTTGTACATAAACAAAACAAGGTTGGGCTATTGCAGGCTGACAGAACATCTTATCTTAAGATAAGTGCCATGAACATACACCCTAGACAAACACCATATGGTGATCCGGCTCTAAAGTTATAACGACACATTACCCTAGAAAGTATGCAACATAAAACTCGTTAGATACGTGGTTTAAGAGTATCATACTCATGAAATGAATAATCTTGTACACAAATCAAAACTATAATAAACTCAAAAACCTCGGAATAAATTTGCTTGCTCAAAATATCTAATTATCTCAAAATATTGCATGTAAAATTATCTGGCTACAATAACACAATGTGTTTTAGATTCAAAATTCCGGCAAAAATTCCAAACTACTCCAACAATAATTTAAAATAATTGCCTGTGCGTCACTAATTTTTCAACCCACCTCAGAATAATAAACTCTACAGCTGTTTTGGTGATTTTTCACTCTTCTCCAGATCAGGTGCCATTGCAGACGGTGACTTGTAAATTTGACTAATGGTGCCACCTGGTGTTAGGAAATGAAGACGCAAAGATGCAAAACTATACGTTTGTGTTGATAGAGATGACAAAATGAGTCAAAAAATTAAGAGGAATTTTGTATTACTTAGTATGGTAACCAAGTGGGAAAACAGAATTCGCAAGACATGTCGAATTGTTAGTATGGAAACTAACCATGAAAATTTTGTTGCTTGATAATAACGGATATACTATTCTTTGTGTTGTAAGACAGTGGAAGGAAGCAATATTAGGTAAAGTATAATTTTCTATCATTAGATTTGACAAGATTAAAATCGAAACTGATCCTTCCACAAATTTCGTTTTCTGAGAAATGTGTCAGTATGCCCTCATTACAATGTCCTCGTTACTAGACAGAGAATGACCAAAGTCTTGAGGTTAAAGATAGTCTGCATCGTACTATTAGATTGAGTTTTGGTCATTCTTGGATTTGCGATTCTCACGTTTTAAAAAACTTTCTTAATTAACAAGAGCTTACCTCTGTAGTTTGGAGTCTTAGGTTTGATCCCTGGTCAAGTAAGTTTGTGGTGGTCAACATCATGTCCGTGGGTTTTCTTGGGGTTTATCCGTTTCTTCCTGCATTCTCTTTCTACCAGATATTCCATCATCATTCACATACCTTAATCATCGTCTCCCTTATCCTAATAAGTCATAATCGTAGAGCGTTAAACTGAAATATTGCATTTCATTTCATTTTTTCTCCAAAAGTGGAAACCAAATAAAAATCTCGTGAAGACAGAAAAGGGAAAGTGAGGAATTTGAGGTAGTGACAATCTTAGTAATTTAAATATATGTAGCGAGAGTGAGCATGACGGCAGTTATAATCAGCGGCGTAGCGTAAGGGAACGCCGGTATGCCCGGCATTCCCTGTTAATAAGAAAAAGTACTATTTCATTGTATATAAATTGTTTGCTTGTAATTATCACAATTATTTCCACTGCAATCTTCTGGATGTGCTCTCTCGCCTTACTTTGATAAGCGGAACCTACGCATGCGCGTCACTCAGATGCACATTTTCTATCTTTCCTCTTGTCGTATGCTATGTTCCTTGGGCATCCAGGCCTACTGCAAGAAACGGGGTTTTCGTCTGCTTCCTGTCGAGTGCGCATGCGCAACTACTTGCTTTCCTAACTCTCTTTATCCCTTGCAACTCTACATTTTGCTTTAGATATACGGTGGCATATCTTCAAGTATTTCCAACTCTATCTATTTTGAACTAAGCTATAGTTTCTGTACAGAACGTACGAGCGCTAACGTCAAGGAAATAGAACAAAACAGAAATGGCTAGTTCAGTGCCTTTTCGAAGCATGTCGGTTATGTAAATAATAGTAGAAAAATAGTTATGCTTTAATCGTAATTAAATGCATCGTAATTGTAATCGTAATTAAAGGCAAACTATTAATCTTCATCATAAATATATAGTATGTCCAGTGGCGTGACCAGAAACTCTATGAGGGACTCACACACACAAGCATAAATATAAAACATTCTGTAGAATCACGGTCACCGATCTGGTAGACCAAGAGATCCAGCATTCCCGCCCCTCGCAAAGATTGCTTGGGCTCTTCAGTCATTGGCACATATCCCGTAAATAGAAACATATCAATTACTAATATGCATGTATTCAGATTTCAGAATGTGTTCACGGCACTTGATACGTATCTACATCGCCTAGTATGTAATATACAACAGGTTCACCTCAGAAATCAGATTCATCTACCGTAATATGAGTTTCATCACTCCTCCCCCCAGAGTAAGCCTCAAATATGACCTTCTCCAAATGTTGAAGACAACTCTGATCCTCCACAGCATTGTTTTTCTACTTCATAAGTATTTTGTACATCGCTTTAAAAAATGGGAACGGTCTTACCAGTTCCCCGAATGTTGAAGACAGATTTGCGCCCCTGCCTTCAGTATGCCTATCTGGATATCCGACAACGAAATACATATACAGAAACAGGCACCAAGAGTTGGTTTAAGTGTTTTCTATTTGCATCTTCAAATGATATACGTATACACTCAGGCCCATATTCACGAATGGGCGTCTGAGTTCCGGACTCAAGATGACAAATTTCTAAGGGTGACTTTTTAAAGAACGAAATTGAAGTACGGTATGCGGATTAAGAAGCTGCCCACGAGAAAGAAATAAAGGGAACTAGCTCTACACTGGAAGCAATATTCATATAACAGCGGGGCCGAGTTTTCTTGTCACACGGTAGTGCTAAGAAGAAGCTGAGACAATTGCTTATTGGCTTTTGACGTAATCCACGCATTTGCTTCTGTATGCCCCACTAGGCCACCAATTAGGGGGCCGCCCCCCTAAATTTTTTACAACCCTATATTTCCCATCGGTATAGCTATGTATTGCTGATTTTAGTAGTATTGTATCGCACAAGTGACTAACTTTGGCACACCCATTTCGGAATACCACGCTACGCTACTGGTTATAATTCATTAGAAAAAATGTCGTATATATAAAAAAAAATGATCAGGCAAAAGCGGCAATGTGCAGCTGAGAGGTTGAGTGAGTTTGATGAAACAAAATACATGAACATTTACGTAGTAAATATGAAAATCAGGTGGTAAATATTCAATTTAATAAAAAAATCAAACCTCAATTTAGCAGAAAAAATAAAATTTTGTATAACTTATACGATAAACAGATAGATAACATAGAAAATGAAGAAAAAATTCTAATGACATGTATAAAATAAATGATGTTTACCAAATCAGTCAACAATTTTTACTAGAAAGTGGTAGTTCCAAATTCGAACATTTTGCTTCTGTAAATAACGTTAGCAAAAAAGTAGCTAAAATTCATAACCTCAACGATGAACGAAGACAACAACTTCATGATTTGTTATTGAAACAAAAATTAGTATTATTTTATTGTAATTGAGTCGTTAACTCCACCCATTGCGGTTTATTCTTAATCAAAAAAGTACTGGCTTTTGAAAGATTTAATAAATTAATTTTAACCTGTTGTGAATTTTTTATACAATGGAATTATCCAAAAAGTTTGAAAAATATTTAAACCCTTTTATTTACATTTATCACTGCATTATCTATATTGAAGTCGGAATATTTTGAATGGTTGAGTATTTATGAAATATTTGATGCGTTATTTGTGCTTTTTAAAACTTTGGAAATATTATAGAACTAAATTAATGTATATCGCTCTCTCTTTTGTAAGTCGCACGAAGACGTATTGATATTAACTGAGTCTATTGATGCAAGCTAGAGCTTGAGGGTTGATGAAAAGAAGTTCTGAATATGAGATAAAGTTAGATACACAACAGTGAAATATTGTTTGTTATTCCTTTAGTGATCAGTTTCTGGGCTATATTAGAAATCATATTTAATTATCGTCCAGAAACTTCCGAAACATTTGAAATTTTTGTTTAATTCATCAGTAATCTTACAAGTTAAGGTTAGAACGTTTATTAAAATTTTAGATGTTCTTGATCATTCTGTTGAGCAGATTTGAAATTTTCGTAGCGTTTGATAGTTTTTTTATTTTAACTTCAGGTTCACACTTATGAATACTATTAAGAATTAAATGAATTATTTGAATAAAGATTTTACTGTTGCGAACTGATATACAGACAAAGATTACTATTGCTTAAATTACATTCTGAGTTGTTTAAATAAACAAAAACAGTCATTATCAATTTGTTGACATTATTTCTACTTTTGTAATATTTTGAACTATTCTTGTATGAATGCCCGTATGAGTGCTGATAATAGATGGTAGTTAGTGTAGTTCATACTTTATCGATCTTTGTCCTTGTATTATCCGTGTTTACTTTACCTTACTACATTAACATTATTTTGTTTGCGTGTATTTATTTCTATTGATCATTCGGAAATTCAATCATTATATTAACTGGATGAACGGATTATATGAGAATACAATTATATGAATATAGAGTTATATGAATTTGATCCAGGAATTAATTGTAATTTTTGTAATTGAAATCAGTATCGTAAGTAATTGTCGGTCAGCTGAATATGTTGGTCAACTGAATAGTGATTTTTCAGAAAACGTACATCTTATTTCTGACAAGTTATCAATCTTAGAAAGTATTAATTTTCATTTCCCAAATCGTATGGAATATAGAATAGAAAATGATAACCTTAGTTCTTGTTCAGTAATAAATGAAAATGATAGTCAATACAGTGAATCATTTCCTAATTTATGTCTAGTAGTGTTCCCAGATAGTAATATTTATCAAGCCCAATATTTTTTGAATGATAATGAAAATGTTTAGAGGCACCTAACTAAACCTAGTCCATTGTTATGATTCAGAAATGTCAATTCAGTTCAACCAAATTTAACTGAATTTAGGGCTTTAAGAAAAAACAGTGAACAGGTTAGGAATAAATTGAGTAATGCTTCAAGAAATAAAAATCGTTTTCCTAATTTAAAGGAAATGTTTGAAAGTGAATTGGTAACTAAGTATTGATCTGTTGAATGTAAACTAGTTAAACCAGTCGTTAGTTTTCCTGACTTTTCTGTATTAAAAATACAGGACATTGTTCGAAACTTAGTGTGTAGTAGATTAGAAGTAATAAAGTAATCTAGTTCAAGGTTGGAAACTCATCATAGAAATTCTCAGAATAAAGGGATGTTAGAAATTCTAAAGAATCTCTTAATCTTAATGAAGGTAGTGAGTGTTCGCATTCAAATAATCAAGGAAATGCGAATTTTAATAGAACTTCAGGTTTTACAACTGAGAGAACAAATGACGACCTATATCGAAAATATTTTTTTTTCGAAAATGTTGGAAATATTGTTGTTTCTCAAGGAAGTTAGATGATAACAGTGTTGAACAATGCGAAGGAGTAAGTATGTAAAATATTTATGAGTGAAGCCACTTGTCTCCAACATACTAAACATACCAGTTGACAAAGTGGAAATTCATCACCTGACGGAGGGATTGGAGATATGGATGGTATATACAATAATGAGACTCCTGCCGTGTTCGACTCACAACAGAATTGAGATAAAATTATATTAACAGCAATAATTGATAAAGAATTTGTCCCTGAAAATACATGTGATATAGACCGTTTTAAATCCTTACAAAGAAAAGAATCTGGTGCATGGCTACAGGCAACACCGTCAAAAAATATTGGAACTTTCTTTGACAACAACACGTTTCAAATTTGTGTCGCTCTACGTCTCGGTTTAAATATCTGCCATAGTTTCAAATGCATATGTCAGGAACAGGTTGATGAAAAAGGATTACATGCACTAAGCTGTTCTAGGAGTGGAGGTCGAATTTCTCTCATGGAGAGCTGAATAATATAATAAGACGAGCTCTTGCCAGCATTGATGTCCCAAGTATTTTAGAACCATCTGGAATGTCCCGAGATGATGGGAAACGACCAAATTGAGTAACATTAACCCCTTGGAAAATGGGGCAACGACTGGTATGGGACGTCACATGTGTTGACACTCTTGCACCTTCTCACTTACCTTCATCATGTAAAGAGGCAGGAAATGCTGCTGAGACAGCCTGTAAACGAAAACACATCAAATATTCAAAATTAAAAGAAGATCATATGTTCATCGCCTTTGCTACAGAAACTATGGGAGTTTTTAGCCGGGAAGCTAGGGAGTTCCTAAAGGAAATTGGGTGGAACTTAAACCTCAAGACGGGAGATACAAGAAGTGCACAATTTTTTCTTCAGCGTATTAGTTTAGCAATACAGAGAGGTAATGCGGTCAGCATTTTAAGTTCCTTTCCTTTTTCAAAAATGGAAGAATTTTTTTTATTTGAGATTAACCTGAATTTATGAACACTTTCGACTGAAAAGTTTGTAAACTAAATTTTGTCAACTCCGTGATATTTTCTCCTGTTACTTCCAAACATGTGGAGGATGGATTTATTCGCTATTTTTAGTTATGAAGTTAATTTGTTCTACACACACACACAAATTACTAGTTGCATTTTCCATCATTGTTACTGTCATTATCCTTATTATTTATTTTGTAAAGTATATATAGCAAATAGCAAGTAATATGTACTAACTAGCAAAAAATTCAACAATTAGATCATTGTTACTACGAACGAAAAAGAAAGTATATTATAGTAATAGAAGTGGTATAAGAAAACAGCTTGTATCAATTATCTATCATTTAAAACTATTGCTTCTTTTAAATCTGTTGATTTGTAATAGAAATGGCGTAGGAAAATAACATGTAATAAAATGCGAAATTATTTTATACTATAAAAATATTTATGGACTTCGAGTTAATAACGATAATTGAAATAATTGTCTGTATCCAAGGAATTTACAACGATTTCTTGATAAATTTATTTTTCAAATGATAAGTTCAATTGTTGATTCTGAGATAGGTAGTTTTTAGAAAACAAATGGAAAAGATAGCCTTTAGATAGTTGAGTTATTGATTTCTTAAACAACTTTATTACTAACTTTAATTATCCGTTTAGAACGATATTACTTTCTATATCGATCAAACCGCAGTTCTTTTCCATAGTGGATAGTATTGGAAAGAGCAAATTCTGGGTCGAACTACGCTACACACTTCTGAAGAGATTTGTAACGTTAACTACTAGAGTATAATTAATAACTCTAGGGTTTTTAGGTGTATGAAATCAAAAGAAAAGTTATTGAATTTATATCAGATGGGTATAGCTCAGCTAATGGTTTAGGTGTTTGATATGTTATCAAGATATTATAAATATTATATTACAATGAATGGATTCTGAATATCGTTTTAAATATTGTGGTTCACAAGTTCCTCAAACCTTGGTACAGAAGAAAGAAATGGTTGGAAGATCCGATTCCTATACGAAAACCAAGAGTGAGTGTTTGGATTCAAGTAATCGAAGAGGCAGAAATTTCAAATCATATCTTTCGGACGAACTAAATACTCAATCAAAACAAAATAATTTTAAGCTAGGAATTGGGAGTTATAAGAATGAAAACGTAAATCATAATTTAGATAGATTTAGTATAAGTTATCAATGTTTGAAATTTCATAAAGGATATGATGGTCATAATCAAAACTTAGGTTTAACTATAAAACTAATTCAACTCATGAGACTGTTGACGTGTCGAAGAATGTTAAATTAAAACAACATTTTTATTCACATGCTCTTTCGGGTGATTTTCGATGGAGAGTATCTAGTAGTGTAATTAGAAAATCAGTGAATAAACCATTAGCTAAAACTCAATCAAAAGATCAAGGTACACCATCGTTTGCTATGATTCTATTAGTATCACTTCTGTTTATGTGCTTTGATAGTGGAAGTTCATTTTGTTCAGTTAATTCTGCATTAATTCTTCGACTTGGTGGAGAAATAGAGGAAAAATGGAGATAAATCCGATATTTTTTTTTTCAAATAAACACTGTAAGTACTATCATCGAACCATTTGAAATTATTGTTAGATTGGACTTTAGAGTTTTGGAGTTTAAAGTCGACTTTATTGCAGTCAAAGATACCCTTTGTAACGTATCCCTTTTCGAAATCAACAACAGCATTATTAGACTTAGATACAATTCGAATTTATTTTGGAGAATATATACGATAGATTGTTAGAATTTACCTCTGTTAGAACAATGAAATAGAATTGAGAACGGTTCAATATCTTGTGAAATATCAAGTGTTTCGAAGTCTCCAGTATGTTTTGCCTTCAGGCAAGTGAAGTGCAACATAGAAAATTAAACGTTGATGTTAGTTTCACAAAAATTTGTGCAAAACATGGGGTTATCTTACGACTTTCAGTAATGCGGTAGCAGTTCAATGTGACTTCAGTGATATTAATGAAAAAATCTTTGTGTCCACTCTTCAACATCTCTGAAAAAGTCACAAGTGAATGTAAATCATTGCATTTATCTGTCAATGACTAAACGGTTTATGAGAGTTGTTAGGCCATCATATTCATCAGGCAATATCTCCTAAGTTTTTTTTATTAAGGTTTGAAGGACACAACATTGACAGTAACGAGGACATTGTAATTTGTAAAATTTCTCCTCCTTCACCTTTGAACATAATAGAGAAAGATGATTCGTTCTTGGTCAGGGAAATTAATGAAAAAAGTTGCTGAAATAATTTCTTCGCACCTTAGAGAAGATGAAGAGTTCTGGACGGATCGTGATATCGAAGTACTCGTGAAATCTTTTAACATCTAGTACCATAAACTTTATCTTAAGGAGCCCAAATACTTTAAAGAGAAACCTTTTCCAGTTTCTCGTGGAAAACGACAAAAGCTTGAAAATGTCATTAAAGAACTAGTTAAAAAAGACACTATGCTTCAAACTGACCATGCAAGTTAAGAAAACACATATTTTATAGTAAAGATCCGAGGTGAATCTTACAGATTTCTAAAACTTAACAGTTTTTTGCCAGACTGTATTAACCCAACGCCAAACCTGAAAGAATTTTTAGAAAATTTTATATATGAGTGTAAATTCATGAGCATTTGTGACTTAAAGATCATGAAATTATACAGTAGTAATAATAACAAAACCTTAAGCGCTTCAATTGAATATTTCCTTGACTTTTCAAAATTAATTGTTATTCAGTATGCAATAACTTAAATTATTATTTTACCATCAATAACATTTTATTATGCCATTGCTGCTATATAGAAATATTAAAATACGACATATTGTAATATTATCAACAAAATCTGTTACAAAACGGTAAAATATACAAAATTCTACCATTATATTTAAAAAGAATCTTACCAAATCTATAAAAAACAACAGATTCGAAAACATATGTTTTCTAAATTAAATAGCTAATTTCAAGTTTTGTGCAAGTTTGAAACTTAACTTATGCAAATTTATTCATTTTTCTTGAACAAAGTAATATAAAACATATTTAGCAAATAAATAAAATTATATCAAAATCACAGTTTTCTAGTGATATCAAATATTAAATATCATATTAATGACATATAAACACATTTTAATTACGTAAATTTTACTTTTAATGTTTTAGAAATATTGTGTCATATATCACTATGGTTTCTGAGATGACAATCTGAAATAGTTCTTGCACAACTAATGCAAATTACCTCAGCATATTGAAATTCAGGTAACTTCATACCTAGAGATAAATATGTATGATTTATATTCAAAATTACTTCTAAAGCCATTCTAAGATTTCCAGCACAACTTTATGAACAATATTCGTGTAACAACAAAACAATACTGTACATCACAAAACGTTCATGGCATCGTATCAGAAATTCTACCAAAATCCAATTAAATTTTATGATGGCATTATAAAAACCTTGTCTAGTAACGTATTACTAAAACTATACACAATGAAACATTCAAAATAAATGTTATTTGCTAAAAGCTACAGGTATGGTTTATACATAGCACGTTAACATTTGATTATCAAACCAAATAACAAAGATCATGATTAAAAAATGATTGAGTATCTAATTATACGCTTGGACATCTCATAAACGTTTTCAAATTAAATAATAAGAAATGGACTAGGTAGTGGACGGTTTGTTACATTTTTACATGTACTAAGTGCCTATTTTCTGACATCAAGAACCAGCCATCCATACTGAATTCTCGGTGAATTTTACAGAATGGCAACAAGACTTATAGAGAGGTGTTTCTGTAAAATAAAATAATAGAATAGGAAAACCTGTGATATTTAAATTTAAAATTATTGTGGGAGTTGCCGTACACATTGAAAAACAGTTCTTACAGAAACACTTCTTTATATATATAAGACATTACAGCCAAAACGTTTACTTTGTATACTTTATATCTTTTCCTTTACTGTAGTATCTAACGGATTTCTTAACAAAGGGTGGCGTAACATCTTAGTACCAACTGCGGTAGCTTGCCGTATAAGAAAGATGTGACGAGATCACCATTACATAAATGTAATTTTCAGTATATGTATCTAACATGGTAAAGGACACATGTTCTTTCCCACAATACCATGTTTTTTATTATCCCACTTTGCTAAATTTGTGATTTTCAAGATTTAAAACGAAATACAACATGTAATTAGAACAATTGAGCTTGTTTATTAAATAAGGATCACATTTTACTAATGTTTTCAAAATTTTAGCATTTTTGTGAATTTCGTCACAATTGTATACAGACAACTCAACTTAAGTAGCACGACTGAAACTGTTGCTTCAGACTTACCATAATCTATCTTTTGACAGTTTTGTGTTACCAGATCTCATTTTTTTTTAATATCAATTTCCATCCATAATTGTCTAGTTCTTTAAGTGGGTATTCAAACTTTCATTCGATCTATTGAGTGAGTTCCACAGGACTCAGCTGCAAGCGGATCTACCAATTCAAATACTTTGTCAACGGCTGTTTGTTTACAAGTTAATGGTCGTTATTCAAGTTAATGATCTTACTGATTTTTTTTTCTCTACAGCTCAGCGAAGATGACTGAAGTCATAATCATAATCATAATTTATTGCATCCGTTCATCGTCATACAACGAAATTGGACATGTCATTTATAATATATACCAGTATACATAAACATACATACTATTATTACATATAGATTCTTATGGTTTCACTAATTTACTTACTATACATTTAATTTTACGTATACGAATTATTTTCTACATATTCTTCAACCGAGTAAAAGCAATGTTCTATCAAGTACCTTTTAAGTTTGGATCTAAAGCTATTGACAGAGACCTGATTTTTTATACATGATGGAAGTAGATTGTATAATAGAGTACCTTTGTGCGTAACTGATTTATTGTATATATTTGTCCTATGTGCATGCAAGTGAATGTCGTCTTTACTTCTTGTGTTATACTGTGAATGTCTTTGTTAACAATAAATTCACTACTATGTTTTTTCAAATATATTAATATTTCGAACAAATACATTGAGGGAAGAGTCATTATTCCAAGTTCCTTAAAAATATTTCTGCAGGAAGAGTTCCATTTTACTCCTGCAAGTATTCTTACTACTTTCTTCTGTAGCCTAAAGATAGCAATACTTTTAGGTGCATTTCCACAGAACATCAAGCCATATTTTATTGTAGAATGAAAATTTGAGTAATATATACACTTAACTGTTTTTACATTAATCTTATCTCTTACACATCTAATTGCATAGCATAGTTTGCTTATCTTACTTCTTACATGTTCTATATGTGGTTCCCAGTTGAAATTATTAGATATTTTAACTCCGAGAAAGGTAGCAGTTTCTACATATTTAACTGTTTTATCATTTATTTTTATTATTGCATTGGCTTGATTACTTTTACCATTGTTAAAATTTAAGGCACATGTTTTATTTACATTAATGATTAGGTAATTTTTATTCATCCAACTTGAAAGTTGGTTCATTGCCGTTTGGCAGTTTGAAGCTAATTCGCATACATCTTTCCCACTAACTATTATGTTTGTATCATCTGCATATAAAGTCACACATGAACTATTAATACTTTCAGAAAGATCATTTATATAAAGAAGAAAGAGAAGTGGTCCTAGAATTGATCCTTGTGGTACTCCACGATTAATAATTTCTTCACTTGACACACATTTTTGAATTTTATTTTTAACTATTCCTGTGATTTCAGTTACTTGTTTCCGATCTTTAAGGTATGATTCAAACTATTTATTTGCTAAGCCTCTAATATCATAGCAACTAAGTTTTTCTAGCAATATATGATGATTTACTAAATCGAAGGATTTTGTTAGATCTAAAAATATTCCTATAGATATTTTTTTCTCATCCAGTAACTTTCTGCATTTTCTAGACAATGAAAATTGCTGTCTCAGTAGATTTAACTTTCAAGAAACCATGTTGTGTGTTGGATATAATAGAATATTTATTAATGAAATCCATAACCCGATTGAACATTATTTTTTCCATAATTTTACCTATAATGGATAGCAATGATATCAGTCTATAGTTTTCTATTTCATTGCGTTTACCTTTTTTGTGCAAAGGTTTAACTTTAGCAATCTTTAGTTTATCAGGAAAGGTTCCTGTGGCGATTGAAATATTTGAGAGATAACATAATGGTTTAACTAAATATTTGTAACAACTTTTTACTAAATTGTTAGATAATTCGTCCGTCTCAGCCAAATTCGAATTTTTCATTTGTTTTATTATGATGATTATTTCACTCTCTGTTACTGGTTTCAAGAATATAGATTTATCACATTTTTTTAATTTTAAGTTCCGATAAGTTAGTTTTACTAGTTCCTTTGTTTTTAATAAGAGTTTGCCCTACATTTGTGAAGTAAGAACACCAAGTCATTTTCTTCTATGCCACATATACTTTCTTGCGAAGTATTGTACTTTTTATTATGGTTTCTGACTTTCGTCTTTTCTTCGAAAGTCTGCGATGAGAAATTTATTTTCATAATTCAAACGTCATAAATAACAATACTACACACTAATATGAAAAATTGAGGCATATATTTTTTCCTATATTACATGAACGTCGTTACTCAACAGTTTAACAGACATTTGTCTCCCTATAGGTCCTTTCCATACTAAGCTTTCTGGATAGTAACGGCTAACATAATGAATTTGGATTTCATATTTTTCATTTCTTCATTGAATTTATTAGAAACGAAACAACTACCATTATCTACCCCCCAAAAAAGTGGAACTCCGAGAAGCGGAAAATAATACTGTTCTAATCATTTCAGAACACATCTAACGCAGCCAGAACATATCTACCACTGATAAACCAAATTTCTTTACATTGTGAGAAGCTTCGTAAACTCTTAAGATACCTAAAGAGAGCATATCACGCATATTCTTTACTTCTACAGTTGTAAATGTTTAGCTGGTAGAGAAGTTTTTACTTTCTTTCACTTATAATCTTTACATTGTCTAATATAGTCAGTAACATCACTTCTCGTTGATTTTCAGCAACAATATTCTTTGATAAAGGCAAAAGGTTTCAAAACCAAAGTGCCATTCCTCATGAAAACTTTTAAAAATTTCATGACCAACGAAGGTGGAATACAAATTATCCAATAGTCGTGGAAGTAGTTGTTTTCGATAAACGAGTCGTCAATATCTAATTTATTTACAAAAATTCAATGATTCTATATTTTACCCTTACATAAGAATCATTAGGATATTCCAAGAACTTGATAATCTTTTCATTCTCTGAGTATTCCTATTTCTTTACTTCTAAATTGTTCTATAGTAAGATTTCCTCAACATGATAGATGAACATCAAATTTATTAACTTCATACCTTTGTGTTTCACCTGCAGTATAATCCACGAGAGCTTCACTAGCTTGATTGTCTTTTGCTTTAACATAAATTCTTTCTACTTCAAAACCATCTTTCTATGCTCCGCCTTTTCGATATAGAATTACAATTTCCAGTGGCGTATTTAAGGTGTGCTTCCGGGCTTAAGCACCCCTCGAAATTTTATTTACTATATTAAAATAAATGAAATATCTTGCAGAATTTTCACATTTGCATGACCAAAGTTAGCAAAGCCTCTCCCGAAATAAAATCGTAAATACGACACTGCCAATTTCTAATATTATAAAGGTATGTTGTACGGTGCGCTACCCCATATAAGCTTAAATATCAACGCTTAGATGAAAATCTTAAACTTATCTTGTGTTGTGCGAAGAATTCCTTTTGTTTAAAAACTGGAGGGAAGGAAGGTTGTTTTAATTTTGTTTGGATGACAATTATTGATATGTAAAGCAACTGTGGTCAACATGTGATACAACTCAATTATTTACTTAAAATTCCAAGCGATAGGTGGTAGCGCTATTCATGCAGGTTTCTTGCGTGAGTGGTTTTCTATCAGCTGTCACATCGTCTAAATATACGAAAAAAAAAGAAACAATATCATGATTGTCAAATTTTGTATGTACGAAACCGGCTTTAAATTCAATACAGGAAATTGTTTCTTTGCTGAAAGGAATGTTAATATTACTTGGGTTTAATGAAGTGTAAAGAATGAAGTGCAATTACTTTTTTTAAAATAAAAGTGTTGAATGGAAATGGTCGGGTTTGTTAGTGCAAAACATAATTGTAAAGAAGGAAAAACTTGGAAGGGCAAAAAGTTCTTAAGTCCAGAATTTTGTCTTATTAAATGTGAATGCTTTGCTCAGTGTTACTTTTCTTGATACATTTCATAGTAGTTCTAATAGGTCTAGCAAGGCGAAAAATTAAATCATTTAATTTCGTTAAAATCTTCATACTAGAAGTTATAATGCTTGTAATCCACTGCTTATAGGTGACTTTAAAGGGTAACATTCTGTACTGCCGCATTTAAAACAAAGTGATAAATAAGGGATCTAAATTTGCTTATCTGTTGAGGATCAGAAATCGTCCTTTGTAAATTATAAGATATACTACAAATAAACGAAACAGTGGTAGAAATTATTTCTATTCAAAAAGCAATACTAAGCAACATAAATTTAATTAACAGTAAGTTAATGTTTCTGTTGGTCAACAACTGACTTCAAGTTGTCAAATTACCGACCCTAATTAAAAACTTAATGTCAATATTCAATACAATGGAGATATTGATGTGACAGAGAATAGTTCTGATTATAGCAATCGTTTTGATCTTTAAGTAACTTCGAGTAATCGAACTGTGAACTTTCAAATGCCGTCTAGTAGTGTGAAATTATCGTTGTTATTTGTCATTCGAGACTTTGGTGGACTTTGTGCAGGCATGTGTATTGACACTGGATATTGTGTGAATTTAATTTCGAATATTTTATTGAATAGACTTGGAAGCAGGATTAGCGCCAGTAAGATGATCAACCAATTAGTCTTAAAACAGCGAACCCTATCAAAAAGAAGTGCTGGTACAGATGTCCCTCGTGGATTGTCGTTACATGCTAACTTCGTTGTGATTCAGAAACTTCCATGTGACGACATTCTCGATGTTCCTTTCTTGAAAACCTCTAAGAGACTCAATTGACGTCAGTTGTATTAAGTTATGGTTCAACGATGTTCGATAATACGTTTCTTTGAGAAACTGCAAAAATCTTAGGAGTCTAATAAAAAGTATAGAATGTAATTCTAGAGATGTTTTCGTGATTTTGATGTAATAGAATATGGGTGTGAAGTACCCGATACAGAAGAAGAGTTCGAGTAGCTTGAACCTTAAGTGTTCAATCTTCTGTGGCTTAAGAGTGAATGAGATGATAATGGAGAATGGATCTACTTACAGCAAATGTCTCGAGGATGTCTGATGTGCATTGTAGAGATGTCAGAGCAGTTGTTGGATTCGGAGCTCCCTACAAATTAATGTGTCCATTATTGGCCTTTCTTCGAATCGATCTCGGTCTTATTGTATGTGCTATGAATATAAGGGGATGTGTACTGGTAAACTCTGGCAAATAATTGCTGTCGACTCAGTTTACTTATTGAGGACGTGAAACGGATAAGTAAAGGCTTCTGAGTTGAAGTTGAGTTTTCAGGAAATACCAGAAACATTTGTATTATTACCCACTGATTAAATCTGCTGGATGTTATATAGTAATAAGGTTAGTTTGGTTCTGAGTCAGCGTAGAGATGACCATTAAAAATGAATATGATCTAATAGCTACCATGGGAACTAGTCGTAATAAGTATAGTTATAGCCACAAGTGAATGACAAGGGAAGTTAGGAAGAAATCTATAATGAAATACCTATAATGTATATTTTTGACGTTTGAAACGAGAAATGCGTCGAAGGAAGAAGATATTGAAATATTATGCAGGTATATGTATTATTATGTATATGCTGTTAATTATTTCTTTATTACACGTAGAGTAATTATATATATGTAGATGTATAGATGTAGTTATCTATCTATCTATCTATCTATCTATCTATATATATATATATATATATATATATATATATATATATATATATATATATATATGATATGTCTGTGTTATACTTCGCAATTTGTGAAGTGTTGTATGTTATTCACTATCCAACGGATCATCTCTTCTGCAAATCGTCAAAGCTTATGTGAGGAAACTGACAACTTGTTTACGAGAATCGTTAGAAGAAATGGAATGGTATCTTCTGCAATTTTCGTATTTTTATAGTTCTTGTAAAATGTAAATTTGGAGAAAACAAACCACAAGGAATGCCATAGCCTAGACTGTGTGTAATCTCTAGGGGTTAAAAAGTGGTCTTAGCCTTTCGTGTGTGTGTGTGTGTGTGTGTGTGTGTGTGTGTGTGTGTGTGTGTGTGTGTGTGTTACACAGAAATGAAATAGAAAGGCCGTTCTAATTTATTTGCGTATAAAAATGGTCATAAAAAGAACGAGTTCTGTGGAACGGAACCAGAACGGGATCAAAACTGAATAGGAACCGGAACAGTTTAAGTCACCGGTAATTTCTGGCCATAGTACTGCTTATCTACTGATATTTGAAGTAAAATAGCAACCCTATATTTTATATTCAATGAAGAAAAACATAGGCTGTTCAAGGGATATAAGAATTGTTTGCTGTAATACAGCATAGTATGTAACTGTTTGTAAGTTTTAAGTTGACAGAGCTACTTAAAATCTCTATTTTCACAGCAAACTCTAAATATTTCAGCATACAAAGGCAATATTTTTTAACTTCAAATGGATTAGGTCCTCACGTATTTTGCCACTAGGAAGCATAAAATGTGTTAGAGAAAAGTTCTCCAAGACTTTCATGTCAAATAGACGAAAAGCTCCTTATCTTTACTATTACTGTTCTGTGTTTTAATAAATATTTAGTAACTGCGTTGCCAGTTGTGAATTGTTGAGAGTATAGTGTAGATAAGGTACTCTGCTTCCCGAGTAAAGATGTTCCGTTTATTTTAGAGTTTGGTAATAGTATATAACAGACAGTTGTCGAAGTGAGACACTATGCTGTGGTATGCCATACCGCCCCTGGTTTTTCAGTGATGAAGGCATACCGTCTCTTTTTTTTCTGAAATCAAGACATACCGTCACTGAAGATGCTAAATACATTTAATAAATCCATTTTTTACACAGTAATTGACGCTTTGCACGTAAAAAGATTTTATTTATTATGTAGAAATAATTTCTAAGTTCACAACACCGACATTTTTGTTATTTTTTCCTACCATTTGTCAACACCAACATTTTTGTTATCTTTTCTTACCTTACGTTTTTAAAATGAGGTATAATTTTTTCATCTAGTTTATATTTTGATGTCCCATATTGAATTGTTTCTTTCTTATTTATATGTGTATCTTTTTGTCTTAATGCATATAAATGTCGTGTTTTGACCATGGGAGGATCATCCGGGGATTTGGAATACCCCTCAGTCTAGTGAGAGGTTCGGGGGTTTTCCGCAGGAAATTGTTAATATAAAAACTCGGGTCTTGAACATTTTGAACATTATCTATAATACAACATAAGGGGATTTTTTCAGAAAGTTGTTGCAGAGGATCAGTCTCTCCATGCCTCTCCCCTCCACTTCGTAACTGGTACCTACTCTCCAATGGTTTTCAGTCATTATCTAAATAGAAATGGAATCTTTTAGGCAACATACCGTCCCTGCATTGCAACATTTAGATAGCCGGTATGTGAAGTCAAAATCGTAATAAAATATACCGCCTCTTCTTTGTTTGGGTAATTTGTCATAAACTTATACATACATATATTATTTTTTGAATTCATTTTAGCGGGTCATTTAATACTGTTGTTTTAAATTTTTATGGGTTCCTTTATTCATGTTATATTTTAGAACATTTACATCCAGATTGGTGCCGAATTATCTTATTCACCATGGTTTATACACACTAACATACAGTACAAATACTCTTTAGTAAGATCTATAATGGCAGTGAAGCTAGATTTTTGAGTTTCGATTAGATGTAGGTTACGTTCAACATCAAAATTGTATGCATTAAATGTCTTCTTTCTATTCCTTTTTCTTTTTTCTAAATAATATAAGGGACATTATTTGTAAAAAAAAAAAAAAAAAAAAAAAAAAAATTAAGCTTGACAGATTTTCATCTAGGTTTTTTTCATATGCAAACACATAACCCCTTTCCCATTGAGATATTGTCAGATTAGAAACATGTTTTACATCACAAATATTTGTTTATTTGGGACCAGATAAGGTTTGCAGTTAATAATAAAGAAAGAGGAATGCATATAATACAAAGTTTATTTTTTCAATGTTGACAAATTGGAGATGTCGCTATTTATTTAATCCCGTGTCCATAATGTGGATAATATGTTTTCAATATGACATTCTCTAAATCGAATGATGTTTACATATGTCAAAAAAATCCACTGGATGAAATATAAAACGAACCTTTACAAATAATGCCCATTTGGTTATTCAAGAAAGTAAAAATGAACCACAGAAATTTTTGGTATGCAAGGTAACTGCAGGAAGTTAAACACTTACAAATTTAAATTTTTGAGCATAGGAAGATGGAATTCTCTAATCCAACTGGTCCATATTTGAGATCGATAAATATGTGAGTAAGGTTACCTGTAAGTTTTGCCGATACTAAGGAAAGAAGGCGTCATGTTATAATAAGAATTTTTTTATTGATATATCTCACAATTCATTCACTTCTCCCTTATTACTAGTGTCTTTTGGGTTCTATGATGAGATAATGTTGAGCAGATTACTATATTAGTTTATCTTGCTCTTTGTCATAAATTTTGTTGTTACTAAATACGTCAACGATGGTGAGATAATCAAGTATTATTCAATAAATAGTAGCTTTCAGGAATCCCTGTCAGTTATTCTGGCAGCTTTTTTCCCCTGAGTTCGTGAATATATCTAGATTGCGCTCTGTATGTGTCCAAATGTCATTGGAAGGCTCGTTAAAAAAGATAAAGATGAAATATATTAATGTAATGGAACAGCCTCAAGTTGGAGTTGTAACCAAATTCCATGTTTTGTAATGTAGAATTTATTTTATCGTCTGAGAGCAAAAGTTTACCATTACTAAGGAAAGAAAACGTCGTGAATAAAAATATACATATTCTTATATTTATAGTCTTAGATAAGAAGAATAACAATATAAATACCCCCTTCTCCCTGTAGTGTGTTCTACTTTAATACCTCTAAAATAATGTTTTCTAATTCTGGTGTTCTATTGGTTAATTGTTCTGGTACTATTGTATAGAACATGACGTCATGTCTGGCTCCGTGATTTGAATTTCTTCTGCCATTTGTCAGATTGACTTCAAATCGGGTGCGTATTGGTTGGACTTTTTTCTTAAGTGTAAAATTGTGCCTCGCAATTCAATGGACAACGAGGGAATGGATCAAAGACGGAAGTGTTCAGTTATTTAATTCTGTAGTTTGTGATTTTTTTAAAAGTTTTTTTTCCTCAAGTGTTTTCTTTCTTTTTTTTAATATATGATATTTTGTATTTGTGAAACTTCCTGCCATCGTTCGCTCCCGAGTTGACCATTGGAAGTTGCCCTTTTCATCTATACGTAAAAGTAGTTTTGATTTAATGTATAATTAAATTTAATTATTTTGCTAATTTGATATGAACCTACTGTTACTACCGTGTTATATATATAGAGAGAGAAGTTAATTGAAATTGAAATTTGAGGATAGAGACTATATATTTACATCTTGTTCTATATGAGCTTCACTTATATATGTATATATATTTTTGTTGTTTACTTGTTCTCTATTATCTCGTTAATAAATTGTTCATTGGCATACCTATTAATTGAGAATAATGTTTTGACTTTGAAAAGCCTCTGGTTTACACTATATCTGCCTAAGGGGGGGTGTCCAGTCTAATAACGTGCCTTTATGTATGTGTTGTATATGCTGCTGCTATGATGCGAGGAAGTATTGCTTATTATTAAATTATCTAACTAGTGGTACTGCTCCTTCCTTGTCTTCCGATGGGGCATATATGATACACTACATATAAATGATTTGAAGTCAATCTCACCAATTCGAGGCTTTTTACATATTGAATTAGTTTGTTAATGCCCTTGCTGTTCGTATTATATATATATATTCAATATGGCCGAAGGTGTAGATACTATATTCAGCCTCAGATACTATATTCGGAGTTAGTGATGGTGTAGAAACGCCACCTCTAAATATAGATAAAATTGATAGGTTATTTTTTGGAATTGAAAGATTAGGAGAATTGTTAGAAGACATAGCTGGAAAAGTGGGTCCGATGTCTTCTGGGATACCTGTTAAAAGGATAACACGGGATTTGATAGGTCACCGGGTGCTATTCCTAAACGTACTAGTAAAGTATCTGGTAATAGATGCCATAGTGGTTACACAAAGGACATAGATGATGACGCTCATCTCCGTACCAATTCTTCTCGTTTGGAGGATAATACTGCTTTGACGGTGTTAAATAGATTTGTGGAAAATCTTCCAATTTGTGATGGTAATGACCCTGACAGGTTAATCAATTTTATATGTAAAATTGACGATTTTTTAAGTGGTAATGAATTTCCAATTCGTTGTGTGGTATACGCTTTACAAACAGAAACTAGAAATCCATTACTACGGTGCCTTAAGGATAGTGTTAAAAGAACGAAAAACTGGGGAGATTTATGTAGATATGTGATAACTGAGTTGCTTTCTGACGTGGCTATACAGCAACTTACCACGAGATATTTTTATAAACCTCAGGGCGAAAGTGAAGGGGTATTGCAATATTCACGTAGACTTGATCAAATATCACGTATATTGGATATTCAAATCTGTGGTGAAACGTACATCTTAACGGTGGCTAGTAGTTGTAGACCGGATGTGAGATCGCATGGATCGCATTGGATTATTCGCATTGAAAACACAATAACACAAAAAACCATGATATAGAAGCGTATGTACGCAGTTTATTGAAGTTGATATTATAACACACCGAGTTATTCAGATTGAAAACAAGAACAGCTAAGTTATAAATTGAGAAATTCATATGCAATTTATATGACTTCTTTTTAGTTGTTACTGAATGGTGGTTCATTCTAGACGTATTTGTTTTATTCTTTTAGGCAGATATGCACATTGTAATATTGTAGTTAACTACCTCTTGTTAATGAGCTAGAAGTGTTTCCCTCGGAGCAACAGATGTTTTGAGAAAATCTTCAGGGAATTCATACCTCAAAAACTCCGCTATCTTTTGACAAGCCGACAGGTGCCAATAGTTGACAATTGAGATGGTTAGTTTTAACCTTGAGAATTTTCCGGAATTACTAAAGCTCCCCAGTGATGAGAGGAGTTGATACATATGATTTTACCAAAACAGACAGGGTAAAGAAATAGTACAACCATTTCCTGAATTCCTGTACGTGCTTTTTCTTATTCACACCTTCCTTCACCACCCCTTTATGAGGGTAGTGTTTTGGCCATTGACCTCCAAGAACAAGAGGGTAGTGTTCTGGCCATTGACCTCCAAGAACAAATCGTGCTTCTTTGTGTCCAGTCACAAATACAAAACATCTGCTTCTCATATGGGAATTCGAAAGAGTTAAAAAAAATAACAAAACTGTATTTTGCATGGCCAAGATACAGAGGTGAATTTATCATTATCATCATAGGGTAAACATTGCTTCAGTGTGGCCAACTTATAGAGTAGTAAGTAACGAATGTCTTATGGGAAAATGCAGGTTCAAGACGAAGTAGGCCAAAATAAGCAGGTGGCCAACTTAGAGAGGTGGCCAAGTTGACAGGTTTCACTGTATATTTATTGAAGTCGATTTGTATGATAAAAAATACTTTGCATGTTTGGACAGTGCTTCAAGTGTTAATTTTATAAGTAACGAAGTGTTACAGTATTTACTACAACGGGATTCGAACCTAAAAATACATGCTAAAAACTTTGTGGGACGTACTGCTACAAACTATCGTTTAGTGTTACACAAATATTGTGTGCTCCCGTTGAGAATTAATAAGCAAGAATTAACTGTTTGTGCGTATATAAACGAACATTGTCCCAGTGGCCAACATATTACTTTAGGAATGCCTTTTATTGAGCAGACTGCCTTTAAATTGGATGTTAAGGAACGAAGTACATTCTTTCCCGATCACAATTTCAACATCACGTATGTTTCCAAACCTTATTTTGGTGGACAATATTCTGGCCCTTTTCCTTATGGTTGCACGAAGACGGGTCCTTATTCTACATCATATTTGATGGGCTGTCTTACAAGGAACCGCACATCCTGCGACAAACCAAATGTTCAAAACCAACTGGGCAGTGAAGATGGTCAAGGTCAAGGTCATAACACCTGTTGCATTCCTGATACAACGAGCGAGTTCTCACTAAACCAGGTGCCACGTAATACAGCCCTGCCACCCTGTCAACAACCTGTTGGAGATAAGGAAGCAGTACTACAGCAAGGTAAAGAGTGTGTTACTAAATATAAACAAAACTTTATCTGAAGAACCTGTTATTTTAAAAAATGCTTGTTCTGCTTTAAATCAATTTAATGACTATAATTCTTTTTTAAATTCTTGGTCTTTGTCACAGGTTACTAATAAAGATTTTTTCAAAATAAAAAAGTAATAGAATATAAAAATGAGTTACAAGTTAAATCACCTGTTGAATGTAATGTCGTACAGGGTGTTTCAGAAGTACCTTCGAACAACAATGAGGTATTAGCGATTGACAGTAGAGTTATGCATAATTTAAATAACAAATCATCTGTTAATCAACTAGATAATACAACTAGAAAACTAATTGTGGAAAACATTGATAATGAACTTATTAATGAAGATAGTACCTTACCTTTATTTGTACAGGATAGTATAAATGATTATACTGATGTGATTACATCAAATATCGGCAGAATTAAATATTTTAAGTACAAGTTTCGGGTTAAGGAGGATACTGTGTTTAGTGAAAAATAATACCCTATGTTTAGTAAACAAAAACAAGAAATGCGTGTAATTTTAAAAGAACTTTTGGATAGCGGGGTTATCGTGGAGAGTACTAGTGAGTATCGCTCCCCTTGCTTTATTGTTAAAAATAGTACAGGTAGAGGACGGCTAGTTCTAAACTTTAGTAAATTATCTAAGCTTGAGGAAGCCGATAATATAGTCACCCCTAACATGGAAGAATCTACTGCTACACTGTCTAATGCTCGTATTATGTCCAGATTTGATTGTAAAAGGGGATTCTTTTTCAGATAGTATTGGATGAATCTTGTCGGAAATACACGGGCTTTTCTTTTGACAATAAAAGTTATCATTTTCGGGTACATCCTATGGGACTCTGTACTGGAACGGCGGCTTTAGCGCGCGCTATTGATACTGTATTAGGCGATTTGAAGGAACAAGGTGTCGAAGTATATGCTGATGATATTGTACTCTATTTTGATACAATTGAACAATATAAAATATTACTTAAGACGGTGCTTGATCGACTTCGATCACGAGGTCTTACAATTTCACCAGAAAAATGTTCCTTCTTTCAAAAAGAGATAGATTATTTGGGATTTCGCGTAGGTGGAGAAACTATGCAAATGATTCCGGATCGACTTGAAGGTATACGAAATTTACCTGCTCCTCGTAATAGGAAGGGTGTCAAATCTCTTGTTGGGTTTTTGTCTTTCTATAGTCACTTTATTAGTAATTTTGCTGAGATTATGCGTCCCATTACAGACTTAAAATCACCTAAAATTCCCTTTGTTTGGGGTAAAGAACAATGGGAGGCATTAGCTCGTATTAAGGACGCTTTTGAACATTCCGGATATGAGTAAAAGGTTTTTCATAGAAGCAGATTCTAGTTTGAGAGGGTTCGGGAGTGTGATCCTACAGAAGGATTCCAGCGGTTTCTATCCACCTATTGCGTTCTATAGCAGAAAACTGAAACCTTCGGACTATAATCGTCCTATCTTTGCCTTGGAGTTGGCTAGCTTGTACAATACTATTACTCGTTTTCAGCACTATCTTGTTTCAAGATTTACAATATTAACTGATAACCATGCTTTGGCTTGCGTGTTGCGTAACCCTAAAAAATTCACACGACATAGTACTATGATTCATAGATTATTAGAATTTAAATTCGATATCTTGCATGTACGGAGCAACAAGATGATTAACGCAGTTTTTTTGAGTCGAATATATGATTCAAGTTTGTATGACCTTATAGATGAACCTATAGATGAGGAGGTATACCAACGTGAATTTTTGGCTTCAAGCCTGTTGAATACTCCTTTGGCATCTTAGAATGTAAAAGAAGAGCAAATAAAGAATCCGGATATCTCCGATATTTATAAGAAAACTGAAGCTGCCGGAAATGTCTGGAGAGAATATCGTTTGTCACGTGGTTTGTTATATAAAAGAACAAAAGCACGGTATAATCCGTACAAGGTAATATTGCCTAATTCTTTACGACCTTTGGTATTGGAATATTATCATTCTGGAACTTTGGTGGGAACACATACGGGTAATTTTAAAAGACTTAGTAAAATTAAACGTTATTTTACGTGGCCTTCTTTGATTCGTGATGTGCATCAGTACGTGCGCTCATGTCATAAATGTCAGATTTCGAAACCACGTTTTGAAAAGCCCCAAGGTCTTTTGTCTTCTAAATATGTAACACAACCCCAGGGACATTTATACTGTGATTTGGCCGGTCCCTTAATCCCAAGCAATGGCTATAAGTACATAATGTTACTTGTAGATAACGCCTCCCGTTTTTTGCACTTAGTTCCATTACGTAATCCGACCAGTAGAATTATTATTAAAGCAATGAAGGAGATATTTTGTCGTTTTGGTCATTGTTTTGCTTTATCCACGGATCGGGCTAGTTATTTTTGTAGCGAGGAGTTTCGTCGTTTTCTCTTTGGACTAGGGATCAAACATATACGTAGTTCAGCTTACTTTGCGTCCGGAAACGCAGCTGAAAAATATGTTCAGACGGTAAAGAATGCCTTAAGATGTTATTGCTCTGAGAATCAGACGGTATGGAGCAATTTCCTATATCTGATCCAATTTTCTCTTAACGTTTCTGAACATTGTGAATTAAAGGCATCACCATTTGAGCTGTATTTGGGACGTGAAGCCCTAGATCCTTTATTAGTTAAATGGTTTGTAAAGGATTCCGACCTGAACTTACATAATTCAGTAGAGATATGGTCCGATGCCTTAAAAAATATGCATAGAGCTTGGGAAGATAGAAGGCATCTTTCCTGCAGCGTAACAATCCAGTTACTTTCCAGATAGGCCAATTAGTTCTTTAGAAATCTCACTTTAAGTCGTCCCTAACAGATAAAGTTAGTAAATCCTTGTCGCCTCTGTGGCTTGGTCCTTACCGTATCGACTCCTTTGCTGGTTCGAAAACTACAATTCTTTTAGACGAAAGTAAAAATCGAAAATTTTCTTCTCATGTTAGCCAATTAAAAAAGTATGAAATGCGTGAAACTCCTGACCCCGAATTGTAAAGTTTGGTTTAATATTTGTGAGGTTCTTACACTTATTTCTTTCTCAGGTGTAAGGGAGCGGTTTGATTTATAAAAAAAATCCATGTTTGTTCGATTTTGTAAGGACTGGCCAGTCAACACTTCTATTTGATATATATATATATATATATATATATATATATATATATATATATATATATATATATATATATATATATATATCATTCTGCGCCTTATGAATATAAATCTCATCGTCTATGGATATTTAAGGTTTATTCAAGCCTACGTTATGTTTACATTCTATAACATGGTATAACTCTATTCTGTTTTTTATATTTAGTAACATTTTACCAAAATTACAATATATATAATAATATGCTTGAATATATTTTGTCAATTTGGCATTATATTATTGGTGGTTCCTTTCATTATTTATTTATGGTTTGTTGTTTTGTCTTTTCATACTTCATATTCATCTATCACCCTTACTAACAAAATCGTTTTCATTTCCATAAGTGTTTCATATTTCTGGTAATTCAAAAAATGTTTTCTACTTTTTTTGAATTCCGGGGGGACCCACCATGCAGTGTGTTATACTTTAATATTTCTAAAAAAATGTTTTCTAATTCTGGTGTTCTATTGGTTAATTGTTCTGGTACTATTGTATAGAACATGACGTCGTGTCTGGCTCCGTGATTTGAATTCCTTCTGCCGTTTGTCAGATTGACTTCAAATCGGGTGCGTATTGGTTGGACTTTTACTTAAGTGTAAAATTGTGACTCGCAATTCAATGGACAACGAGGGAATGGATCAAAGACGGAAGTGTTCAGTTATTTAGTTCTGTAGTTTGTGATTTTTTAGTTTTTTTTCTCAAGTGTTTTCTTTCTTTTTTTTAATATATGATATTTTGTGTTTGTGAAACTTCCTGCCATCGTTCGCTCCCGAGTTGACCATTGGAAGTTGCCCTTTTCATCTATACGTAAAAGTAATTTTGATTTAATGTATAATTAAATTTAATTATTTTGCTAATTTGATATGAATCTACTGTTACTACCGTGTTATATATATATAGAAAGATGTTAATTGAAATTGAAATTTGAGGATAGAGACTATATATTTACATCTTGTTCTATATGAGCTTCACTTATATATGTATATATATTTTTGTTATTTACTTGTTCTCTATTATCTCATTAATAAATTGTTCATTGGTATACCTATTAATTGAGAATAATGTTTTGACTTTGAAAAGTCTCTGGTTTATACTATATCTGCCTAAGGGGGGGTGTCCAATCTAATAACGTGCCTTTATGTATGTGTTGTATATGCTGCTGCTATGATGCGAGGAAGTATTGCTTATTATTAAATTATCTAACTAGTGGTACAGTTCTTTCCTTGACTTCCGGAGGGGCATATATGATACACTACATCCCTCTCCTTCATACAGGCAAATAGCGCGTTTGGGACGTTGGTAACGAGATTGTAAGGATTTTGGTCATTAGAGGAAAAAGGCACCCAAAGTTTGCTATATTATTTAAACTTATAAAATGTGAGTGTTTAGTAATGAGTGTAAGCTAGTATCTTAGCAAAATCTAGCCTTGCCTGTTTCATATAAAAGAAATTCGTACCTAATAAATTTCTTGTGATATATTTTCTTTGATATAAATAATTGACGAATATATATAACCACATAAACAATGGTGCTAAATTATTTCTAGAGATGAAAAACAATTCCTCCTTTTGTTTAAACCATTAGAAGGAAGCAAACTAGAAAAATGAACTTAGAGGATACCAAATATTAAACTGTTATGTAATAAATTATATTACTTAAGACGTCTCGAAGAAGTCCCATTTTTGTTTCCTTTTATCCACTTTTTTACGATTTATTTATTGCCTTGCTATTACATGATTTGTGAATCCTACATCTAATGTTCGTTAAAATTAATGGCTGCAGCCATTTTAAAGTAAAGCCTGTGCAATTCAAATCTATAGCCCCGTGTCCTGTCTAATGTTGGTTTAGGTTTGTTAATTGAGTTTGATTATTTACATGAAATATCACTGATGCTAAGCTTGTTTGCTGATTTTTTAATGTTACGTGACACGTGAACAATTTGTGATGCCAAGCGTCTCATTTCAAGTATACCCCGAAATCAAGAGGCGAAGTGATAGATGAATTGACCCAAGAATGGCCAACTATTGTCAAATTAAGAAACAACCACAACCATACTCTGTCCAGTGCTGCTGCTGCTGCACTTCGTTATAGAGACGTGTCTGAGGATACCAATGAGAAAATACGTTATTTTTCTGCCAGAGGCATAGTCCATCATCAGCACTTCACACGTTAAAGACATCTTCTAGAAAAATAAGACAATTGTTATCTATATGCAGGTGACGGTATGTTTGTCCTAGTGTTCTAAAGTGTTAAAGTTCTTTCATCAAGAGTTTGGTGCTGAATATGATCACCTGTCGGGTGAATAGATGTTTGAAGGATTAAATACATTTACTCAATACTACGACAAGGACAATATTGGCAAAATTAAATTTGCTAAAATGTCAAGTAGCAAAAATTTTTCATTGTCATACGTACCCTAATTATGCTGCGAGCGTACGAAAGACTTCAACAAGGCAGCGAATTAATGATGGTGGATGCGACTGGTGGTATGGACAGGCAGAGAAGATTTCTTTGTGACGCAACGGCAGCGGGAGGAATTGCTCTTAATGTTATTACTGACACAGAGACTGAAGAAGCATTATGTGCCTTAAAAGATATGCTACCTGATTGCTCTTTTTACGATAAGAAGTTCCTATGTATTTTATTAACAGACAATGATTTAAAAGTGAGAAGGCCATTACATGACTCATTTCCCTCACTTACGCTTCTTTTGTGTCAGTTTCGTGCAAGCAAGGCAGCATAGGCTTGGTTTTGCAATAAGAAATATGGCATTAAGACAACACAACGACAAGAATTTTATTTCCTTTTTAAAAGGATATTAAATTCGAAGCCAGAAGATGAGACCATACTCAATTATGATTCCTTGCTGAAATATGAACACTGTAAAAAGTATCCGAACTTCCAACATAGAATTATACAAATAATTTGTTTTCCTATTTTAGAAACAACATATCCATTCGACGCAATAATACTACAAATTATGTGGAAGTTGTTTTCCGACTGTTAAAAGACCATGTTTTTGATCGAATTATAGGATACAATTTGACAAAACTTGTGGATTTTATAGTACCTTGCTATGAAGCATATATGGAAAAGCGCCTCATAGAGTTTTCTTGTGGAAAGTGTTTAAAGTATCATAAATTAATTAAGAACAGCGACATAAGAATGTTGTTTATACAATTGACAATGAGAATGGCATGTGTACTTGTTACATAGTACAACCGGGAAAAAAATGTAAGCATGCAGCGGTAATATTGGTGAAACAAGGTCAAGACGTAGATACCTCGTTTAACCTAGTAAATATGAACACTAAGAAATTATTCTTTTTTTATATCAACTGGCCGAAATCATCCTTCTGAATTGGTTTTCTCTTATGTCTGGAAGAAAATCAAACATCTGGTGGAATGGTGAGGGAGAATGCAACATGGCCTCAACCAGTGACAAACAAGTAACAACTACTTTCTTTCAATATATTGAGGAAAAATATGAGAGACTGACACCAAAGAAAGAAGAAAAGTTCGAAAAGTTTGTTAGTATTATAAAGAGTGGAATCGAATGTAATTCTAATGGGCGTTTACACTTGGTCGATTTAGTCGCACGGCTAAATCGACTCGCTGCATTTGCGACTAAATCGAAGCAACTAGGCCGAATCAGATCGATGAATGTGTTCAATTGTTTCAACCGAAATTGAATGCTGCTTGTCGACTCGCTCTCCTCTGGTCGATTCGAAATCGACTGGCAATTTTAAAGATGTCCAAGAAAAATGTAATTGGTACAATTTGCGGTGTTATATCAGAATTAAGGGACGAAATTAAATAGCAGTGACAAGAAAAAAAAAAGAAAAGAAAATGTTGGATAAAGGAATTTATATTAAGAAAACAGTATTTAGAAGCATAGTATATGTGTATTTTGATGAAAGAATTTTCAGTAGAGAATCTTTGTGTAGGTTTAAGCACTTGTCATGGTTTCACAGTAATAACTCTAAACTTGTAAACATAAATATTCTTTCCTATATTATAGAGAAAGACTCCGCTGGTGAAATTAATATATTACACAGTCGTCTTTCATATGGAGTCACTCATCATAACCGCAGTATACCATTTCTTAACATAAAATACTGCTTACCTTCATTTTGAAAAATGTTCTACCAGTGGAAATGAATATCGTATTAATCTACTTTCATATATAGCCAACTCTTTTTACCATAAAATTGCCATTTTTATGACGGTCTATTATAAACTTGCACTGTACAAAGTATTAAAAAATTATTAAATAATGAAAAAATATGATTTTTTAATTAACAGTATCTCGTAAAATTTCTTAAGTTCTTTAGTAGGATAGTCACTAGTAAGTGGAAAGCGTGCAGTCCCAGTTTAGGTACACATACTTAGAATCATAATGTAACCATTATCTATATTATCTAAGTATCCATTATAATGAGGAAGGCTATGTTACATAGCCGAAACTATAACACAAACATATAATTTTGAAATATGTATACTGTTTTTGGTCAGTTGGACTCTTATTAGTAATGTATCCATGTCTTTCAACGGCAGTTTTACTCTTGCAGAAGGGCGGACTTGCATTACTGGATGCAGATTTACTTTAAAAAGGCTTAGCTATTATCGGTACAAGTATAGAGAAGTGCCATAAAAGCTAACAGTAAATAGCTACAAAAAGCACTAACCAACTTGTGTTAGGTAGCTACTAAAAGCGAGAATTTAGATTTAGGATGTAGATTTCTGGGTTTTCGGTATCAAAGGGCATGCCAGCCCTTCACGTTTTTGAGGGATGACGTCCCTCGGCGAGCACACTGAAAGGGTAGAAAGAAAGAATTAAGGAAGGAAGAGGCCTAGGATCTATGTTAGATACCACCCCGGCATTTGCCTAGTGTGGATAAGGAAACCTCATTCAGGATGGTTCACATTAAGAAGCCTCTTATATATTTTCGATAGAGTGCCCCCACCGGGAATCGAAACCGGGACCACTCACACTGAAGGTAAAGCAAGAACCGTATTTAAAGCGCACAGACTAGGAGCAGCAAAACCTTTGCTTAGCGCAAAATAATAGTTTATTTTTAACAGGTCAAATCATAACACTTACGACGTTACTAACGGGTGCATGTTTTGTTTTGGTGCATTCTACAGTGCGTCCCACTAGCTTTCGAACCCGGAAAAAAACGTTATAATTTCCGAACAAATAAACATAGGAAAATGAAATTCATAATACACGTACCTTGTTTCATGCTGAATACATGACCGTCACAGCAGATGCTGAAAGTGTCCTCCCTGGACGTCAAGACATGTTTGTACACGGCGTTCCATATTGTGAAAAGTCCGATGTAGAGTCTCCGGTGTGATCTCATGAATCGCATTGTCAATGTTGTTTTGCAACACTTGCAGTGATCGTGGGTTGTTTCTGTAGACACAACCCGTAAGAAAATCCCATAAGAAGAAATCAGGTGGTGTTAAATGGGGGGATCTTGACGGCCACAATCCTTTGGTGATTATCCTGTCACCAAAAAAGGACTCAATTTCTGCCATGGCCACGCTGGAAGTATGGCATGTTGCTCCGTCTTGTTGGAAATAACCGCGACGCAGTTCTTGATCGTCCAGCTGATTCACAAATTCACTGAAGATGTGTAAGTAAACTTGTGTGTTTACTGTATCTTCAAAGAAGATGAGTCCAATTGCACACCAAACTCCCACCTTCAAGGGATGAAGTGGAATCTCATGGTACACATGCGGATTTTCGTCGTCCCACACACGAGTATTCTGCGAGTTCACATAACCGGAGAGATGGAACCAAGCTTCATCTGTGAACCAAGTATAGTCTAGGATTCCTGAATTGTCATGCAAGAAAGCTTGCAACCAACGACAATACATCACGCGCTTTTCCCAATCTGTAGTCTTCAACTCCTGGACGTCTTTAACGCGATATGGAAACAGTTTGGGTCTTTTGGCGGCTCTTTGCACAGTTGTCTTTGACGTCCCTACCTCTTGTGATAATCGACGCAGGCTCTTCTTAGGGGACTGCAAAAGACGTTGCCGCACATTCTGTACTGTCTCCTCTGACATCTGTGGACGCGCGCCTCCATGTCCCGTAAGCAACGTTCCTGTTGTTTCGAACTTGTTCACCAAATTATGTATTGATGATTTCGATGGTCCTTTACGGCATCCAAATTCACGTTGAACGGTCTGATACGATCCCGATATCCAATATTTTTTAACAATGAACACGCGTTCCTGTACGGTGTACAGAACCATCTTCGCGATGCAGCGCCTCGAGTCACACTAATGCACGCGCACCACGCCAAGCAGCACTTCCCCAGGCACCACCTATGGTCTCTGTTTTGATGTGTGCGCTTCTGTTCAACCCTTTCCCGTGTTTAGCATGAAACAAGGTACGTGTATTGTGAATTTCATTTTCTTATGTACATTTGTTCGGAAATTATAATGGTTTTTTTGGGTTTGAAAGCTAGTGGGACGCACTGTGGGAAAGGAAAAGTGTCCGGCATGCGGTTATGCTTATTTTACATTAAATTACTTTATAATTATATGAGAAAAATGAATGTTTATGGAATACAAAAAATACTCTTTACAGAAATATTGCTACTAGAGGAACAGCACTAGATTTATTCATCAAATGAATTTTAAAATCACAACTGCTGATCTACGTAATAAAATTAAAAATATTAAAATGCTTCGAAAAGGTCAGGTGCAGGTGTGGAAGATATACCTCAACAAAAGATAGCTTGGCTCATGAAGCCTATCGCTTTTTACGCTAGATTATATAAGCTCCATTAGAACGTATAGGTCTACTTTTGCCGCACCACTAGAAAGAATTGTTCAAAAATTATAAATCTTTCACTAATATCCTTCTTATTATAACCTGAAAAGTTTCCACTGGTCACCATGAAAATACCTCACTTGACATAGATAAAATCCAAAAGGGCCACAAGAAGTAATTGCTGAAAAATTACAATTCTTTTACGATTTGCGTATAAATACTGCTTCCGGGTGCGTAGAAAAAAACAACAGTTAAGAAACACAAACCAACCTTTGCTAGGTGGCCATTGTAAGAAAAATACTATTTAACGGAGTCAGACAGGACGAAGCTAGTGGGTCCGCGTAGTAGCGCGGGAGGGGAAAGTCCGAACAGATCAGGAGCGCCAGCGATGGTAGGTGTGCGCGCAATCGAAGGTAGTGGGAAAAAGTTGATTTTGGCAATGATACGAGTTTCAATAGCACTTGTTATGGTTCCATACTAGTAACGCTGCACTTGTAAACATAAAATAAAGGTCCTGTTCATTGTGCAGAAATATGCCACAGGTGGAAAATAGCATCTAATAGAGCCATCTTTCATACGCACTCATTTATTTTATCCATCGTAAAGCACTTGTAATTATTTTACACTAGTAACCTTACACTTGTAAATCTAAAATATAGGTGTATTACTTTGTATTTAATTCTGATGCCTGCAGAAATTTGCTCCTTATAAACATGTTTTTTTTTTCATGCAAAGTATTGAAATTTGTCTGTAAATCTTCCAAAATAGAATGCACCAGAACAAAACCTGCACCCGTTAGTAACGTGGTAAGTGTTATGATTTGACCTGTTAAAAATAATCTATTATTTTGTGCTAAGCAAAGGTTTTGCTGCTCTCAGTCTGTGCGCTTTAAATACCATTCTTGCTTTACCTTCAGTGTGAGCGGTACGGGTTCGATTCCCGGTGGGGGACTCGATCGAAAAACTGTAAAAAGTTTTTTCATGCGTACCATCCTGAATGAGGCTTCCTTATTCACACTAGGCAATCGCCGGGGGGGGACTAACGTGCCGGGGGGGACTAACTTCAAAAACATGACGGACTAACGTGCCCTTTGATGCCGAAAGCCCAGAAATCTAAATTCTCGCTTTTAGTAGCTACCTAATACAAGTTGGTTAGTGTTTTTTGTAGCTATTTACTGTTAGTTTTTATGGCACTACGCTAAACTTGTACCGATAACAAGTAAATGTACATCCAGTAATGCAAGTCCGCCCTCGTGCAAGAGTAAAACTGCCATTGAAGACATGGATACATTACTAATAAAACTCCAACTGACCAAAGCAGTACATATATTTTAAAATTATATGTTTGTGTTATAGTTTCAGCCTTCCTCATTATAATGGATACATAGATAATATGGATAATGGTTACATTATGATTCTAAGTATGTGTACCTAAACTGGGACTGCACGGTTTCCACTTACTAATGACTACCCCACTAAAGAACTTGTCAATTTTACGAGATAATGTTAATTAAAAAATCATATCATTTTTTCATTATTTAATGATTTTTTAATACATTGTACAGTGCAAGTTTATAATAAACCGTCATAAAAATGGCAATTTTATGGTAAAAAAGAGTTGGCTATATATGAAAGTAGATTAATACGATATTCATTTCCACTGGTAGAACATTTTTCAAAATGAAGGTAAGCAGTATTTTATGTTAAGAAATGGTATACTGCGGTTATGATGAGTGACTCCATATGAAAGACGACTGTGTAATATATTAATTTCACCAGCGGAGTCTTTCTCTATAATATAGGAAAGTATATTTTATGTTTACAAGTTTAAAGTTATTACTGTGGAACCATGACAAGTGCTTAAACCTACACAAAGATTCTCTAATGAACATTTTATCATCAAAGTACACGTATACTATGCTTCGAAATACTGTTTTCTCAATATAAATTCCCTTATCCAACACAATTTTCTTTTCTTTTTTCTTGTCACTGCTATTTAATTTCGTCCCTTAATTCTGATATAACACCGCAAATTGTGTGTGTGTGTGTGTATATCAGACAATATATACGTACATAATTATTGTCGGTAGATTTATTAAATTAATAAATCTCTTATTTATTACAGATGTCTCACACACACACACACACACAGGTCAGCGTGCACCGACTTGCGGGCCAAGTGCCTGTACACACACCTCGCACACACCTCCGAAATGACTTGCGGGGACCATCTGAAAAGCAAACGTTTTTACTAAACTGGAGGGTTAACAGTAGAGTCAAATCCTTAGATAGTGCATTTATGAGTTAAGCTACGTCATTCTTGAAGTGTGAAGTACCTATAATGATAAGAAATCACTTAACACACGAAAAGTCCCCGAAAGTAGGTGGCCCGTAAGTCAAATAGCAGATACTGTATGTATTTACCGACTTACGGGCCGACCTCATAAGTGATTGTTTTTACATATTTAAAGTGTGTGTTTAAATAAGCTCCTCCCACATTTGTGACGTGGTAACTCTTCTGCCCTCCCATTGCTTGTTTTGCTTTCTGAAAGGTTCTGAGAGGACTTTTCCCATATTAGATTCGGCGGTGCGGTTAATCGATGTCCTGCCGAGTGGAATTCTATTCTTCTTTACAGTTTTCCTATCTTTTCTGTGGAAATTGACAATAGATCGGTATACATATCATGGTTATAAATATAATTTTAGTGAATATGAAGAATTTATTAATGTATTATGGCTAAAGATAGCGTCTTGAAAAAATAACCTTCCATTGTCTTCAGACCCTATATGTTGTACTTCCTACACACTTCTTTTTCTTAAATTATACATTACCTGATTGATTGCTTGAATTAGAGTTTAGCGTTCCTTTCAACACCGAGATTATTTAAGACCTGGAACTAAAGCTTAATATGAAATCTAAACCACATGAGATCCCACCGTTCTGTAGTAAATATAGAACTTGAGCATAGCTTTATGGTTATAAACATAAGTAACTTTCAATTTTGCAAATTTCGATTGTTAATGTTCTAAAATCTTGCTCCTTATTAGATTGGTTTATTTTTGTCTATACTCTTTTTCAGCAGCGAGTCTATTTAGAATAGGACCTACAGTTTAACGTAGAATTTGAACTACTGGATTTCGTATGACTCTCTCTCACTGAAAATCAAACCACACTTTAAGCAAACAATAACACGCACTTTAGCTACACAAGGAGCACCGCTTATTTCGGAACAGTTCTCGCGGAGAGGGCTGAATTACAAGTGCATGGGAATGAAAGCAGTTACGTAAAAAAAAAAAAAAAAAAAAAAAAAAAGTAACCCTCGCTAAGCATTGTCGGAAATATGGTCCGAGGGAAAGAATTTCTTAGCTCCGGAGGAATGTTTTCCTTCGGGACACTCCCTGAAATCTCACTGGGGAGGAAGGTTTGTACTTTTATTCATTTCGGAAAATTACATTTCTAATTTTATACTTCACAATGGCGCTCCTTAGCAGGGCCGTACTGCAACCCAGGGTCCCACCGGGAAAGTACTTTCTAGGGGACCCACTTACATGTACGTACTGCTCCTTCCCCCGACAATAAAAGAAGTCCGGGAATGTCACTCGGATCAAGTACACTAAAAAGTCTCAAAATGCAGATTAAACAATTTCTCCCTTGACACTGACGTAATGCCCAATCCTCCATTCTTCTCTTGCAACTGTACAATCATCTGCACAGGCTCGATTACTTCATATTTCCCAATAAAATAATAATGCCGCACTTGTGCCATAAACCTTTTATAGGCGCCCGTGGTGCATATACAAATACATATATGAAACATCAGACGTAATTTATACTTTATACAAATGCGATACTTCTCCATTATCCTGTACTAACAGCAGAATCGTAGCTAGGGGGTGGGAAATGAAAAAGTATTGACGCCCTATTAACTCAATATTGTGGGATTGCAAAGGATAGATGCTTTTTTTTTAAAATCTTCTTCGCTTTTCTCGCAACGCAAACGTTTCAAGAAGTCGCAACAAACTTTTATTTATTACTTAAAGAAAGTTACTATATATAATTTGTAATTGACGATGTGATATAGACGGCCGGAAGCTGCTGTTTGTGCGAGAATATTAGAAATGAAGGTAAACAAGGGGGGGGGGGGGGATAACAACATTTTCGAACTTGAAGCTACTGTAGAATAGGGACTTATGGAGTCAGAACTTAACCCAACGCATTCCGTTTTTTTTTTTTTTTCAAAGACTGGTCACTACCAGTGATCTTTTTTTATTCCATTGGCATGAAATGCTTCCAATTTGAAGGAATCTATTGTGATGATTTCAACATCAACTGCTTGTATCGCCAACTACATACTTACAATCATATACACATATATATATATATATATATATATATATATATATATATATATATATATATATATATATATATATATATATATATTAACATATGTGTGTCTATGTTAGTATTTTCAACATGTTAAGTAATAATAAGTAGCCTTAAATTCAGAACTTTCAAGCAATTGCTATAATTTCAAACATATGTAGTAACCAAACTACGTTTGGATTTTAAAAAGATACATTATACATATTCTTCATCTCCATGATCAATATTGAGAAATTCGCAAAGAAGGCTCCTTCTGAATTTCTGTTACGATTCACAAAATATTTTTTACCGTAAAAGAATCGAAATTTAAAATGCCATAATATTTGTGTCGTTACATACAGATTAAAATTTGAAAAGTTTACAATTATTACTGGAAATTAATGCTGTCCCCCATTTCGAACATTTTAAAAGCACATAGTAGTTCCTAATGCATTGAAATTTCATTTATTATCGATAGTATGAAACGTTGTAAATAGTTGTAAATTTCTATAGCTGTGCTCCAATTGGATTTGCATACAACAAAAGGTAGTTTTTTTCGAGTTTAACTAAACTAATATAAGCCTCTGTAAAAAGGAAACTCTTATTTGTAAAAGAACACTAATGATCGCTTTTGGCTGTTGTGATGGTCTATCCAAGCAGCTTGATAAAAATTTATCGTAGCATAACGACAGAAGCTGCTTCTCTCTTATATATATATATATATATATATATATATATATATATATATATATATATATATATATATATATATATATATATATATATATATATATAAGCTTGGTGAGGTGAGTGTGGGGGAGGAGAGCGCCGAATTCTACTTCGTCTCGGGCGAAGAAATTTCTAGCTACTGCTCTGATTGTCAGCAATTCAAGTTATGTCATTATTTGAGATTTCAATTTAGGTTAATACTTCAATATTAGCAAAAGTATCAAGCAGAGTGAGAAATCAGGACTCTTTCAAGTTTTGAATTACGAAAAATGTGAAAGCTGTTTCCGCAACATCATGGGCTGGCAACGCTGGTCTCGGATTAGCTGACTGTATTGCCGGTACTCAACGTGTGTCTTTTTGTTCATATACCGCTAATTACAGTACGAGGCGGAGGACCCACTAAAAAATTCACCGTCCAGGATCCACAAGAAAATTTTTCGGTTTCCCTCTTCGTAGGTCATGCTCCTTAGACTACAGAAAACGGATTAATCCATGAAAATGAATGGCTATTAAGTAATTGTTAAAATCAGAATGTGGGAGGAAAGGGGAGAACCCCGAGAAAACCACGGACACAATGTTGTCCAGCACAAACATGCGTGGCTGGGGATCAAACAGGGCCCCTCGCACTAGATGTGAGCGTTCTGCCTCTGAGCCAACGTGCCCTCTCTTTATTATATTAGAGAATTTATACATTTGCTAGGTCTAATTGCCGAAGGAATTGCTTTGACAGCCCTAAGAATTTTGAAACTGGTTCAGAAGTACAGAGTTGGTTCAGAAGTAGAGTGAAACCTCTCTAAAGCGGATAGCCGAGGGGAATCAAAAATTGTCCACTATAGAGAGGTGTCCGCCTTAAAGAGGTTTCAATATTTTCATACGTCAATTAGTAAACAAGGTAATATGCAATTAGAAAAAAATATTTTTGCATGAATCATGTATTTACGAATATTACAGAAATGTTACTGTACCTGCATTATTCTCCGTCATCCAATACTCAATGTTCGAGGCACAATATGGTAATAAGATGTCATAGTTCTCTGCACTTTACACTTATCACTACTTCCTACGTTTTCAATATGTCGCTTTAATTTGTGGGTTAATTGCAGTCCAGAAGTGTTCCTTTTGAGACAATATGCATACCTCCGAGCAAAAAGCACTAAATTTTTATTCTGGTTGGTTAGAGATTCCAGCGGGACACTAGCATAACGTCTCATCCCAAATATCGGGCATCTGTGAATCATTTTTCTGTCTAAAACAGCTTGAGTAGGTGAGGATGCAAGCAAAGGAATAAGAGTGTTGTTAAATAGAGACGCTTAGTCTGGGTTGCTGAACAGACAGTTGAAGGAGCAAAATGTTGTCTCAATGCTTCCTTGGTGACACATGTATGAATTACTAAAAATATATTTTTAGTACACTTTTCAACTTGCTTCTAGAGAAAGTGTCCGTAATACGGAGGTAAATAATACCTATAAAAGACAGAAAAGACTGTCCGTGTCCGTACTAGAGAGTGTCCGCTTTGGAGAGGTTTGCCAATATGTTTTTTCCTATTACAATGTTTGGGGATTACAAAATATGTCCGTTACGGGAGATGTCCGCTTTATAGAGGTATCTGTTAATAGAGGTTTCACTGTATAAACTACTATTTCCATTCATTGACAGCTTTTAGCAATCCTTGATGAGGTTACACACTATGCAGTTGTCCCATTCTGTTCTCGCAAAAATTGTTTTATTAGCAATTAGAAAATTTTCTTTTGAAGTAATTCAATTCTGCCAGTAAAACTTCATTCTTTTTTTGACCTGAATACTTACAGCCTGTATCCTAATTACCTTATAAGGTTTACCATATCCACCTAGATCCTACTCCGGTATCTAGTAAATATCTAACCCTTATCCGACATAACGTAAACTACTACATATGAAATTAATGATTTTAGTTGAACGTCCGACGGTTATGCTTTTTATGCTAAGTGAAAAATGTGAAATTACTATTTTGTGTTCTCCCACCGGGAATCGAACCTGGGACCACATACATGTAAATATTACGTTCTTCCTTCTTGGTAAGATCATAAATTGTATCATCCGTACAATAGTTCACTTTAGAAAAACGAGATGGTAGATGAAAAAATAAACAAAGTGCACCATTCTCCTTTAATCGCATGTAATTATCACGTACTCGTATATATTCAATGAAAAACTGGCCAAAATGTAAGTTATAACAATCAAACTTTTATTTTCCATTAGAAGTACGATGGTATTTATATAAGAGTTTGAGGATAATGTTTGTTCCATACAATTATTCCATCAAAGTTAACCTAAACTCTTTCATCATTGGTTTATTCAGAGTAAATATATATGTTCTCATTTATGGAAAATTTATGAAAGCACTTACTCTAATACTATTTTCGCAGAGCAAACTTTCGAGTGAGAATTACCATGTATAATAACATTGAAAATTATCACAAATGAAAATATTGTAACAATATAGTTATTAAATTAGATAAGAAAATGAAAGTATTCTCCCTTATAAATTTGGTTTACTCACTACTATAACAATTGGATATTAATATTTTTTTTTTCGAAAAAAAAAAAGTAATTGTCTAATGCAAGAATGAGCCATACAGGAATGTCGTCACATAAAATTTACAAATAGACCAATTTTGTAATACAATTAGTCGCAAGTCAGTTTCAATGTATGTATACTGAAACTCAAATTTACTTTTCCAATAAATAAAAAATTTAACATATTTTAAACTCTGCATACGAGAGGAAGTTTAATTTTATTATATTTGTTTCAGTTACTATCAATTCAGTGTTAGGTAGGCCCGTAGCCAGAACAATAATACAGGGGGACTCATTCGTGGCTAAGCGGTTAGCGTACGCGCCTTTAGCGTGGCAGACCTGAGTTCGATTCCCGGTGATAGCTCATGTAGTTCGGATTCTACGTTAATCATTACGTTCATGTCTCATATAGTCCCATTGCTGAACGGGACCTTAAACTCAAAATCAACTCAACTCAATAAGACAAAGGAAGGAGATAATTGGGTGAGGGTAATTGGGTTATAATACAATATAGCCTTTGTCTCATGGATGTTGAAAAATAGTTGGTCTATGAAATAAACCTGCACAATTTAATGGAGTAGCAAAGTTCATCCAGGATGGGTTTAAGCTTGCAAGTTCACGTAACTCCAGGTGTTTGTATATATAATTTAATGTATTGGTCAAAGCCCCTTTACATACGCCACTACCACAATTATATCATCAAATAACACGAAAACAGGTGAAATATTACTTTATTACTATAAAAAAATTGTTCTTTTTGTTCTTAAATCTTATTATTCTTAGAAGTTCGAGGGATCTTTTGCTGAATAAGCATGACCAGAATCGTTGAATGTTACATGAAAATTGATTTTGTACAATTTTGGTTATCGAAACGTACGATTCCTGAAGCTCGTGAGTTTGAGACTGATGCTTATAAGAGTTCCAGCTCCATGTTTGAGCGCGAGGTCAAGCGAACATAAGCCCCATTGTAGTTGACAAGTCAGAGCCCGATTAATGTAGCTAGCTTAAACGCCGTTGAAAGTAGAAAGAAAGCACGAGCCCTATTAACCGTTGCTAGCGCGAACAACTATGATGCAAACTAACGCATCCACATGTCTTTCTAGTTTCATTATCGGTCTCTCTCTCTCTCTCTCTTTTTTTTTTTTTTTTTTTTTTGTATAACTTCTATGTTATTTGTGACCGACTTTCAGCAAACAAGAACCAGTATGTTGCAAGGATTTAGTGTGACATCTTCCCTTAATGAACTGTCGGGGGTAGAGCCACTCCTCTGGTGCATAAGGTCCTTGCTTCGATCCCAACTCGCGCCAAGTAAACTTAATAGTGGATAAACACCGTGTGCATGAGTTTTCTCGGAGTTCTCCCGTTTCCTCTCACTTTCTTCCTTCCACCATTTCATTCATTTCTCACCATCATCGTCTCCTTTAGCCTAACCGGGTTAAACGAGTGACGTAAAACTTAAAGATTTCATTTCATTTCATTTAACGAATTGTTAACTCTTTTATATCAACTGATGTGTAAAACTTAAGGATGAAAGTAAGTGTCGCATGCTCCGTCACTTTCAAGTGGCGTATGTCTGTGAAACTTGAACCATGCATAGGAAGTATACATCAATACATTTATTTAATCAAATTAAAATTTTAAAAATTGAGGGTTTTAATCTAAATTAAAAAAAAAAAAAACATATTAGAGATTTCTACTGAATTACTCGTCTCATGACTCCAACATGTGTCTTCCCCCCCCCCCCCCCAAGAAAAGGTGTTTTCGATGTGTGACCATCTGTTTGTTTATTTGTTCGAGGCAGAAGCTTATAGACCACACTATTTAATGCACCGAAACCAAACTTCGAACTTCTGGATAATTCTTCAGTCCCTGGGTTTGTATTTTTTTTAATACACCCTAAGATTAGGAAGATTTACTGGTGACAATGTTATTCGTATTACTGAAGTGAATGTTTTCTTAAAGAGCATTAAGATTGCGAGATTTTATGAATAGGTTTTACATATAGGAATTAGTTTGTATTTTAGTTGGTTGTATAGAAATTTAGCGTTCTTTGCAAAATGAAGAGTACATGAGGCGTGAACCAACAATTTAATGCAGGATTTAAACTATATGATGTCCACGAAGAACGCGACCTGAGTTCCTCTATATAAAATGGTAACGCTTAAGTGCAACAGAAATCGTGCTACAATTGAGTTATATTCCTTAATTGAGTTTTATACTTTCATTTTAAAATTTAGTAAATCACTGGAACTTTCTTTAAATTCACTACCTATGCAAACGACAGGCAAAAGTTAAAATTTCGAAATCAATTCGTTCAGTTTTACCTCCCACTTTTATGTCATGTGGGGGTGTGGTGGTGATGAGAACGAATAAATTGGTGGAATAAATGAAGTGGTTCGAAACAGGAAAAACCCTGAGAAAACACACACACATAGTGTTTGTCCATCATGGCGCGAGGTTGGATCGAACCAGAGTCCCGACGCACCAGAGGTGAACGCTCTATTACTGCACCACCGTAGTACCTTAACATTTTGAGTCATTGCTTTAAGAAGTGTTGCAATAGGATGACTTGATTCTAATATTTCGCTTAGTTAGTTTAAGAATTGTTCTTCTACGAGTCCAAAAAAGAGAAATGATCAACAAAAGTAGAGAGCACGAGACTCAATGAGAATACTGAGATCGAGAGTGTACAAATTATTTTAAGGATAGCGAGCATGAGTCCAAAGAGTCCGGCAAATATTTCCATTTCTCATTCCAAAAGTATTATTATTATTAATAGTAATAAAATTTAATTTCCGGAAATTGTCATATTATGGAATTTCGCATACTTCCTTAGTTACATGATTGCAATTTTTATCTTAAAAGAAATTAATGATTTTCATGATTTGGTGAGAGTTCCTTTGGACACAAAAAAAAAGTGATTTAACTACTTGACACAAGGAGGGGGAAAAAGCTGAAGGTTCTTTGTTATAAATTCAAAATATCTTTAGAGCCCCCCTCCCCCGTGGCTAAACTTTTAGTGTATCCGAGCCTTTGGAGTGGGAGACCGGGTTTGATTGCCGACGGGATTCCATGTTGTTCATATCTCACGTTATGTTGTACAGTCTACGAGCCATACTACTGACGACTGTTGCACGGAGGTATATAGAGAATTTCTCTTCAAAACTTGTTCCCTATATGCCTAAGGATAGTTTTTAGCTTGGGTACGCGTTTCTGGTATGGGGAAGTTTCTCCCAAAATGCCCGCCGATATGGCGGCCAGCTAATGTTTAATGTTGGTGAAAAATAAGCCATATCTCCGAAACTATTGCTTTTAGCTCAAAATTCCAAAAGACTAAAATTAATCAGTACATATTTTTGGATAATGTGCAGTTTTAAAAGAAAAAATAGTTTTAAAGATTATGAAAAGCTTTATTAATGAAAACACTGCATTCTTTGCAACATTACTAAGATAAAATATACATTTTGATAACTTACACAATCTTAAGCATAGGAATGATTATAATTAGGCCTATTAAAAACTAGAAGCAGTAAATGGTTATTAATGAGGTCTAATCTCTATATATAATATAACGGAGACTAATTCCAATCATTGTGGCAATTTGAAAGTTCACAAGCACAGAATCTGGAACACGCTATTACATTCTTCTGACAAGTAGAAATGTGAGGGAAGTCAGGAGGAAGGTGTTGTGTGGTAATTTGAGAAATACATACTATTTCAAATTCCGCATATCCGTATTCAATAAGATTATGTATATCGCGTAGATCTGTTAACAGACTGTACCATCAGTTAGCTCGTAAATATGCCCTCTGGATATGTAACGCTGTACTAGATGATAATGGTGGAAACTTTGTGAAGTAGGTATACAGTTTACAATCGATGGTATTTTATGACTGTTAAGTCATCCATTTTCCTAAAGTCTTTAGACAACATCCTTGTCAAAAACTTTTTGTAGCATTTTCAGTTATTGAGCTTGGTACTTCATCTTTTCCGAAGTCTTTAATCAAGTATGAGTAGTCTTCTGCCAGCTTTAAAGCTGTTTGTTTTGTAGCAAAATTTGCTGGTCACATCCACTCAGAGAACGCATCAGGGCTGTATCCACGGGTAGGGGGGCAGGCCCGCCCCCTAAATTTTTGCTTGCCCCCTAAACTTTTCATAGTAGGCTTACAAATGAACTATAATAAGTGATGAACTATAATATGGTTGGGTCGCCCCCCCCTAACTTCTACCAGCCTCCTCCTACATTTTTGGGCTGGCTACCGGCCTGGAACGAATCGCAAGAAGTATTTCAATAACTTGTATTGAAACAGTTTGACATAAATCGTATACTGGGATATACTTTGTAGATTGTCGTCTCCCAGAAAAGGTCCGAAATGCATTTACCCCATTCGGTTGAAACTCTTTATGAAAGTAATAAACAGCACAAACAAACACATCTGTGTCTAATATTGCTATTAACACACTCTCAACCAATGCTGTAGTTCTAAAATTTTCATAGGGTATACGCTGTTTTGTGATCATCTATGATTGTCGTAAAGGACATAGAAGTCATTTTTAATAAACAATGTACAACCCATGAATTAATTAATTGAATTTAAATAAAAAGGATATTTACTATTATATAATCTAAAAGCATTTCATACTGTTTACTTGATGGCATTCTTTACTTAAATTACACCATTAATGACATAAAAGCGTGTAGGTATGGAGAAGGAAACAACTCACTTAAAGAAGGAACAGAAAAATTAAGCCCGATGTGCCAGAAGTAAGAAAATTTTCCCAAAATTTAACTCTATAAAATCATTGTCATTTTTTCTTCAAATAATAGGTTCTGTATTGCTCAAAGTTACGTATTAACATTAGCATGATATTGAAAATATTCATACCTTAGTTTTAAAATATCAAACAAGTTTGGTTCCCTTTAGCAGAGAACAAGGTTTTAAGCAGTTGAAATATCAGAACCATCGACCTTCAAAACGCTAGGATATCGACTCAGAAAAAAAAAAAAAAACTCCACTTTGCATCGATCTATCTCCATAGCCTAAAACTTACAATTTTGTGCTTTGGTCTGGTAATATAGTCACTTTATCATTGGAATAATAGCCTGATTAAGTAAATAAAATTAATTGAAACAAAAGTAGAAAGTATTATATGCTTTGAAGCAGAAGGTAAACTCTAATGACTAAGATTAAGCAGAGGGTATACGGCGTGTACCGTCCTGTAGCCTCGACTACAGCCCTGCTCTCAACGATACCTGCAATATGATTTATGTGTATCGGCTTCTAGAAGGGTACTACACTGAAATGTTCTTCTATCGCATTGTTTTCTTCTAATTTGTGAACTCTCCATCCATACCACTAAAATAAACTGTCTGTCCTTTTATTGAATAAAATATTCTACAGAACTGTTGAAATTGTGTTTTGGTTTGAATTGAAGCACAAAATGCATTCATGTCTTCAGGCAAAGGTATAACACTGATTGAAATTGTTATGTTAATTGGGTCCTTTTTAATTCGTCTCAATCATTTTGCAGCCTTTATACTATCATTTTTGTAAATACAAAATACAATATCATCCCTTTTGGATGATTTTAGAGGTAAATTATCTTCTTTAGCATACTCTCAGAGAAATTGCCAAAGCTTTTCATGGAATTTTCAGCAGTAGCAGCTATGCAGCGAGCATGAACCATAAAATCAAATACTATGTAGGATGTGTTTGGATGACATCGGAATATGGTTTTTATTTTTATTACAAGCTCTTTTACTAAGTTTAATTCTGATTTGTTTAATTTTATCAGATTGCCATTTTTGGCCATGAAGAATGACGCTTGTGTTAGCTCAAATGTTAAAAGTTTATTAATTGAGAGCCACGATATCTTGAAATTTTTTTTCTCAGCATTAGATGTTTTCACTTTCATATCAATAATTTTTGACTTTTCTTTACTTTGGCTGGTCGGCCATATTAAAAGAAACCTCCCCATACCAGAAATGCGTAGCCAAGCTAAAAACTATTCTTAGGCAGATAGGAAACAAGTTTTGAAGAGAAGTTCTCTATACACTTCCGTGCAACAGTCGTCAGTAGTATGGCTCCTGCACTAGTAGGTAAACGTCTCATACAGATTTATTGCTTCAAGGGACGTTAAACTCAACATCAAATCAAATGAAAATCAAAATATCTATCGATTTTCATGAAACTTGAAGAATACTCTTTTTACGGGTATAATAAAATGATTAGTAGATTTCAGTTGTGAGAAAAAATCAAGAGAGCATCAAATGCATCTTGGAACACTAACTGTTTTCATGAAGTTAAACGAAATTCCATATTCAGTCCTACCTCAACACGGAAAACCCACGTTCTTTCCCAGTTCGAGTTCATGTCGTTCGAATTCCAAGTTGAACTCTAGTTCCACATCTCATATAATCTCGATGCTCAAAATAGATTTAAACTCAATCCAAACCGAAAATCGAAGTCAACTTCGTATTCACTGATTCCTGAAAATGTTAAACCTTGCATACTTCGTTCCTGTAGTGTCCCCAGGAAACGGTATATTGAAGCAGCACTAAAAACGTGATCCAAAATCCTATACTCGTTGATAAGTTGCCATGATTATTTGGTTTCTACTTTTATTCAAAACGAAGACAAGTATTTTACAACAGTTCATAATGGAAGCATTTGTCGGAAATGAAAATGAAAGACTTAAGTTTTACATCCTACGTTTATGCAGATTAGGCTAAAGGAGACAGTGATAATAAAAAATGAATAAAAATGGTGAAATGAAGAAAGTGGGAGTTAACAGGTGAACCCTGAGAACCCCCCCCCCCCCCATACTCACTGTGTTTGTTCACCACAAAGTTCACTTGGCACGAGCTGGGATCGAGCCACCAACCCCATGTACCACAGGTGAAGGCTCTACCACCGAGCCATCACGGCTCTTACGTGTCGAAATTGAAGAAATGAAATGAAATCTTTAAGTTTTACGTCCCACGGTTATGCCGGTTAGACTAAAGGAGACGGTGATTATGAGAAATGGGTGAAATGGTGGAATGAAGAAAGTGGGAGGAAACGGGAGAACCCCGAGAAAACCCACGAGCACGGTGTTTGTCCACCACAAAGTCCACACGCCGTGAGCTGGGGTGTCGGAATTGAGAAAACATTTTAATATTGATGTTATCTTCCACTACCGGATTCCTGAAGAATTTGTGTAATTATTTAGATGCCCTGAACACTTCTACGAAACTCTAATAGAGTTTTGTTATGCTTGGTGAGTCCATATACCTTAATAAAGTTGTTTGGACTAAGCACTTTCTGGAATATTTTGCGTTGTAAAAATCAAACAAATAACAATTAGCTTTCCAACTATATTATCTCCATACTAATAGTCTTCCCATTTATTATTAATTTTGTTTATTTTAAAACATTTGTTTGATGAAAAGAAACAATTATGGTTTAAACAAAAAAAAAAAAAAAAGAAAAAAAGAAAAAGAAAAAAAGAAAGAAAGGAAGAAAGAAAGAAAGAGACCTGGGAGATAATTACTACTTTGACGTCTTCTCCCACATGATCATTCCATCAATTCATTTATAATCATTCACTTTTATTAATCATCCATCTACCTTAGTCTACAAGGTATATTCGTGGGACATCAAACTAAAAATTTCATTCAATAATTAGTCAATTGCACATGTGTCATATATGTTACCATATCTGTATATTTCTTGGTTTAAGTGTTAATTCATGTGTTCAAAACACTTCAGTCGATATGTAAATATTCATATGGACTAATACGCGTATAAACAATTTATCAGTATGTTCCATTAGTTAAAGAAAACATGGTAAGCACGAAGATATTATAGTGAAATAACATTGTTAATCTGTAAAGCAGTTCGGTAATAGCACTGGAAAATTCTCAGAAAGTTCATGGATATGATTATCATCTTAAGTTTGTGCGTCCTACTGTTGAACTAAATAAAGAATTTAGATCAGTGCTGTCCAAATGGCGGCCCGCGGGCCGCATGCGGCCCGCCAAACCATTTTCTATGGCCCACAGACTCTCACGATTTACGATTGTTATTACTGATACTATTTTCATTTATATTTTTCATTCTTTTAACGTTTTCACTCTTCTTTCGAAATAAGACATCCATTTAGCGATTCTGTATAACAAAAGGGCACGGGAATTCACGGCAACATCTTTCCCTAAATCTTGGAGTTTAGTCGGGAAAGAGTGTCAGTGTTTGCTAATACTTATTTGTGTGAAAGTGCATTTTCCACCATGAAAACTGCGAAGAATTGCTTCAGAACCCGCCTTGGAGATTATTCTCTTTTACATCTCCTGCGGCTCACAACATCAGGAATGAATGTAGATATCCCACCCCTTGTAAACGCTGCTAGTCACCCTCATTTGTCACATTGAATAGGTATATAATATTTCAAATACAATTTTATATTTTTCTTTTCTAGCGTATTATTATTATTATTATTATTATTATTATTATTAGCTGCGACCCTCCACTTTACAAGTAAAGACGGTTATGGCCCTCGGGCTCATTATAATTGGATACCACTGATTTAGATTATTTTTGCTTTGAAAATTGTTTTCTAGTGAGTAAATATCCTCGGGCTCTCCCTGAATGCTTAACTGTCGAATTTACGACGAACTTGCATACCAGAAAATAGCGCTCTACTATCAAATCATTTCGAAATGCGCTTCGTAAGGTTGGTTGGTTACCCAAACACGAGTACATTAATTAGTTTATTAACTCAGGCTGCAAATAATGTCAATTTCCGTAAATGTAATAAATAAAATTACTATTACAACTGCCTTCGTGTACTTACGCGTGTAGCTTATATTAAAGCTTTTAGTAGAATTACAATACTTGAATGCGTATGTATGTTCATAAGCACTGATTATGTTGCGTTGCTAAGGAAAGTAATACCAGTTACATATTTAAGTGTTTTACGAAATTCAATGCATGGAATTCACTACTGAGTAATGATATATGCTAGATATTTCATCGTATAATATTGCAAATGTATATTCAAATAATTTGTAATAAATAAAAAGATAAATAATTTAGTTTTTAAAGAAACCATAAGTTATTATCATTTATTTATTCTTTGTTTTATTTGCAACGTCTTACACGCGTGAAAAACATTCATCTTATTATCTCTTCTGAGCGACGGGACAGTTTCCCCTGAACCGACGTACAAACATGGCAGTCATTGTTTTAAATGCGTTGTTTTAACAGACCGAAATTCGATCGAAAACTTCAACTAGTTAGAATTAACGCATGAGTGAAAGGAAGTCCTTCTCGTAACCATCTGGCTCTGAAGTATTTATAGAAAAAAAAGTGGCAATGTCTATTATATGAGGTGTTCATAAATTACTTTACTAGTAATAGGAGCAAATTCAGGATTGTCTCTTGGGAGGTGGTTGATGGAGGGGTGGTGAAATATTCTCAGTTTTCTTTCTCAACCAGATTTTTCACCGCTGTCGCCTGTCCTCATAGGAGGTGAATGACCTTTGGTCCCTCTGGATCCGCTTATGCTGGAAGACTATATGCTCCTTTACCATAAGAACCGCAATGTTATTGTTTCCTGCAGTTAAAAGAAAGTTAGTCTAAATGTTTATCTTTTCTTTTTATGTATATTTCACCAAACTTCAACACGCATAACAGATTCCCTATAGAAAATGCCTATTACACTACTGTGACGAGGACTTTTAACAAAATCAAAAAATCACCATCTGCCGATTCACAAGAAATTGTATGTTGAAAACCATTCGCAAATATAGGAAAAGAGCCACTTGTTCACAAGTATGAGAGGAATTGCGGATATTGTAACGAAAATAAAGGTATTGAAGTGGCAGTTGGTCGGATATATTGCAAGTATAAGTGATATTTTTGATTGCTTGTCAAGAGACAAGGAGTAGAGGAAAATCTCATACAAGGCTGCAACTAAACAAAGAAGTACTGCACAATAACTTTAATAAGAATTGCGAATAATGGGTGATTGTGGAGAAGAGTAGGAGACAGGCCCGTATCCAGGGGGTCTAGGGGGCCAGGTCCCCCTAAATTTTTGCTGGCCCCCTAAAATTTCCACGGCAGGCTTGCAAATGAACTATAATATAGCGATGAACTATAATATGGTTGGATCAGCCCCCCTAACTTCAGCCGCCTCCCCCCCTACATTTTTGGGCTGCTACCGGCCTGGTAGGAGAGATTAACCAAGTAGAATATGGATAATATTTGACTGTTATATACAATTTGATTTTTAGAATATAATGAGATGTTTTGAGTCGCTGTATTTTTCGATTCATCTATGATAAAGTAAGTCTTTTCGGAATTTGTTTAGGTATTTCTTTACTCTTCTCATATGTAAGAGTAAATGTGTTTGTCAGTTGGTTTGAAGTTTAACGTCTCTTTCAATACCCACACTACACGAAACGTAGACCTAATGCTTAGTGTGGGACCCAAATCACATAAGCTCCTGCAGGAATCGAACTCGAATATCCCGTTCTAATCATATAGCCACGAGCGTACTCTGGTAGGTATAATAGGACGTTGACGTTCACGATTGCGGACGTGCAGAGCAGGGATATATATGCAAACACCTGAAATTTGAACTTGAACACCCGTTGACGAACTTCTACATACGTCACTGCATAGGAAAATCAAAAATGATTATGGCAATAACAGTTAATATGACATGTTATGCTAATATCCCTTCCCTAGCAAACGAAATTTTAACTAGCGATTTTGTCTTTCGTTTGCCAGCCAACACCAAAGACAGCTTAACTAAGTAGGTTGAACTTTATGTTCAGGACAACTTTTTTTTTTTTTTTTTTTTTTTTAATTTCTTCCGATAGAAAAAGTTGCTTCGTGCTCATGATTTGCGGTTCTTTCTTCAAGAATTTATGTACAAGCCGAACTAAGAATTATCATGTATATTGTTATAACTTCAATTATTATATACCTAAAAATCGACAAATCTACCTGTAAATTTCTTGAAACTATAAAATTTGATTCCACGTGGCTATATCCACTCAACTGCTTTCGGCGCGGAAGACCCAGAGTTCAATTGCCGGAGGGAGCTCATGTGAATCAGACCCACATTAAGCTGCATGTCCACAACTCATTGGCCTGCAGCCTCGGTGCTGAACGGACACTAAATTCAAAATCCTCCAGTCAACTATACATATAATATTAGAGGTCTCTTCGACCTTGTGGTCAACTTTTTTAGAAATGTTATCTGAAATTTTAACATTTGTTTTAACATTATAACTCCAATAAACGAATCATAGTTGTTGATACATAGGAAGACACCAAGGATGCTCATCTCCTCCGCAATTCAGACGAATACGTCTAACTTCTAAAGTGTACGCTTTGTCGTGGACGGTACCGTTCACATTTTCTGTGTGCGCGGTTTTGGGTTCAAAATTCGGTGTGATAGTAGTCTGGGATACAAACTCAAGTAGCGGCGGTGCGGGATCCAACTTTGAACAGGTCCCACATTTTACAGCCTTTGTTCCCCAGAGGGAGGATAAACTGAAATCAATATTGGCATTTCCTCCCTAACACTCGAAAGAAACGTCTACTTTTAATCATATAGTATGGTAAGGACCGATCTTAAGCTATTTGCTGCCCGGTGCAATGGTGGCGTATTGTTTGCCGTGGTGTAGTTTGCCACGGCTTGATTTTCGTGTTGTTTGCCACGATTTTGCCACAATATTTGCATTCCGATCTTATCATATCTCATTATCGTGAATATTCACACACACCTGGAGTAAAAGCAGGAGTTGTCAGGCTCCAAATAAATAAATACAAATCACCATTAATATCACAATAGCATAGTAAATTGATGGCCCTATAATTGCATTTGCTGTTTTAAGGGAGTTTTAATATAATCTCCTCTGTTATATAATGTTCTGTTTTCCGTTATGCCACGCGACTAAGGAAATGGGTTTTATATACTAAAAAAATAAAAATGAAATATTTAAATTTTACGATTATGCCATGTAAACTAAAGGATATGGTAATGATGAGAATGAATGAAAAATAGGGTAATAAAGAAAGTGGGAGGAAACAGAAGAACACTCACGCACACGGTGTTTGTCCACCACAAACCCACTTCGCGCGAGGAAATTCTGAGTGCCTTGTAAAGTTCAGGAAACACAAATATGGCTTCAATTTATAAATTTCATTGTGAAAATCCGAGACTGTAGCTGCACTTTATACTTGTTACTCTTTGAAAAAATTATAACTAAACTCATCAGAATAGATTGTAATTAATTTCTTGATTGCGTCACTGTCATCCAAAGTGTTACTCTGAGACTTACTTAAAAAGTTAAGCAAATATTTTCATTTATGCACACACAGAATCCACCTGAGATACAATCTTGTGTACGATTACATTAAAAAAGCCAATATTTTAAATTGTTCTTCTTTTATTTCTTCTGGGAGTGGTTCTGTATCAATTGAGTTATCTTTCGATTGCGGGATTCAACTTCTTACATTTATATGGTCTAAATTTAACCTTCAAACGTCCGAGAGAATCAATGGTTCTAACTTAGAGAAATGTAATCTGCTCGTTTACTTCTGCCATATGTTTTATTGTCTCAAATCGTACACAGAGCTCCTTTGTGGCTATGTGAATAGCGTACGCGCCTTTGGTGTGAGAGACCCGGGTTTGATTACCGGCGGAAACTCATATGGATTGGAAACCATATGTTAAGCTGTAGGCCCAGGCCTCATAATCTGCTGCTGAATGGAATGCTTAACTCAAATTTACTCCAGAGCTCCTTCGTGGCTATGCGGTTAGCGAACGCGCCTCTTGCGTGGGAGATCCGGGTTCGATTCCCGGCGGGAAATCATGTGGTTTTGATACCACGTTAACCAGTAGGTCCACGTCTCATATAGCCTCGCTGCTAAACGGGACATTAAACTCAAAATCACCACACCTCACCTCAAGTTCACTCCAATTCGTACACATCTTGTTTCAGAAAGGCTATGGAAGGATTGCCGCCCCTTGTATTTTAATAATCTTTGGGATTGATTGATTTGCAATTTTACGTCTCGTTCAGTATCGAGGCTATATGAAATGTGGACTTAAAGTTTCACATGGAATCCGAACAACATGATCTCCTTTCGAGAATCGAACCCTGGTCTCCCACGCGAAAGGAGCCACTAGGAGGTTCTTTGTGTGGACTTGAAAATAACCAAGTAACAATACAAAAGTCTCTATATTTTTGTATTACCAATATACTAAACTCCCCTCACCAAAGGTATTTAAAAGATCGGTAAATACATGTTTTTAAATCTAATTTTGTTTAATTTATTTTCTACAAAGGTTATGAAATAATATATATATATATATATATATATATATCGCGGCTCCTCCAGAAGGTTCGGGTCCCCATTTGTTGCGATTGCTACCCCCCTTATGGGTAGTCCTGATGATAGCCTAGATTTAATATTGGCTACACAATCGAACACAAACAAATTGTACGTCATATCAATTTTGAAAATGCATTTGGAGAGTTTCTAAGCAAATTATTATATCGAGTGCTTGAACTCACCTTATAAATTTAACTGTGGCCTTAACAGCCAATAGCGCAGTAACTCAATAACGTGCTTGCGACAGTTTGTATTGTATGTATTTTGTTTATAAATATAATAGATTTGATTGTTATGATCATTTGGCAACCCATAGCTTATAAGTGGATTTTGTATAAATCTTCACGATTGTGATATAAGATAAGCCAGAGAGAACAATAGTGGCAAACAACACCAAACTGCAGTTGTGCCAAACAACACCGTGGCAAACAACACGTAATCGATCCAATAGTAACATTTGACACCCCTACCTCCACCTCTAGAAGTAATACATCTTAAGAGCCAAAAATTTAAGTACTTTACTTCGTATAATTATTGTAGCTTTAGTAAAAAAATTAATAATAATAATAATAATAATAATAATAATAATAATAATAATAATAATAATAATAATAATAATAATAATAATAATAATAATAATAATAAACTGTTAATAAGAACAGTTCTTGATCAGTGAAAAGGTACAAAGTTACAGTGCGTTCGACAGGAATTAACTTTTAGCTATAAATATTCATTTTAATTAATACATTTTTCATACATTTCGGTTTTGTAAACTTGATACTAGTTTCTTGTCCCCCAAATTCTTGCCCGCTTCGTGAAGTGGCACGTATTACACATACATTAGAGCCAACCGTGAGTAAGGTTCCAGATAATAATACCTACTGTTGCAAGATAACTGTTAATTTAATTACACAAAATTTTGATTAATTTTTATTCAGTTCATAAATCTTTAGCAAGTACATTTCAACCAATAGTCATCAATATCTCGTTACGGAGTTTAAACAAAAAATGAGCTTTTCTCCCACAGTATGTACTACAGATGATTTGAGGCCCGGTCAAGCCATGTAAACAGTTCACTGTCAGTGACAGTCATTTGAAGAAGGTAACTTAATTGTGCCGCCTTTCTAGCTAGGTATATACTCGTCAAGAGAGAAGAGACATAGCAAAACTACTATTCTGTAGTCAAGGTCACATGGCGCGTGACTATATCAAAGACTTCAAATGGGGGCGGAGGACTTTGCCCTCATCTACAGATTTTTTTCTTCAATCTTTGCAATGAAGCAGTCATGTTCCTGTGAGAAGCCCTTTTGGGTTCTAGTGAAGAGCTGTCTAGTTTAGGAATGGGAAAATGGGAAGTCATTGATACGTTTTAAAGAACAGGGAAAACAGAAGAAAGATATTGGCGACTTGAATTTACCTTGAGGGGTCGCTTCTATTTCTGCCTGGGCTCCTTTTCTCTTAATTCTAAGAAGAATATAAAGGTTGAATAAGAATATAGTAACGATACTTCCTGTACGATGGAACAGGATGACCAAGGACATCCCTTGGGAGGACAGGGAGTAATTGCCCTCACGTGAGTTTGAGAAATGCATGCTTTAACGTTGAAATCTAATATCGTTGAATAAACTTGCTCCTCTGGTATAACCTGAAATGCCACTGATTCTAACTCAGATTGTAAAAATATAGTATATTTACTTTAAAACCAACGTAATACCTAGAATTTTTAGATAATATCATAGTTTCTTTTTCTAGCTGTGTATTATTTCTACTCTTCCAAACTATGCTAAGTATTGTCCAAATATCTTAATTGTTATAATGTATAACGGCTATGATTGTTTGTCAAGTATAAGAGAGAAAAAAAAGAAGATAGCGAGCGATGATATTTTGATATGGATCCAGAGTACCAGGAAATGTGATATCTCCGTCCTTTGGCTCTTTTCCAGCCGTAAACAGCAGAACAGTTTCAGTTTTAGTAGCCATAGAAGAAAAGTTTTGAAATAATTGTAAAATATTTTTTCTTTAATGTATTCATCATTTGCAGCATTTTATCACTCCATTAAACCAGAAGTAACTGCAATGCATTGCAACTTCCGGTTTCGATATTACCCCCCCCCCCCCTTAGACCAAAAATATAACAGATACAAAGACCTGCAGAGGCCAATTACCTGAGTTTCATATATATAATAATATGTCAATAACACAATACCGGGTGGGCTGCGGTGGCTCATTGGTAGAGCGTTCACCTCTGGTGCTTGGGGTCCTCGGTTCAAAACCTGCTCCCGCCAAGTGAACTTGTGGTGGACAAACACCGTGTGCGTGAATTTGGACGTGTTTTCTCGGGGTTCTAGCGTTTCCTCTCACATTCTTCATTCCACCATTTCATCCATCTCCCATCATCACCGTCTTCTTTAGCCTAACCGGCCTAACCATGGAATGTAAAACACAAAAATTTCATTTCATTTTACAATACCGGGTGTATCCAAACTTTTTGGGGGTGGCAAGGGCAATAGGCAAACTCTGTTTTGAATCAAGGTACGAAAATAAAAAATAAAAGAAAAAAATGGAAAGAGAGAAAAATTATTGGAAATAGGTGGTTTTCAATCTAAAATCGTGAAAGTTTCCGAATCATATCAACCATTTAGGTTTTACACTGGTAGGGTGCCCTATGTTAGACGAAAAAGCAACCTGCCATTTTGGGAGACTGCTGCTTTGGGCTTAATACCATAATATTCTAGATTCCTTCGCATAACAATTCGCACGTTTTTCGTGGATTACTTTTGTGTGCCGTTGCGTTCAATTTTACTGCCTGCTAACTGAAAACGTTTCATTTTCATTTAACACGGGGCGTTTTCCCAGTGTGGATATTCATACGGTTGGTGCTATTAGAAGAAGTCCAATATTTTAAATTAAAAGTTACCTACTTCCAACAACTTCTCCTGTTTCCATGTTTCCGTATCTTCACTTTTAACAGAGTTTGCCTATTATCCCCAGAATTTTGATACACCTGATAGGGCCTATATCAAATTTCAATGTGTAATGTTATGGACAAATATGTTTAGAGTAGTTCCAATATATTCGGAATCCCCATATTAGTATGGAAAGTACATTTAGAAATGTTTCAAAGCGTGGGCACTTTCACCATTAACAAAAGCAGTTTGAGTTCGTGACCCTATGGACAGATATGTTTAAAGAAATTTTCACCCAATTCAGTGTTTTCGAATTAATACAAAGAACGCAATTAGACATTTATGCAAGAGAAAGCACTTTGTACTATGCCATTGTCGTTAATTTTTGGGTCAAGATAAAATAAATCATCGAGCACTCTTATCAATAGAGAATGAACTATCTTCTAAACGAGTGGTCGTCAAACTTATGAATCTTCTGAACTACCGTACCGTTTTTAAATACTGTGAGCTACCAACCAAAGAACTACCACCTTTTTAAAGAAAATCTTACATTTTATATATATATTAAATATTCCCTTTCTAGAGGTCAAATTAAACAAAATTAGATTTAAAAATATGGATTAAGTGATCTTTCAAACATCTGTTGGCAGGAAGGAAATTTAGTCTATTGGTAATACAAAAATTAAGCGACTTTTGCATTGTTCTAGGCTATTTTTAAGGTCACACAGAGAGTTACCCATTGGCTAAGCAGTTAGCATACGCGCCTTTGGCATGGGAGACCAGGGTTTGATTCCTGGTCGGAGCTCATGTGGTTCGGATTCCACGTTAAAACTGTAGGTCCATGTCTCATATAGCCTCGATGCTGAACGGGAAACTAAAACTGAAAATCAAATCAAATCAATCCGACAGATATTATTAAAATACACATGTCGGCATTCCTTCTACAGAATTTCTGAAACAAGATGGAATGCGCACGAATTAGAGTGGATTTGAGTGACAGAGGCAACCCTGGCAACCCTTCCTTTTACTCCAGGTGTTTGTGAATTTTCAAGATAAAGAGATAAGATCGGAATGCAAATACTGTGGCAAAATCGTGGCAAACAACACAAATATAGAGTCGTGGCAAACAACACGCCACTCTACTTCATCTATGAGTACTGATGAGTGATGACCTGAGAAAATGTTTCAGAAGCTTGAGCCTTGTACATAAATTTCAGTAATTAATACCAAGTATTTTATTTTGGTTTCATATTTTTTTAAATGAATGACGCGCAATTTGTACAAAATGAGACAAGAATCTAATAGGACCCGCCTAGGAGTATGAATCAAATGAGATGTCATGTTATAGGCATTATTTTATTTTATGTTCTTGGAGCATAAATTCTGCTGCTTGTGTGTTATCTGTGCAAAATGGCTGCTGCGGATATTAGAAACGAGTTAGAATTAGCAGAAGGGCTATATGAGGTTAGCTTTTACCTTCGTAAGTTAACGTGTATACTTTTGTCACAAGTGGAGTTTTGTTTGTAACTTTCATATTCTTGAGACTGCCCGAACTATTACTATCACGTAGCTCAGTGGCAGAACGTTACCCTCTGGTGCTCACGGTTTCTGGTTCGATTTCAGCTCAGACCAAGTAGACTTTGTGGTGGGCAAACATTATGTTCAGGGTTTTCTCGAGGTTCTCCCATTTCCACTTTCTTTATTCATTCCACCGTTTGTTATACATTCTCGTCATCACCGTTTATTTTATCCTACACTGTATAACAATGGGACATAACTAAAATATTTCTGTATAACTGTATAACTAAAATATTTCTATATAGCTATAACTGTATAACTAAAATATTTCATTTCATTTTTCTTAAGAGTATAAAACCCAGTTTTTTAGTTGGATAGTATAACGCAAAAACAGAACATTATATAATAGGACGTAACATAAAGAACTGCATTAAAAGATAAAATACAATTATATGAATTTAGAAAGCTGTTGTGATATTAATGATGTTTTGCGTTCTTTTGTTTGGAGCTCAATGCTCTTTTTCCAGCAGCAAGTCTAACGAGACCTCTCTCGTTCCAAAGGCGAGAGCATTTACCTCTTATCCACAGGGGATCAAAATATACCTGGCGAAAGGTGTGTGTGAATCTTTACGACAATGAGATCTGATAAAACCGCAATGCAAATATTGTGGCAAAATTGTGGCAAACAACACATCACCGTGATGGGAACTTACTACGATGCTCATTTCTTTATTTATCCTATATCAATCAATCAATCAATTTTTTTATGTATTTATATTCTTTTTTCTTCCTTTTCCTAAATGAACTTACTGATTACGGTAAATGAACAAAAGGAATATATTATTCCTCTTTGCCTTTGAATTCCAGATGTTACTCATAACAATTAATGTTCTTATCTAAGTTATATGATTACATAAATTCATGATCTGCATTCGAAACACTATTTACTATATTGGTCCTGTGTTATAAATTCTTAGTAGGCCTAGGTATACTAGTCACATCCTGTTGCGCTTACTTATTTCTTGAACGTAACCACAATAATTTGTAAATAAACAAAAATTAATTCTGGCCATTTTACCATATTTTATATTTAATTGCGTGTATGAAATTCTTTTCTTTTTTCATTTTAGCAAAATCTTTAATTTATTCATTAGCCATATACTACTTCCCATTCCTTATATCCCGAAGCGCTTCTTCCACACAGAAAAATTCGTTCTCCGGACAGCGGTATATTGTACAAATATACGGTATCCTCTTGCTTACTACAAAAATCAGTACGGAACATACGTTATCCGTATGCTACATAGGCACTGCCCTTAGATGTTACATCATGCCGTTGCATAATGTCTGATATCTAACAGTCTTCCGTATATTACATGCATATATACTTATGTTACCTAAATCAGCTATATGTTATATACGTCCATTTGTATGTGAGATCCTGACCGCCTACATTGTTTCATACGGAAATTACGTATAGATGGAACACTTATACAGAAAGTATTATAAAACATGCGTTTTCAGTTATACGTCTACTGTACGTTAAGTCCAAAAACTACAGAAATTACGCGTGTAACCTACCTTTTTAAGTACGCCACCTACATTTTTTTCAGTGCAATTTATCTCTCAATGTATCTCAAATCATTTATCATTTGCCTTTCTTCTTTTTCTCTTTCTCCGTCTAAACCGTCTCTGGCCTAACCGACGTAATTCATTCTTATTGTGATGTAATTCTCTTATTCTTCCCTTTCATCCCGTATCCAGGGCGTACGCAATAATTTATTTCGTGAGGTCCAAATTCAATATAAGGATAAATTATTTTTAAAAAATGTAAAATTACCCCCTCCCCCCAAAAATAGACTAAATTTAAAGAAAAGTCGGGATTTCAGATGATTCAGGACAACTAAGATCTACCTTCTGCGTACGCCCCTGCCCCTAATAGAAATACTTCATTTTCTTTACTAAATGCATCTATATTATCGTTTTCTAATTTCATATTTGTCTGTCCTTTCTTCGGACACGCTTTCATTCAGTTAATCTCCCGATAGATTTATTCGTATTTCCTAGTTTCTAACTCATCTTCACATTTATTTATATAATTTGCCTTCCTGGTTTAAAGTTTTCTTTTTAATTCATTGCTCAGCTTCCTTTAAATCTTCCTCTTTATATTATCGTGCTTTCATACTCTACTTTGCTACAAACTTTGAAACAGTTGTTCATGACTTAAGTTATTCTGGAGTGGTAGAAAGTTATTTTAGTAAGATGCTGAAAACATGATTACCGACATATTCTTTGTCGGTATGTTTTCAAGAGTTATATATAGATGAACTGTACAGATTTGACTGAATCTAAAGTACAAAAGCATGCCTATAATCACATCTAGAGGATATTTGGAGTAGGAAGCGACGTTTTGCATTCCAGACTAGTGTAGTATGAGGGATAGAGGGCAAGGAAAACGATCAATTTAAATTAGAAAAGGTTTTCAAGAAACGAAGACATAAAATGAAGCGTTGAGACCTTGGAAGTAAGGATAAAGGTAGTGATAAATCTTATGTGTATTCTTGGGATGTAGAATCCAAATCAGAAAGTACTTACTCACTAAGTCTTAACGTTTTTGCTCTATGAAAGTTAGAATTAAAAACAGAAATAGTAGTATATTTCTACCACTTCCGATTTTAGTAGAGCAATATGGGTGAAGATATCGTTTCTTGAGACGCTAAACCGATTTAAAAAAAAAAAAAAAGTTTGTCGTCGTATATTTCTCTTTTTGTACTATGGCGATAAACGTTGAAACAGGAAATGGTTGATTTCAACAACTCCCTGTTTGAATAATGGGTTAACGAGGAAATGAAACTTATTCTTGAGACGCTGAATCGTACCAGAAAAGTGCTTCACCCAAGTTAAAAGTCGTTCTTTTAATATATTGTATTAGACCAAATGTGAAACAAAACAGTCTTTGATGATATTCTACTCAAAATCATATACCTAGGTGTATCATTCATATGATACGCGCAATCTAACATTTACATTTACATCTATCACCTTAATTCGTTTGTAATCTTAATTAAACATTCAGCAAGTTCTACTGCATGAGTCTGACTATGTATACTTAAGAATGGCAGACAACTACACCAAGAAAACTGAACTTTTATTTATTTATTTATTTATTAGTATCTAGAAAATCCTGAGAGCCTGAATTAAGTAGAATTTTGTATTACACACAAAATATTCTGTACCAGGCTACATACAGGTTTGTTGTATAGCCAGTACAAATCTGTACATTCATAATTAGCTGTAAATCATAGGTGTTCTCCGCCAACACGTGTAGGATACATAAAATCATGGTATGCAAATTGATAAATATTATCTGGTTGTGAGCGGATTTTACGGACTTTCTTTTAAATGCGCTCGATTTCTCTCTCCGTGTATTTAATAATCAGAAAGGCATGGAACAATTAACTTAGTTAAACGTGATGATCTAGCTTGCCAACATTGTCGTGAGTGTTTTTACTTCCTTTTTAATTGAGCTTCAGGTAAGGACTTTAAAATATTTCTTTTCTAGATTTATTCATTAGCGAAGTTCCAAATAAATTAGAAAGACCAGTCTACTTTGTAAAGAAAATAATTTAAAATAAAAAGAAAGTTGGTCAGAGCCTTGAAGTTATAACCCATTTTTATTCTTGACAGGGACGAAGGGAATCTAAGAGAAACAACAACCAAAATGAAAGTTTTAGGAACTCCAAATTAATCTCTCGATTGCTAACTAAGAACGCTAACTATTCATATATGTTCATTTAATAAACTTCGCTGAGAATTTGAGCATCACCGGATGTTAATTTTAGTTCTGTACGGTCATTTCATCAAGTCCCATGGACATAATTTTTGTATTTAGTACAGTAATCGCAACGACTTTTGAAGCCTGGGTTCTACACAAATCATAGAGCTGGTTGGCGTCACCTGTGATACATTGGAAGATTTTAGTACAGTTCGGAGCAGCCTTCCAAGCACACACTCGAGAAAATATTCAACAACAAAAGTGCACCAACAATGTTGCCAAACTTGGAAAATATAACGAAGGGGCGACAAGAGAACATCAGTTAAAAACAACTGCACGAGTGGTAGAAATTATTCGAATTAAATTGTAACAATAATAACAATAAAAATATAATACAACGATAAAAAAAAAACAGCCCCAAAAAGTACAAAACGAAACTTAGCGGCATTTTGACAACACTGAACCTCTGAAGATGTTCTCCATATAGGACGAGAGACGACACTGGTAAAATTTCATAGATAGTCGTCGACAACCAGTACACACCCTCCCGTTCTATTGGGTGGTGAAATCGATAGATCTAGGTCAAGTTTCACGACTCGTTGCGATCACTATAAATAGAATCCTCGGTTTTCTTAAACGATAAAACAACACTGAAATTGTGCTGTTTGCAGGAATCGAATCCAAGACACACTTCTAGAATTTAATAATGCTTCAGGCTCGTAGTTAAAGAGTGATCAGAGGGGTCAGCCCGCTGAATCAAAATTCATCCTCCCCTGAAACTTGCAGGTCGTTGTTCTTACGTATATAGGCCTACATGCATAAAAATTAGTGTAAACAATGTTTCTTCTCTATTGTCTTGTATATTTTCCACCTGAATCAACCAAATCTCTTGATTGTTTGTATATATTTTCGCAACCGGAAAGTAAGATTCTTTTAATGGGCGATTAAAGTTGCTCTGCGTAGTGTAGTCGGTAACGTTTTTGTCTTTGGGCCAAGAGGTCCCGGATTCGATTTAATTCCCGAACACTCGGTCAAAAAAGTGTAACAACTTTTCCAGGCTAGCCATCCTGTGAGGTTAGCCCATACACAACCGGAGTTGATTTTTATTTTCTTGGTTCTACAAAATACTTGAAAGGAGTTATATAGCTTTATGAAGTAAGAAAATTTTAGGGACGCTAAACAATAATTACAAAGAACGGGAGATGTACTTCTTGGAAATATCAATGACATTGAAGAAGGATCGGAACTAAATTGTTGGTGTCTGAAGAGGTTCATCACCCTGCTTCATCTATTGATTTTCGCTATAATAAGAGAATCCGTACTAAGAGTCCGCATACTAAATAAGACTATAACTTCCATAAAGATAATTGAAGATATATCCATATACTTCCATAAATATATCATTTAAAGAAATTATGGTTGCAACGAAAGGGGAAGTTTCAAGTGTTTATGATAGATACATAAATGATTACGAATCCTGTGTTCTTGTAAAGCCCAAACATTTTTGACTTTAAGGAAGCAATTCCGATAACAATACTCTAAATTGTGAAGAACGTCAAATAAATACCATTGCTTGGGGAACCTGGTTCGATCCCAGCTCGCGCTGTGTGAACTTTGTGGTGGACAAACACCGTGCTCGTGGGATTTCTCGGGGTTCTCCCGTTTCCTCCCACTTTCTTCATTACACCATTTCACTTATCTCTCATTATCATCGTCTCCTTTAGCCTAACCGGCATAATCGTGGGACGTAAAACATAAAGATTTCATTTCATTTTTTTTCAAATAAATACTAAAATACCTAGATATTGCTAACGTATTTATTCAACATTTTCAGGTCTCATGTAACAAATCTGAGTATGATCTTGAGTTTTTGTCACATCGTGTTAACTCTGATTTGTTTAATTAGTTGAAATCTATTCATGTTCATTGGAATGTTCAAGTGGAAGAAGTTATAGATGTTTTCAAAAGGCTTAGAACTCAAATCTCTCTAGAATATAGGAAAAAATGAAATGAAATCTTTGAGTTTTACGTCCCACGGTTATGCCGAATAGGCTAAAGGAGACGGTGATAATGAGAAATGAATGAAATAGTGGAATGAAGAAAGTGGGAGGAAACGGGAGAATCCCGAGGAAACCCATGCACACGGTACTTGTCCACCTAGAATATAGGAATCATATATCATCAAGGTATAACTATTCACTAAAATATCTATTATAGGCGATGTTTAATAAGTCATTAGCCAGTTCTCGCTTTTCAACTAGAAGTAAACTTTCTGGTATTTGTTTTATTTCCAACGTTAAGGGAAATAAGATTGATATAAAAAAGTTACAGACCAGTAGCATTAATCTCTGTTCTGTCAAGGTATTTGAAGTTATTATTCACAAAACAATATATTTTCCCGTTTATCCAATCAATTTAAAAAGCCAACATGATTTTTCTTTTTTCCCCAGGAAATCACCAATAACTAATCTTGTTAAGCTCACTCACTAGCAACATAAATTGATAATGGAAATCAAATGTACAATTTATACAGACTATAGTAAAACATTTGGTATCATACATCATGATATTCTTCTAATGAAGCAGTCATCGTGTAGTTATAAAAATGTCCTGACTTCTGAATTTGTAATTCATTCAGGTATTGCTCAGGTTCAAACTTAGGACCTTTGCTGTTTTTGTTATATATTAATGGTTTACCTGATGTAATAAAATCACAGAAGTGTTATATGCAGTTAAACATTAGGGAAGAAGTTGATCATATAAGAAATTCTATTCTATATATAGAAACGAGAATTAAACATAAGTGGCAAAACATTGAAATGGCACACGTAAGGGGAATTTCTGGGTTTTAATACTCTCTTGAGCAAGATATGAAAAAATAAACCTTTAGCATATTAAGATTTGTATACAAACGCATGAAATTCTATGAACTTGTTAGGTTAATACCCCTTGACGAACTTCTGCATCCGCCACTGAGCAAGTACATTAAATATAATTCGCTACCGTTCATTGCTACTGAGAACCAGGAAATGGGCAATGTTTGTCTAATGTGGGAGAGGTTTCGCTGCACATTGTTAAACAGAGCAAATCAGCAGGTAGAGAGAGACAAGAAAACTAGCCTGTAAGCAGGTAGAAAGGAAAGAGGAGGAGCACAGATGAGTTTTCAATAGAGAGTTGGACCCCTGTGTTGAAAAGGGAACGTCCGGAAAATGGTTCAGCTAGCGGTTCTTATATTCTTGAGAAGCAGAAAACTAATTTTCACAATCCTATCGTAAATTCCATTTTAGTTTCTTGTTTCTTGATAGAAAACTTCTATGGAAATTATTCACCCGCAGAGGTTGCTTCACTAGAAATAAAGCTCATCCTTTGCTGCATGCATTCTGTTTCTTCGGAATCGAAACTTAGGTAAAGAAGTGTAATGGTTAGCCGGTTAGTGGTTTGAATTCGAATGCAACCGCGATAATTCAAGTAAGATGGGACGAGGTTGACTCGAATTAAACAGAAAATCAATTAGTTTTATTTCTTAAATGTTCTATTCTGTACAAGTCAATACGCAGGGTGGTCCAAAAATGTGTAAACACGTTAATAAGTGATAAACGCTGCAAAAATATAAGTAACGATGTAGTCAAGAAACAGGGATGAGGAAAATGTTTGAGGACACTCACAATGATATCTGCCATCTTGTATTTTATGCAATTGTCTTAAATGGAAATCATGATATATGTTATGCCATTTTAATAGCATTTTTTGTACAAATTGAATGACAGTGTTATTTGTGCTGTAGCGCTAACCATTACGAAGTTAAGACTACTTTATTGTTGTTGTTGTGTCCCCAACAAAAGCGGTTAGTCATACGGCAAGAGCCACTCACTGTTAAAGAATATGCTGAATATGAAGTTCTGAGTCATGTAAACTTTTTGCAAAGTGATGGCTGTAATGTTGGAATGTGCGTCTACAATTCGTTCCTTGAGATGGTGAACATCACTAATCTCACAGCAGACTTCTCATGGTTCCACAGGTAATACTATAGTCGGTCACGTCAGGGAAACGAGCTGGCCATTACATAGCACCTCACCACCAATCCACGCATCAGGAAACTGCTGGTGGAGGTACATCATCTTACCAGGAAAACCTGCGATGCTTCAAACCAACGTGGATTATTATCGCACCAGTATCACACGTTATGTTTGTTAACCTCGCCCGATACGTTAAATTTTGCCTAATCCGCAAACAATACGGTAGAGGCAAATACGTTATTTGTAGTTGTTGCAGTAGCTCTATGGCCCATTGAGACTACTATTTTATGTAAGGTGTTGGCAAAGTTGAAGCTTATAAGGGTGTTATTTATTCACTGACACAACACGCATGATTGATATGCGATTAACACCACCTTCATAGACTTCACTATCCGTACTTATCGTGGGACTTTTACTGAATGATGGCAACATTGCCACAGTTATTGCCTCGTCTGTCACTGTGCGTGGTCTACTTATCTTGGCTGGGTCGATCAACCACAAATCTTATTTCTTGAATTTCTTCAATACTTTGAACACAGTATTATTGCTGATACGAGTACTTTGCAAATGATAACGATTAAAATCGTCTTTAGTCAGTCTGGTGTTTCGTTCTCCAGAGATGAGAACGATGTAGATGCGCTCTATATGCATCAAGGCCATCTTCTGCTAGTAAATCACCTACAACGATATGAAGAAAGAAAGTCATAGCTTCGTAAAAAAAAAAGAAAAAAAAAAGAAAAAAGAAAAAGAAAAAGAAAAAACCTTTAAATTTCTGCAAGATTTTGCTATTAAAATGATGTATCCCATGCTATAGTTTCCATTTAAGACAACTGTAAACGTTCAAGATGGCGGTAATCATCATAATGAGCCTTTAAACATTTTCCTCATTTATTGTTACTTTGGTTAGGTTTTGCAACATTCATCACCTATTGAAGTATTCTACAGTTTTGGACCATGATCTAGTATGGATAAACTAACTATAAATCGTGTATTTCAATATCATCTCATTATTTAAGTGTTAAAAACAAGTATATTATGGACTATCTTAAGGTTGTACTATTTTAGATTTCAAAACTATGCTATGAACAAGTATCGGAATTTTTACAGAACGGCTATAATCATCTGTCTTCGATAGTGATGAGCAAATTCCCGGGAAGATATTTTTCGGGAATATTCCCGGGAAGTTTCCCCAAAATGGTAATTTTCCGGTAATTTATGTACTATCACAAAGAAAATTGCATTATATTACTATATTATGATTTCAAAGTTAAATTTGTTTTATATATATATATATATCATAGTATATTACTATTGCTGTCACCAGAGGATTCATTAAAATGTATATTCTGAACGGTATTATGCTATTTTATTATATTTAGAGAGTACTCATAAATGTATATTAACTTAAATATGTTCTATGCAAGTAAATATGTGAAAAAAAGGTATAGTAAGACCACATACTTTTACACCAGTAAACAGTTTTAATTTATTTGTAAGTAGATTTTCTAAATTTGACCCTACTACTGATATTATAAACATATTAATTTTTACTAGCTGAACCTGCGTCCTCTACACAGCGCATCATTCACATATGGGCATGAATCTCCTTGTCATTCCTCACAACATCTGTACATATTCTTTTACAAACACAATTAAAAGACGTCTTGATAAAAATCGGCAAGGAGTACCATAAAGGGAACATTTTATCGATTATTTTATCAATATCTCGCACCGTTTGCAAGATTGAGCCTAGTTCCGGTGGGAGCTTCTAATTCATGTATGATCAGTGTTTTCTTTCTTTTTGCATGCAGTATGTAATAAGCAAATACATCACACACACACAAGTAATTATAATGTCAGTGATGTAGGTGTTCATTGGGCAAAATACTCCAAACAATAAAGATTCATCTTAGGGTGGAGAAATGTTTATCCTTCGTTTTTCATTATCATTAACTATGAAAGAAACGCTTGAGAGATATACAACCCCTATATACAACTATGTTCTGTTGGAACGTATAACTGATAGGATATGACTTTTTTTTTTTAAATCATTTCTTGTGTACCCCTAGAAAATGTAATAAAGAAATAACAGCCAGGTTTTCAAAATATTGAATTAGAACTATAATATCTACACAAACTTTGGAATCGACCAGCGAAAAGGGCATGTTTCTAGGACTTCTGGTTTTCGAGATCTCAGTGTCGGAAGGATTGGAGAGAAACATATAAACTTTTCTTTGGAGACAAACATATACATCTAGCATTTTAATATATACATAAACAAATTAGGCTGGGTAACTGCCAGAAGACATATGTCTCACCATTTTATCAACATTTGCGCATACATATTTTTGTTCACAATATTTGGAAGATACTCACATATCTTTAGAATTTTGCACGTAATACTGCCTAGGGATGGGCACGAGCCGAGCTAAAACTCGAAGCGAATTCGAGCCGAGTTCTGAGCCGAGTCACTGTTTTGAGGTAGAGTTTTGAGTTGGGTCGAGTTTGAAAAATCGCTCGCTCGTTTAGATCGTTTTAACTCCTTTTGAAATCATTACCTGATTAGACTGGAAAACGAAAGCTATGAGAAATGTAAACATAAATGTGGAACATTTTTAGTGTTGCTCACGAAGTGAGACACTACTCGCATCTCTCCTCGTCTCTATTAATAAGACAACAATGGATTTTTATAACGAGACAGCATTTAAATGTTGTGAGCACTAACATAAGCATATACTGTAGTTCTCACCACCAAGGCTGAGACCTGCAAGGTGAAAGTTTTGAGCCGAAGCGAAAGCCCAATCCGTGTAGGGATGTTAACCGGCTTAGCTCGGTTCAACTGAGCAAACAGCTCGAGCCGGCTTGATTGAGATGAAGCAGCGACTCGACTTAGGTGAGCCATAGTCTCGAGCCGGCTCGGTTGGGGTGAGCCATCAGCTCGGTTTGTTTCGGCTCGTGTTGGTTTGGGTGGGTGAGCTGTTGGCTCGGCCCGATAGGAAATGAGCTGTGAGCCGAGCCGCTCGAACCGTTGAGAACGCTAAACTCGGACCAAGCAGTTTTGAACATGTGTGGCCGGCGCCCTTTAACTTTTAACGATTTTTGGTTCGAGCCCGGATACTTGCTCCTCCGGAACTGAAACCCAGAATCTCGTGAACGATGTCCTTGCCTCCTAGTCTTCACGACTACTGAGGTCAGCAGTCAAAAAATTTTTAATATTCACATACAAACCACCTATCTTTCACGTTTATACACAGTGTTGTTATAATAATAATAATAATAATAATAATAATAATAATAATAATAATAATAATAATAATAATAATAATAATAATGTTATAATAGAAGAAGTATCATTGATAATAATTATTTTGTCTATGTAGGATACTTGAAGAAAGTACTTGAAACTCAACACAGCATTTGGCTCAATTTGGCTCGTTTTCGCTCGACTTGACTCGAAACTCGACTCAAATTCGAGTCGAGTTGGAGGAAATTTTTGAAGAGTTCTCAAGTCGAGTTCAAAGATGTCTGTTTCGAGTTGATTCGAGTTTCAGTGAAGACTCGCTCGAACTCGCTCATGCTCATCCCTAATATTGTCAACACGACCTTTCTTCCTACCTATTTCTCAAAATTCCATGCGTTATTCCACATGTAAGAGAAATCCGAGTACCTCTTCAGAAATTCAAGTCAGAGACAGGAGACAGGAGACAGACTGACGTCTATTACTAACGGTGATTCGGAGTGTATTAATAGTACAGTACTTCATCTCTATTCCTACATAATTTCTACATTACTTTACGAACTGGTTCCTTTTCATCATTTGTAAATTAGTATTTTGCTACTCTTTAGTGCAAATGGAAATGGAACTTAAAAAGTCATATTATTAGTTATATAAAGTACAATCAACGAATTTTTTTTTTTTTTACCCTCTAAGTTATTTAAAACCTAGAAGTAAATCATAATAAATGAAAATAAAGTAATTAGTCTTATGGTTCTTATAATTTTGAAGAGAAAGTAAAGAAATGGAAATAAATTCCTTCTCGGAAAAAAAAAACAGGGAATATTCCCATTTTTTATTTTCCTTCCCACCGGGAATATTCTCACTTCCCATCACTAGGTATGACAGCAAAAAGTTTATAATAAGAGAGAGATGGATTTCTTGTATGGATTCAACCTCCAGAGAATATGTGATATCCCCGTTCTTATTCCTCTATTCTAACGAACCGGAAATAGCAGGATGGTCACAGACCAAAAAAAAAAAAAAAAAAAAAAAAGTTCTTAATATGGATTCAGCGTACCAAGAACGTAACACTTGTCCAACAATATCGCTCTTCTAAAATCAGAAGTGATTGAAATCCATTGCAACATCCGATTTGCTGTAGTTGACATCAATACAACATTACAGTAGTAGGTAACGAGAAACTTTTTCTACAGTATACCAATAACAGGTTCAATATCGGAGTAACCTCGAGATGTCTGATTAGTTATATTACAATTTTTAAGATACTTCCTTCAGTCCGTCAGGTTCTGATTTTCTTCCATGATAGCATTATATGTTTTTATCATACTCTGCGCAGGTTCTAGTAATGGCAAATACCCTTAAGAGTTTTAGGACAAAAGAACTGCAAATTATTAACATCCACGAAGAGTATAATTTCTTTCCTATATTAAATCCTGTTTTAAAGTGTGAATCACAATATATATGTAACAGATTCTGATGTAAACTGCAGAGTATATCTAATACTTCAACATTATTTTATTTGACTTGATTTTCAATTTAATGTCCCTATCAGCAGGGAGACTATCAGACGCGAGACGTGGAACTACAGCCTAAAGTAGGATCCGAAACACGTGAATTCCGCCGGGAATCGAACCTGGGTCTCCCACGCCAAAAGCGCGTATGCTTACCGCATAACCACGAGGACACGCTCTTAACATGAGTAAAATAATTTGCTAATTTGCCAGGACTGTGATGAAATTTGTGCTGTTTATAGACAATACACATTATTAAAACCAACAGCTCAAAGATGTTCAGTTGCTTTCGTTTTGGAAATTTGAATACCCAAAATGTTTCTCGCAGTGGGAGATCAACCGCACCAAAAGTGGATATGTTCTGACAAAAATCAAGCAAGACCGGAGTGTAAGCTGTCATAGTATTGCTTATTACCGAAACATTAATGGTGTTAAACCATTTCGAGAAAACTGGCTATAAAACCAGCTTGACATTTTGTTGATACATGAACTGACTCAAACACATTTACTCGAACGAATTTTCATCTGTGAATATCTACTAAAACGTAACAAACTAGAGTTATTTCTTTGATTTGATTTTCAGTTTAACATCCATTCCAGCATAGAGACTATATATGACGTTGACCTACATCTTAACGTCGGATTCGAACTACATGAGCTCCCGCCGGGAATCGAACCCGGTCTCCGACGCGAAAGACATGTACGCTAACCACTCAGCCATCTCTGGATCTCTGGTATCATTTCCAAATTGGTTTGCCACGAGTGATGAAAAGTACATAACCTAATGGTATGCGAAGAACGATCGTGATAGGAAGTTCGTTGCAAAGCCTACACTCACTTCTAGGAAAGATATTCTTTGAGTTTGATGGAACTATTAGGGTATTATGAATCACGAGCTGCTTTCACCGAGCAGAACGATAGACTCCATCATGGACTGTTAACAATTAACATACATCTAACAATTCGAAAGGAACAGCCTGAAGTCAACACAAAGGGTGTCATACACCACGTTAACAACACGAGATCGCATTTACATTTAACGACCCGTCAGAAATTAAAAAAAAAAAAAAAAAAAGACTGCTATTTACCATTGCGTCCAGCTTATATCGTGGGGCTGGCATTACCGGACTACCTTTTGTTCGAGTCACTACAGAACTTAGTGATAAGTTAGTTAGTTTCAAAGAAACATGTGAAAATCACATGAACAATTTTTTGACCAGATATAGCAGATGGGATTATAGTGACGGAATTATAGTGTTCCCGATAAAATGGAAGAAGTTCATCAACAAAGTAGTGCATGCGCAGTTTTATAATGTTATTTTCAAATAACAATTATTCTCAAGTTTTACCTCCAAAAGCCCAATACTTTTTTGACAATCTGATATTTTCCGCTTCTAAAAATCAATATTTCTAAAATTCTCTTATTCGTTTTCGCTCGACGCAGCTAATTCCCTCCATTCTTCTTCACATCCACATTTCGAAACATTTCGGGCGTTTTTTTAAAGTATTGTTGCGCAATGTCCATGTCCCTCACCTATACAAAACAATATTTCACACAAAACATTTTATGAGTCTTTTTCTCAACTTTATATTCAAGGTCCCACAAACAGCATTTTCTTCCTACTAAAGGTTTTTTCGCCATTCCTGTCCTTTCTGTTATTTCATGTTCATAGTTCACATCATTCCTAATAATACTATCCACGTATTGCAAACTAGTCACCTGCTCTATTTTTCCCCTTCTACTTATATATTTGACACACACCCCTTTGTTCAAATCATTATGGCTTTTGTCTTTCTAACATTTATTTTCATCCATAGTTTTCTAATATCTTTTTTTTTTCAGATTTTGCAACGAGCCCCATATCATCTGCAACCCATATACACCTAATCATTCTAGCTCCTACTGAAATCTCATCTTTATCACCATCTCTTCTAGATATATACTAAATAATGTAGGCAAGAGACAGCATCCTTGTTAAATTCTCCTTCCAATTGCGCTCTCTCTGTCATTTCCTCCCTTATTCTAACACGTACCTATTGTTTTACATATAAGTTTCTGATGAGTCTTCGATCTTTCCATTTCAACCCAACTTTCTCTAGAACTTCCAACAACAATCCCCAATTCACGCGGTCAAAAGCATTTTCTAGATCAATAAATACCACATACCTTAATAATCTATAAATTCTATCCTTTTCCTATAAATCTTTCACCGATCACCCTTAGTAATCCAATTGCATCTCTTGTACGTCCCACGGTTATGCCGGCCGGAGATGGTGATTATGAGAAATGAATGAAATGGTGGAATGAAGAAAGTGGGAGGAAACGGAATAACCCCGAGAAAACCCATGCACACGGTGTTTGTCTACCACAAAGTTGACTTGGCGGGAGCAGGGTTTGAACCCGGGACCCCATGCACCAGAGGAGAACACTCTACCACTGAGCCACCGCGGCCCCACTGTATGAGATTTGAGACTAATAGTTCTATAACCCTCACATCTTTTTTTGTTTGATTTCTTAGCCATCGGCATCATCTTAGGTTTCGTCAGGAAGTATTTTTGACACTCTTCTATTTGATATATTTCATCGCAATGTCGAAACAGTTCTTTCTTGCCCTTGTCTCCTATGTTCTTAACGGATTCGATTCTTATATTATCTATCTATTATTATACATATGCTTTTCCATCTTCCTAAGGCTTCACTTCTTTCGCTGACTACCATTTCATTCTTATTTTCTACTGCCATCATATTAGCCATCGTAATAGCCCATTGTTTCTTCTGCAGTTCCATAGATTTCACCTCCTTGTACATTCCTTCATATTTCCGAATTCTTCTACGTCCTCGCATTTTCTTTTGTACAATTTCCCGTGCTCTATTTGTTTCCCCTTGTAACTCATTATTTAACTTCCTGTACATTTTTCTGCTCTTTTCAGTATCAACCTGTTTCCACGTCTTCCTGTCCTTCATTTTTTGCAACATCTGTTATGTAACCCTAGATCCTTAACCATTTTATGTTCGTAGTAACATACTACTTGTTCTGCAGTCTCATGTGTACTAAGTTTAACATGGATCCACCGTCTATTACTACCTGCACCTATCGTATCGAATATTTTTCTTCGAATTTCTCAACGGAAAGATTTTTTATTTTCTCGTTTCTCAATTTTTCATTATTTAACATCTTGTTGCCTACTTTCTTCCTGCTTACATTTTTCAGTTGCATGTCTACTTCGGCCAGCACAAGGTTACGCCGAGAAAATGTCAGCCCGGGAAGCGTCTTCGCGTTCTTCAAGCTATTTCGACATCTCTCCTGAATCATAACATAGTCTAACTGATATCTTCCACCATCTATTGGGGATTTCAATGTATATCTTTTTCTCTTGTGCTGATTGAACCACGTGTTCCCAATTACTAGTGAACTCTGTATACAGAAATTAAGCAGTCTTTCTCCCCTTCCATTTCTTTCGTCTAAACAATATTTGTGTATGACATTACTTTCCTGTTTTTCTCCCAAAACTGCATTCAAATCTCCCATTACAATTACACATGCTTCTCTCTTCTCTCTGTCTGCAATTGCTTCTATTTTCTCATAATTTTCCTCTACTTGTTCAAATGAAAACAAATTCAACTATAACATATCTGAAGGATTCGCAGAATAAAATTACTTTGATACTAATAATCACGTTTGAATTCATTGTTACTTATTATTGTACTTTAACACATATACGATTGAAAATACTAATTTATAAATTTAAATTAAGTAATCAACAACAAGAAATGCATTAGATTATGGAAATATAATAAAAAATAAGATATACGTTAAATTATGTGAATAATTTGAAATGGACTCGATAATTAGTGTAAAAATTTCAATAAACGGTGTAGCAAGCACTTACCTAGAAACAAACAAAATGAGTTAGGAAACAGAAGAAAACAAGACTATCTAGTTTCATGCACGCTAACTAGTTACTTAGTAGCTAAATACGTTATTTAGTCAATAATTTTAAAATGTATTTCGAAAGGAAATTCACACGCAGAGTAGAGTGAAACTCATCGCACAATAATAATAATAACATAACGTGCCACTGAAAATACTTCAATGAATAAAATTTATGAAAATAATTTATAGTTATGTTTCGAAAAATTCCTTTTCGGGAAATAATATATTATTCCAGATCACCGACAGGATCACGAAGTAGAATCATTTAAAAAATGAATATTGGAAAGCCTACTTAATTATATATAGAATTAAAGAAAAAAGTGGGGAGGCAAAAGCAAGAAAATATAAAAACTATCTTATATTTTTAGTCTATATTCAGATAACGGAGATTCTTAAAATTTTATTGTGATTAAGTGCAACCATTCTTATAGCAGTGTTTGTGATATTTCTGAAATTAGTAATCATTACACTATACTTGTTTCGGAAAGAAAAGCAGCACATCATAACACATTAAATCAATTAGAACAGACTTCAATAAGGAATACCTATATCACATGGATATGCCCAGCAAATTTTTCTTCGGGGGATCCCATGATCTTTCATGATTCCAGATTTTTACATACTAAAAGCGAATCGAGAGTCTTGTTTCAGGATGAGGAAGCGTTAATTAACTCACTCTGCATCAGGGGTGAAAGCATTAATAACTTAGAAACTATATATTATTATTATTTGCAGTTGAAACATTGATTTTACACTGTACAAACTTAGTCATAAGTTGTAGGAAATGTGCCAATAAACTATCCATAAAAAAGTTTTAGGAAGTTCATTTGTTGAACTTCCGGTTTGTATAAGTAGTAAAAAATCGACAAATACGATGAAAAATAAGATCAGAATCAAAAACTCTTATGCAATAGTCTAGTAATAAACTCGCAACTTGCACATGGAGTTAGGTAAATGAGAGTAATAAAGTAGATGATTAATCAATCAGTGGCGTAGACAGGAGTTTGACTCGCCATTCTGTCTTCAACCCCACACGATTACAGCAGATTAGTTATATACTGTATTCTTAATATTTTCAACTGTTTTCGCTACCATAGGTATCAAAATGTGTCACATGCGAGTGCGAGTAGAGATTACAAAGCGAATGTTCAAAGTTATTACTATTTGTTATTACAAAGTTATTATTATTTGTCTGTTTAACCAAATTGTCAGCGTGCGCGACCTCTGTGTGCATGATCCCTATTCTATTCTCGGTGAGAGCGCTAAAGTTCTCCAGTATTGATCTATCATCATGAGGTAATTGGGGTGCTGCCTGAATTAAGAGGTAACAAGGTCCACTCCAGAAAGCTAGAAATAGTGGCGCTGGGAACCGATGTGCTGCCCATGTAGCTCTCAGTTGAATGTGAGCCAACTGGGAACAAACCCTGGACTCCATGAAGTTATATTTTTATATTATTTGCAAAAATCGTCTGTATTTTAAATCTGTATAACTGAAGCATACAAAAGTAATCTATTTCCTATCTGTTTCACCTGCAATTTTCCCTACCTCTGTCTATTGAAAGAAAAAAAAAATACTAAAGTTCGTGTTACAGCAGTCGAAGAAGTTTTAGCCGACCTATGGCTCACATTTCAGCCGATGACT